>NC_091065.1:136942329-137548829 GCF_000393655.2 Nicotiana sylvestris | reverse complement strand
CATGCTCGCAAATGTGAACACGTGTTCGCAAAAGCGAGACTCGCAATTGCGGGCCAGACCTCGTAAATGCAAGATCAGTAGCAGAGCACCAGCACTAGAAATGCACTAGTTATTCCAATCTTATCCAAATTCATCTGAAACACTTGTGAAACTCACACGATCCCCTCGGGCTCCAACCCAAACATGCACACAAGTATAACAACATCATATAAACTCGCTCGTGCGATCAAAAGATAAAAATAACACCTAAAGCCACGAGTCAGACATCAAAATGTATGAAATTTTCAAAGAAACTTAAGAACTCTCAAATTTACATCAGGACGTCCGAATCACGTCTAATCAACTCCGTATTGAACCAAATTTTGCATATAAGTTTCAAATAGCAATACATAACTATTCCAATTTTCAGCATCAAAATTCGAACTCGTTAGTCGAGAAGTCAACTTACGGTCAAATTTGGTAATTTTTCAACTTTCAAAATGCTAGTTTTCGGCAAAATGAGTCAACACAAGCTAGGGACTTTCGAATTCAATTTTGGGCATATGCCCCCAGGTCCCAAATTATGATGCGAACCAACCAGAATCATCAAAATACCAATCTGGGTTAGTTTATACAAAATGTTGACCTTAGACAACTCAAACAATTTTTAAGGTAATAATTCATATTTTCTTCAATTTTTCAAATAAACACATTCCGGAATAAAACACTGACTGTGCATGCAAATCGAGAGGTGCTAAACGGAGCTAATCGAGGTTACGAAGCACAGAAATAGAGGCTAAATCTCAAAACGGCCTATCGGGTCATCACATTGTGACACCAGTTCTTAGGGATGATTATGATTGATTCTATACTTACTATATCATACTTAGACTTATGTTATGATAATGGGCCTCGTCAATGATCCATCATTCTTCCATATGTTTTCAGAGTCCGATTGAAGCGAGCAAGAGATAGAGAAATACTCGCTCATAGTTGTGAATTGAAAAAGCATGCCCGGATTCTTTTCAATTCAGCTCTATAGTCTGGCCAAATGTAATATGTGTTTGTGTAGCTATTGGGCAAAAAATGTCTTTCGCGACCCATGTAGTAACTACTTTACAGGTAAGGGGGAGCGATGGAATAGACTATCGTGGCAGCCAAAAAGGCGAATTTCTCTACTACACTACAATACCTTGCTCCTTATACAGGATCAGCTTTGCCTAATTATTTTATGTATTGTGAACGACACACTTTAATTATTTATGATGATCCCTCCAAACAAACATAAGTTTATCGCCACTTTCTCACCACATAATGATGATCAAATCACGATCATGAGGTTGCCAATTGAAAGCGCATAGTCCCTTGATTCAGGGATCGGTAGCGTCTTCCTCGAATAGTTGAGCATGAATGGAGCTTCCAAGAGCTAGTGCATTGGATTCCTGGGCAACAACTTTGAAGTCCCTACTTTATTTAGATTTATGAAAAATTTGAATAAGCATGACTCTGATTATGATATATCTTAGTCTTATGATGTTATATATGAGATTTATTTCTGTTAGTTCGCCTAGCGGTTTAGATTAGGTGCCATCACGAGTCACGACCTAGTAGCATATTGATCGTGAAAAAAATCCAATAAAAATATAATATGGTAAATCTCGGTAATTATGATGGATAAGTGATTGTGCAAAAAGTGCCCAATATAAATTTTAAGATCCACCAATTAACTAGAAAGAACAAAAGTAAAAAGGAGTGACAAAATTTTTGATAGAGGAATTTTACAGGTAAAAAGGTTACAAGAAAAGAAAAGGTAAAGTAAAAAATGATACTTAAAAAAGAAATCCAAAAAGAGTGACAAGTTTTTTGGATGAATTTGTTTTTGGAAAGATCAAAATTTAAAAAAAAAATAAAAAATAGCAAAACACAACAAAAATAAAGTGAAAAAGGTGAGGAATTGTTACTACAAAGAAATAAAAAAGAGAAAAAAGGAAGAAATAAAAAGAACAAATAACTATAAAAAATTAAAAGAAACCAAAAAAGAGTGCAGAGTTTTATTAGAAGAAAAGAATAAAGTGAAAAAATAACAATAAATGGAAAAAATAAAAGAAAGTAAGAAAGATGAAGAAAAAAAAGACAGCTAAATTATGTACATCAACATACATTAATTTGGTATTGTATACAAAGAGGGCCTTAGTTTTTCCAGACTAGCATAAACCAACAAATTAATTTTATTTTTTTGTTGGGACTAAAACAGAAGCTAAACCTTCCAATACTTTAATATAGTATGAGCATCCTCTCCTATTGTGAGCATGTCATTCTCTGTTACGGTTGTTCCATAACGGATTGATCAGGGCCATCAGTGGCATGAGGCATCTCTTCGGCCAGTCCATCACCGGGTAATTGAATGTCCAAAATCTCAACTCTTCTCTTCATTTTTTTCCTAAGTCTTATGGCTATGTCTGCTGGATCAAACCGGCCAAAGATGCTCACTCTGTTGTGTTGCTTCTCTATCAGGTGCATCTCTATTTCTACACCATATTAGTCATACAATTACGTTGTAGACAAAATCTTTATTAATCTGTTTAACCTAATTAGGATCGCGGATTTGTATATTAATTATGCCTTACCTTTCATTCTGAGAATGATTCTTCTCATTTTCCTGCAGCAAGAAGGGCAATCCAGATTAACCCGCATCACCATGCATACCTGCTTGTTTTTTTACAAGATTAATTTATCAGAATTCTGTTTCAAACAAAAAGTGATTAGCTATCATAGTCAATGAATGGATATATAAGAGGGGATTCCCGGGAGATCTATGTGTGAAAATGTTACTATATATGCTGCTGGAATACTTACCTGTCCAGACATGAAAGAAGGTATTTCGGTACCAATCTGTGGAGAAATCTTTTTCTGATGAAAAGTCAATTCAAAAAGGGGGATGATGAACCTTTATGCAATAATAAAGGGCAGAAGCAAAGGCAGTTATTTCTATGCCCGAAGTGGAAACACCTCCTTAGTCAAAGAGGAATCTATTTGTCGGTCCTCTAAGAAGCCTTTGGGATGAGGGTTACGTCATACCTTTGCTTGTCTCTCTCAACTACTTTGTCTTGATTTTTGGTTATTCTACCACTACAATCAACATAGGCTTGTCGTCTTCTTTTTCAGCGGTAGGTGTTTACCTAAAATAATTTATCATGCCACTAATTCTTTTCTTCTTCTAAACGATAGGGCTGTTGAATTCTTCTTAAACTCCAATCATACTATATAAAAAAACTCGGGGAATTTTTTTTTGACTTCTATTGCTTTGTATAAAAGATTCTTTCATTCTCTTTCTTCACATGTAGGTAATAGGTATGCATAAAGATAATCCGTTATATATAGATGTTTGCTGAAGGAGTGGGTGATTTTCCTTTCCTTTCTTCAACACATCGATCCTTTGTTCCCAGCAAAAAACCAAGAAGATCAACTCAAAACTTTTTCAGATATATTAGGGAAAGACAAAGATCATTTAAATCATTAGGTATTAATTTGCACATATCATTGTTAATTTTTATTATATCCTTGCAAAGGAGCCATTAAGGTATAGAAATCCAAAGCTAATAAAACTAAAAGAGAAATTCCAACATGTGAGTAACAACTTTTATTTTATTTATCCATGTAGCACATTTAATTACACGTGTCAAATGCATAACATGACTAACTGGAGAAATTATTAAAATGTATCTAAGGTGGACGTATATTGATCAGCAGCAAGAAGAGAGGAACATCCGCGTCAGGAAAGTAAATCTGTTGAAGGGATTCCGGCAGATTGAAGCTACTCGTCCCTTTGAAAAGTTGCAAGTTAGAGTCACCTTCTTCTCCAGCACACTTATCAATACAGATTCCGTTTCTCCTGTAGTTGAATCATCATCCATCTGTTAAATAAATACTAGCTATACAAATTGATTCCTCCGTGTTTGTCTCAATCAAATCCGATAATAAATAAGGTTAATAATACTTTTGACCTCAAAATAGAAAGCAGGTGTACGTTTGATTTTCAGTTCACAAATTTGTCTGCCGATTTTGGGTTTTGACAAGGGAATGTCTTTCGTACAATGTTACTCCAATCCGTTCTAACTTTATGTAAATTTATTTCTTTTTTGGTCCGTTCCTAAAAGAATGACCCTTTTTTAAATTTGGAAACAATTTAGCTTAAACTTACAATTCTACCTTATTGAGAAACTTTTATAACCACACAAATAATCTGGGTCTCTTTTTGACTTGTTCAGGACCACAAATTCCAAAAATCTTTATTTTTTCTTAAACTCCGTGCCCAGTCAAACAGGTTCACATAAATTGAAACTGATGTAATAATATATAATTAAAGTCACAACATCCTAAGGTGGAAAATTGGGGTCGTGATTCCGTGTGACCTAGTTCGCAATTTCCCGTTGAGAGTAAGATTTGAATTTAAAATGTTGGCAGCATACTAAATTGCAAATTTCATGGTCCTTACCATTTGGCCTGAACAAGCATAAATAAACCAGCTAAAATAGCCCGTATAACAGAAAAAGGGATCAATAGTCAAGCTAAACAAATAAGGTAAGGCTTGAACTGACGCTGCTACTACCTTTTAAGAGCCATTAATTAGTCAAAAGTTAAATTTTTTATTTATATAAATTTGTTATTTTCATGGCTGCAAGTAGAACTAAATTTAATGTTGGTGCTTTCCTGGGAAATATAGAAAGGGGCTAAAATTTTTCAAAATTAAACCAATGGGACCAAGGAAAAAGCAAACAAGCAATAGAAAGGTTTGTTAAAGACAAAACGACATCATATCCAATGCTTTGTGACAAAAGAGTGATTGATTCCTTGAAAATTGGGGAATTCAGCAAAGCAATAGAATCCAATGCAAACCCAGTAGTGGTCCAAAAAAGCAAGTTGTATGAATAGTGACTTGTCGTCAACAAAGGGGAGGATATGTTTACATGTACTACTACCCGTTAAGACAGAATTTTAGAGTTGGAAAAGCTCCTCATAGAATGATCATGATTCATGACTAGCGCATATAACTTCAGCCCACTTAAAATTCTCATGTGGACCCCTCAAAAGCTGAAATGATGGGTGCACTGCAACGATCCTCAACTTTGCACCATATATGGTAGCTAAGAATGCACCTCGATGTCGGTTGGATCCGTAATTAATTAACGAGAAAGGAAGATTTTTACCTTTTTTAAAGTTGTACTAGGTATAAAATTCTCCTATTATATAAAGGGTAAATTTTTCTTTTGTAACACCGAATTAAAGCAATATAAATTTATTTTCTGCTTTCTAATTACTGCAAAAGCTCTTATTTAATTGTTTTGTTCTTCATTCACCACTGCTTTCAAAGAATATGGCTTTTATATATGTACACGATGATATGTAACCAAAAATACAAATGGATCTTATATAAGACAGGAGGAAAGAGAAGTTACCATTCATCTTTGACATTACTTCTGTCACCCTCTGCTGGCACTTGGTGCATCGGTAGTCTGCCAAGAACACAACTTCCTGCACCTGCATACCTCAAATTAACAATAATTGCAATATTTCTACAAAATGTTATGGCTGAAATTAAGGAGAGAATATAGAAATTAACTTACAAGTGGTACGGACAAGGATTCAATAGAAGCCAGAGTAACTCGAGGATTTGCTGACAACCTATTCTTCTTCCGATCAACAAACTGCATTTTTTCCCCTGCAATCGTTTTGAACAACTATTCTCTCTACATGGTATACAACAAATGGATTTTGCGTGAAAATGGAGCTGGTTTGTGACAAGGATTTATGAACAGCTCTCACCACAATGATAGGCAAGTCTTATCTTCCCAGATGTTTTTGTGTAATGGGAGAACACACCGTTATAATTAAGGTGGAAAAGGTCTTTGAGTTGACAAACAACGGTTTCATTCGTAGTAGCAGCCCACTATGGTTTGAGTTGAACTTTCTTTATTGCACTATACTATGGTCGCTTAAAAGACAAATTCTCTATCTCCCCACCCCTACACACACCCTGCTGTCCAGCATTATTTAGTTCCCATTATCCAATCAAGTCTTTTCGAGTTTATGTAAGATTATTTAACCCCACAGCTGGCTTATATATCCTTACCTTGCATGCTGATCGTGATTGATCATGGTTTCACTATTAACCTCTAGCCTTTAAGCTTCCAAGATAAATTATAGTCTAGTTGGGACTTGGGGTCAACAGAATCCCACTAACTCGTATTCAATGATGACGAATTTATTTTAGTTATATACAGTATACCCTAATAATTTTTAAAAAAATTATATTATAAGGTTGTATACGGTCGAAATTAGGTATACCCAATTTTCCGGGCTCGAGGGGTCACCTTAAGCCCGAGTTCAGGATGGATCGAGTTCAAGCTCAATGGACCAAGCTCGAGCTCAATAACAGAGTACAAGGCTCGAAGAATCAAGTGTTCGAGGAACGTCGGAGCCTAATATGACCAGCCTCGAGATAATGCCGCTATAGATTTGTAATAGAATGAGCAAGATTCCTGCCATGTCCCCAAGATCGTGGCGTAAATCTCGGAATAGATTTGTACGAATCCGTACTAGGCGGTTAGACAGTTGTCCCAATAAGATTCTTTACTGTAAATATAAATGTACCTTATTTAGGGTTCCCTTATTATATATAGGGGACCCCAATCATTTGTAAAGATCCTCAATCATTGGCAAAGAATATACTCTCTTACTTTTTGGCTCATATTTCATCAGAATCGTCTCTTTACTTAATTATTCTTGCTTTACTGTTCTTACCCAACCTCGAGGTCATCTTAGCTCGAGGTCGAGACTGTTTTGCACACTGGTTTGATTTTACTTACTTTCTTCTTCTATAAGTTAGTTTTCTTGGTTATTAATTAGTATTGAATTAAATCACATATCTTTAAAACCATAAATCAAATTTACTTGTTACTCGTATTTTCGAGGTAAATAGTTTGGCGCCCACCGTGGGGCTAAAGATAATAGTGGTTATTTCAGTACTGATTTTGATAACACACGTTATTTTCACACTTGTTCTTGTCAAAGATTCTTTATTTTCGGGATAAAACATGTCAAACTCACAGAATGCACTCGTACATGGTGATGACGGTCTTGGGTTCCACGGAGAAAATGATAATGTAATTGCTCCAGGGGTCGGAGTGTCATTGGTTAACCCTGGGGAAGTGCCTGTTGCCGACCCAGTCGATGTCAGTTTGCACACTGCTCTGAATGCATATTTAGGTACGGATCTCGGAGGGAGTGTACGCAGAGAAGGCCGAACTGGTGGCCAAGGAACTCAAGGTGTAGGAGACGGGGGATTTAGCCTCCAAGTAATATTCGAGATGTTACAAGCTCAACAGAGTGTTATCGCTCCGCTTCAAAGTCAGCACAAAACTCCAAGTATAGTTGAACCAGGAAGCACTCGACGTATTGAGCCGATACCGGAAAGATCAAGCGGTAACGGCTCGAGGACTGATCCCACAATTATGAGGATGCTCAAGGAACTCACCAAGAGAATCGAGTCTGGGGAAAGAAGATTGAGGATAATGACAAAAAAATGGAGACTTATAACTCCCATGTTGATCAAATACCGGGGGAACCCCTCGGTTTTGAAAGGTTTGGATGCCAAAAAGTTCGTACAAAAGTCGTTCCCTCCGAGTGCGAATCTGAAGCCCATTCCTAAAAAGTTTTGCATGCCCGATATACCTAAATACAATAGAACAATAGATCCCAATGAACATATTACCTCGTATACTTGCGGAATTAAAGGAAATGACTTGAATGATGATGAGATCGAATCAGCATTGTTGAAAAAGTTTGGGGAAACCTTGTCTAAGGGAGCCATGATTTGGTATCACAACTTGCCCCCGAACTCTATTGATTCGTTTACTATGTTAGCAGATGCCTTCGTAAAAGCACATGTCGGGGCCATAAAGGTGGCGACAGGAAAATCAGATGTTTTTAAGATAAGACAGAGGAACAATGAGATGCTAAGGGAGTTTGTATCCCGGTTTGAGATAGAGCGAATAGAATTACCATTGGTCTCGGATGATTGGGCAATACCATGCAGGGTTGTAACTTTGGTCAGACATACATAATCGCTACCAGTTGAAGATCAGGGTCGAGGACGACCAGTTGGGAGCCCCATCGGGTTCAGTTCATCCTAATAGATTGGTGGTTAAGACCCCAAGGGATATGGACATGGAACCACGATCAAACAAGGAATGGTATCAGCCATATATTGATCGGAGAAATAATGGTTCGGGGCATAACATTCCTCAGAACGATTGAAGAAATGATCGAGGTCAAATCTCTCGGGGACTTATGAGTAAGAATGGTTTTGATAAACATACTGACCCCGCTGAAGCACCTCGGTTTTCGGAGTATAATTTCAGCATAGATGCATTGGGGATCGTGTCAGTTATTGGAAGAATCAAAGACACCAGGTGGCCTAGGCCAATACAAATCGATCATTCTCAAAGGAATCCAAACTTGATGTGTAAATATCATGGAACACATGGCCATAGGACCGAAGATTGCAGGCAGCTGAGGGAGGAGGTAGCTCGATTGTTCAATGAGGGTCATCTTCGAGAGTTTCTCAGTGATCGAGCTAAGAACCACTTCAGGGAAAGAGATGCAAACAGAAAAAATAAGCAGGAAGAACCATAACATGTAATCCATATGATCGTTGGTAGTGTCGATGTTCCACAAGGGCCCGTATTCAAATGCACCAAGGTGTCGATCACCAGAGAAAAACGGATTCTGAACTATGTGCCCGAGGGCATTTTATCATTCAATGACGAAGAAGCGGAAGGCATATCTCAGCCACACAATAACACCTTGGTAATTTCTATTTTGTTAAATAAAATTCAAGTTAAACGTGTTCTAGTATATCCAGGTAGCTCAGCAAACATAATCAGATCGAGGGTCTTAGAGCAGCTCAGCCTACAGGATCAAATTGTACCTACATCTCAAGTCCTAAATGGCTTCAACATGGCAAGCGAAACAACGAGGGGGGAGATAATCCTACCAGTGAACGTGGCGGGGACCATCCAAGATACAAAATTCCATGTCATCAAGGCTACATGAGATATAATGCACTTCTCGGGTGGCCATGGATCCACAACATGAGGACAGTACCTTCAACCCTTCATCAGATGATGAAATTCCCAACAATGGATGGTGTGAAAACAGTTTACAAAGAACAATACGCTACAAAAGAAATGTCTGCAGTCGATGAGGTGACACCGATACTAGTGACTTCAACCTCAAAAAAATCGAGCACAAAAGATAAGCATACGGCCAAATAGCAATCAACGATCCCAGCCCCAATCGAGCCGGAGGAACAGGTAATCGAAGAAGAGGAAGAGGATTCCCTTACTCCTCAAACTTTTGTTGTTCCCGAAGAGTCAGACGCAACCAAGTCGATGGTCGAGGAGATGGAATAGGTCATATTGATCGAGTACATGCCCGAGAAAAAGGTATACCTGGGAACGGGATTAACCCTGAACTCAGGGAAAAACTCATTTAATTTCTTATCGATAATATGGATTGTTTTGCTTGGTCCCATTTAGACATGAAAGGGATCCCACCAGAAATAACAATACACCGGTTAAGCATCGACCCCAGGTTCAAACCAGTAAAGCAAAAAAGGAGGCCCCAGTCCAAGGTGAAGCATGCATTCATAAAGGATGAGGTAACCAAACTTCTTAAAATAGAGTCTATTCGGGAGGTAAAATACCTCGAGTGGTTAGCCAATATGGTCGTAGTTCCTAAAAAGGGAACAAACTTAGAATATGCATAGATTATAAGGATTTTAACAAGGCATTCCCTAAAGACTCTTTTCCACTGCCTAACATCGATCGCATGATCAATACCACGGCCGGCCAAGAGATTCTCACCTTTCTCGATGCCTACTCCAGGTACAATCAGATTCAGATGAACCCGGGGGACGAGGAGAAGACCTCGTTTATCACTAAGTTTGGAACTTATTGTTACAATGTAATGCCCTTTGGGCTAAAAATGCAGGAGCTACATACCAACGCCTAGTTAACAAAATGTTCAAGAAAGAGATAGGTAAATCAATGGAAGTGTATATTGACGATATATTTGCTAAGTCCTTGCGCGCAGAGGACCATTTAGCTCATTTGCAGGAAACATTCAAAATCTTAAGGAAATACAACATGAAGCTTAACCCAGAAAAATGTGCCTTCGGAGTCGGCTCGGGTAAGTTCCTCGGCTTCATAGTATCAAATAGGAGATCGAAATCAACCCCGACAAGATCAAGTCAATCAAAGATATCACAATCGTGGATAGTGTGGAAGTCGTGCAAAGGCTAACAGGACGAATAGCTGCCTTGGGTCAATTCATTTCGAGGTCATCAAATCGAAGTCATAGGTTCTTTTCCTTGCTCAAAAAGAAAAAGGATTTCGCATGGACCCCGGAATGCCAGCTAGCCTTAGAAGAATTGAAGCAATAATTATCGAACCCGTCTTTACTTCACACCCCAAAGGTAGATGAAAAGCTTTACTTATATTTGGCTGTGTCCAAGATAGCGGTAAGTGGGATACTAGTTCGAGAAGAGCAAGATACGCAATTCTCTGTTTATTATGTAAGCCGAACTCTAGGAGATGCTGAAACCAAATACCCTCACTTAGAAAAATTAGCACTTGCATTAATAAGCACATCTAGAAAGTTAAAGCCATATTTCTAGTGTCACCCAATATATGTGTTACCCACTTATCCTCTCCGAAATGTTTTGCATAAGCCCGAACTATAAGGCCGATTGGCCAAATGGGCAGTCGAACTTGGTGGGTAACGATATCGAATATCAACCCCAAACGACCATCAAGTCTCAAATCTTGGTTGACTTCGTGGCCGATTTTACGCCGACCCTCGTACCCGAAGTGGAGAAAGAACTTCTGCTAAAATCGGGTACATCATCGGGGGTATAGACCCTTTTTAGGGATGGTGCCTCGAATATGAAAGGGTCCAGGCTCAGCATTGTTTTGAAGTCACCAACGGGTAGTACTATTAGACAATCTATCAAAACTTCTAGGTTGACTAATAATGAGGCCGAGTGTGAGGCCATGATTGTAGGTCTCAAGCTAGCTAAAAGCCTGGGGGAAGAAGTTATTGAAGCCAAGTGCGATTCCCTATTGGTCGTAAATCAAGTAAACAAAAGCTTTGAAGTTCGAGAGGATATGATGCAAAGAAATTTGGACAAATTACAAGTAACCTTGCATCGCTTCAAGGAGTGGACTCGAGATCATGTGCCTCGAGAACAAAACAGTGAGGTCGACACACTTGCCAACTTGGGTTTTCAGTTGAAGACGATGATATTGTCCCAGGGACCATCATCCAGTTATCGAGATTGTGGTCGAAGATGGTCATGCCGAGATAAAGTTTACAAGTTTGACTTGGGATTGGAGGAATAAGTATATTGAGTATTTGAAAAATGGAAAGCTCTCATCGGACCACAAGGAGTCGAGGGCTCTACGAACCAAGGCTGCTAGGTTCATGTTGGATGAAGATAGAACATTATACAGAATGACATTCGATGGACCATTGGCGGTATGTTTAGGGTCGGGGGACACCGATTATATTCTACGAGAAATTCATGAAGGTACTTGTGGGAATCACTCTGGATCCGAGTCTTTGATTTGCAAAATTATTAAAGCAGGGTTTTATTGGGATAGCATGGAAAAAGATACTAAGGAGTTTGTTAAAGAATGTGATAAGTGCCAACGGTTTGCACCGATGATTCACCAGTCCGGAGAGAAACTCCATTCAGTCCTATCCTCGTGGCCTTTCATGAAATGGGGAATGGACATAGTTGGTCCTCCACCAACGGCCCCAGGTAAAGCTAAAGTCATTTTGTTTATGACTGATTATTTTTCTAAATGGGTGGAAGCACAGACCTTCGAGAAGGTCAGAGAAAGGAAGTTATTGACTTCATCTAGGACCACATCATATGTCGGTTCGGGATACCTGCCGAGATTGTATGTGATAATGGAAAGCAATTCGTCGGCAACAAGGTAATAGAGTTCCTTGAAGCACACAAAATAAAGAGGATCTTATCAACACCGTACCACCCAATCGGGAACGGACAGGCTGAGTCAACAAACAAAACTATCATTCAAAACCTAAAGAAAAGGTTGGGCGATGCAAAAGGAAAATGGAAAAAAGTTCTACCCGAGGTCCTTTGGGCACTCATCGAAGTCCAGCACCAGGGCTACTCCGTTCTCTTTAGTATATGGCTCCAAGGCCTTAATCCCGGTCGAAGTCGGAGAACCCAGCGCCAGGTTTCGACATGCATCGGAGGAGTCAAACCACGAAGCTATGAATACTAGCCTTGAGCTATTAGATGAAAAACGAGAAGCAATACTTGTTCGGATGGCGGCGCAGAAACAAAGAATCGAGAGATATTATAATAGAAGGACTAACCTTCGACACTTTGGAATTGGGGACTTAGTTCTACGGAAGGTCACCCTTGATACTCGAGACCCGAATGAAGGGAAACTGGACCCGAATTGGGAGGGACCATACCGATTCATCGGAGTTGTCGGCAAAGGATCTTACAAACTTGGCACGATGGGAGGCGAACAACTGTCGAACAATTGGAATGTATCATTACTCAAACGATACTACTGCTAAGGTTTGGTTTCCTCCTTTTGTCCATTTGAATTCAAAACTAACTCATTGTACGTGTTAGATCGTAGACATCGAGGGCACCTTTTTACACGAAGACATTAGGTTTTAAAGCACGTGTTGCACTCTTTTTCCCTTAGTTCGATTTTGTCCCAAATGGGTTTTACCGGCGAGGTTTTTAACGAGGCAACAACTATGTGCTACCTAAGGAGAACTTAATAGTATCCAATGCTTCTTTTCAATCAACCTCGAGTGCTGGGGGGCATCACCCTCAAAGATTATATTTTTGAGGAAAATACTTCACGACAAAGAGGGTCTCGATAGGGAAACTTTGTAATGGACCAAACAGTCAGATGAATCATGTCCATATAAAACAGTCGAGCCTCAACGGCAAAACATGTACACATGTATCAATTACTCAAAGAAGCATTCTTTCTATATCAAAACTCTTTGTGTCTCAAAGAAATTTGCTACTATACGAACATCATACTTGTGATTTTTCAAGAAACGGCTCAAGGGCCAAAACACGAATACACCTCGAGTACTCGGGGACTATCATCGACAGTCAAAGCATTCGAATCATCTAAACTCGAATTCATAAGACCTCAAAGAGGCATCCCCTCGACATCAAGGCCAAGGCCATCATACTCGGGGACTAACCTTCTGAATAAGTTCCAAGGGTTATCGGTAAACAAGTCCAAGAGACACATCCAAAGGCTATGGTCACATTGAAGACTACGGTCATATAAAAAAGGCTACGGTCGAAATAATGCGGCTCGGAGATGTCCGACTTCTGCCATAAGTTAAAGGCCTTCAAATACTTTAAAAAACTAGTTAAACTAGGCTACCCTCGGCAAAAGCAAATAAGACAGGGTTTCGATAAAATCAGCCCCTCGAATAATTTAAAGGTTCGAAAGTATCAGCCTTCGAAAAAGCCTCAAGAGGTGTTAAATTATCGTAACACAAACGGATTACAAATGGGGTTCCGATCGATTAAACCCTAAAAAAACCCAACGGGTACAAAAACATATGCTAAGGCATAAAAAAGATTTCACTAAGTCTTTTAGCAGAAAAAAGGGAAAAATTATAGCCGTCTCAGAGGCCGAATTGGTCCAACTTAAAGAGCCTAAGGGCCGAAGCATGCAGAGTTCGAGACCTTACTCTCACTCAAATCGGACTCAAGAGTCCCATCATCCCGAGCTCGCATCAAATCTACTTAAACATAGCTTGAGGATTAACAAAAACCTTAAGAGGTATTCTATTATAAGTTCAAAGATCGCCCATTGATCACTAAAAAACCTAAGGGTTTGTTATATTCAAAATCCGAGCCAATGTTCACTTGATCATTGAATGTATTAAAAAAATTCAAAAAATGAAGACAAAGCAGAATTCAATATAAATCGGTGATGAAGAAAAGGAACTCCTTATATTCACATAGAGTATTTACAATTCCCACAAAGGGCCTTACACAAAAACAAAATAAAGGAACCTAATCTACTTCGGGGCCACATCCCCGGGAACCACATCTTTGGGAGTCACGTCCTCGGGAGCTGCATCATCGGGAGCCTCATCTTCGGGAATCTCCTCCTCGGGGACTTCGTCTTCATCTCCTCCGCTCTCGGAGCCACTAGCAGAATCCTCGTCATCGAAGAGAAAAGTGGCAGCCTCTTCCTCCAAAGTCTTTGGTTTCTCAATATCAGCTGAGAGGTCAAAGCCACGAGCGTACACCTCCTCGAGAGTTTCTCTCCGGGACTGTCGCCTGGCATGGTCGAGAGCATATGATAACTTAACTTCAGTCGCAATGGAGATCTCCTATGCCCGAGTGTTAGCAGCTTCGGCATCAGCCCGGTACGAGGACACAAATGCCTCTGCCTCAGATTTGGCCTTCACAAGCTCAGCGGCTGATTTAGCTTTGAGCTCCTCAATTTTGAGGCTCCGGACCAAGCTTTCCTCCTTTGCATTTTGAAGTTGGCATTCGATTGAAGTCAGATGTTCCCGAAGTGTATCTTTCTCTAAGGCGAGATGGTCCATGTGTTGCTTCCACCCTAGGGTATCGGCCTCTTTCATCTTGATCTCTTCTCGAAGCTGCTCCACCAGCTCGCCCTTTTGCTGGGCCTGCAAAGTTGAAGTGTTAGTCGCCAAAGCAAATAAATGCATAACAAAACCTCAAAGGTTGCATCACCTTTTCAATAAGCTCGGTCTGTTCTTGACGAGCCTTAGCCAACTCGACTCGGAGATCCCTGACTTCCTCCTCTTTCTGTACATAAAGGCACTTAAGGCCATCCCTCTCTTCCACCAGCTTCTTGAGTTAGGCTTCACATCGGGCAAGCTCAGCCCGAGATTTGGAAAATTCTTATCGGTGAAGCAACACGGCCTTCACACAAAGAAAAGGAGTTAGACTTAAAAAGATGATAATTAAACTCCAGCGTAATTATAAAGACAAAAACTTACTTGTTTGAGAAGCCTTGGGGCCTCCTCAAAAATAAACGAGGCGTCAGGATTGGGACCATCTTCGATCCCCGCAAGGCACTACCGAAAAATGTCACTCCCTTCATGGGTCGTTCCCACATCAGGAGCCCTCATGGTCCAGACATCTTGGAATTGCCCTTCGAAGAACACCGGGCCCGGTGGCAAGTCATCTACATTGATTATCCCAAGTGATTCACTTGGGATATTATCCTCTCTTTGAGGGGCCTCGAAATTAGGCTCTTCGAGCTCGCCCACCAAATGTCCCCTGAGACGAGACACACTTTTTCCACCTGATAGCTTGGGGATTTTGCTCGAGCTCCCCTCCGAAATTTTTTCTATTCGAGATTGAATCGCATATGCCACCATCGATTATGCAGCCTTCGAAGCGTCAGTGCTTCCTCTTTTCCGAGCTACCAACAGGCAGTTGTCATCTTCTCCCTCCTCGTCCTCATCCCGAAGGTGTTGGGCCGCTTCTAAAGATAGGGTCACGAAATCGGCCTTAGGCTTTCGAGCCTTGCTTTTCTTTGGCTTCAGGGAATTTGCAGGCGGCCCCCTTTTCCTTTTCTTTTCCTTGGTGGGCTTTGGGATTTCTTCTTCACCAGGTGGGGGCGGCAGCATAGCAATGGCATCTCTGAGGCCTGCATAATGATAAAATGAGTAATATGTGAACAAGAGAACTCACCGTGGTTTTTAGCTTCCCATCGACCCTTGGCCAAGTCACGCCAACTGCGTTCCACGTATGAAGAAGTGGAGGCCAGTTGTCGGACCCAACTTGCGAGGTCCGGGACCGCGCCAGGAAACCAAGAAATAGCTGCATCATCAAAAAGTAATTAGATCGAGAAAAGGATGATATCGAGAAAGAGTAGAGAAAGCATAATATTAAGTCACCATCGATAAATTTGTACTTACGTTTCATGTTCCACTCATCGGGGAATGGCATCCTCTCAGCAGGAATCAAATCGGAGGTCTTGATTCGGACAAACCGGCTCAACCATCCTCGATCCTTGTCCTCATCGATACTGGAGAAAAGAGATTTCGAGGATCTGCGCTGCAGCTTTATCATACCACCTCGATAAAGGCGAGAGTTGTATAGCATGATTAGGTGGTCGAGGGTAAAAGGCATCCCCTCGACCAGGCCCGAGAAATATCTGATCAGATTGACGATGCACCAGAATGAAGGGTAGATTTGGCCAAGCATCACCTAGTATTGTTGGGCAAAATCAAGAATCACTAGGTCTATGGAACCCAAAGGTGGATCTACGGGACCCAACGTGAATGGGTAGGTATACACGCTTAAGTACCCTGCCTTATGGGTAGTGATGTCCTCTTCAGGGGAAGGGATCACAACATCTTTGTTCTCCGAGTTGCAGTCCTTTTTCACCTGCTCAAGCTCATCTTCAGTTATCAAGCAGATGTATCGAGACATGGACTCACATCGGCCTGCTTTCGATGCAGATTTATCGATTTTAAAATAGGAAGTTAGTTCGCAAGGCCCGGGAATACACTCCTCGATACGATGTGGCACCACTGTTCTACCTCTGACCGGCTGCGATGATGAAAAAGCTTTTTCTTTTTGAGGAACAGTTTTAGATGTTTTAGACATTGTGGTTTAGAATTCAAGAGAAGAGAAGGAGTGGATGATGTAGTAAGAGCAAATTGAGAAAAGGTGAACTCAGAGAAGTTGAAGGAGCTAAAGAGATTTTAGGGATGATTTGAGAAGTATGCAAAAATTGTAAAATTGGCCTATTTATAGAGGCCGCTTAAACGGTTTGGGGAAGCCAAACAACCAACTCCAATTAATGACCTTGGGAACTACGCGAAAGCAACTTTTCAATCACTTCAGCCGCTGACATCACGAGATTGACATCATGATCGAGGCGTCGGAGCGTCGAAGATCAAATCGTTTCTTATCATCTTACTCTAAGAAATGTAGGGACTATCTGTATACGGCCGAAATCAGGTATGCCCTATTTTTCGAGCTTGAGGGGTCGCCTTAAGTCCGAGTTCAGGATGGATCGAGTTCAAGCTCAATGGACCAGGCTCGAGCTCAACGACAGAGTACAAGGCTCAAAGAATCAAGTGTTCGAAGAACGTCGGAGCCTAATATGACCAGCCTCGAGATAATGCCGCTATGGATTTGTAACAAAATGAGCAAGATTTCTACCACGTCCCCAAGATCGTGGCGTAAAATCCTCGAATAAATTTGTACGAATCCGTACTAGGCGGTTAGACAACTGTCCCAATAAGATTCTTTTCTGTAAATAAAAATGTACCATATTTAGAGTTCCCATATTATATAAAGGGGATCTCAATCATTTGTAAAGATCATCAATCATTGACAAAGAATATACTCTCTTACTTTTTTGGCTCATAGTTCATCAGAATCGTCTCTTTACTTAATTTTTCTTGCTTTACTGTTCTTACCCAACCTCGAGGTCATCTTAGCTCGAGGTCGAGATTGTCTGGCACACTGGTTTGATTTTACTTACTTCCTTCATTTATAAGTTAGTTTTCTTCATTATTAATTAGTATTGAATTAAATCACATATCTTTAAAACCATAAATCAAATTTAATTGTTAATCGTATTTTTGAGGTAAACAAAGATTAATTTACCCGACTATAACAAATTAGTACTCTATTTTCTTGGTTACTAAATCAAACTATGCTATGAAGATTTGCTTATTATTGTAAGCCATTTTAACCTTAATGGTGAAAAAATGGACTTGAGTTCCAGTTTTACCGTCAACCCTTATCATAAAGGATTATCGCATGCTAGATCCATGAAAAAGAATCAGCCGACACATTAATTGCGTCATGTCTAGAAGTCCTACAAATAAAAGTGTAATTATAACACTTTAACCGGCTCCACGGTGAAACAAATAAGAAACTTGCTTTAGGGCTCCAAACTTGGAGTCCGAAACCAAAATGATGCAGTATTGAACTCAAAGACATAAAAGTAGGTGAAAAAAACTATTGACGAATTTTTTTATATATAGCACATGTTTTTAATGCGCTATACTTTAATGACCAGTTACCCCATTAAGGTATAGTGCATGAAATAAATGTGTTATGCGTATTATTTTGAAATAAATGATGCAATCTATTATGAGGTATGTAAAATAATTTTTTTGTAAAATATATTAATTATAATTTGGTAAATAATATCATAAAAATAATTGGTATTTTACAAATAAATAATATTATTACATAAAAATTTTAAACAACTAATTTAATATTTTTTTACCAACTCACGTAAATATAAGAAAGTTAGATATAATCTTAGAAAGTATTTTTTTATAACAAATATTTATACTAAGGATTAGAAAATTAAACTAGTAAATTACAAACTAAACAAATTATAAGTTGTGAAAAATGCCTGTATATATATAAGATATATTAGATATTATTTATAACTAGTTATTTAAACTACATATTTTTTTTATAAAAAAAGTAATAAATAATCATAAGTTGGTAACTAATATCATGAATAATCATCGATATCTAGATTTCAAATAACTGATATCTTAATTTAAGATAATTAATAAAAGCTTCATTATCAATTTAATTCTACCAACTCATATGAATATAATGTAGAATTTATGATTTATTATACTTTTAAATAACAAAAATATAGGTATGAGCTTAGAAGATATTTTTTCTTAATAATTATTTATGCTAATGAGTAAAAATAAAGCTATTAAATTGTTTTTAACAACTAAGAGAAATAAAAAAAGAAAGAAGCAAACTATGCGAAGTTGCAAAATTATATGAAAATATACCATAAGCAATATGTTGGAAAAGGAAAATAAAAAAAATAGTGTAAAAATAGTACTAGTTTTAATTTTAACTATATAATAAGCAAAGGTTCCTTGGACGACCAAGGGTGTTTTGGTAATTTTATACATGGATATTTCTAGAACCTGGACCCATTATTATGTTAATACAAGACCCATTGAAAGTGGACTACATGTGTCCTTTTGTTCGGATAGATCCCCTCCAGTGACTTTTCGTCCAATTTTGCTCAATGGTAGTACAGATTAATTACATGTGGCAATCCTACTATTATATGGGTGAGATCTACTATTCTAAATATGGTAAAACAATGTTGAATAAACTATAATAAAAATTTAAAGGCCACTGACAGAACCGTTTAGTGCAACGGCACTGCCAGTTAGAAATCTAACCCCTCTTACCCAAATGCAAAATGTGGACCCTGATAATGTGATAGTACAAATCACAAATAATTTGGAATCGATATTATTTAACCTTTTCAAAAGTAATCTAACAAGTATCACTACATTAATAATGAGATTAAAAAGTATATTCAAAATATATAGCACTATACATCTTATTATGATACCATTATTTTTGAGTTCAATATCTCAAATATAATAGTAAAATTGACTAAAAGTAAATTGACATAAATCATAATAAATTATTATTCTTGAAATTGTTATCCTTGACTTTTGAAAAGATTTGGAAGTTTTAATATATATATATATATATGCACACCATTTAATACAAACCTGATCATGAGGTAGAGAATATGAATTTCATGCATTTGCAAAAATATTAAAACTAAAAGATTCTTGTGCAAATAATAAACATTACAAACTTGTTAAAAGAATTTAATAAAAGGTGTTTTAATATTTCTGTCAACATCTGAGTAAATTTAGGAGATGTTCTTGAAAGAAAAAAATTATGTTGGAATAAGCTCGTACAAGTCATATTTTAAGAAGCACTTAATTCAAATTATTAAAAACATTTCCTTTGCCATTGAATCTTGCAGATAAATAAAAGAAACGATGTAATTGTTAACATTATAATGATACATGAAATATTTTAATCATGAATTGAAAAAGAAGATATATTATACATGATTAATATAATTTGTATTATGAAGTCGAGCTCTAGTAATAGGTGTTAATTCATATAGTAAAATTCTTCCAGCAAATTTTTTATTGTTATGTTGCTTAAATTGGTGGCCCCCACAACTTTAAAGACTTGACTTTCAAGGGGCATGCCGTTGCATTAAACGGTTCCGTCAGAGACCTTTAAATTTTTATTATATTTTATTTAGCATTTATCATAATTAGAATAGTAGATCTCAACCATAGAATAGTAGGATTGCCACATGTAATTAATTAATCTACACTACCATTGAGCAAAACTGGACAAAAAGTTCTCCACGTGCTCAACTTTTTACTTTACCATTTATTGGCTTTTTTTACACTTTTCATTGTCTAATGTTCAGCCACTTCATCTTCTGAAAAAGGTACGATCCTCTAACCACTTCAGTTTCAATGGTTTTTCTCTCTCATTCATCAACTTCTCTTCTATATTCTATCATTGCATTACTTTCATGATTTATTTCATTTCGTGGGTCTCTATCTCAGTTTCAAGGTTCTCCATTTTCTCTAATTTGTGATTCTCTAAGCTTTCAATTTGTGGGTAAATTTTTGCTAGATAGCCCTTTCCGTTTAATTTTCTTCTGGTTGCCTTTTTTTTTTTTTGGTACTCCTTTTTGGATTTCATTTGTAGCTTTTCAAATTTCTCACTAGAAAAAGGCAGGGAGATGGATATTATTTGTCTTTCCTATATTTTTCCAACCATGCATGTGTTAATTTAAGGCGACAGAGAGCAATTTTAGCGCTTTTTCTTTGTTATTGGGATTGTTAGTAATAACAATTAAAGTGATTTCCTATGTTTTTTTTTGTTTTTTTTTTTCTCTTAATTTCTTTATGCTTTCTGCATTTATGTTTTGCATGTGTGAGTTCTTTCAGATGAATGTCGGAAGTTAATTTATATTGATTAGCACCTGCAAATTTCATATTTATGTCTCCTGTTTCAGAATAAAATTTAGGACATCTAGAGCTTATGGCTATTTCTGTTGATTACCTACATGCATGGCAACTGAAATTCTTTTTCTGCTGAAAATTTTATTATCTTTACTGTTTCTGATGAAATTTATGCTACACTGAATAGTTTTCTGCTATTTTGGTTTTTTTTAGATAAATTTCTGTGGGTTGATCCATAGGAAAGTTGGGGTCAAGAGTTAGGCATTTTCTGTGTACGATCTTAGGTTTCTCTTAGTTCTTGATAGCAATTGGACAATTGCTTTGCATGTTCTTAAATTAGACTAACAGAAACATAAAAGGAAATGGGTTTTCGATCCGAAAACAACACTAGCTGCTTTAACCTTCAGGTGTATACCCGCATGATATTTACCTCAAGTAATACTAATATATCATATTTTCCCTGCAAATTATCGCATATGTTTCCTCGATTCAGCTAGAATATAATCGTTATTCAATTTTATTTTTCAGGCTCTTGAGAGTGAACTTTGATCTAGGAGAAAGTGAAAACAGTATTGCTACACTAGGTAATTTTCGCAACTTCTGATCTATAACGTTATCTGTTTAGCTACAATACAACTTGCTTCTACCTTGTGTTTTGTGTTATAATATGTAGATATGTGTACCTATGGGAATAGATTAAATGTTACCCTTATAAAGTTTCGACTTTAACAAAAGGCCTATATGAAATGTGTGCAAGTCAGATGTCTTCTAACAAAAGAAAGATGGATGAAGACCTAATTGATCACACGACAGGCCATCCATATCTTCGTGCCGAAAATAATGAAAGAAACCTTAGGCGACGTATCGCGTACAGAGAAATGCCACCTGAAAAAAAGGCAGCACTTCTAGAGCGACGTCGGACTGAATATGCTGCGAGAAAACGCCGTCTTTCTGAAATTTCTTCCGCCAAACCTTCTGATCAAAGTTATTCTTCTTCCGAATCTCAAAGGATGATTCCAGGATAAGCTGCAACCTTCATCCGAGACAAACCTTCTTCTTTTCGAAATGGTTGGTTGAATTGAACTGTAATATTCGATTAACTTCCGGCATTTTTGGCTATCCTCAGATAGTTAACATATTTTGAGGTGCTGCCTGTATATTACACGCCGACATCAGGAACATATAATGAAAATTTAACTACTTATGATGTTGCAGGACGCACCTCAACACAGGTAGGGTGCTGGAATATCAACCAGCTACCCAGTTGTCCTTCCGTTCTAAAAGGGGTTCCAAATTGTAAATTCTACGGAGCTAGAAGATTTCAATATGAAACTCCTAGCTTCTGTTGTAGTAATGGTTCAGTTAAATTAGTTTTACAACGCCTACCTTCTGAGTTAAAAAGCCTTTACTTTGGCGTGAACAATGAATCCAATCATTTCCGTACTTATATTAGAACATACAACAACATGTTCGCATTTACTTCCCTTGCAGTAAAGTACGATAAGGAATTAGCAAAAAGAACTCAAGGTGTCTATACATTTAGAGTTCAAGGACAAATGTACCATTTTATAAATGACCTCACCCCAGAGATAATAAAGCCAAAAATTTGCAGCTTTATTTTTATGACAATGATGAGGATATAGTTAACAAGATGGATTTTTCCGAAAAACTTGATTGGTCGATTATTGCAAAATTGATGAGCATTCTAAAAATTAATCCATACTCCATCTTTCTGAAATCTTTGACAGACATTCCAGATTTATCTAACTTTTACAACGCACTTAAGTGTGATTCTACCTTGGACCAACGAACATATAATTTACCTAGCGTATCAGAAGTCGCAGCTATATGGGTTGACGAAGAATTGGAATGTTCTTTATCTACACCCCATATTCGTATCTACACCCATAGTAACAGTAACCAACTGGTTCACTATTACTATGGCTACTACGACCCATTATAATATCCTTTGTTGTTTCCCTACGGTGAAAACGGATGGCATTGCGGCATCCAAAAGGTTCAACAAAAAACTAGCTCTCCTACGCCTCGTGCTTCCTGCAAACATGAGAAACTTCCAAGTGTAACTAATATGTGTTCAATTGATGGACTACTTAACATAGAACAAGAAATCTTGAAAAAAGAAAGGAAGAAAAAAAATATTGTTTCCTGCGAGAATATTACTGCTACAAACTTCAAATTAGAGATGATGAAGAAAATGGAACTTTACATTCTGGAAGATTATTCCAACAATATTCTGTAGATGAATATATTAAACTCGAAACACAAAGATTAGACTTTTTCTTATTCAATCAAGAATTATTTCGGATTGAGGTATTAGAAGGACTTACTGATCTTCTAAGACTAGGCGAAAGAGAAGCTTCAAATATTGGTAGAAAAACATTCCTTCCTGTTAGCTTTACTGGAGGTCCAAGAGATATGCGGCGTCGATATATGGATGCCATTGCGTTAGTACAACACTTTGGAAAACCTGATATCTTTCTAACGATGACATGTAATCCTTCATGGCCAGAGATAGAAGATTTCTTACTACCAACTGATGAAGTACAAAACAGACCAGATTTAGTGAGTTGCGTATTTAAAGCAAAGGTAGAAGAGCTTAAGTCAGATATAGTTAAAAAGAGTATATTTGGAAAAGTCGCTGCTTTTATGTACACCATAGAATTCCAAAAATGAGGTCTTCCTCACGCTCATTTCCTCATTATACTTGCTGACGAGTATAAATTATTGACACCTGAGGCTTATGATAAAGTTGTTTGTGCCGAACTACCAGATGGTAATACAAATAGTTATTTACATTCTTTGGTTGTTAAGCATATGATGCATGGTCCTTGTGGAAGTTTAAAACCTACAAGTCCATGCATAAAAAAAATGAGACAATGTAAATTTAAATATCTCAGAGATTATGCCAACGAAACATCTAAAGTTCAGAATTCATATCCAATTTACCGAAGGCGAGATACTGGAAAATTTGTCAAAGTTAGAAGCCAATATCTTGATAATTCATGGGTTGTTCCTTACAATCCATATCTACTAAGCAAGTTTAACTGTCACATGAATGTTGAAATTTGCTCGGATGTTAAAGTTGTTAAATATATCTACAAGTACATTTGTAAAGGGCATGATAAAATTGCTTTCAACGTACATAGTAATGATACCAATATAGAAATTGATGAAATTAGAGAATATAGATCTGGCAGATGGATGTCAGCACCGGAGGCTATGTGGCATTGTTTGCCTTTCCTATCAGTGAAATGACTCCCAATGTCTACCATCTTCAACTACATCTTGAGAATCAATAATTTGTCTCCTTTGAGACAATTGCAAGTCTAAACACAATTTTAAATATTCCTGCAATTAAGAAAACAATGTTAACGGAATTCTTTACAATGAATGAAACAAATAAGCGCGCCAAAGAGCTTCAGTTATTGTACATAGAATTTCCAGAACACTTCGTATGGTCAGTGAGTGATAAAATGTGGTCACCAAGACAACAAGGTTATGCTATTGGACGTATTGTCACGTGTCATCCAACAGAAGGGGAAAGATACTACTTTCGCCTATTATTGATGAACATAAGAGGCCCAAAGTCATACAAAGATCTCAAAACTGTAAATGGAAAGCATTGCAGCACATTTAGAGAATCCGCAGAAAAAAGAGGATTGCTAGCTTGTGATAATAACTTAATTGATTATATGTTTGAAGCCGCTAATTACCAAATGCCATACAGTCTAAGGCGTTTATTTGCAACGCTATTAGTATATTGTAACCCTGCTAATCCAAGAGATTTATGGGAACGATTTGAAAGCTCCATGTCAGAAGATTTCTCAATTATACCAAACATACAAACAAACAACATTCGTTATTTGGTCCTAAATCATATAAACGATATATTACATTCAATGGGACGGAGTATAAATGAATTTAAACTCATATCAGAAACTTTCACATCTTCCACAATAACACAAGAAGCTAGAGACATCCATTTAGAGCGGAACATAATTGTGACTGAAGAAGATTTGTTGCTATTCAAAAAACTAAATAAAGAACAGCTAACAGCATATGACGCCATCCTTGATAGAATATTTTCAAATGGATAAGGAGCTTTTTTTATTGATGGTCCTGGAGGAACAGGAAAAAGCTTCTTATATCGTGCTCTACTAGCTACTGTACGATCCAGGGGATTTATAGCTTTAGCTACAACAACTTCTGGTGTTGCGGCTTTTGTACTTCCTGGTGGCCGGACTGCTCACTCCCGTTTTAAACTTCCTATTGATACCACTGAAAATTATAACTGCAATATAAGTAAACAAAGTTCACTTGCATCTTTAATCCGAGATGCAAAACTAATAGTATGGGATGAGGTGTCAATGGCAAAGAAAAAACTTGTCGAGACTTTTGATTTACTCTTGAGAGATATTATGGACAAAGATACACTCTTTGGCGGTAAAGTCGTTGTTTTCAGAGGTGATTTCAGACAGACTTTACCAGTTGTACAAAGCGGGACGAAAGAAGATTTCATTTGTGAAAGCTTATTATATTCAGACATTTGGAATCATCTTAAAAAATTTCGATTATCAAAAAATATGCGTGCAAGAAAAATCCTGCCTTTTGTGAGTACTTACTAAGGATTGGAGATGGAATAGAAAAGGTTAATGAACATGGAAAAATTGAAGTTCCAAAATCTTTCCTCATTCCATTTACTAATGAGAAAGAATCATTACATGTTCTGTTTAAAACTAGTTATCCCAATTTAGATGCACTCATTTATGATACCTCCTCAGTTACATCTCGCGCTATCTTAACAACCAAAAATGATTTTGTGAATGAAATTAATCAGATGTTCATAGATCAGTTTCCTAAAACTGCTATGACATTCATAGGAATTGACGAAACTGTAGAGCCAAAAGATCAAAGCCAATTTGAAGATTTTCTGCATACTTTGAATCCTGCTGGTCTACCTCCATACAAGTTAGTTCTAAAGAAAAATTGTCCAATATGATACTGCGCAATTTAAATCCTTCCGAGGGTTTATGTAACGCTTAATTTGTAGTGATTTCAAACCTCATGTTATTAGTGCTAAAATTGCAAGTAGTGACTTTAAAGGCAAACATGTTTTCATTCCTCAAATACCATTATTATCTTCACAAGATGAAAAATTACCTATTCCATTTAAGAGAACACAATTCCCAATTTGATTATGTTTTGCAATGACTATAAACAAAGCTTAGGGTCAAAACACTAGATTTCGTAGGAATTTATTTACGTGAACCTGTCTTTTCACACGGCCAACTTTACGTTGCTTTATCTAGAGCAACAAACTCAAACAGTGTAAAGATGTTAATCCGACCAGCAACAGTAGATAATCATAATGACCATTCTACTTACAATGTAGTATATAGTGAAATTATCAAAAAGGCATTCTCCTAAGTCTTTTGATTGGCTCGAAAAAAGATATTATTACGTAAGTTATTACTTGTATTTTGGTTTTGTTATTTTATCGTATACTTATTATTAATCATTTTTCAGATTGCAGGCAACAATGGCAGAGAGACTTGGTATATGTGCAATCACTCCTGATACACCAAACTGGACGTGCACCAAACTGGACGTGCAAGGTGCGAGTTGTAGATATATGTTGACCAGGAGAGAGTTCAGACAGAAAGATAAAGTATTTGAACATGATCTTCCAAGATGAACAGGTATGCAAGTTTTCCAAATTTATTTTTCTTTTCTCTCTCTGGTGTGTGAGTTATTCTGCATATTTTATTCATTTGTTGCACTTTCTTTGTTGGCTATTGTTATCTGGGTATGTGTAGTTAATACTCTTTTTTTGAGTATCATTAGTTTTTTTTTCTTTTGCGCAGATTCTTGTTTACTTATACATGCACGACAAAGATTTTGTTTAATTTGCCCATTGCATCTTTGCAAAATAAACGTGTACATGGATGACTTTTCAATGTTAGCTACAAATCTGCCTATCTTTTCATTTTTTTCATAATGAAACTTAATTCTTTTTGCCCTCTTCAATAATTAGATGCTTCTTTGACAAAATATTTCATGATATGCCTGAACCAAAAAAGAAATTTTACCTACCCATGAATATGTAATATTTTTTTGAGAATAAAGAGATTCTAAAAGTCCCCCATTTTAAGATATATTCTGTCTTAGATAAATTTTCAGCTTACATTTTCCTTATAAAAGGAAACAAGATAAGGGGAAGCATACACTCAGCCTTACTTTATTTGTTAAATATCTTTAAACTCATTGCTTACATTCTCTACATATGAGTCTTCCACAATTTCTTTGTTGGTTGCTTACAGGAAGACCAAATCAAAGCAATCATTTATGGTGATGACATCCCCAATTATGAAAAGATATTCAGACTATTTCATACCTACTTGATAACGGGTGCACACATACAGCTACCAAATTTGAGATACGAAAAACCGTTGCATACGTTTGAGTGGGTTATCGACAAAAAAGACCATAATTGATCCAATTAACAAAGACAATCCAGATGAAGAAGAGTTTCCGCCACCCACTAAACTTACTGTGACGTCCTTTAGACACATTAAGGATCAAGCCTCTCGATCTATCAAGAATCCAACTAAGAACGTAGAACACAGTATGAAAATTTTATTCTTTAATCGACGAACAAGTAATTTAATAGAACTTGTGAATTTACTATTTTATACATTTACTTATTAACTTTAATAAATCCTTTTGTCAATAGATGTGCTTGCAATTGTTGTCAAGTGCTTTCCGCCAAGATATGTTGCAAGTCTGCAGAAAAGATTGCAGGAACTCATCATCATTGATACTCGGTAGGTCTATTAGCCAAGTCATAATTTTTTCAGACACTTCTTTATATTTATTATCTAATTATATAAAAAAGTACTATAAATATTTGTCCCTTCCATTTACACAGGAAGCAAACTTTCACAAACACAATATGGGAAGAAGGTATTATTGAAGATGAGGGAAAGAAACTCCTTGGGCAATTCCAAGAGTATCCCATCATTCTTGCAAGACGTATTGGGGTGTCGAAATACAATGGTAAACTAAAATCAGCAATATTTCATCTTATACAAAGAACCAACGTGATTTTGTAATTTCTTAATGTAATTTATGCAGGGACATCATTTACAACAAGGTTTAACACAATCATACAGATTAATCCACCTTATCAACAATGTCTGCAACTACGTAAATGGTATCACATTAATCCTCTGTATATTGTTCATGTTTCTTTCTTATTATTAACATTCTAAGGTGTTGTCATTTTTACTTTTGGGACAGGATCGTAGAAAACCAAGAAATGCTTGCTTCTTTCATTGTGAGGAGCACATCCACATCCGGATCTCTTATTTCGGTTCCAGTGGATGAAGAAATAGTGCCAATTGCAAATGTTCAATCACAGCAGGACGTCAGTATAATTTCTATTCACATATTTTATACAATGATATAAGTATTTGTCCTTACAAAAATTACTCTCACTTTGGTAACATAGGGACACACCTTTTTCATTGAGGCAAAAATATCACTTCCAAGTGACCTCAAGTGTTTTTACGTTTTAATATGTCCAAACTGTGGACAAGAAGTGAGGAGTCCAGTCAGAAGAGAAATTCATTGTATGAACTACAATCAACAGAATATGTTGACTCCCAAGTACTTTCTTATCTAATTTTATAGATACATCCAAAGCATAATCAGACTCTGCCCTAAACTCTTATTGACTTTCACACATATACTACAGGTGTCGATTTGATGTGAATCTTCAAGATACCTCTGGCTCAATATTTGGAATGGTTATGGGTAAAGAAGGAGAGAAAATATTATCTCTTACTGCAGAAGAAGTTTACGAGCGAGCTTCAGTTAATGTACGGATTCTAAGTAAACAATTCACACATGATCACTTCACTATTGAACTTGCAAAATAACTTAATATGTTTCATTTTTTCAGAATGAGTCCTTGCAAATGCAAGATGTGCAAAGCAGGCTTAGTCAAAAATTGTTCAAAATTCAAGTGACAAAAAGCATTTGCACGCAATTCAGGAGCAACA
Organism: Nicotiana sylvestris; assembly: GCF_000393655.2. Classification (NCBI taxonomy): domain Eukaryota; kingdom Viridiplantae; phylum Streptophyta; class Magnoliopsida; order Solanales; family Solanaceae; genus Nicotiana; species Nicotiana sylvestris. The sequence goes on along the minus strand of NC_091065.1, from coordinate 137,519,823 downwards.
TCTGGAAAATTGTATATTGTATCATGCGTTGAAAAAGAAAATACCATTCATTCTCTCCCTGCACCAACCACAACGGATATAGCTGAAGGCAGCAAGAGAAAGAAAGAAGATTTGTCTTCCTCTGATGGAGAAATAGAGCTAGCAACTGAACGAGGTGATTTGTTCAAGCTAAAACAAAAACTGGAGCCAACGACTCCAGTTAAAATGAAATGAAGGTCACTCAAAAATTTCTCTTCCTCATTCATTGTTTGAATTATATACTACACCTATCCTTTAACAACAACCATTTTCATTTTCATCTTCTTCTTTTTTCCCGAAAATATTTGCAGGTTAATCAGCTCCTTTTTGCGATCAGTTTTGGCTTTCATGGAACAAAGGTAACTAAATAGAAAACCACCTCAGAGATAGTTTGTATACTCTGATGTCATGTCAACTCCTATGCGTTTATCCACAAAATAGAAATAACCTACCAGTGTTGTGAAAAGCGCGAAGCAAAGCAAGAAGTGTAGCACGTTAGTTGAAGCGTGCGCTTCTGCCAAAAAGCAAGAAGTATGATTGTAGCGAGAAGCGACAGTAGCGAGTGTTTCAGTATTTTAAGTGACTGCCAACATTAAAAAAAATGTGTCTTTTTTCAAACATCATTGAGGAGTAGAGCAAAGTTCAAGCTCATCGAGTTCAAGACCAGGTCTTCTTCTTCTTCTTCTGTCCTAAAATAGCGACGAAATGCTGCCAATTTTTTTTCCTTCAGTTCTTCTTCTTCTTCTTTTTATTTTTGTTTCGGTCCTTAAACTCGCAGTGAAATGCTGCCCAATTTTTTTCTTACTTACTGCCAATTTTTCCGTTTTAGTCCTCCAGTTATTCTTAGTTCTTACTGCCATTTTCTTACTAACTGTCATTTTTTCTCGCTTTAAGCAAAAAAGAGCTTCTCGCTTTTCCTCGCTCGCCGCTCTTCACAACACTGACCTACCTACAAAAACTTAGAAATTTAGCAACATATGTACATGTGGTAGTTCTGTAAAAATTCTAATTGGCTCCATTACATGTAAATTTATTTAAAAAATTCCTATTTATCAACGGTTGTTTTGCAGGAAAATAAATTTTGCACTGCAGCTTGCTTTTCACTTTTTTTCCTGTACACAAACATTCCAATAACCACTATGTTCCACTAACCATAGGCATGAAACAAAGGTAATCAAAATTACCTCTTGACCTTATTCTTCCCTTGCATCTTTTTAATAATAACTGTTGTGTTGCAAGTTTGAGCAATACTTTTTGAGAGGATAATGTTATCCAATTTCTGTTCTTGAAATGTATCATTCTACAGCAGCAGATAGGGATCCTAAAACTGCAGAATTTGTAAAGGATAAGAATTGGTTTATTATATGTAATTGCTTAATTGTTATTAAAGTGGAAATATGATTAGCATTTTCAGTTCTGATTTGAACCGTATTTTCTGTCTTATTCTTTGGAGTTACTCCATTTGAAGTTTGAGAACCTTGTGTTTCTTGCAACATATTGATTGAAAAAGAGTTTATAATGATATTTTCCTGTCTCACTGTAAAGCTTCAGTAATATGTATCTTATATCCTACAGTTGCTCATGTTAGTGTAGTATATTTGGTATCGACTTCTTTAAATAACCTGCTTCCATATTTTCAGGAGTTCTGAATTTTGACATTTTGATGTTATAATTTTTTATGTCACAGATAAATGAACTGGTAGATATTGCTCGATGTGTGGCAAATACACCTTTAGATGATGATCAGTCTGTGTCCTATTTGCTCTTTCGCCTTGAAGATCTGAAAGTTGTGACGGAACGCAGAAAGTTGGAAGCACTTACAGTGGAAACGTTGGGAAACCGGATAGAAAAGCTGATAAGGTAAATTAATCTCTTGCTTGTGATTTAACCCTGCTGGTGCTCTCCGAGAAAAAGATAAATTGTAAGAAGTGTGACATTATGCGGTGACTACAGTGGAAATAAAAGGAAGGAATAATACTTTTTTTGCTTGTTTCACATTTTGGTGGTAATGCGGACTTCAGAAATTGTTGGTATGTCGATTTTGAACTGATTGCGAGTTTATCTAAATGTAATCATTGATTACTCTTCTAGGCAGTATGGAGTGTGATAAATCCTATATGATTTATTTGACAACAATCTTTTGCATGGACTCTCAAGAATCTGTGAGCTAATTAATCATGGGTAAAGATTTTAGGAGATATGACTTGAAGTAGTAGATGAGAAAAAATTGTTGACTATTGTTTGGCTCATACATGGCATAAATCTGCATTAACCTGAGAACAATACTTTTAAGATAGAGAATAAGATAGACAAGATCCATTCTTCATCGTCTCAGGTGTTGGTCCTTCATTGTCTATTTGTTGCCGTTATCTACATGCAAGAAAATAAATTCTTTGATTCAACGAATACAAATTGTGAGAAGGCACGGAAGAAAATATGATATATTAATATTGTGTATTCAATACAATACAAAAAGTCCTTATTTATAGCTATACTATACAAGGACATACTACTCTCATTCCAATGTGAAACAAGACTACATTATGTACATATCTAACACTCCCCCTCAAGCTGGTGCATACACATCATATGTACCGAGCTTGTTACACATGTAACTAATACGAGAACCAGTAAGAGACTTAGTGAAAATATCTGCTAGTTGATCATTCGACTTTACAAACTTTGTAACAATATCTCCTGAAAGTATTTTTTTCTCTGACACAGTGACAGTCGATCTCAATGTGTTCAGTCCTCTCATGGAACACCGGATTTGACGCAATATGAAGAGCAGCTTGGTTATCACGCACTAGTTCCATCCTGTTGATTTCTCCGAACTTTAACTCCTTGAGCAACTGCTTGACCCAAACGAACTCACACGTTGCCATAGCCATGGCCCGATATTCCGCTTCGGCGCTAGATCGAGCAACTACATTTTGTTTCTTGCTCTTCCACGAGACTAAATTACCTCCTACTAGAACACAATATCCAGACGTAGATCGTCTATCAGAAGGTGATCCTGCCCAATCAGCATCTGTGTACCCAACAACCTGCTTGCGGCCTTGATCCTCAAATAGTAATCCTTTGCCTGGAGCTGACTATATATACCGAAGAATACGAACAACTGCAGCCTAGTGACTATCACAGGGAGAATCCATAAACTGACTTACAACACTCACCGGAAAAGAAATGTCAGGTCTAGTCACTGTGAGGTAATTCAATTTTCCAACCAACCTCCTATATCTCGTAGGGTCTCTAAGAGGCTCCCCTGTCCAGGTAGAAGCTTAGCATTCGGATCCATAGGAGAGTCAATAGGTCTTCAAGAATGTCTAAGGCATACTTCTGCTGTGAAATAACAATACCTGAGCCAGACTGAGCGACCTCAATACCTAGAAAATACTTCAGTCTGCCCAGATCCTTAGTTTGGAAGTGCTGAAAGAGATGTTGCTTCAGATTGGTAATACCATCCTGATCGTTGCCAGTAATAACAATATCATCAACATAAACCACCAGATAAATACACAGATTCGGAGCAGAATGCTGATAAAACACAGAGTGATCAGCCTCACTACGAGTCATGCCGAACTCCTAAATAATTGTGCTGAACTTACCAAACCAGGCTCGAGGGGACTGTTTCAAACCATATAGTGACATGCGCAATCTGCATACACAACCATTAAACTCCCCCTGAGCAACAAAACCAGGTGGTTGCTCCATATAAACTTTCTCGTCAAGCTCTGTGGAGAAAAGCATTCTTAATGTCTAACCGATAAAGAGGCCAATGACGTACAACAACCATGGACAAAAAAAGACGAACAGATGCTACTTTAGTTACGGGAGAGAAAGTATCTATAATCAAGCCCAAAAATCTGAGTATATCCTTTTGCAACAAGGCGAGACTTAAGCCAATCAACCTGGCCATCCGGGCCAACTTTGACTGCATAAACCCAACGACAACCAACAGTAGACTTACCTGCAGGAAGAGGAACAAGCTCCCAAGTGTCACTCGCATGTAAAGCAGACATCTCGTCAATCATATCATGTCGCCATCCAGGATGAGATAGTACCTCACCTATAGACTTAGGAATAGAAACAGTGGACAAAGAAGATATAAAAGCATAATGAGGTGACGACAGACTATGATAACTTAGACCAACATAGTGGGGATTAGGATTAAGTGTGGACCGTACACCTTTGCGGAGTGCAATTGGTTGACTAAGAGGAGACAAGTCCGCAGTAGGTGCAGAATCTGGTGCAGGACGTGAATCACCTGGGCCTGATGCTGGACGTGGACGACGATGATAAGTCAAGAGTGGCAGAGCTGCAGAAGGTTGAACTGGATTATGTGGAGGAATTGGACCTATAGGTGGTGGAACGGGAGCTGTAGGTGATAGAGCTGGAGATGTAGAGGAAGATGGATGGGAGATAGTGACTGAATCTCCAAAAGAAGAGACTGATAGTACCTCAGAAATATCTAAGTGATTACCTGAACCTATGAAGTATGATTGGGTTTCAGAGAAGGTAACATCAACGGATATAAGGTATCACTGGAGGTCAGGAGAATAGCATCGATACCCCTTTTGCGTTCTCGAGAAACCAAGAAATGTGCACTTAAGAGCACGTGGAGCTAACTTATCTGTTCCTGGAGCAAGGTTATGGACAAAACAAGTGCTTCCAAAGACACGGGGTGGAAGAGAGAACAAAGGTAAGTGAGGAAACATAATAGAGAATGGAACTTGGTTCTGGATAGCTGAAGATGGCATGCGATTAATAAGATAGCAAGATGTAAGAACTGCATCCCCAAAAACGCAATGGAGCATGAGATTGTATGAGTAGGGTACGAGCAGTTTCAATAAGATGTCTATTTTTTCTTTCAGCTACCCCATTTTGTTGAGATGTGTACGGACAAGATGTTTGATGAATAATCCCATGAGATTTCATAAACTGCTGAAATGGGAAAGACAAATACTCTCGGGCATTATCACTACGAAATGTGCGAATAGAAACCCCAAATTGATTTTGAATTTCAGCGTGAAAGGTCTGTAAAATAGAAAAAATTTATCAAAAATATCCAGGTGCACCTAGAATAATCATCAATAAAACTAACAAAGTAGCGGAATCCTAAGGTAGAATTGACCCGACTAGGACCCCAAACATCTGAATGGACTAAATTAAAAGGTGACTCTGCTCGATTATCAATACATCGAGGAAAATGAGAGCGAGTATGCTTACCGAGCTGACAAGACTCACACTCTAGAGCTGACAAGTGAGATAAACCAGGTACCATTTTTTGAAGTTTTGACAAACTAGGATGTCCCGACTGTTTATGTAATAAATCTGGTAAATCAGTAACAAGACAAGTTGTTGAAGGAAGACAAGATGTGAGTCCATGTGATTTAGCAAGGATAAGGTAATAAAGTCCATTTGATTCACGCCCGGTACCAATGATCCGCCCTGTACTGCGTTCCTGTATAAAAACATGGTCATCAAGAAATAAAACGGCACATTTAAGTGATTTGGCTAGGCGACTAACAGCTATGAGATTAAAAGGACTATTAGGGACATAAAGAACTGAATCTAAAGGTAAGGAAGGAATTGGGCTTGCTTGGCCTATTGCAGTTGCCATGGTTTGAGACCCATTGGCCATTGTGACTCTTGGAAGAGATTGAGAATACGAAATAGTAGTGAAAAGAGATTTGTTACCAGAAATATGATCCGATGCACCTAAATCAATGACCCAAGACTCAGAGGATGAAGATTGAGAGACACAAGTCACGCTATTACCTGTTTGAACAACGGAAGCTATCTCAGAAGATGTCTGTTTACCTGCTTTGTATTGAAGAAACTTAAAATAATCCACTAAAGAAACCATCCGATTATTCGAAGTATCGGTTCCCATGTCGCTACAATTAATAGTAGTAGGGTTAACTTGAAATAGTGAAAATTAGTAACTCCTTTGGGAAAACTGAAAAAATCGCTGAGAAAACACTGTTTACAGTAGGAAAACAGAACACTGTTCTGCGCCGGAAAACACTGTTCACGCCAGAAATACTGTAGCTCTCGGAATATTACTATAGCAGCCGGAAAAATTCAAAGTGGTCGGAATGAAATAAAAACAGTAGGGGTAGGATCGGAATTACCGGACGACCCAACTGTTCTGAAGAAACTTTTTAAAAAAATGGTCGGAAGTCCACTTCTGAAATCACTGTTCACACCAGAAAAATATAAAAGTGATCGGAATTTGGTGTAACCTGGATGGGTAGGCACGGAATTGCAAGGGGAACAAAATGGCCGCAAGGTGGCCCACGCGACGTCAGAACTTCGCTGGAAAATTTTCTTCCGACCGCTACACTACCGCCGGAGATTTTCACTGGGGTTTGGTTGCCGGACAGTGACTACTCTTGTGGTAGTGTTGGATTTTGCACAACACTAACCGAGACAAAGCAGACGCAAAACAACTTTGAAAAGTCGCCGGAAAAAGGGTTCCGGTGACTGATTTCACTTCCCGGAATCGCTGGAATTTATGCACAACGATAAATCTCTCACAATAGCTCTGATACCATGTGAGAAGGCACAGAAGAAAATATGATATATTGATATTGTGTGTTCAATACAATACAAGAGGTGCTTATTTATAGCTATACTATACAAGGACATACTACTCTCATTCCAATGTGGGACAAAACTACATTATGTATATATCTAACACAAATAAAGAATGAAACTAGACAAATAAATAGGTAAAGATAAGGTGATTTACCATTCTTATTTGTAATAGGCATTTCTGTTATTTACAAGTTGGAAGAATGGTAGATGAAGGAAGAAGTAACTCATAAATCCAATGTTTTCCTCCTCATATGTTTGTTACTGGTTTAGTTTTTATCTTTCTGTTTCTAAGTTTATCTATTGGTAGATTTTCATTTCATCTTTCTTGCCTCTTTCTGGGTATTATTTTTGTTTATGAAGTAAAATAGTACATTCTTAAAGTTTCTTATTTTTTGCGGAGGAAATTCCTACTCTACATGATGTCCCTCTTTGGCTAAAAGATGATGAGAATGTAAAACAATTGAATTCTAACTTTTAGTAAAAATCTCTAGGAACCAAAATAATTAAAAACAGAATAAAGAAGATTGCCATAGCAAAAGACAATTGGTCCGCCTGATGGTAGGTGAGCAGTGACGAGTAATCTGTAGTTATTTAGGGAATTAGCTCTTCCTTCCAAGTCTCCTAAATATCTTTAATTTTTTAATGCTTGTTGGGAAGTGGTTGACTCAAGTTGGGCGCCACAAAAGTGTTTCTCAAGAAGGAGGCACCACATAAAATTTTAATTTTCATGTTGGTAATTGGAGTTTGTATGGATTTTATTGTTTGTAAACATTCTGCCTATTAATAAGCTCGGGTAAAGCACAAATGAGTTTTGGTGGGAAAAATAGATATGAAACTGATTGCTTTGGCATGTCATTTGAGATTAGTTCATTTTCTCCATAGCCTGTGTGTTCAAGAAAGAGCTTGAGACCTATATCTCTTAAGAATCCTACAATCTTTGTCATCTCATATATTATGTTTAAGAACCTCACAAAAGGTCTCGATTGACAAAAACAAGTCGGTCATATGCAGAACACTTGCGAATTATCTTTGTTCACTTAGAAAACATAGGTGACATCTTATTTTCCTCCTGGTGTTGTATATAATGTGTAATTGTTCTCTCCTTACCCTTTTAAAAGGGGTTATAAGGATTTCTAACTTACAATTGATAGCTTTCTTATTACATATAGAAATGGTGCGTTACTTTCATATTCATTGTTGAATAATCTTTTTCAGATATTTTGTTTAAACTCTGCAATGGAGACAATAAAATATTGGTCTTCTTTTGGGTACTAAATTTTGGATATAACTTTAGAATCAGATGACATTTCCCCATTTGCTTATGTGCCACTTACGTATATTGTTATCTCCAGGTTAGCCTGCATGGAAAACAGGTTCTTTCATGGAAGAATGACCATGGTGAAGAATTACTTTATATGAGCAGTAAGGTCCATTTTTGACTCATATTCCCACTGATCTTACATTATGTTGAAATTTTTGCTACCATGGGATTCTGTTTCCAGCATTGCCACAATTTTCTCAAGAATCCCTTTTACGCCTCACCAATATTTCCTGATGTTAATATTTTGTCTTTGCCATTGCTTTTATTGTAGATCATCATGGATTTACCTTCGTATACTATGTTTTATTTCTAATGCATGCTTTTCCATGTCTTTCAGTGAATAGCAAGATGAAGCATGGGTTACCAGTTGCAGCTCCTAAACTCAAGATTTTATCCAATCTCGCCAATATGAACATGAACAATTTGACTGTTTTGGACTTTCTAGCAAGCTTAAGAATGTACCTGTACAACTTTGTTCCACATATACATCTATATATATGATGTACTTTATGTTAATATTAAACACATTATGCCAATATTTAGCTTTGTGGTACTACTATCTTGCGCACAACAATTACGCACAAATGCTCGTGCTTTTGCACGGGCTCGGGCCATCTAGTACTTAATATATTTGAAGGAAAAAAACAACAAAAAACCTAGTGTGATCCTACAAGTAGGGTTAGGGGAATATAGTGTGTATGTAGTTTTACCGAGAAACTTTCCAATAAATCCCCGGCTCAGAAAAAGATTTGAAGAAAAAAGAGAAAAAAATACATTAGCTTATAATTGCATGATGTAATTACCATCAGTTCTCAATTCTCTGTTAAAAATTGTAGAATGTAATTACACCCCTTTAATCAATACCTAATGCTATGCTAATAAAATAATTATTTGGCCAAACAAATATGCAAACTTGTGTTATTACACTCAATTACACATAAATTCATGCTCTCCCGGCTCAGAAAAAAATTTGAAGAAAAAAGAGGAAAAAATACATTAGCTTATAATTGAATGATATAATTACCATCAATTCTCTGTTAAAAATTGTAGAATGTAATTACACCCCTTTAATCAATACCTAATGCTATGCTGATAAAATAATTATTTGGCCAAACAAATATGCAAACTTGTGTTATTACACCCAATTACACATAAATTCATGCTCTCAAAGGACTGATACATGTTAGCATAATAAGAGTTTTAAAATGTATAGCATTTATCACCAGAACCAATAACAAAGAACTTAAAAAAACAACACAATCCACGTAAATTTTTTCCATGATGTTCTATTTTTTGTTAACCTCCCGAATTTCCTTTTAGCCTGCTTAGGCATTTTTGGGTCAACCCACATGAAGTACTCACAACCACGATCTCGTTTTAAGTGCAGCTTGTTTTCGTGATTGACATTTATGTGGATTGTTTTCCATTTCTACTCCACGCTTCTCTAGGAAGGAATTACAGTTTGGGGAAAAATAATAGCCGTTGAGATTGGATGAGCTCTTTTTTTTCGTTAAAGAAATTGCTTCATCATTAACTTATAATTAACCTTAATCCTAAAAGAGGATTGTCTCCTTATGATTTAAGACTTGTGGATCATTTTCTAGTTTAAAGATTCAGACGTCCCTTTTAATCAAAGGACCCAAGACTACAATCTACCCGACTAAATTCTGTCCTTTGCAGTTCTTCATCTGCTATGCCATAACCTATCTACACGGTATAATTTCCGGACGAAAGTGGCTCCGCCACTGATCATAATATTCATGGATTTCGTCATACTTGTGGCTCAAATGCTTCATCTGCTCTATCATAGTAGTCATTTCACTATAACTTTTTCCTCGAGACCAACTTCCACAATGGATTCCAACCATTGATTTCGTCAGAAATTTTTTCAAGGGTTCTTTAAAGTTGAAATAAGTTAAAAAAAATCCCGATAAAGGGCGTTCAATATATGTTATATACCTTTAAAACCTAATATTTTATCGACGAAGGGTGGTCAATGAGTATGTATAGCTTCGCCCATGATTCCAACCACTGTAACCCTTCAAGATCTCAAGTGTGAAATCTCTGATGATGCAACCTAAACAATTTCCGACGAACGGCGGTTTTTTCTTTTTCTATTTTTTTGTATACCAGATTTCGACCTTGCTAAGCTGAATGCAAATTCTTGTTTGCTAAATTAAAAAAATACTAGTGTTAAATAAAGAAGATTAGCACCAAGATGCATGCTATTATATGATTTACAGTATTCGAGTTATGAGGCATCCCCTCAAACTTTGGATGACTCCAGTAATACTAAAAAGACCCAAATTCACTGATTTTACAAGGAAAAACTCCAATTGACAGAAGTAATTGACCATAAATAACACGTATCATATCAACGAGAATAATGTTGCTGCAACTTAGACTGACAAATTCTCCTCTAGTTCCCTTTTCATTTCATTTTTTCCTCCCCTTTTTCCCTTCTTCTCAACCAGTAGGCATTAGGGAGCAGGAGACCATTCTTGGTAGCTACTCTTATATCAGCATGTTTGGATCACTTCAAACACTGCCCTTCTCTACTAATAGTAAAAGTGTTCATATTGCCGACAGCAAAATTTGGGAACTTCACACATCAGTCTGCATGATCTATAGCTTTTCCAGCAGAATAGAATCCTTAAAAATTGGCTTACCACGTATTGGTGCGCTTCAAGTAGGCAAATACACCAACACTTGTTAACACAACAGCGCCCGCAAAAATCCCCATGTGCAGTGAACCCCATCCATCTTTCTCGAGAGATGTAGTACTCAATTCTGGCTCTGATTTTTCTTGGTTTACATCAGAGTAGTCTAGATGCAATCTTAAGGCCTGCAAAAGAAATGTAGCAGTCATGAAAATAAGAATGCTATGACCAAACTGTCCACAAAGCCTGTATACATCCACTGACAGAAATAGATGCCTGAGGGAATTTTGGTCATCATCACAGAGTTTTGATGCTAAAAGGGAAACAAAAAATTTCAGAGAAAATCAAAACACTTGTTACTTACATACGAGTTGGTATTAAAATTATTCACATGACAATTCATTTCTCTGCCTAATCCGACTATTCACAAAATTCTTTCTGGAATATGATTACAACTTCATTAACAAGGGGAAGCAGTTGCTCGTGACACAGGATGTCCCGCAATTTTGACAACCATAACTTAATGGAAGTTGATACAATCATACAATAGGAAAAACATAGGCCAACTACATAGACAGCCCCCTAAAATTGGCACTTAATTTCATTTGGACACCTTGACTGACCCTTGAACTTGTACCTATTAGACATTCCAACATACTACAGTGTACCTATTGGACACCCGAGCCACATTCTTTGTTAAAAAAGTAGGGCATGATTTTTACTCTGCTGACATGAAAAACGGAACCAATTAATGGACGCCCAAGTGTAAAATAATAAAAGCAAAAAAATAAATTTGAAAAATAAAAAGAAAAGGAGTTTTAGCCATAAAATAGAAACTTTCTTTTGTGATAATCCTCTCGACGAACGTCCCCCCCTCCGTTTGTCGTTTCATCGTTCTTTTTCTTCTCCATTTTCTTTTGGCCTTTTCTTTGTTTTTTTCTTCATCTATCTTCTGTTGAAATAAACATAATAGCTACGAGTCTAGTACAACAAAGACGTCAGAGATCGGAATACCAAATCTTGCCGACCTCTTCCTCTTCAAAGCTGCCGGGAAGTAGAAACAGAAACAGAACAGGCAGTAGAAGATCTAATAAGGCGCTGAGTGTATTTGGCAGAGTATTTTACTCCATACTAGAACAACTGAACAGAACAATCTTCCATAGTATATGTTTACTCCATATATAGCAGATCCATTTCCCTTTTCATTCTTGGGTGCAAAAGCTAACGTGTGCATTCTTTGGTTCCTCCAGATTACTATGTCGTTTCTTTCTCATTCTTTCACTGTTTTGATGATTTAGACGATGATTTATATTTGTGGTATCGTGATAGTCTTTGTGGTTGTCGATTTCCTTCTTATACGGAGCAGAAAGAAAACTCTGCAACAAACCAGAATCTGATGTATGCAAACGAGCATCATCAGAAAAATCGCCAGAAAGGGGATATTCATAATGGGGCGGGCAGAATTAGAAATTTTGGCGGAGAAAAACTGATGAAGTTTGTTTTATTTAATAACACGATGAAGATTAAGAAATAAGAAAAAAAATTAGTAGATCTTCATCAAAAAAAAAAAAAAAAAAAATTAGTAGGATGGTGACCAAAATAGTAGATGGAGATGGAGAGAAAGGAGAAAGAAGACAGATGAACAAGAAGTGTTAGAGAGGGGAGAAACTGGTAATTTTTAGCAATGTCAGCAAAATGTAATCATTCACGCGCCTAAATGTAGTGAGAATCACTCTTTATGCCATGTCAGCACTTTATGTTTAATAGGTACATTTTGGTGAGTGTTGGAGTGTCTACTAGGTACAAGGATCAGTAGAGGTGTCCAAATAAAAATTAGCGCCAACTTTAGGGGGCTGTGTCTATGTATTCGACATAACAAGGGGCATCTCCATACCTTTAGTCCCACTGATCTGGCATGGTTAACTGCAGCGACAAGATCACTATCAGTTGTCAGCAGAACTTTATCGCCTTCATCATCTTCATACTGCAATTAGAATAGAAAAAGTTCATACCATCTTCATCTCCTCATTTACCACATGAAGAGCAGAAGGTAAATTCATCGAGGCGGAAAAAAGATTTTCATTTACACCTACCAAAAGTTGAGGACGATTGTGTTCATCTACTGCACCTAACCTTTGCATAACCACAGTAACAAGCTCCACTAAATTCTCTGAGCCTAAGAAAGAAAAAGCGAGGGTCAGATGCATGCTCTAAGAATTACGTTAAATTAGTGCATGAATAGAACCTCTAAAGACTTTAGGAGAAATTCCTATGCAGTAAAAGCTTTGGTGTTGCTTCTTATAACTGAATTTACTTTACTACAAAGTTAAAATTTTAGAAAACAATCGACCTCATTAAGCCACCTTGAATCCTGCAGTGTAAAAGCACAACCCTAAACAAGAGAAGATTACTCAATGGCAGGATTCCGGTCAATATCATAGGGCGAAACTCGTTTTAGGTTTTCAAGTTGCTAATATTAGCTTTTTAGAAGCTTTTAAAAAATGCAACATTACCAACATAAAACCTTTTCTCCCATCAGACACTTATTTTAATCATGTTCATGGAAACTAGTGTCTTGTTCAACCAAAAATTACAGCCCTTTCAGTTTAATTGAAGTTCCAGTTTCTTCAGCCTGCACTTCAAGGCTTACTCAGACTCCTTATGCTTTTAATACGAACTTCATCAAAACATTGAAACATAAGAAATTCTCCTTTTAGGCTCCTGCAATGAAGCACAGACTACATTCTCCAATGGAAAGGGATATGATACTCTCATGATAAAATGGAAACTTCAAATATTGATCCCTTCATTCCAATTTGTGGGGTATTATTTGCTTATTATTCAACTTTAAACTTTTCAACCCTTAATGAGAAGTTTTTATAACTACACAAATTATAATGGCATGTTTAAGATCACAAGTTTCAAAAGTCTTATAGGCACACAAGCATACATATTTAAGACCACAAGTTTTAAAAGTCTTCTTTCTTTTTTTTTCGTGCCGAGCCAATGCCATACAAATTGGAATGGAGTGAGTATTAAATGCAGTTGCTGGAAGATATCTAAATGAGTTCCATAGCAACTCAGCTTTATAAAAGTGAAAGCATTATATATTGCACAAAAGCAATTGTTCACAACAAAAATGGGTATGTTGGAATTTAAGAGTTAGTAAATATAAAAATGGGGTATTCTTTTTTAAACAAACTAAAAAGAAATGTAAGACAAACTGAAAAGGAAGGAGTATATCTACTTGTGAAGGAAAATCAATTAAGTTCAACGATACAGCCTTCCTCTACAAAATGTTGATTAACGTTCCTAGTGCACAATGTAATGAAGTCTATACAGCACTCACCAAAACTAAATCTGTGGACACGACCTTTAAGGTCCTCAAATTTAAAAGCAAATGTATTTCCAAGACCCAAAGATGGATATCCAGATTTTCCAGCTTCTGTCCCTTCTGACATCATCAATTGAGACATAGACATCTCACTGTATGATAAGCCAAAGAATAAAGCATGCACTGTTAGTTTTTATATGACCAGAGTCATGAAAGCAACATCATGTAGGAAGCAAAAGTACCTGAGTGTATCATAATCGTCTGGTGGCTCCAGGTTAAGTGCCGAATCCCAAAACTTCTGCATCACAGTATTGGCCACTTCATTGACAGCACCAGAGCCGCTCTCCACCTTAGGGAAACAGCAAATATTAGACAACATGCTTGGTATTGCACTCCTTCCTCAAAAAACTATGGTACATTATGTCCTCATAGATGCAAGTCCTAATTCACTTACTGAGGCTTTATTTGATGGTTTGACCAATTTTTCATGTAAATCCGGATTCTGATTAACTCGTCTTTCAGAAACAACAACCATATATTTAGAAACATTGAAAAAAAATTACAGCAAGTGTTCCTTCTCCCACTTCAAAATAGAGCCCTCCATAGAGTTGATACATTCTAGAATAGGAGCCTAATGCAGAAAATATAACCTATATAACCACGATAGGTTTTACAAAATTAGAACTTCTAGGATCAGAAACCAATGAAACACGCTAAATCGCTAATATAGAACATCAATATAATTGCATACCGCTGCATGCCCGCCATATTAAACCTGAAACAACTGGTCTCAGGGGAATAGCCACTTCTTGAAGCAGTCTTTCATATGTGTTTGATGGAATTGCTATATCAAACTCGCAGCTTAGATAGGACTTCTCTGTTTTAACTGAATTAACTGGTGCTGATAATGTTAAGGAATCACTTAGACAACTCATGAAGAAATAAACAAACAGGTTGAAGCAGTGTTTGGTTACTAGATGATAAAAATAAAGCAAAGAGTGGCCTGCAAGGCTTAGTTCAAGTAACAAAGATTGAGGGACTTGTGACTTAGGTCATAGGTTCGAGGCCTTCGCCATGTGAATAAAGCCTGGCATTTAAGTGAAGAAGGGTAGACGGGTGGGCCCATTACCCCAAGTTTCGAAGGTTGCGGTTGATCCTAAGGGTCAGCCCAGAGGGATTTCTCGGTTATTCAAAAAAAAAAAATTGATAAGTATCCAAGAAAATAAAATAACACCACAAAAACAGAGAGTGACAATTCACCAAGGAAAAAGGCTTAGCACGTACCCCCCTTTTTATTATTTAGGTCTTAAAAAAATTGATCAATGCAAAAATCTATGTTGCTTAGATTTATCAAAATCCTTGCGGGAATCGTATCGTCCTGACACGATTTGGGTGTGGGTGTCAGATCCGCACTAAATTTAATCAACCTAACATGGGTGCTTTTACTACGACCGTGGCCGAGTATAGGTTGATCGGGTATTTGGTTTGATTTGAGTTTGTGTCTATATATGTTCACAATGAAGCACTAGAAAGAATTTAATCATACGAGCTTTAATTTAATAATTTCAATTAATTGGCAAAAATATACTTGTAAATGTCGTAGTATACATTTGTTTAGTATATCTTGACACCCCTATCCATACTCCTAACTGTATCCGCGAACCTAAGATTTAATTTAGGTGATGACAAATCCGACTTCTAGATCTGTTCCTGTGTGCACATCCATATCAAAGCAGCATAGTACAAAACGATACATGCAAAAGAGGCCCATATCATGACTAGAATCATTTCCTATCTTCCATCTAGTTCAAACAAGGATTTCATATGTCACCACTTTCTAGACATACAACATAAGAAACAATTGGAAGTTACCATAGATATAGCTGCATGAGTTATCTGCAATACGTCTATGCAGGCGACGGCACATCCATCTGCAAAAACATATATTAAACTTGATAGTGGAAACCACTTTTCACTATTAAAATCAGAATGTCAAGAAGCAAAAGCTCACCTCTATCTAGAACAGGAAGGTGCAGAAACTTCCCATCATGCATTATATGCAGAGCCTGAAGTATTGTTGTCTCTAATGTTGCGCATTCAGGGCTTGGTGTCATTACCTATAAATATGACTAAGTCTTGGTCAAAACGCTTTCTCCTTGGACAAGAGACATAGGGGCTAAAGAGTGAGCAAACACAGGATCATATGTGATCCCGCATAATCTCAAATATTATCAATTTTGGAGTGTAGACCAAAACGAACCTTTCTTCTCCAAGCCATTTCGGTTTAAAAAGATGTTTAAAGAGCGTTTATCTCTATAAGAAGGGTATGTTCCGAGCTGTGAAATAGGAGAGAAGGGATGCAACAATTGGGGTTTTGAATAAAAGGACATATTAATTACGTCAAAAGAGTAAAAAACGAAAATAAGTTGCTCAAAAAGTCCAGCAATGAAGACCACCATGTAGATGGAGCAATGAGGGAACTTCCAAACACAAGTTCAGCTGCCAGTAATGAATCTGAATGAGCACCTCAGAACTTCCATGAGAAGGATGTTTCGTGTTAATTAAAGAATTATATGTCACATTCAGATCCAGCATCCTCTTAATGTTCAAAATATGCACCAACAAGCCATATACATAAGTACCAAATAACATCATGTTACTTCCTCAACTATCAGGTCACCTATTTAACAACGAAATACATCCTACGGTGCTTTAACAATAATAAAAAAGTTAGGGACTTGTCCCTCCCATCTTTACCTAAGATACATAACTGCAATTCCCCATGATCCTTATGTTTCACATCTCTGCCACAATACAACCTTCCCCAATCAAGTGAACTTGGCAAGATCAAACAACTTACTCCCTCTGTTCCAGTTTATGTGAACCTATTTCCTTTTTGGTTTGTTCCAAAAAGAATTGACTCCTTTCTAAATTTGGAAACAATTTAGCTTAAACATCCAATTCTACCCTTAATGAGAAGCTTTTATAACCACACAAATACTCTGGACCCCATTTTGACTTGTTCAGGACCACAAATTCAAAAAGTCTTCATTTTTTCTTAAACTCCGTGCCCAGTCAAACAGGTTCACATAAATTGAAACAGATGGAGTAATTATTTTCAGAGGTGATTAATTGGAAATGAAATTATCATTTTTCTGATTGAAGTTATCTTTTGATGGTCCTGTTGAAATCATTATTTAGATACTAAGGTTAGTAATTGTAATTGCACTTTGATTATTATAAGTACTGAATCTACTACATTCAGCAGTATTTTGCTTTTGGTAACAAGACTGTGCTTCACTTCTCGTTCTTCGTTTTAAGGCTCATGGATTTTGTCACTTTTCTTTTTTGGCACTTTTTGCTTTTAAAAACAGTGAAGTAACAAAAAATATTAGAACTCTCATTAGATGGCTAGAAATAAGGAGAAAACAAAACCTTTTCCGCCAGTGTCAGCTCAGGGGATAGATTTTGTGCTACAACACGCATAAGAATATCTTTTGAGCTGCATCACAATACCAGCAGACATCTATTAGCATGCACTACATAATCGCCAATGCTTGGGCATGAGAAGATAATAACATTAGTAAATGTACATAGAATTGAAGCTTGTTGAGGAAAAAATAAATACGTCAATATCCCCTGAATTTTGTTTCCAACTGAAATTATAGCTGAGTTGACCCGTAATTCTCGCATCTTCTTAGCAGCAACATACACAGGATCTGAGGGGCATACTATTGCCACCCTGATGACATAACAAGGTTCCAATTCAGGTACTCAAAGTCAATTTAACACATTCTTCTCAAATTTAAGATGAAGTAGGGAAGTTAGTTATACTTGGTATTTTCAGAAACAATGGCTGACAAAGAGGGCTTGAACATCCGCTCCCTCAATGTTTCTATGAATGCAGATGGAGCTGAAACAGAGTGCAGAAACCATAAGACGGTTAACCATAACCCCAGACGTATAAGTTTATTAGGATCAGGAACAATCTGCTGCAAGCAACAAATTGAGAGGAATGCAAATTGACCAAGCATCAAGTGTAGACAGCTTATATCACTAGTGCATGTTAGCTAAGCAAACTTGGATACACATCTACAAACACTCATCAACTTTGTTTCAAAGTCGCACACACACGCTCTCTACTCCATTCATAAGTAATGGTCTTTGTAAGGCCAAACAAATCCACAAAAAGCATATCACAAACATCGATATTATAGCATTTGGTTGCAGACCCGAAGTTAAGACTGATGTATGATGCATCAATCAAAACTCTCTACCAAATAGTGGTTCAATGTAACGGCTATCTCTAGCCCACTCTAATAATGAAAAAGGTCAAGGCGTGGAAGTTCGCCCCGTTAGCTCTCGTGTGGATAGTTTGGGGGAGAGAAATAGGAGAGCTTTTGAGGGGATTGAGTCTCCTTTTTCACATCTTAAGAATAGTCTTTTATCTTTGATCGCTTTTTGGTGCACTCATATAGCCCCTATTTGTATAGAAGATTGGGCGTCTTTTGTAGAGAATCATGTTCTGATGTAAATTCTCTACTTTTTGGTATACTTCTTGTATACGGGAGTTCTCTCCCTTTGGATTACTACAATTTACCTAATCAAAAAAAATAATGAAGGTCAAAATTCAAAAAAGAAAGTTAAAAAATACTAGGTGTTCCTGAATTGCACTCTCTCAAGTATCCCTTGCTATACTTGGCAACTCTCCTGCAATAAATAATATATCTGAATAGAGATACACTGTAGCCTCACATATGTGCAAGTAACTGCTAATTACTTGTAGGTAATTAGTAATAGAATCTTGTCCCTCAAGTACAGCACCTATTGGTATTGCCTTGTATTAAATTCAACCTTGCTTGTTACATCAGTCTCTTTAGGTAGATTATTTGTGCTAGTACGTGCTTGAGTTTTTGTTCTTGTTTTTGTACTTGTTCTTGACACCTTTAACTTGTTACGTTTTCATATTCTTAGCATATTTACCTTATTGGTAGTGCCTTGTATTCAATTCAACTTTGCCTCTAACATTTGTCTCTTCAGGTAGATTAATTGTGCTATATTAATTGTGCTGATACATGCTTGAGTTTTTGTACTTGTTCTTGACACCTTTTAACTTGTTAAGTTTTCATATTCTTAGCATATTTTCCTCTGTTTTAGCTCTCTGTTGGTTGAGTGGTAGTGATTAAGTAGTACCCCTTAGTCTATAGTGGTTGTGGTTAACGATGTGAGAGTAAGGTCATGATCTCGGGGAGGGCAGGAGGTGGGGGTAAAGGTGGGAAGGGTGACAAGGAAGCTTCTAGGTTAAGAGTTGGGTCCTGGAACATAGGGACGTTGACGGTAAGAGTAAGACTATAGAGTTGGGTAGGATTTTCAGAAGAGGATCAACATAGCGTGTGTCCGGAGACCAGGTGGAAACTAAGGCACGTGATGTTAACGGGTATAAACTGTGGTACTCTGGAGGTGCTGGGGGCAAGAATGGGGTAGGTACCTTCGTTGACAGGGATCTTAGGGAGCTAGTGATCGAGGATAGGAGGGTAAGCGATAGGGTGATGGCTGTTAAGCTTGTGGTTGGGGGGCTTACTTCAAATGCGATTAGTGCGTATGCTCCTCAAGTAGGCTTGGGCGAGGAGGTCAAGAGGCAATTCTATGAGGACTTAGACGAGTTGTTGCGCAGCATTTTATGCACCGAGAAGCTTTTCATTGGAGGGAATTTTGATGGCCATATCGGGGCTAATGTTGGGGGTTATGACGATGTGCATAGAGGGTTTGGATTTGGAGATAAGAACGAGGGAGGTACGTCGTTGTTGGATTTAGCTAGAGCTTTTGATTTGGTAGTAGCTAACTCGAATTTTCCGAAGAGGGAGGAGCACCTGGTCACTTTCCTGAGTACGGTGGCCAGGACCAGATAGATTATCTTCTCTGCACGAAATGTGATAGAGGTCTTTGCACTGATTGCAAGGTCATCCCGAGTGAATGTCTCACAACCCAACATAGGCTCCTGGTAATGGATCTGGGGATCAAGAGGAATAGAAAGAAGAGAGCAGTGCGGTCAACCTAGAATTAAATAGGGAAACTTAACTAATGACAAAGCCCAGGAGTTGGGGGAGAGGTTGCCGGCTATGGGGGCATGAAAGAGTAGTGGGGACGCGACTGCGATGTGGGCCATGACAACGAACTAAATTAGGAAAGCTGCAAGAGAGGTTTTAGGGGTTACGAAGGAATACCATGGGACGTATAGGGGACTGGTGGTGGAATACGGAGGTCCAAGGTAAAGTTGAAGACAAGAAAACGGCTTATTTGAAACTAGTGGAGAGCCCAAACGAGGAGGAAAAGAAGACGAATTGGGAATGTTACAAAAAGGAAAATAAAGAGGCAAAGTTAGCGGTTACGGCGGCTAAGACTGTTGCCTTTGGACGCATGTATGCGGAACTTGGGAGCAAAGGCGGGGACAAGAAGTTGTAGAGGTTAGCCAAAGTGAGGGAGAGCAAGGCTCATGACTTGGACCAAGTGAAGTGCATCAAAGACGAGGACATCATAGTATTGACGGAAGATGCTCATATTAGACGAAGATGGCAGACATACTTCCACAGACTGTCGAATGAGGAGGGGACAGAAGCATTGTGCTGGGTGAATTGGAGCACTCCGAGAGTCGGCGTGATGTTGGCTATTGTAGGCGTATTAAGGTCGAAGAGGTTATGGGAGTGATGCGTAAGATGAACAGGGGTAGAGCGATTGGTCCAGACGAGATCCCGGTAGAATTCTAGAAGAATGCGAGTCGTGCAGGCGTGGAGTGGCTTGCTGGTTGTTTAATATTATCTTTAAGACGAAGAAGATGCCCGAAGAATGGAGGTGGAGTATGATGATTCCGTTGTATAAGAACAAGGGTGATATCCAAAACTCCAATAACTATAGGGGCATCAAGCTGCTGAGTCATACTATGAAAGTTTGGGAGAGGATGGTGGAAGTCAAGGTGAGGAGGAGTGTGTCTTTCCGAAAATCAGTTTGGATTCATGCCGGTGCGATCGACTACTGAAGCCATTCATATGGTGAGGAGATTGGTAGAGCACTATAGGGAGAGAAAGAAGGACTTACACATGGTGTTTATAGACCTAGAAAGGCGTACAATAAAGCCTCGAGGGAGGTTATGTGGAGACGTTTGGAGCTTAGCGGCGTTCCGGTAGCATACACTAGGATGATCAAGGACATATATGATTGTGCTAAGATTCGAGTGAGGACAATGGGAGGTGACTCGGATCACATCCTAGTAGTGATGGGTTGCATCAGGGATCGACTATTAGCCCGTTCCTATTTGTTTTGGCAATGGATGTGCTGACGCGGCACATTCAATGGGAGGTGCCATGGTGCATGTTATTTGCCGATGACATAGTGCTGATTAATGAGATGAGAGGCGGGGTTAACGCGAGGCTGGAGGTCTGGAGACAAACCCTGGAGTCTAAAGGTTTCAAGTTGAGCAGGACCAAAGCGGAATACTTGGAGTGTAAGTTCAGTGACAACACTCATGAAGCGGACGTGGATGTGAAGCTTGATACCCAAGTCATCTTGAGGAACGGTAGTTTCATGTATCTCGGGTCTATAATCCAAGGTAACGGGGAGATTGATGATGAGGTATCCAACCGTATTAGTGCGGGGTGGATGAAATAGAGGCTCGCATCTGGTGTTTTGTGTGATAAGATGGTTCCACCAAGACTTAAGAGTAAGTTCTACAGAGTGGTGGTTAGACCTACTATGTTGTATGGAGCAGAGTGTTGGTCAGTCAAAAACTCCCATGTTTAGAGGATGAAAGTAGCAGAAATGAGAATACTTAGATGGATGTGTGGGCATACCAAAAGAGATAAGATTAGGAACGAAGTTATTCGGGACAAAGTGGGAGTGGCCCCCGTGGAGGACAAGATGCGGGAGTTGAGGCTGAGATGGTTTGGGCGAGTACAGATGCTCTTGTGAGGAGGTGTGAGAGGTTGGCCATGGCAGGGCTGAGAATTGGTAGAGATAGGCCAAAGAAGTATTGGGGAGAGGTGATTAGGCAGTACATGGCGTTACTTCAGCTCACTGAGAACATGACCCGGGATAGAAAGGTGTGGAGGTTGAGGATTAGGGTAGAAAGCTGGTAGGTAGTCGAAAGTTCCCCCGTTCTTTTCTAGTAGTATTAGTAGCACTATTGTTTTTTTCGTATTCTTTGACCTCTAGTATTTGCCTATTGTTTCGTTCGCTCCGTGTATCGTATTTTCTTGTTTGTCACTATTTGATGCTACTTTAACTTTTACTTGTTGTTGTTGTTGTTGTCGTCTTTTTCTCCTTTTCCTTATCGTCCTTTGTCTCCCTCTTCTTTCTTTCTTCTTCCTCTTTCTTCTTCGTCTTCTTCCCTTTCTCTCTTTTCACCTTTTCTTGAGCCGAGGTTCTATCAGAAACAGCCTCTCTACCTCACCAGGTAGGGGTAAGGTCTGCGTACACACTACCCTCCCCAAACTCTACTTGTGGGACTATACTAGATATGTTGTTATTGTTGTTGTTGGATGGGAGGGGTGTAAGATAGCTTGTTAATCCTAATCCGTATGATATGCTCCCGAACCTTGCATTCTTCTAGTTGCTGCTAGAATTTTCAGCTAAGCCTCTCAAGAGTAATGCCTAATAACCCATCCATGACCACCAATAGTCAATAATGCAACTTCTGATTCTGGCCAGAGCTGGCACATCACAGGGGAAAACAGGGGAGAGGAAGAAGGTGATGTCAGTTCATGCTACAAGAATGTGCTTTTGTTCGAGTGCACCCTTATTCATAAGCTTTCTATGAAATATCAGACTTGTTTCCCCAAGACATAGCATCCCCCTTTAAGGGTCCAACTTGCAGGCTGCAGCTACTTCATTTTTTTTTTTTCCTTTAATGATAAAGTTGGAGCTACTTCATGTTGTCTTTTCCTTTTCCCTTTTCGGGGTTTTTTTTTTTGTGGGCCAAGATAACAAAATTTAAATTCAATAATAGCAGCATCAATAATTACTGACTCTAAAGCTGTAAAATAGAGTATTATCAGCTTATAGTTGATTTTTCCTGTGAAGGGCTGTTCTTTGACAGACGTCAAAAGAAAAATGGACCACACTATAAAAAGAAAGCACGAAAAAGATTATTACTGTACATACAGAAATCAGAGCTTTTCTAAGAGACAATGCATAAAATTAACTTTTGGTACATGATCGCAGCAACTAGCACTTCCACGAAGCACTATTGTCGCTTGGAGCACAACTAACCCGAGAAGTTATTTCCCCACTGCCGTTCAACTCCTTCAACAGCTGCAGCAATTGCACTTCCCTGTTCTGCAGCTTTCTCCATCCTTGATATTGCATCATAAAGGCATTTTGTAATATCGAGTATTGCTATAACTTCACCATTTTCCACAACAGGAAGATGGCGAAATTTACCTGTTGAAACGAGCAAAACAAGACAACAATAAAATAAGAATAAAGAAATATGTCTCTTATCAGATATCTTCAGATTACTTTTTACTCGTGGTTTTCTCAAACCTGTTTTGAAAACGCTATCGGAAATAGCCTCTCTACCTCTCACAAGGTAAGGGTAAGGTTTGCGTACACCACACTCTCCCCAGACTCCACGTGTGGGATTTCACTGGGTATGTTGTTGTTGTTGTTGTTGTATCAGATTACTTCAAGGTGGAGATTGCAACTAAACATTGAATGTAGGATCTAACAGTTCTATTAACACCAGCTCAACGCGTATCTCAAGTACAAAAGAGAAGTCCACTAAGGGAATAACATGGGCTCTTTGTTCACCCTAGAAAAAGAAACATAATCAATTGCTATTGTTACAATTGCCATCACCTTAATAGTAGTGTTAATAATTAAAAGGTTGGCATTTCTCCATAATGTGTGCAATGGCAAATAACTTGACCAGGCATTCTATCTCCTACATTGCAACACTAAAATTTTACTGCTACCAAGCAGCTTCGAACTTTTGTAAATTTAAGCTATATTCCCCATCATGCGCCAGTCCCAACCGCAACTTCACAATTTTCATGTTAGTCACATGAATGGCCTCCCATAGAAAAGCCAATACTAGTCTCACTAAATTAGTTCTGGAATGATTCATCGATGAATTTAGTCCAAGATGTATGAAAAGTTGTTGATTCCTTTTCATTCTTAATGGAGAGAGAAAAATCTGAATATAAAATGTCAAGAAAGACACCTTGCACCATCTTCTGAAGGGCTTCAATAGCCAATGAATCTGCAGTCACAAAAATGGGGTTCCTGGTCATGACCTTCGAGATAATTGTCTGATCAGGCCTCAACTCTTCAGCTATAACCCTAGTCGCAATATCCTACACACAGAAATCCAAATTTTGAAAATAATAACAACGTAAGCCAGAAACAACTAATTTCCAGTGCTGCAACAAGTGTCTTTAGCTTTACTTTCATATACGTACCATACCTATGAGTTGTCACTTCCCTCCATTTTTAAAACCTAACAACTCCCAAGCCTACTCATAGATAAGGGAGGAATAGCCTTTTGGTAAAGGCCCTCTACCTATAAGCATATCTAAAAGAAAATATTACTAAAAATATAGAAAATGAAAAAACAACAATAACAACGTCCCTGGTGTGTTTATCTATTTGTGGTCTCATTGAACACTACCAAGTTCATTGAAAGTTAATTATACAACACTCCCTAATATATAGAATGGAAATTTTCTTTCTTCCTGAACCAACCATTTTAGTGTTAATTTCTTCAGAGATGCATAAACCCTAGAACATTTGAATACACAAAAGTAAAAACATACAAAAATAAAATAAGAGAGCAAGAAAATGATCATTTTCAGAAGACCTTGTCAGTTACTATGCCAGAGAGTAAGGCATTTGCGTCAGTTAGCAGAACAGCATCAACTCGTCTCGCTGCCATCCGCCGACATGCCTCAGACACGGTGGTCCCCTCCGGAATTGTTAGTGCCTTCGATAACCTCAGCTTCTTCACTGTTCTTTCCCCAGCAACAGACCTAAACGCACACATCTCAGCATCTAGATGCATAAAAAACATCCACCGGCATGCATAAACATTACCATAAAAGTGCAGAAACACTCTAATGTTATGTTAATTATACCATTCCCTCCTACAGACAATCCAAACAACTGTCTTGTTACCAAAAGAGTTCTTTCAAATTTGATGAAACTTTTTTTCTAAAAGGTAAAGGTAATATTTTTTTTTACCAGGAAAAAAATTATTATTAAATCAGTACCAAGAAGGTACTAGAGAAAGTTCAAAAGATTGGAACTGTTTCCCTATTGACTCAGAGAGTCCAAAAAATCCTAAAACTCTTGCATGCTATCTAAAATTGCTGCTCGCACTCCAAAAAATATTGATTTTGTAAACATTTAAGCTTTACAAAAGGAATATAGTCTGTCCTTCCTTCAAAGCAACTACCGTTTCTTTTGATCCACACAGCTATGTTCAAATGATGCACGAGGGAATAGTCTTCCAATCCTTTTGCACCCGGTGTCAACCTTCTGCTCTTCCCAATATATTATTAGCTTCCTCACTTCCAATGGGATTAACCAATTTACTCCAAACCAGATTACTCAAAAGCAAAAAGCGAAAAAGAGCACCAAAGTCTGTAGCGACTTTAAGCGCAAAGCACGATTAAACCGTGGGCTTTAGCGAAGAAGAGCACCAACGAAGAAAAGATTACAAAAATAAGAATGTAATGCAAGAAAATATAACTATGAACACAAACAATAATTTTTTAGACTTAAGCATGGAAATACTATAATAAAGCTATATATATGCAGTACTCTACCGTTTTAAGAACTATATATATGCAGTTAATATCGTGTCAATCAAGTTGAAAGGCCAGATATATTTCTGTTTTAGATGAAAAGGTGTAGTTTTAGGTTGTTACTGGTTAGTTTTCTTATACTAAATGTCTAATTTCTTATTCTTAATCACTAAAAATCCAGTGATGGCATTTTCTTGACTATTAATGTATCACTTTGTCAATTTTATATTGTCTGGTGCGACGCTCTTAAGGACACCCCATCGGTGAAGATGCACACGTGACACACCTAGAACTTTGACGCCTACATTAAAGCACTAACTAAGGGAGACGAAGCGCACAACCTGCGCTTCAAGTTGGTAAGTATTAACGCTTCAATTCTATTTCTATGGCCGATGATCATAGAAGCCAACACGAGATAGTTTACATATAGAGACCAGATCTGCCAGGTACAGTGTTATCAAAGGCGAAAAGCGCAAAAAAACTCTAAGGTCCATTGGGGGTTTAAGCGCAAGGTGCAAATAAAACGTGTGCTTTAATGAAAAAAGGCGCAACTTGAGAAAAAGTAAAAATATGTATATGTAGTCCAAGACCAATAATTATAAGTATAAATAACAAATATATGGACAAAAAAATTGAAAAAAAAATTACGATAAAGTGAAATATCAATTGTCTAGTGTCGCCTTTTCAGGATCACACTCATTGGCAAGGAAAAGTATGCCTTAGAGCCTTGATGTGACACTGAAGCGCCCACAAAGCAAGGCGAAGCGCTCAACATGTTTTGAGCCTCGCTTCAGGGTTTAAGTGCGCTTTAAGCGCGCCTTTGACAACACTGGCCAGGTATAGCAACAATGCAAAAATACATGACTGCTACTATCCAGGGCTGCTAGAAGGAAACACCTATTGCATACTGAAAACCCCCTTCTTTGAAGTTTGTTAAGGACAACACAAATTGCTGCTAACAACCCAACTCCCCATTTTAATTCTCTCAACAATTCTAGAAGAGAACTCAAACATGAAGTGAATTCTATTTAGCTCCTTGACTTTCACCTTGTCCAGAATTTGTCTAGTTTTTTCAGCCCATTGTTGAACCTCTAAACGACTAAGGATAACAGTGGTGGAATCTCCAAATTCCAATTAAGCATGTGCAGATAATCTACTCTGGACTTCATAGAGCTTTTGTCAATCCAGAAAGTGTTACTATCCAACCCTTCTCCATCCAAAATCTTAAAACCGTCATTGGCCATCGTTTAATCTGAGCCACTTGATCGTAGCTCAACTTTCTTTGATCTTGCTCTAAGTTTTCACTCTGAACAATACCTTTCTCGATAAATTTAGTAATCTTGCTCACATACTCCCTCCATCCAAGACTTTCCCCCCTATTTCTGGAATAATTATCACAGAATTTCTCGTACCTTTTCTTGACATCACTCAGATATATGTCCACAAGCATTAAACTTTTGGAACATGAAATAGGAATAGAGTTGACTAGTATTTTTCCATCTTCCACAAATCCTCCCTGTGCCTTCCGGAGATAACTGTAAGCATTTGCAGAAGGCCAAAATGCTCAATTTAATGAACTATTGAAGGGAAAAAAGATTACAACAGCAATTTCATCCTTGGAAAAAGAAGAACAGAAACACTGATGATAAGATACAGCTTGAAACCCTCTGAAAAGAAACCTGATGGATAAGTTGCAGCTTAGAACCTGCGGAAAGAAGGTTTGACTTCAACATCTCACATTCTAACTCTACACCACTACTCTGTTTTTGAAACAAAAACAGTTACTATGGTCCAAAGGTATATCCGTTAAGTGCAGACACCGCTCTATTAGTAAGCAGATCATATCATTCCATTCACGTAGAGAAAGCTGAACCAATTTTACATCACCAAAAACAATTATTAATCTGAATGGACAAGCAAATAAAGCTTGATCCTTAAAGGGTTTGACTTCCACAATATGCTTTAAACTGTAAACCAAAATTTTATATGAAAATCAGAGAAAAAAGAGAATAGGGCTTGCTTACGAGTGAGGTGGAGAAGAGGGCTTGCTCTGGCTAGTACCATTCTCAGATTGATTCACAGATTTCTTGACAGTTGATATGTTTCGTTTTTGTACCAAACTATTGCGCCTGGGCGCTGGAGGCACTTGACTACTCATATTCATTTTTGCGAAAACACCAATCTACACACACATGATAATTTTATGATGAAAAAAAAAACAGCAATTTGATTTTCTGGGAATATTTCAAAGCAAGCAACACGGCATCAGCTACAAGTAAATAATAGAGGCAGAAAAGGAGAGGAATTATTCGGTTTTCTGGATTGTTAAAATGGAGAAAGAATTCAGTAAGGTTTACGGAATTTTGGGAGGGAAAAGTTGTGCGTCGAGCCTCGACCCAAACCCTCTCTTCTGCTCTCTCTCCCTTCTCTTTCTCTCCCCTCTCGGCGCTTTTGCTTTTCTGATCCTGGATACCATCTTTTCTTTATTTTTCTTTTTTCTTAATTTTGCAATTATGAATCCTCTTTTTTTACAAAATTAGTTTTTGGGTACACATCTATCTAAATCTATTTATTCTAAACTATGTTATATTATTATTTTATATTAAAAGAACCTTAATAAAATATCGTTCGACTTTTTTACCCTTTTAAAAGTAGAATTCACATTGGATAAAATAATTATCTAATTATCTTCCT
The DNA here is from genome assembly GCF_000393655.2 of Nicotiana sylvestris. Taxonomy (NCBI): domain Eukaryota; kingdom Viridiplantae; phylum Streptophyta; class Magnoliopsida; order Solanales; family Solanaceae; genus Nicotiana; species Nicotiana sylvestris. The sequence continues at coordinate 137,491,398 of NC_091065.1, read as the reverse complement.
AATATTTGTATTTTAAAATCTACTAGGGTTTTAATTATTAAATCTTTCCTTATTTGAATTATATATGAAGTCCTAATATTTAGGACTTTAAAATTGACAAAATCACTAAAAATTAGGAACATTCAAATTAGATACAAAGTTGTTACTTTTCGAGCTTAGCACAAAAATCATGAAGAGATTATATGTTAGGTTGGAGAGTTGTATATGATAACGAATTTCTCTGAGAAAACATGAACGAGCAGAAAATTTAATGTGACCAAAATACCAAAGAGAATTTACTGCAATTAGTTCTCTGTGATTATTCTTATTTAGCAGATAGGGTATTGAATTTATTGCTTACAAATTTCTATTTAACTTGTGGAAGCTGCTTCTACTGCATTATTTTAATCATTATATTTAAGCGTTAATTCTCAACTAAACTCATCTTTTATCTTTTGTGTTATTTTTATTTTTTCCGCGTATTATGTGCAGATTAGTTGGGATGTCGCGCATCGTAACAGAGCAAAGTGGATGAAGTTGTAATGATCCGACCAGTCATTTTGAACATTTGCACTTTGCTCGGTAGTTTACGAGTATGAGTAGTTTCGTATGATGTATTATGACTTGTGTGAATTGTCGGTTTTGGTTTTCAGGTCATTCGGAATCGATTTGGAAGAACGAATGTCATGATTGAAGCTTTAAGCTGCAAGAGTTCACTAACTTTGACTTTTTAGCATTCGACCTCGGATTGGAGTTTTGATGGCTCTATTAGGTCAAGATGGTTTTTTTGGACTTGGGCGTATATCCGGCTTTGCATTTGGATATTTCTAGAAGGTTTTGGCACAAATCGGCGAAAGTTGGAAATTTGAAGGTTTAGAAAGTTCACAAGTTTGACCGTGAGTTGACTTTGATGATATCGGATTCAGATTGTGGTTCCGAAAATTTAAATAGATTCATTATGTCATTTGGGACTTGTGTGTAAAATTTGAGTTCATTCCGGGTTGATTTGATATGTTTCGGCACGAGTTTTGGAAGTTGAAAGTTCAAAGTTCATTCAAGTTCAAATTGAGGTGTGATTCATCATTTCGATGTTGTTATGCATGGTTTGAGGCCTCTAATAGGTCCGCGTTATGTTATGAAACTTGTTGGTATATTCGGACGGGGTCCCGAGGGGCATGGGTGAGTTTCGGACGAGGTTCAGATCGTTTGGATCATTTTTGGCATTGCTGGTTGTGCTGAGTACCTGGTTTCCTTGTTTGCGATCGCGTAGAGTTGCTTGATGGTTGGGGAAAAGTTGTTCATCGCGTTCGCGAGTCCTCAGACTCGTTCGCATAGGTTGCTACAGATTGTGCATCGCATTCGCGCATGTATTCATGCGTTCGCGTAGTGTATGGCTGAGCTTGGCAGTCAATGACCTTTTCTTCGCATTCACGACCCTTCTACCGTGTTCATGTAGTTTTGCCTTCTGCCTGTATCGCATTCGTGAGGCTTGTGCCGCAAACGCATAGAGTACTTTGGTGGCAGATTATTTTTGTCCATCGCGAACGCGATAGATTTTCCTCGTTCGTGTAAGAGGAATGCCTAAGCAGAATTATAAGTACTCTATTTCGGGGGTTTCGGCCATTTTATCATATTTGGAGCTATAGAGCTCGGATTGAGGCGATTCTCAGAGATATTTTCACCATGTGTATTGGAGTAAGTATTCTCTACTCATTTTTTATTTTATATCATGAATCTATCTTTATTTTTGGCATTTGATTGAGGGTTTCAAGAGAGAAATTTGGGGGATTTTGTCTAAAGTTTCATAGAGTGAATTTTCGAGTTTTGAACATCGATTCGGAGTCAGATTTGAGTGAAACTAGTATGGTCGGACTGGGTTGTCGGATTTTGTGAGTTTTGTCGGGTTCCGAGGTGCACGCCCGAGTTTTACTTTTTGGTTGATTTTGGGCCTTTGATTAAGGATTCGGCTTTTATCGTTTGGAATTATTTTCTTGGGTTTTATTTGATGTATTTGAGTTACTTTTGGCTAGTTTCGAGCCGTTCGGAGGTCGGTACGCGCGAGATGGCATTTTGGAGTATCTCTTGGCTTGCTCGGTATTGGATTTGGCTTGTTCAAGGTAAGTAACACTTCTAAACTTGGTGCTGAGGGTATGAACCCTGAATATACGTGTTATGTGTTTGGTATCGAGGTGACGCACATGATAGGTGACGGGTGTGTGCGTGCACCATGTGAATTGTGACTATGTTATTTTTATGATATTGTGTAGTTACCTGATCTTGTCTGTAACTATAATATCTCTACGTACTAGAGTTATTGAGCTGTGATCCATATTAGAAACCATGTATAGGCTACATGCTTATTCTGTTCGGACACACTGAGGTCATATTGCTGTTGAATTATTTGTTTAAATTGCAATTTCATACTCAGTCATGTTCATTCATTTCATGTCATATCTCAGTCTCAGTTGTTATTTATTGACACATTATATCATCATTTTTGGGCTAGTTTCATGGCATCATGAGCCCGAGAGACTAGAGAGATTGATGATTGAATGAGGCCGAGGGCCTGATTGTGAGTGATATTATGGAATCGGGTTGTACGCTGCAACATATTATATTAATTTATGCATGGATATGGCTTATTATAGCGCTTGGACTAAAGGAGGCCCCTCTGGAGTCTATAAACACCCCCATGAGCGCAGTTGATTTATATTGAGGGATGTTTTCTTCCTTGGGCATGGATCTTGCCCGAATTATTTATATTTGAGGATGGATCTTCCCCTGGGCTGGATTGGCCTTATACAGTACTGAGTGACTGACTATCAGTTGATATATATATATGGGACGGATCTTCCCTGGACTAGATTGGCCATATACAGTAGTACTGAGTGATTGAGCATGATGAGTGGAAAGTGTGAGACATTGAGATTGAGTACTCTAAGAGTGTGAGTACATGAGTTTATCACTAAAATACATTGCATTTGACACGCGTACTTGAGATACCTGCATAGAGGTGCATTTCTTTCCGCTACTCCGATTTTGGTGACATTCATGATTTCACTTTCATATTGACAAGTAGGCCTAGAGATGTACTTCCTCATGTTATCTGAAACTGAAACATCTTATTTATAGTTGAAAGCTTTGGGAAAAATTACACTTTTCAAACTTACTCATATTTTTTGCGATTTCGGTAAAGAATTTGGGTTTTCACCGATATACCTCAAAGCATACCTATTTTCTCAAATTGTAAATGAGCTGAGTACTTTATCTCTGAGTTACTTCTTTTATCACTTTCATTACGTTGTTATGAACTATTGTTGGCTATTGGTGTTGGACTCCGACCTTTATTCCAGCTCATCACAACTTTCAACCTAAGTTTAGGTTTGTTACCTATTGAGTACATGGGGTCGATTGTACTCATACTACACTTCTGTACCTTGCGTGCAGATGATGGTTGTTGATGTTGCTATGTTCGACAGGAGCTGGATTTGAAGATGTACCTGCATTCCGGTTACATCTGTCTCTTGTTCATGGTAGCTCTAGACTTATGAAAAATCTGTTCATGTATATTTCAAACAGATGATGTACTTTATTTCGTACCAGCTTTGTAGATTCTAATCTTAGAAGTTCATGATTTGTACTACCAGTCCTTGGGGAATGTATAAGATTCAGATATTTTCTTTTGCTTAATTGTCTTATTAAATTTCATTGGATATTGATAGTTATTAATTGGCTTACCTAGCGGGTTGGGTTAAGTGCCATCACGACTAGTTGGATTTGGGGTCGTGACAGAAGTGGAGACTGGCTTTCTTTGTCTGGTGCGATAAGAATGTGCCGTTGAGACTTAAAGGTAGGTTTTACTAGGTAGTGATTATACCGACTATGTTGTATGGGGCAGAGTGCTAGCCAATCAAGAACTCCCATGTCCAGCAGATGAAAGTAGATGAAATGAGGATATTGAGATAGATGTGTGGGAATACTAGGTTATATAGAATTAGGAAAGAAGTTATTCTGGACAATGTAGGAGTGGCCCATGTGGAGGACAAGATGCGAGAGGCGAGGCTAAGATGGTTCGGGCATGTTAAAAGGAGAAGCACAGATGCCCCAGTAGGAGGTGTGAGAGGTTGGCCTTGGGGGGAGGAGAGGGTAAGAGGAAGGGTAGATGTAAGCCAAAGAAGTCTTGGGGAGAGGCGATCAGGCAGGACATGGAGCAGCTTGAGCTAACCGAGGACATGACCCTTGAACAAATAGCAGGGAGTCATGAAAACTATAGAAGAACTAACATTGTGAACAGGAGAAGATATTGAATAACAACTAGCAACTAAGCATGGAAAGCATATAACAGTTAAGACAAGAAAGGAAATAATTAAGGAAAAACGACAAATTAGGGAAAATAGAGAATTTGGCGGCGTATAAGCACCGGTCACCTCGCATAACACATAGTTCGAGGGTTCCTAATTCCCTTAAGTCAAGGTTAGATACAACACATACCTCACTCTGCAATCAATTAAAAGCTCTACCGGGGCCTTTCCCCTAGAATCCGTCTCCAAACCGCTCATATCTAACCACAATTAACTCAATAACATCAAATATTGCTAAAGGAATCAACTACAATGCATAAATTTAGATTTACCAAACTTTCCCTGAAAAAGTAAAAAATCGACACTGGGGCCGCTTGATCAATACCCGAAGTTCGGACCAAAATCCATTTACCCATTCACCCCCGAGCCCGATTATGTAATTTGTCTCGAAATCCGACCTCAATTCAAGGTCTAAATTCCAAGTATATAAAAATCTCTAATTCTGCCCAAACCCCCAATTTTTACCATGAAAATCCTAGATTTTAGGTTGAAATCTCATGAAATATAATGGGTAATTGAAAGAAAGTAGGTCAGAATCACTTACCAACAAATTGGGGAAGAAAATATCTTGGAAAAATCGTCTCTAGGCTTTCTAGCATTTGAAAATTTGAAAGAATGGCAAAAATCCCATAATTGGGACTGTTTTATCACTGGGCGTCAGTGTTCATTGCGTTTGCATAAACACTGTCGCGTTCGCGAAGAGCAGCAGCCCGAGTGGCTTATGCAATCGCGAGTTGTCCTATGTGTTCATGTAGGCTTATCCCTCTAGCCTCCGCGTTCGCGATACATGCATCGCATTCGCATAGAACAACGTTCAAGTCCCAACCCACCTCCAATGACTCTACGCGTTCGCGTGTGAAGGGTCACGTTCGCGTAGAGCAAACCCCCCCAATGCTCCGCGTTCACAACCATGGTCTCGCATTTGCGTAGTGTAAATTCTCCCCCAACCCAGATCCCTTCGCGATTGCAAGAATGGCTTCGCGATCACGAAGTACAACACACCAGAACACCAGCTGCTGCAAAAACACCAGATTTTCTAAGTTCAAATCATCCAGTAGCCTATCCAGAACTCACCCGAGTCCTCGGGTCTCCAAACCAAATATGCACACAAGTACTAAAACATCATATGAACTTGCTCGCGCGATCAAATTACCAAAATAACACCTAGAACTACGAATTGAACACCAAATCAAATACAATTTTCAAGAAAGCTTTAAAACTTCCATTTTCACTACCGGACATCCGAATCACGTCAAACTAACTCTGTTTCTCACCAAATTTTATATACAAGTCATAAATATAATAATGGACCTATAACGGGCTCCGGAACCAAAATACGAACCCGGTATCAACAAGGCCAAACATCAGTCAATTCTTAAAATCATTAAACTTTCAATTTTCAACAAAAATTCATATCTCGAGCTAGGGACCTCAGAATTCGATTCCAGACATACGCCCATGTCCCAAATTACGATACGAACCCACAGAAATCGTCAAAACACGGATCCGTGTCTTTTTGCTCAAAATGTTGACCAAAGTCAACTCAATTTAACTTTTAAGGCAACAATTCTTATTTTTATTAGTTTCTAACATATAAGCCTTCCGGAAAAACACCCAGACTGTGCACACAAATCGAGGAAGGCTAAAATAAGATATTTAAGGCTTCAGAACACAGAATTTAGTTCTAAAACATGAGATGACCTATCGGGTCATCACATTCTCCACCTCTAAAACAACCGTTCGTCCTCGAACGAACATAAAAAAGTACCTTAGCTGGTGAAAAGGTGGGGATATATACTCTGTATATCCGACTCGGACTCCCAAGTAGCTGCCTCGATGGGATGACCTCTCTACTACATTCGAATTGAAGGATAACTCTTTGATCTCAATTGGCAAACCTACCGGCTAGAATAGCCACCGGCTCCTCCTCATAAGTCAAATACTTGTCCAACTAGACAGAGCTGAAATCTAGCACATGAGACGGATCACCGTGGTACTTCCAGAGCATGGACACATGGAATACCAGATGAACTGCTGACAAACTAGGTGGCAATATGGGCTTGTAAGCCACCGCACCCACTCTATGAAGAATCTCGAAAGGTCCGATGTACCTAGGGCTCAACTTTCCCTTCTTTCCAAACCTCATTACACCCTTCATGGGTGACACATGGAGCAACACTCTCTCTCCGACCATGAATGCAACATCACGAACCTTACGGTTGGCATAACTCTTCTGCCTCGACTAAGTTGTGCAAAGTCTATCCTGAATGATCTTAACCTTATCCAAGGCATCCTGTACCAAATCTGTACCCAATAACCGAGCCTTCCCTGTCTCGAACCATCCAATCGACGATCGACACCGTCTACCATACAAAGCCTCATAGGGAGCCATCTGGATGCTCGACTGATAACTGTTGTTGTAGGCAAACTCCGCAAGTGGAAAGAACTGATCCTAAGAGCTTCTGAAGTCTATAACACAAGCGCGGAGCATATCCTCCAATATCTGAATAGTGCGCTCGGACTGTCCATCCGTCTGAGGATGAAATGCTACGCTCAACCTGCGTGCCCAACTCATACTGTACAACCTTCCAGAAATGCAAGGTGAACTGCGTACCTCAATCAGAAATGATAGACACTAGCACACCGTGAAGCCGAACGATCTCACGGATATAAATCTCTGCTAACCGCTCTGAAGAATAGGTAACTAACATAGGAATGAATTGTGCCGACTTGGTCAGCCTATCCATAATAACCCAAACTGCATCAAACTTCCTTTGCATTCGTGGGAGTCCAACAACAAAATCCATAGTGATACACCCCCACTTCCACTCAGGAATCTCTTTCTTCTGAAGCAAACCACCAGGTCTCTGATACTCATTCTTTACTTGCTAACAATTTAGACACCAAGATACATATGCAACTATATCCTTCTCCATCCTCCTCCACCAATAATGTTGCCGTAAGTCCTGATACATCTTGGCGGCGCCTAGATGAATAGAATACTGGGAACTGTGGGCCTCCTCAAGAATCAACTCACAAAGTCTATCTACATTAGGCACACGAATAGGATCATGTATCCTCAAAACTCCATTATCTCCAATAGTAACCTGTTTGGCATCTCTGTGCCGTACTATGTCCCTAAGGACAAGCAAATGAGGGTCATCATGTTGCCGGTCCCTGATGCGCTCAAACAATGAAGATCGAGCTACCGTACAAGCTAGAACACGACTGGGCTCAGAAACATCCAATCTCACGAACTGATTGGCCAAGGCCTGAACATCTAATGCAAGCGGTCTCTCACTGACTGGAATGAACGCAAGGCTGCCCATACTCACTGACTTCCTACTCAAAGCATCGACCACCACGTTGGCCTTCCTGGGATGATACAAGATGGTGATATCATAGTCCTTCAATAGTTCCAACCACCTTCTCTTCCTCAAATTAAGCTCCTTTTGCTTGAACAAATACCGCAAACTCTGATGATCCATGAATACCTCACATGACATGCCATAAAGATAGTGCATCCAAACCTTTAGCGCATGAACAATGACTGCCAACTCTAAGTCATGAATAGGATAATTCTTCTCGTGAACCTTCAGCTGCAGCGACGCATATGCAATCACCTTTGCCAGCCTACATCAACACCGCACCAAGCCTAATACGAGATGCATCACAATATACCATATAAAATCCTGAACCTGTGGGCAACACCAATATTGTCGTCGTAGTCAAAGCAACCTTGAGCTTAAAGCTAGCCTCACACTCGTCTAACCATCTAAATGGGGCACCGTTCTAGGTCAACCTGGTGAACGAGGCTACTATAGATGAGAACCCCTCCATAAACCGACAGTAATAACCTGCCAATCCCAAGAAACTTCGGATCTCTGTAGCTGAAGTGGGTCTAGGCCAGTTCTGAACTACCTCAATCTTCTTAGGATCCACTTGAATACCTTCTGCCGATACAACGTGCCCCAAGAAAGCGACTAAGTGATAACTAGGGATTCTAGTCTATTTTATGCTCCTTTTTGCTTGAGTTTTGTATTAAAAGTGTGTACAAGTATTCCCAAAAGCTAACTTATTGTGCTTGCTTGCAGTGTTTGGTTAAAAAAAGACAAGAAAGTCAAAATCAGCTCAAAAGGGAGTGAAGCCTGCACAAGTCAAAGTTGAGTCAACTGAGCGCGACAACAGAAAATGAATTGCGGACGCGGAGGATCCACCGCTGAGGCGGTCTTGATCTCGCGGTCCGCGGTGGTAAAGTTCATAGAGTTTTAATTATGGGCTTATCAAGTCATCACTGACCGCGGTGGAATTACGTGGCAACGGTAGCTTTAGAGCAGTTGCGGTGTATTTACCGCCCTCAGCGGTAGCCAGATTCAGAGAACTAAGTATAGAGCTAAAAGTTGAAGACCGCAGTCCGCGCTTGATTTTATACGGCCGCGGTAGTCCAAGTGCTGCAGCGGTCCATTTTCCGCTGTCAACAATACCTCCATAGGGGCATTTTTGTTCGAAAAATTTAGTTGTGTATAAATACTTCTTTTTCAGATTTTTAGATCATCTTTTGTTTAGCTGAGCACGTGAAACCATTGTTTTTACTTTTTTGAGTAATTTTAGAGTTTGTTTAACACTTAATCTTAGATTCTTATCTTGTAATTACATTTTATGGCTTCTATTTCATCTCAATCTTTGATTTCTTCAGTTATTATGAGTAGCTAGACCCATTAGCTAGGGTTGTAGTTCAACCCTAGTGTGGGTATTTAATGTGTCTCCTATTTTGAGGCTTAGATGTTTATGGGTAATTAATATTTGGCCTGATTTGTGCTTTTTATGTTGAATTGGTGGTTGCAAACATTAATTTGTGCCTTTTTGACTTAGGCTCTTCTTGAGAAAGAGAACTTAAGTCTAGGAAATTTAGACCAACAAGGAATTAGGGTGCATTCAAGAGATTGATAGCCCCAATTAAAGGGTTAAACCTAGAGATAGTAATACCCGACTTGAGCAACTTTGCTTGCACAAATTGAACACCCAATTGGGCTTGAGAAAGCCAATTAGGGCAAAGTCATTCAAACTACTGAGAGGTATAGAGTGAGAAGCTACGTGCATTGGCTATATCATGATCCCAACTATAACATTATTGCCCTAAGTTCTAGATCCCGTCAGATACTCACCTAGGAGTAAGTCACTTCCCTAGTGCCTTTTTACCAATTTAGAAAACCCTAAAAAATATCTACTTAGCTTAATTTTCTGCATCATTAGAATTAAAATTAGAATAGCAACCAAACAAAGAATGATTGGAAGTATAATAAAAAACACTGCACATTGCTAGATTAGATAGGAATCAAACTCCAAACATATCTTAGCTCCGTGTGGATTCGATCCCGACCTTTTCGGGTAAAAGCTGCATCGACCGCTCTTGCCACTCTATAGTGGTGTAGGGTTGGACCCGATCACTTTTTGGCATCGTTGCCGGGGAGCTAAACAGTTTGGGCTATCTATCTAACTAGTTTTGTATTTTGTTTTTCTTTCCTTCTGTGTTGCTAACTTGTGTGTGTCATCAATTCAGGTACAAAATGGCAAACAATGATCCTCTTGGAAATGTTCTGCCGTAGGAGGAGGTAGATGATAATGGTGAGGATGAGGTGCCTATAGTACCTTAAGGTCAAAGATGAGGCCGCCAAGCCAATGATAATGTTCCAGACCCTCCCCCGCCACTTCCAAGAGTGGCTCCTTGGGTGCTTCCAAATGAAGGATATGCAAGTGCAATTGTCCCACCCCGAATTCAGGCAGGCAATTTCAAATTACAAATGTGATGTTGACTTTATTGGAGCAGCGAGGGTATTTCACAGGTGCTCCCCATCAGAATGCATATAAACATCTTAAGGGCTTTGTGGACACCTGTTGGGGAAACAAGCAAACAAATGTGTTAGAGGATGCATTGCGGTTGAGATTGTTCCCTTTCTCACTTAGAGTGAAAGCTTTGTACTGGCTTGAAAGGCTTCCCAACCATTCCATCACTACGTGGGATGAGTTGGCGGACAAGTTTATAGCTAAGTTTTTCTCGCCAGGGCATATGGCGACTTTGAGAGATGAGATTTTGGCCTTCAAACAGGAACCTAATGAACCACTTCATGAGATCTGGGAGAGATATCGAACAATGGTGAAAGAATGTCCGAACAATGACATGACCAAAGCAATGATTCAACAGACATTCTACTGTGGCATTAACATGACCAATCAGTATGTAGTGAACCAGCTAGCAGGGGAAATTTTATGAACACACCTTATGTTGAGGCGTGTGAGATATTGGATGAGATCGCAGATACTTCCTCAGCTTGGCAAAGTCAAGCTAATGTGCCACAGGGTGATTGCACAAAGAGCTCCATGATCATGGCCAGGCAATAACAGAGTTAACTACAACAATGAACCAGTTGGCAAAAGCTCAATTGCAACAAGTTCAAGCTCATGGACAAGTAAATGCTATGGAAGGTGTCAACATGTTGGTCAATAAGAGGCGACAAAGAGGTCAATAAGGTCAAGGTAGTCTGGATCAATATGAGCAAGGTAGTGGTGGTTTTAATCAAGATGATGGCTATGATGAGCAAAGTGAAAAAGTGCAGTAGGTGAATAATTACCAAGGACAAAGGGGCAATGCTCCTAACCAACAACAACAGTGGAGATTCCAAGGAAATTGGGGGAATCAAAACCAACAAAGCAATAACAACTGGGGGAACAACAATCAGAATTGGGGCAACCAGAACAACCTGGGCAACTGGAGTGGCAACATCAACAATTGGGGAGGAAACAACAACCAAGGGGGTTAGGAATAATGGCAATCAAGGGAATCAGGGGCAACACTTTCAAAGGCCTCCGATGTATCAACAACCAAACAACCCTCCTCCATTTCCGTCCTAAGGTCCGAGCTCATCAAACAATGAGATGGGAAGGATCAAGATAATGTTTGAACAAATGATGAAGAAGAACGCCGACTCTGATGCCCAGTTAGCATCCCACAATACTTCAATCCAAAATTTGGAGGTTCAACTTTGCCAGATTTCGCAATCTTTGAATACTCGTCCTAAGGGGCTCTACCTAGTGATATGGTAGTAAACCCGAAGGGTGGGAACAACACTGGGCATGCAATGGTGGTGATTACTAGAAGCGGTTGAGGTAGTAATGTGAATACCTCCAAGAAAAAGGAAATTATGAGTGATGAGATTGAAATACAAGATGATGATGTTCCTATAGTTGATGAGCAAGTGAGTGAAGAGAATTTGAATGCGTAAGTGAGAATTGATATTAATGATAATAAGGTGGAGACTCAAGATGACGTGAACCCATCTAGGGAACACGTAATAGACATCCCGAAAATGGTAGTGACCAAGGCCAAGGCTCCCTTGCCAAGGCCTCCTCTACCTTACCCTCAAAGGCTTGCGAAGCAAAAGAATGAGAACCAATTTAAGAAATTTATTGACATGATGAAGAGTTTATCAACCAATGTTCCTTTGGTGGAAGATCTTGAGCAAATGTCGGATTATGCCAAGTTCATAAAAGACTTGGTGACTAAAAAGAGATCCATGGATTGTGAGACCATCAGAATGACTCATCAAGTAAGTGCAATTGTGCACTCGATGGCTCCAAAGCTTGAAGACCCTAGCGCTTTCACCATTCCATGTACCATTAGGAGTGCAAATTTTGTAAAGGAATTGTGCAATTTGGGAGCAGGTATCAATTTGATGCCTTACTCCGTGTTCAAAAATTTAGGTATTGGTCAACCGAGAGCTACTTCAATGAGGTTGCAAAAGGCGGATAGAACAATGAAGAGACTGCTTGGTATTATTGATGATGTTCTTGTTCGGTTGGACAAGTTTATTTTGCCTGCTGATTTTGTGATTCTGGACTACGAGGTTGATTATGAGGTTCTGATAATATTGGGAAGACCTTTCCTTGCAACTAGGAAGGCATTGGTTGATGTGGAAGCATGGGAGCTCACCTTCTGGGTAGGTGATGAAAAAATGGTCATTCATGAGTGCAAATCAATGAAGCAGCTGAATAGTACTGAAGTGTGCTCTTTTATGGATCTTGTCATAGAGGTGATAGTTGATGATACTAGTGCAATGATCAATGTGGAGGATCCTCTAGAAGCGGTGTTGTTGAACCTTGATGTAAATGAGGATGAAGGTCGGGTGGAGTGTGTCAATGCTTTGCATGGAATGGGCTCTTACTCTTATGATCCTCGAAAGCTCTCTTTGGATCTTGAGAATAGAAAGACTCCACCAACAAAGCCCTCAATTAAGGAACCCCCCATTTTGGAGTTGAAGCATTTAGTCTCACATCTCAAGTATGAATTCTTAGGCCCTAGTTCAACTTTACCTGTTATTCTTTCCTCTTGTCTTACAAACGTGCAGGTAGATGCCACATTGGAGGTGCTTCAAATAAGAAATAAGGCAATTGGATGGACTCTAGCTTATATTTGGGGAATAAGCCTCACTTTTTTGCATACACGAGATTATACTTGAAGATGATGTTAAGCCCTTCGTGGAACATCAAAGAAGGTTGAATGAGGCTATGCAAGAGGTTGTCAAAAAGGAGGTGATCAAGTGGTTAGATGCAGGGGTTGTGTACCCCATCTCGGATAGTTCTTGGACTTTGCCGGTGCAATATGTGCTGAATAAGGGTGGTTACCAATGAGCAAAATGAGTGATTCCCACTAGGATTGTCACCGGATGGAGGGTGTGCATGGACTACCGCAAGCTGAATAAAGTGACTCGCAAGGATCACTTTCCATTGCCCTTTCTTGACCAGATGCTAGATAGATTTACTGGGCGTGCCTTTTGCTATTTTTTGGATGGGTACTCAGGTTACAATCAGATTTTGATTACTCTAGAAGATCAGGAGAAAACCACTTTCACATGTTCGTATGACACCTTTGCATTTTCTATGATGCCTTTTGGTTTGTGTAATGCACCGGCTACCTTCCAGCGGTGTATGATGGCTATATTTACTGACATGGTGGAGGACTTCTTGGAAGTGTTCATTGATGATTTCAGTGTTGTGGGTGACTCCTTTGATGAATGTTTGAAGAATATTGACAAGGTGTTGGCCGATGTAAAGAGACCAATCTTGTGCTTAACTGGGAAAAATGCCACTTTATGGTCGAGGAGGGCATTGTCCTCGGTCATAAGATCTCAAAGCACGACATAGAGGTGGACAAGGCTAAAACTAAAGTGATCTCAAAGCTTCCTCCTCCTACTTCAATCAAGAGGGTTAGGAGTTTTCTTGGGCATGCGGGGTTCTACGGAAGATTCATCAAAGACTTTTCTAAGGTAGTGAATCCTTTGTGCAAGTTATTGGAAAAAGGATGGCAAGTTCGTGTTTAATGAGGAATGTATGAAAGCTTTTGAACTTCTCAAGTACAAATTTACAACCACTCCCATTATTACCGCACCCAATTGGAGCTTACCTTTTGAGCTCATGTGTGATGCAAGCGATTTGGCGGTAGGAGCAATTTTGGGTCAAAGAGTGAATAAGATGTTTTACCCAGTGTATTATGCAAGCAAAACAATGAATGATGCTCAAGTGAATTACACGGTGACGGAAAAAGAGTTGCTAGCAATTGTGTTTACAATGGAGAAGTTTAGACCTTATCTCATGGGTGCCAAGGTAATAGTTCATACAGACCGTGCAACACTCCGCTGCTTGATGACAAAAAAGGATTCTAAGGCTCGGTTGATGAGATGGGTTCTATTGCTTCAAGAGTTTGACCTTGAGATTGTTGATCAAAAAGGGAGTGAAGACTAAGTGGCGGACCACTTGTCCCGTTTGGAGGAGGAGGGGAGGCCCCGTGATGGCCTCGAAATTAATGATTCATTTCCTGATGAGAAACTCTTCTTTGTATTTGTGAATAGCATGCCTTGGTTCGCGGATGTTGCCAACTTTCTTGTGACCAGTATTATTCCATGTGAGCTCTCTTCTAACCAAAGGAAGAAGCTTAAACGAGATAGCTTGGATTAGTATTGGGATGAGCCCTACTTGTTCAAAATCTCTAATGATGGTATGATCCGGAGATGTGTTTCGGAAGAGGAGCAAATAAGTATTCTGGATGTGTGTCATTCCTTCCCTTACGGTGGTCATCATGGTGGGACGAGGACAGCTTCAAAGGTGCTTAGTTGTGGTTTTTATTGGCCTATATTGTACAAGGATGCAGGTGAGCTTGCGAAGAGATGTGATAAGTGTCAAAGAGCAGGTGAAATTTCAAAGAAGGATGAGATGCCTCTCACCACAATTCTTGAGGTTGACATATTTGATGTGTGGGGCATTGACTTCATGGGACCTTTCATGAGTTCATATGGCAACACGTACATTCTGGTGGCCGTTGATCATGTTTCAAAGTGGGTTGAGGCCGTGGCTTTACCCAACAATGAGGCCCAGAGTGTTGTGGCTTTCTCAAGAAGAGTATCTTTACTCGGTTTGGCACTCCTAGAGCAATCATCAGTGATGGAGGGTCTCATTTCTGCAATAAGGCATGTGACACTTTGCTTGCAAAGTATGGTGTCAATCACAAGGTTTCTACCCCTTACCATCCTCAAGTTGGTGGGCAAGTTGAAGTCTCCAACAGGAAGATCAAGAGCATATTGTCAAAGACGGTTAATGCAAATAGGACTGACTGGTCAAAGAAACTGGATGATGCTTTGTGGGCATACAAGACTGCTTACATGACTCCGATTGGTATGTATCCATACCGATTAGTGTTTGGGAAAGCTTGCCATCTCCCAGTTGAGTTAGAGCACAAGGCCATGTGAGCCTTGAGGAAGTTGAATCTTGAATAGGATGTTGCAGCAAATCTTCGGGTAGAGCAACTCAATGAGCTTGATGAGTTCCGGTTTCATGCCTATTCCAGATCGTCCTTGTATAAGGACAAGATGAAGTACTTACATGATAAGTATTCCCATAGCAAGGAATTCAAAGTGGGTGACTTGATTCTTTTGTTCAACTCCCAGTTACGACTGTTTCCGGGAAAGCTTAAGTCAAAATGGAGTGGACCTTTGGAGGTGGTGCTTGTGACTCCGTTTGGTGCTCTTGATTTGAAAAACAAAAATGGTGAGATCTTCAGAGTTAATAGGCACAGAGTGAAGCACTATCTTGGCAAATTTGGTTATAGCCACGTGGTGTCAATGATCCATCTCAAGTAATTGATGGTAACCTGCATCGTGTCACAAAATTAGGCGCTTTTTGGGAGGCAACCCATGTGTTTTTCTTATTTTTTTGATTTTCTTTGTAATTGGGATTTGTTGGTGAACTAACTGGTTGTGAGATGTGTGTAGGGATGTTTGATGCAGTGCAGGTCAAGCTAGAAAAATTTTGCTCTCTGAAGTTGGACCGCTGACAGGGGTGTCCTATTTTTTATTGCAGTGGTGGCCCTACTGGGGGGAGGGGGCGGAATTTGATGGCGGACGCGAGATTGAAAAGTCCAAAATGAGACTTCTCTGAAGTTTCAACCGCGTCCGTGGTGCTTTTATTGCGGTCAACAGTGCCTCATCGCGGTCGCGATCGATTTTTTGTTGTCCGCGGTCATTTCAATCAGGCAGCCCTTCTGTATTTCACAAGCACGGACCGCGGTGATTTACCGCGGCCGCGCTAGGTAAGATTGTGTGGGTCCCAGGGTTTGTCTATAAATAGAAGCTCAGGGCCCCTTTTACACTTTTTGCTCATTTCACTCTCAAACAACATACACCATTGTTCATTCACGCCCTAGTTTGCACAGACACAAGCACTAGACTTTATTTTTCACCACTCATCTCACATCTGGTAATTCCACTCATTCCTTAGTCTTTAATTTTGTACTTATTTTCTTTTAATTGATAGTTTTTATTTCTTCTTCTTCCCTTTTCTTTTAATTTTGACTTAGGGTTCCTTAGTGTTAATTAAAATTAGACTTAGATTGTTAGAATTGGTTAATGAATACCTAGTGGGGCTTAAAAATGTGTAAATGCATGAACAACTGAAACCCTAGGTTTGCTAAGCCTTATTTTGACTTTCGCGGCCGCGGTTGATTTTTCGTGGTCAGCGGTGCACCTACCGTGACTGTGATGGATTTTCTGCGATCCGCAATGATCAAGTTCAGAGAGATAATAAATGAGGGTCTGCCACCACGGTTGATTTTTCGCGGTCCGTGGTGCAATAGAATTAGAGGGTGGGTAGTCTGATCCCCACACCTCCGCAGCTGCGATGTATTTTCCACGATCTGCGGTGCCGCCTACGCGGCCGCGCTCCCTTTTTTCGCAGTTCGCGGTCTGCTGTTTTGTTCAAGCACTGTCAACTGCTCTACTGCTTTTCTGCACTGCTTCTTCTAGTATTCATACTAACAATTTTCAACTGATTATACTTGCAGACAATGGTTAAATCTAGAGAAAGCGGTGAAAAACAAAAAGGGAAAGCGGAGTCCTCCCGAGGTAGGGGACGTGGACATATTAAATTGACCCTAGCAGTTCGGAATCAATTGGGGAAATAAGGAAGAGCATCAGAGTTGCTTCCCATTTTGAGGGTAGTGAGTATTTGCCCTCCTAGGATGCATCAGACTTTCCATTCAGTGCCAGCATATGTACCCGACTTCCCGGAGAGACATAGGTTGAGAGATGAACCTACACCCCCAGCCTCTCCTACTTCTCCTGCTGCCTCTTTTGCTGAGTCGTTTGATGGCTCGACAGAGGGTAGTGAGTCTTCAGCTTCAACCTCACCTACATCTTCGTCACATGGACAAGATCCCGTAGATGATGAGGTACCGGATAAAGAGGGAGGGGGTGCGACTCAAACCGGGGATGTGGAAAGGACTAGAAACCCTAAAGTGTGGCAAAGGAGGTTTGTTAGTGAGCTGGCATATCACAGGTTCAGGGAGTGGTGGCCTCAAAAGTCACTTATTCATGAGCGCCAGTTCATAGAGCGGGATATTCTGCCTCACAACCCCAACGTGAAGCAGCACTTCAATGAGTGAGTGGAATGGGATTACTTCACTAGTAAGGTGTCGGAGGCTAATGAGCACCTAGTCAAGGAATTCTACGCCAATACCTACCACATCAAAAAGGACCCAAAAGTGACTAAGGTGCAGAAAGTCAAGTTTGATGGGAAAACAATCAATAAATACCTGGGCTTCAATGATGAAGATGAGACATTGTACTTGGAGAAAGTGGCGATGGATGAGGCATCCTGCCCATGGTTGGCATCATACCTGGCTCTCCCGGATACCACTCCAACATGGGTGACAACAGGGTTCCTATCTTGAGGAACACCCTGAACTTTGAGGCAAAGGATTGAGAGACCTTTGTATGCATCTGACTAGATCCCACTACTCACGAAAACACTTTGCCGGTCTCCTGGGAGATTATAGTGGCGGCTATTATGGCGGGGTTCCCAATCAATGTTGGGAATATCATGTCTAGGGTGATAACCAGAGTGGTCAATGAGGGTGATAGATCAACCCCTTCCCAAACTTCCTCACCATGTACTGGGAAGATCAGGAGGTGGAGAAAAGAATTTTGATGTCAAGGTAAAACCCAAGATTCCCTTCTCATGGTACAGCCTTAAGGGTCCAGAAAACCCCAAAGCTAAGGGATCTAAGGTTAAAACTACTACTTTTACATTGCCAGTTTGAAGAGCCAGTAGTGGTAGTCACTATTTCATAGCCTCCCATTGCCATACCAGATCCTGCCTCCGGACCATCTACTTCCATGCCTTCAGAAATTCCATCCTCCTCAGCATACCCATTGACTGCCCACAAATTGAGCCAAACACTCCCCAGTATCAACAACTGGATGCAGGCAGTAACTTCTAAGTTGTCTCTCAAGGTGCCAATCAGTTCCCCCATAGCCACAGGTGCCAGCTTCGGCAGAGGAGTCTCTAAGGAGCTTCTGGATAACCAGAAGAAGCTCTTGGAGAACCAAAAGCTTATAATGGATGCTCTAGCAGTTCAAGGAAAATCACTTTAGGAGTTGAGCAAGCAAACAAGGAAGCTGAAAAGACTCGGGCCTTGAAGGAGTCTGTGAAGGAATTGAGGGGGGAGGTGGAGAAGATAAAGGCAGCATACCACTTACCATTGGAGCTACTATTACATGATCAGCCTCCAGTGGCTCAGACAGAGCAGGTTCAGGAGCAGGAGATTGAGAGAGCCCAAGAGGAGGAGAGTGATGCCCCGGGTTGATGATGTAGAGATTGAGCTAGCGGAGACTGAGGGAGTTGCTTCTGGCCAGCCACAAGTCCCTGAGACAGGTGATCTAGGCGCCCAGCCACAAGACCCTATCTAGCCACAGGACCCCATGCTGCCACAGGACCCCATGCAGACAGAGGACCTATAGGGAGTTTCCTTCACTATCTACCCTTCTTTTTGAGCTTATTTTTGGTTAGTTAGCATTGAGGACAATGCTAGCTTTTAGTTGAGGGATGGCCCTACTTTGATGATTTGGTAGTTGGTTTGTAATTATGATACTATTTTCTTTCTTTATGCTTATTTTTCACTTTTGGTATGTATATGACTTTACCATTTATTTCACTTTTCGTTATTTTTCGATCTTGGTCTATATATAAATTTACTCTCTCATGTATATATTCATTCCCTCTTATGTATATTCATCTAAACCCCCTATTGTACATATTTAGTTTACTTTCCGCATTTTACTTCATAGTTTCTTTTGCAATTTTCTTTAATAGTATAGCTTCTTACTTCATTTAGTAGCTTCTTTTTCGGTTCGTAGGTTCTTATATTACAAGTTTCAATGATCAATAAGCCTTTGGTTTTTTTATTGCCACGGTTCTTTCCAAAGGTGGAGTTCGTGTAAACCAGGTGGCTCTTCCCGATGACGGATGACATGATAGCCTTCTTAAGGGTTTGAGTCTATTTTTCTTTTCGTTTTTGTGTAAATAGTAGTTAGTAAGTAATGGTGCCTCAGGCAAAGCTTCACTTGGGCCTAACACATTTACCTTTAACCTTATGGTTAAAAACAAATTGGTGTGTATAGGATGGTGATAGTTGTGACCTTGTGACTCTTGTGTTGACTAAACAATCATAGAGTGGTTTCGCGGAACCATTTGTGTTGCTCAAATCTTAGCTAAAGTTGTTGTGGGCCCCTGACTCTGTTTCTTTAGCAATTATATAGCTTGTGTGGTGAGATATTTATTTGCAAGTCCAAGTCCCGTGCCAATAAGTCTAGAACTTGCCCTAAATGTTTGTCTAGGCGAAATTCTAAGTGAAGCTCGACTTGAGAAGTGATTATAGGCTTTCCTTGATCCTAATTGAGACTTGAAAACATCCATAGCCTACCAATGATGATATCCCTAGTCAACCCCGTTGAGCCATAGCCCTTATTCTTTCAATAAACATGATACAAGCCTTTATCCGTTTTAAAATGATCCTATCTTGGCACCCAATCTATCCTTAGTACAAGGAAAAAACATAAGTTTGGGAAGTTTGGGGAGGAGAGACGAGGAATGCAAAAGTGATAAAAGGTACAAAATGAAGAAAAGAAAAGGCAAAAAGAAACAGAAAGAAAAGCCAAAAATTCAAAAAGAGAGTGAACAATGTAGAAGAAATGAAGGGATTCAATAAAAGCAAAAGATGAAAGGCATGGAAAGATTGGAAAGGAGAAAAGGATTGAAATGAATAAGAAAGAGTGACAGTGTGTCTCTCTAGCCCCCAAGGAAGAAGTAAATGGCTCAAAGAGTCGAGAAAGTATGTGCCAAAATGAATCAAATGAAGTGCTTAAGGTAAGATAAAACCTTCTTAGACCAACATATCCTACCCTGAACCAAAAGCCTTCATTACATCCCCACAAAAGCCCTATATGATCTTGAGTTGGGTGAGCTTACATTAGTGGTGACTCACATAAGGGGCAAGCTTATGGTACTTAGAGCCGAACTTGTGATCTTCCTTTGGGAGAGATGAGTATGTTTTCCACAATCCTCGTTCTGAATGCTACAATCTAAAAGTGAGGTTTGCTTGTGGAGAGTTGAGGAGCATGAGTTTGGGTTCCACAACGACCAATGTAACCGAAACAGTTTCCTTGATGAGTTGAGTCAACTCTTGATGCTTTTGTGTCGCACTAAAGCCATGGTGCTAAAAGGCTGTGTACTGTCGATAATGCATTTGAGTTGAGGGTAATTGTTAGTCCTAATTAATTCTTGATGAGGTTACTTCAGGATAACTGAATTTTCCTTTCTTTTATCTTGAGGAGGTGGGAATTACTTTGTTTTCTTGAGGACAAGCAAAAGCTTTAGTTTGGGGGAGTTGATAACTAAGGATTCTAGTATATTTTATGCTCTTTTTTGCTTGAGTTTTGTATTAAAAGTGTGTACAAATATTCCCAAAAGCTAACTTATTGCGCTTGCTTGCAGTGTTTGATCAAAAAGAGACATGAAAGTAAAAACCAGATCAAAAGGGAGTGAAACCTGCACAAGTCGAAGCTGAGTCAACTGAGCACTACAGCGGAAAATCAACCGCGGACGCGAAGGATCCATCGCTGAGTCGCGATCCGCGGTGGCAAAGATCAGAGAGTTTTAGTTATGGGTTTATCAAGTCACCGCTGACTGTGGTGGAATTATGCGGCAGCGGTAGCTTTAGCGTGGCCACGGTGCATTTACCGCCCTTAATGGTAGCCAGATTCAGAGAACTAAGTATGGAGCTAAAGGTTGAAGACCGCGATCCGTGCTTTGATTTTATGCAGCCGCGGTAGTCCAAGCGCTACAGCGGTCCATTTTCCGCTGTCAGCGGTACCTCCGTAGGGGTATTTTTGTCTAGAAAATTTAGCTGTGTATAAATACTTCTTTTTTAGATTTTTAGATAATCTTTTGTTTAGCTGAGCACATGAAACCGTCGTTTTTACTTTTTTGAGTAATTTTAGAGCTTGTTTAACACTTAATCTTAGATTCTTATCTTGTAATTACATTTTATGGCTTCTATTTCATCTCAATCTTTGATTTCTTCAGTTATTATGGGTAGTTATACCCATTAGCTAGGGTTGTGGCTCAACCCTAGTGTGAGTATTTAATGGGTCTCCTATTAGGGCTTAGATATTTATGGGTAATTAATATTTGGCCTGATTTGTGCTTTTTATGTTGAATTGGTGGTTGCAAACACTAATTTGTGCATTTTTGACTTAGGCTCTTCTTGAAAAAGAGAGCTTAAGTCTAGGAAATTTAGGCCAACAAGGAATTGGGGTGCATTCAAGAGATTGATAGCCCCAATTAAAGGGTTAAACCTAGAGATAGTAATACCCGACTTGAGCCAACTTTGCTTGCGCAAATTGAACACCTCATTGGGCTTGAGAAAACCAATTAGGGCAAAGTCACTCAAACTACCGAGAGGTATAGAGTGAGAAGCTACGTGCATTGGCTATATCATGATCCCAACTATAACATTATTTCCTTAAGTTCTAGATCCCGTCAGATACTCACCTAGGAGTAAGTCACTTCCCTAATGCCTTTTTACCAATTTAGAAAACCCTACAAAAATATCTACTTAGCTTAAATTTCTGCATCATTAAAATTAAAATTAGAATAGAAACCAAACAAAGAATGATTGGAAGTGCAATAAAAAAACACTGCACATTGCTAGATTAGATAGGAATCCAACTCCAAACATATCTTAGGTCCATGTGAATTCGATCCCGACCTTTTCGAGTAAAAGTTGCATCGATCGCTCTTGCCACTCTATAGTGGTGTAGGGTTGGACCCGATCACTTTGCTCAACCAAAACTCGCATTTTGAAAACTTAGCATATAACTGGCTGTCTCTCAAGGTCTGAAGAACGATCCGAAGATGCTGCTCATGCTTCTTTCGAATGCGGGAGTAGATCAAGATATCATCAATAAACACAATCATAAAAGGAATCCAAATAGGGCTTGAACACCTGGTTCATCAAATCCATGAATGCGGTTGGGGTATTTGTCAGCCCAAATAACATCACTAGATACTCATAATTCCCATACCGAGTCTGAAAAGTTGTCTTAGGGACATCAGATGCCCTAATCCTCAACTGATGGTAGTCAGACCTCAAATCAATCTTCGAAAATACTTTGGCACCCTAAGCTGATAAAATAAGTCATCAATCCTCGGCAATGGATACTTGTTCTTAATGGTGAATTTGTTCAACTGCCAATAATCTATGCACATCCTCCTCGATCCATCTTTCTTCTTTACAAATAACACAGGTGCACCCCAGGGCAAGATACTAGGTCTAATAAAGCCCTTATCAAGCAAATCTTGCAGTTGCTCCCTCAATTCTTTGAACTCTGGTGGCGCCATATGGTATGGCGAAATAGAAATGGGCTGAGTGCCTAGAGCCAAATCAATATAGGAGTCAATATCCCTATCGGGTTGCATCCCCGACAGGTTTGCAGGAAACACCTCTAGAAACTCATGAACAACTGGCACTGAATCCATAGAAGGAACCTCCGCACTAGAATCACAGACACAAGCCAAATAAACTAGACACCCCTTCTCGACCATATGTCGAGCCTTCACATAGAGATAACACTACTGGTAGAATGGCCAGGAGTTAGTCTCCATTCTAATCGAGGCAACCCCGGCAAGTCTAAGGTCACCGTCTTGGCGTGACAATCCGATATATCATGATAAGGTTACAGCTAATCCATACCCAAAATGACATCAAAATCAACCATATCGAGAATAGAAGATCTACGCCAGTCTCAAGACACCCAATGGTAACCACACATGAATGATAAACACGATCTACCACAATAGCATCTCCCACAGGTTTGGACACATACATAGGAGCACTTAAAGAATCACAAGGCATAACCAAATATGAAGAAAAATAGGACGACACGTATGAATAAGTAGAACCCGAATCAAATAGAACTGATGCATCTCCACTGCAAACTGAAATCGTACCTATGATATTCGCGTCAGATGACTTAGCCTCAGGCCTGACAGGGAAGGCATAACATCAGGGCTGGGCCCCACCACTCTGAACTACATCTCTAGGATGGCCTCCTGTTTGATGGCCTCCATCTCTAGCGGCTTGACCTCCACCTCTAACAACCTGACCTTCACCTCTAGCGGTCTGACCTCTACCTCTAGCTCCCTGACCCCTACCTCTAGCTATCTGAGCGGGCAGTGATGCAACCGGTGCTAGAATCATGGCACGAAAACTCTGCTGTGACATGCCGCCCAATAATCTCAGACAAGTCCTCCTGATATGCCCAAAACCACCACACTCATAACATCTATCCTAGTGTTGTAGCTACTGAAACTAAGACTGGCCCGAATGAACCGGATGACTATGGTAGTAACTTTGAATAGGAGGTACACTAATAGAAGCTGGTTGAGCAATGTAGGCTGGATGCCTAGAATGAGGCACATAAGGACCACGACTCCCTAAAGCACTCTGGAATGCCTGAAGCGCTGACTGATATGGCTTAGGAGGATGGCCCCTAACAAAAGTACCCCTGCCTCCAGATGAGGAATCACTAAAACCACCGGAATGACGAGGCCTCTTATCTGACCCTGCCCTCTCTCCTGTGAAAGAACATCCTCGATCTGCATGGCAACATTGTCAGCCGTCTGAAAAGAAATTTCACTCCATGTCTCCTTGGCCATCTGCAACTTGATAGGATGAGCGAGTCCCTCAATAAACCTCCTCACCCTCTCTCTCTCGGTAGGAAGCAGAAGAATAGCATGATGGGCTATGTCCACAAAGTGTGTCTCATACTGGGTGACGGTCATACTGCCCTGATGAAGGCGCTCGAGCTGCCTGCGGTAGCTCTCTCTCTGAGTGACAGGAAGGAACTTCTCAAGAACTAGCTAAGAGAACTGCTCCCAAGTAAGAGCAGGTGACCCAGCTGGTCTGGTCAACATATAATCCCTCCACCATTTCTTGGCGGAACTCGACAACTGAAATGTAGTGAAATCGACCGCATTGGTCTCTACTATCCCCATGTTTCGTAGCACCTCATGACAGCTGTCAAGATAGTCCTGAGGATCCTCTGAAGATGCACCACTGAACTAAACCAGAAAAAGCTTAGTAAACCTATTTAATCTCCATATAGCCTCGAAAGACATAGTTGATCCATCACCGGCCTGTGCCGCAACATCCGGCTGAACTACCCCAACTGGATGGGCTGCCGGAGTCTGAAACTGGGAGCCATCTGCTCCGGAGCATGGGTAGCGGGAGTCTGTGCTCCTCCCCCAGCTTGAGAGACGGTTGATGCCATAGGGAACATACTGGATTGAGCCACACTCTCCATAAGGCCCACTAAACGGACCAAGGCGTCCTGAATCACTAGGGTGGCAATGAACCCCTCCGGGACCTGAGCTAGTCCGGCAGGAACGGTCTGGGCTAGAGCCTCATCGTCGAACTCTCCCTAAGTCTCCACTGCTGGTGCTGCTGCTCGAGCTCTGGGCTGAGCCCTGCCCCTGCCTCAGCCTCTGGTGCGGCCTCGGCCTTGACCTCTACCCCTCGTAGGAGCTGCCACTGGGGGCTCCGGCTGCTGTCCAGCTGAAGATGCGGTACAAGAGAACATAATATAAGGGTTCAATCAGCAATGATAGAATAAAACCGCACGATAGAAAAGAATAAAAGTGAAGTTGTTCCTACTTCCATAGCCTCTAGAAGATAAATCTAGACATCTCCGTACCGATCCTGCAGACTCTACTAACTTTGCTCGTGACTCATGAGACCTATGTAATCTAGTGCTCTAATACCAACTTGTCACGACCCGAAATTCCCACCATCGGGACCATAATGGCGCCTAGCATTTCAGTTGCTAGGCAAGCCAATATTAGAACAATTTACTTCTTTTAACAATTTAAATGATAACATTAATAAACAACTGAAATAACTGAAATATTCTAAGCGTAAATGCGGAAGCTAAACCAGCCAAACATCTGTTACAGATCCTTGAACCTGGTGTCACAAGTGCACGAGCTTCTAGTGTAATACATATAAGGGTCTGAAATAAATACAAAGCTGTTTGAACGAAAATATACAACTAAATAGAAAGAAGATGGGGACTCTAGGAGTTGCGGGCGCTAAACAACTGTACCTCAAGTCTCCATAAATGTCCAATTTGAGCACGCTAATAATCACCCCTGGGGCCAACTCCAAATCTGCACAGTGTAATGAGTGTAGTATCAATAACCAACCCCATGTATTGGTAAGTGCCAAGCGTAACCTCGACAAAGTAGTGACGAGGCTAAGGCGGGTTATTTACACTATAACTTGTGTGCAGTGTATATAATAATGACAAAAAATAGAAATACTAAACAAAGTTTAAACAGTCATCTAAAAATAATGAGCACAGCCTCAAGAGTAAACCAGTATCGTCCAGAACTACCAATCTTTAACAGTTCAAACAAATACCGAAAACCAACACAACTCAAGTAATGTAAACATGTAGATTGTTGCGGCGCGCAACCCGATCCCACTAGAAAACACAAGATCCTCCCTTATTTCACCGTATCAATATCAGCAACAATAAATAATATATGTTTGTTACGGCGCGCAACCAGATCCCACCATATATCAGTACCAGTATCGTAATTCACCCTTATTTCACCATATCAATCCACTCTTATTCCATTCATTGCGGCGTGCAACCCGATCCCATCATATAGATAATATTCACCCTTTTTTCACCATAACATTCTACCCTTATTGCACCTGCTGTGACGTGCACCCCGATCCCACCATATCAGTACCAAATACTCACAGCACAATCAAATTAATAGTTCAACCACAAAGCCTTTACAGCCAATAAATACCAACTGAACCAAAAGGGAACTTGTACAACAAAGAAATCTACACGAGTAATACTACAAAGCGAGACCAATCCAGCAATTGACAATTAGAAAATGCAAGTAAGTCAATTTGAACAAATAACAGTGAGTCATGAAAACTATGGAAGAACTAACATTGTGAACAGGAGAAGATATTGAATAACAAGTAACAATTAAGCATGGAAAGCATATAGAGCATATAACAGTTAAGACATAAAATGAAATAATTAAGGAAAAGCGGTAAATCAGGAAAAACAGATAATTTGGCGGCGTATAAGCACTCGCCGCCTGGCATATATGCCGCTCACATGAGAATCACATAGCACATAGTTCGAGGGTTTCTATTCCCTCAAGTCAAGGTTAGACACAAGACTTACCTCACTCCACAGTCAATTCAAAGCTCTACCGGGGCCTTTCCCGTAGAATCCGCCTCCAAACCACTCGTATCTAGCCACAATTAACTCAATAACATCAAATATTGCTAAAATTTTCAACTACAATGCATAAATTTAGATTTCCTAATCTTTCCCCCAAAAGGTCAAAAATCGACCCTGGGCCCGCTTGGTCAAAACCCGAGGTTCGGACGAAAATTCATTTATCCATTCACCCTCGAGCCTGATCATGTTTGTCTCGAAATCCGATCTCAATTCAAGGTCTAAATTCCAATTATACAAAAATCTCTAATTCTACCAAAACCCCCAATTTTTACCATGAAAATCCTAGATTTTAGGTTGAAATCTCATGAAATGTAATAGGTAATTGAAAGAAAGTAGGTTAGAATCACTTACCAATAAATTGGGGAAGAAAATATCTTGGAAAAATCATCTCTAGGCTTTCTAGCTTTTGAAAATTTGAAAGAATGGCAAAAATTCCGTAATGGGACTGGTTTATGACTGGGCGTCAGTGTTCATCGCGTTCGCGTGAACACTGCCGCATTCACAAAGAGTAGCAGCCCGAGTGGCTTACGCGATCGTGAGTTGTCCTACGCGTTTGCATCGGCTTATCCCTCTAGCCTCAGTGTTCGCGATACATGCATCGCGTTCGCATAGAACAATGTTCAAGTCCCATCCCACCTCCAATGACTCTATGCGTTCGCGTGTGACAGGTTGCGTTCGCGTAGAACAAACCCTCCAATGCTTCACGTTCGCGACCATGGTCTCACGTTCGCGTAGTGTAAAATTCTCCCCCAACCCACATCCCCTTTGCGATCGCGAGAATGGCTTCGCGATCGCGAAGTACAACATACTAGAACACCAACTGCAGTAAAAACACTAGATTTTCTAAGTTCAAATCATCATGTAGCCTATCCGAAACTTACCCGAGCCTCGGGGCTCTAAACATAACATGCACACGAGTCCTAAAACATCATACAGACTTACTCGCGTGATCAAATAGCCAAAATAACACCTAATTGAACACCAAATCAAATGAAATTTTCAAGAAAGCTTTAAAACTTCTATTTTCACAACTAGACGTCCGAATCACGTCAAACTAACTCCGTTTCTCATCAAATTTCATAGACAAGTCATAAATATAATAATGGACCTGTATCGGGCTCCTGAACAAAATTATGGACCCGGTATCAACATGGCCAAACATCAGTCAATTCTTAAAATCATTAAACTTTCAAACATTCAATTTTCAATAAAAATTCATATCTCGAGCTAGGGACTTCGGAATTCGATTCCGGGCATACGCTCAGGTCCCAAATTATGAAACAGAACCACTGGGACTGTCGAAATACGGATCTGGGTCCGTTGCTCAAAATGTTGACCGAAGTCAACTCAACTTAGCTTTTAAGGCAAAAATTCTTATTTTTATTAGTTTTTAACATATAAGCCTTCGGGAAAAATGCCCGGATTGCATACACAAATTGAAAAAGGCTAAAATAAGATATTTAAGGCTTCAAAACACATAATTTAGTTCTAAAATATGAGATGACCTATCAGGTCATCACAAGAATTTAAAAAGCTTTTGGTGACCTTTTCCATTTTGATATAAAATCTGCAAGTCAATTAATTTTAAAGTTAGGTATTTGTGTCTTTTTAATGAAATTAAATAATATGTGAATAACTCGACAAAGCATTTGAGGATTTTTGTCGGGCAAGATTTCTTGCTTTATTATTTTAGGATTTAATCTTTTTTCTTTAATTTTTATTTTACAATGGGAATTGAATTTTCCCCTCCAATTTTAATTTTATAATACAAATATGTTCTTCAATAATATTATCTATGTTTTAAGAAGATTACATTCATGGATAGAGGCGCACACGCAAATCACGAACCTTAAGACTAGATGGACTTAATAAATTATTCATAAGATTGAAATCGTCAATTTAATAAATTATTTTTCTAGTATTTAAGCCTTTAAAATTAATATAATTTTAACTATTAAATCCTTCTTTATTTGAATTATGTAGGAAGTTGAGTACAATTATATTTTCGTTTCTATTTGCATTAGAAATATCTCCTTGAAGACAACTACGATCAAATAGATTTCTATGAGGATTCATGTTCCTCTTATTAATAACGCTAGAACAAACTTGAAAGTTGAATCTAACGGGATTGAAACTCTTCCGGAAAGATTTAAATCCTCTTGGAGACCAACCAACCACAGTTTACAAGTAGAGTCCAGTTAGACCATCACCGTCTAAACAACTTAATTTTTTTTAACTATGTAATTATGAATCTTTGTGTTTCTCAATCTCCGTGGAGTATTTTCTCTGCTTTGATCTCTCGTTCAATTTTATGGTTATAATTTTTAAAATTTTATTGTTATTAATTGAAATGATAGTCATTTTGCTACTTTTAAAGATTGACTATTAATATCGAATTTAATATTTCGATCTTAAGTTTTAATTGATTTTAAATTCATAAATACTACAACAAAAACAACAACAACATACCTAGTATTATTGCATATTGTGGCATCTGGGAAGGATAGTGTGTACGCATAGAGAGGTTGTTTCCAATAGACTTTGACTTTATAAATATTAAAAAAAAATAACAAAACAATAATTTTATCCTGCTTGATTGTTTATATCGGGTAAAAATGTTAATCAATATTTCGCTTTCAGGAATCATGCTTTTATAATAGTTCACATATATTTTTTATTGATTAAAAAAATATAACATGAAATTTGTTTTGTAAAAACCCGGCCGGTCGTTTTAAGAATTTACGCCCCGATCCCCTATTAACTGCTTTTTCCGTGTTTGTTTCTGCTATTGTGAGTTGCCGGGAGGAATTATTGGAGTTTCGGAGAGTTTTGGGACACTTAGTCCCTAAATGAGAGCTTAAGTTTTGGAAATTTGACCGTGGTTGGAACAGTATGAAGACAGTCTCGGAATGGAATTTCAATGGTTCTGTTAGCTCCGTGGGGTGATTTCGGGTTTAGAAGCGTGTTCAGATTATGTTTTGGAGGTCCGTAGCTAATTTAGGTACATGAGGTTACGAGTGCGTACTTGTGCTAATTGTTGAAAATCCGGTTTTCATTAAGTAATTACTAGTATGTTTCGCTTCCTATTTATACTACTTGCAACTTAAGCCGGTTGTTAGCTTAGGGAAGCATGTCTAATTGGCTTAATTGCCTTACTTGCTCAAACTGCCTTATTTGGATTACGTGCAGCATGCTAGGTTAGAAATACCTCTTTTACCTTGGTATGGAACTTGAATTGAACTGTGTACTCTTCTTGTTGTTGCTGTGTGTTTACATTGGGACTACGAGACGGTATCCCAGAGGGTCCCCTTGCACATTAACATTGGAACTACGGGACTGCACCCGGTAGATTCCCCCTGTACTGAGTATTTATATTTGGAACTACGGATCGGTATTCCAGGAGATCCCCTCGCATTATGAGTTGGACTACGGGATAGTATCCCGGGAGATCCACTGAATATTTATATTTGGGACTAATGGACGGTATCCTAGGAGATCCCAGTTGTTATCTTTGTGCTGAGCTGTATTTCTTTCTGTGTTTACTTTGCCTTTGTAATAGTTGTTGTTGTCCTTTATATCCTGTATTACTTTTACTGTTGTACTTACTTATACTGTTTTGTTCTACACTGTTGAACCTTATATTTTATTTAACCTCAGTAGGATCCTGACCTTCCTCGTCACTACCCGACCGAGGTTAGGCTTGACACTTACTGACTACCGCTGTGGTGTACTCATGCCTTTCTGTGCATAATTTTTCATGTGCAGATCCAGGTACTTCCACTCACACTTATCATGCTTGAGATGAGGCGCTTGTAGAGACTCCGAGACATATCTGCCGCGTCCGCAGACCGAAGAGTCCCTTTCTACTCTCCCTTTTTGTATTAGCCCTTATGTATTTTCGTTTCTTTGTTAGATATTATGGAGTTAGATGCTTGTAGACATGCAAAGGCTTGTGATCATGAGATTCCGGGTTTTGAGGAATGTTATTAGTTTCGAGAGTTGTTATTGTGTATGCCGAGCGACATTTTAAACATTATTTTATTTTGCTATTTTGATTTTTAATTATTCTTCCGCAATTGTTGTTTATATTCCGCATTGTTAGGCTTACTTAGTCGTAGATACTAGGTGCCGTCACGATGGTTCACGGAGGGTGAACCGGGGTCGTGACAAGTTGGTATCAGATCCCTAGGTTCATAAGAGTCATGATTCACAAGCCGGTTTATTAGAGTCTCGCGGATCGGTTTGGAGACGTCTATACTTATCTACGAGAGGCTATGTAGCTGTTAGGAAAATTCTACTTCATTTGATTTTCTTGTCGTGCGAGATTTGTGATATCACAATTCTAAACTTCTGTCTTCTATTCTCTCACAGATGGTGATGATACGTGCCACCCGAGATGATCAGGCACCAGTGCCCCCTACTGCAGCCGTTAGAGGCCAGGGCCGGAGTAGAGGTCGAGGACGCGCACGCGGTGTAGCCAGAGCATCCGCGCGGGCTGCTACTGAGGTACCACCACCAGTTCCAGTCGGAGTCCAGGCACCTGATACGCCTTCTGCTACTACTACTCCAGCTCTTCAGGAGACTCTTGTGCAGTTCATGAGCACGTACACCACTTTGGGTCAAACAGGGTTGCTTCCCCTTGCTGCAGCCACATCTCAGGCCGGGGGAGGAGCACAGACTCCCACCGCTCGCACTCCTGAGCAGCGAGTGCATGTTGATCAGGTCCCAGAGATTATTCCTGTACAACCTGTAGTCCCAGGTCAGCCCGAGGATAGGGCAGTGGCTTCAGAGGATGAGCAGCGGAGACTTGAGAGGTTCAAGAAGTATGATCCTCCTGTATTTAGTGGGTTAACATGAGATGATGCCTTGGGATTTCTGGAGGAGTGTCACCGTATCCTCCGCACCATGGGTATATCAGGATCGAGTGGGGTTTCTTTCACTGCCTTCCAGCTTTAAGGAGCAATCTATGAGTGGTGGCGCACCTATGAGTTAGACAGTTCAGATGAGGCAGCTTCACTGACTTGGACCTAGTTTCAATATATGTTCCTGAGAGAGTATGTTCCTCAGAGCCTCAGGGACACATGGCGCACAGAGTTTGAGCATTTGCTCTAAGGTACTATGACTATCTCGGAGTATGCTGTCCATTATACTAGCTTGGCTAGACATGCCCCAACCTTGGTTTCTACTGTTCGTGAGAGGGTTCGCCGATTCATTGAGGGGCTTATTCCCAGCATCAGGTCTAGCATGGCTCGTGAGTTGGAGATGGATATTTTCTACCAGCAAGTGATGAGCATTGCTAGAAGGATAGAGGGTATGCATGCTAGGAAGAGAGAGGAGAGGGAGGCCAAGAGGTCTCCAGAGTCGCGCCATTATTTTGGTGCCCGTGCCCCAGCTGCAGGTCGTCATGGTAGGGGTTATATGAGTTTCCCCGTTCATTCAGCTCTTCCAGCAGCCAGTGGTATTCTAGCTCCTCCTAGGCCCCAGGAGCCTTATTATGCACTTCCAATATCTAGTGCGCCTCCTGCACGAGGTGCTTCTAGTGGTCAGTCCAACAGACCTGGCCCGAGCCAGTTATAGCCACCACATTCTCCTAGAGCTTGTTTTGAGTGTGGTGATACACACCATATGGTGAGGGATTGCCTCAGACTTAGGAGGGGTGCACCTCCACAGACTTCTCAGCCACAGTGTGCCCCGCAGAGTTCTTAGGCTATAGTTACAGCTCCAGTTGCTACCCCACCTGCTCAGCCAGCTAGAGGTGGAGGTTGGGGAGGTAAAGGTCGCCCTAAAGGGGGAGGCCAGGCCCGATACTATGCCCTTCATGCTCGTACCGAGGCTGTTGCCTCCGATTCTTTCATCACAGGTATTATACTGGTTGATCACAGAGATGCATCGGTTCTATTCGATCCAAGCTCCACTTATTTTTATGTGTCTTCTTATTTTGCTCCGCATTTGGGTGTATTTCAGGATTCTTTGAGTTCCCCCATTTATGTTTCTACTCTTGTGGTAGATTCTCTTATTGTGGACCGCGTTTATCGGTCATGTTTGGTTGATCTTAGTGGTTTTGAGACTAGAGCCAATTTATTGTTACTCAGCATGGTTGATTTTGATATTATCTTGGGCATGGACTGGTTGTCGCCCCATTATGCTATTCTTGATTGTCATGCCAAGACCGTGATGCTGGCTATGCCAGGTGTACCGCGTGTTGAGTGGAGGGGTGCTTAAGATCACACTACCAGTAGAGTTATATCTTTCCTTAAGGCTCGGTGTATGGTTGAGAAGGGGTGTGCCGCGTATCTAGCTTATGTGAGAGATATCAATATTGATACCCCTTCAGTTGATTCAGTCCCAGTAGTACAAGATTTTCTTCATGTGTTCTAGCTGATCTTCTGGTCATGCCACCTAATAGAGATATTGATTTTGACATTGATCTGTTGCTGGGCACTCAACCCATTTCTATCCCTCCGTATTGTATGGCTCCTCCTAAGTTGAAGGATCAGTTGCAGGAATTGCTTGATAAGGGTTTTATTAGGCCTAGTGTATCACCTTGGGGTGCTCTTGTCTTGCTTGTGAAGAAGAAGGATGGTTCTATGCGTATGTGCATTGATTATTGCTAGTTGAACAAAGTTACAGTGAAGAACCATTATCCTTTGCCTCGTATTAATCATTTGTTTGACCAACTTCAGGGTGCACGAGTGTTTTCTAAGATTGACTTGCGCTCAGGTTACCATCAGTTGAAGATTCGGGAGCCAGATATCCCGAAGACTACTTTCAAGACTCGGTATGGTCATTAAGAGTTCCTTGTTATGTCATTTGGGCTGACCAATGCCCCATCAGCCTTTATGCATTTGATGCACAGTGTGTTTTGGCCATATTTTGACTCGTTCGTCATTGTCTTTATTGATGATATTCTGGTATATTCCCGAAGTCGGGAAGATCATGAGCAACGCCTGAAGACAGTGCTCCACACTCTGAGGGAAAAAAAGTTATATGCAAAGTTTTCAAAATGTGAGTTTTGGTTGGATTCCGTGGCATTATTAGGCCACGTGGTATCGAGTGAGGGTATTCAGGTAGATCCGAAGAAAGTAAAGGCAGTGTAGAGTTGGCCCAGATCATCCTCAACTATAGAGATCCGCAATTTTCTTGGCTTGGCGGGTTACTACCGTCGTTTTGTGGAGAGTTTTTCATCGATTACAGCCCCTATGACCAGGCTGACCGAGAAGGGTGTTCTGTTCCAGTGGACGGAAGAGTGTGAGGCGAGCTTTCAGAAGCTCAAAACAGCTTTGACTACATCCCCAGTTTTGATATTGCCTACAAGTTCGGGGTCTTATACTGTCTATTATGATGCCTCAAGGATTGGCCTTGGAGTGGTTTTGACGCAGGACGGTAAGGTGATTGCCTACGCGTCCAGACAGTTGAAGGTACACGAGAAGAATTATCTTGTCCATGACCTTGAGTTAGCTGCCATTGTTCACGCCTTGAAGATCTGGCGTCATTATTTGTACGATGTGACTTGTGAGATTTATACTGATCATCGAAGCTTGCAGCACCTGTTCAAGCAAACAAATCTAAATTTGCGCCAGAGGAGGTGGTTAGAGTTGCTGAAGGACTATGATATCACTATTTTGTATCACCCGGGCAAGGCCAATATGGTGGCCAATGCTTTGAGTCGGCGGACAGAGAGTTTGGGGAGTTTGGCTTATTTACCAGCAGCAGAGAGGCCCATGGCGATGGATGTTCAGGCTTTAGCCAGCCAGTTTGTGAGATTGGATCTTTTGGAGCCCAATCGAGTTCTAGCTTGTGTGGTTTCTCGGTCTTCCTTATTTGATCGTATCAGGGAGCGTTAACATGATGACCCTTATTTGCTTGTCCTCAAGGACAAGGTTTAGCACGGTGATGCTAGAGATGTGACTATTGGTGATGACGGGGCATTGAGGATGCAGGGTCGGATTTGTGTACCCAATGTTGATGGGCTTCGGGAGTTGATTCTAGGGGAGGCCCATAGTTTGCAGTATTCAATTAATCCGGGTGCCGCAAAGATGTATCAGGATTTGAGACAACACTATTGGTGGAGGAGGATGAAGAAAGATATAGTTGGATTTGTAGCTTGGTGCCTCAATTATCAGAAGGTGAAGTATGAGCACCAGAGATCGGGTGGGTTGCTTCAACAGATAGAGATTCCGGAGTGGAAGTGGGAACGGATCACCATGGACTTTGTAGTTGGACTCCCACGGACTTTGAGGAAGTTCGATGCCATTTGGGTGATTATGGATCGGCTGACCAAGTCCACGCATTTCATTCCTGTGTGTACTACCTATTCTTCGGAGCGGTTGGTGGAGATTTATATCTGGAAGATTATTCGTCTACATGGTATTCCAGTTTCCATCATTTCTGATAGGGGTACTCAGTTCACCTCACGGTTCTGGAGGGCCGTTCAGCATGAGTTGGGTACTCGGGTAGAGTTGAGTACAATATTTCACCCTCAAACGGACGGATAGTCCGAACTCACTATTCAGATTCTTGAGGATATGCTCCGTGCATATGTGATTGAGTTTGGAGGGTCTTGGGATCAGTTCTTGCCATTGGCGGAGTTTGGCTACAACAACAGTTATCAGTCCAACATTCAGATGGCACTGTATGAAGCTTTATATTGTAGGCGGTGTAGGTCCCCAGTGGGTTGGTTTGAGCCGGGTGAGGCTAGATTATTGGGCACAGACTTGGTTTAGGACGCTTTGGAGAAGGTTAAGGTGATTCAGGATAGACTCTGTACAGCCCAATCCAGATAGAAGAGTTACGCGGACCGGAAGGTTTGTGATGTTTCCTATATGGTTGGAGAGCGTGTTCTGCTTCGGGTATCGCCTATGAAGGGCGTTATGAGATTCAGGAAGAAAGGGAAGTTGAGTCCGAGGTTTATTGGTCATTTTGAGATATTGCGGCATGTTGGGGAGGTTGCTTATGAGCTTGCCTTACCTCCCAGCTTGGCAGGAGTTCATCCGGTATTTCATGTTTCGATGCTCCGGAGGTATCACGGCGATCCGTCGCATGTGTTGGATTTCAGTTCAGTCCAGTTGGACAAGGATCTATCTTATGTTGAGGAGCCAGTGGTAATATTGGACAGGCAGGTTAGAAAGCTGAGGTCAAAGAACATTGCATCAATGAAGGTTCAGTGGAAGGGTCAGCCTGTTGAGGAGGCGACCTGGGAGACCGAGCAGGATATGCGCAGCCGAGACCTTCATCTTTTTACTACCTTAGGTATGTCTCTATGCTCGTTTGAGGACGAACAAATATTTAAGTGTGGGAGGATGTAATGACCCAACCGGTCGTTTTAAGAATTTACACTCCGATCCCTTATTAACTGGTTTTCCAGTGTTTGTTTCTGCTATTGTGAGTTGCCGGGAGGAATTATTTGAGTTTCGGAGAGTTTTGGGACACTTAGTCTCTAAATGAGAGCTTAAGTTTTGAAAATTTGACCGTAGTCGTAATAGTATGAAGACGGCCTCAGAATGGAATTCCGATGGTTCCGTTAGCTCCGTGGGGTGATTTCGGGTTTAGGAGCGTGTTGGGATTGTGTTTTAGAGGTTCGTAGCTAATTTAGGCTTGAAATACCGAAAATTGAATTTGTGAAGTTTCCGGTTCAATAGTGAGATTTTGATCCGAGGGTCGGAATGGAATTCCGGAAGTTGGAGTAGCTCCGTAGTATTGAATGTGACGTGTGTGCAAAATTTCAGGTCATTCGGACGAGGTTTGATAAATTTTTGATCGAAAGCGTATTTGAGAGTTTTTGAAGTTCTTAGGCTTGAATCCGATGCTAATTGGTTGATCCGATGTTGTTTGAGGTGTTGTGGAGATTTGTATAAGTTTGCTGGTATATGACTTGTTTGTGCTTTTGGTTGAGGTTCCGGGGGCCTCGGAATGATTTCGGGTGGTTAATGGGAAGTTGGAAAGTTGGAGTTGTAGCTGAAGTCTTTGGGTTGCTGTCATAACCGCATCTGCGGTTGAGAGGCCGCAGATGCGACTCCCGCAGATCCGGAGTCAAGCCGCAGAAGCGACCAAGAGGAAAGTGAGCAGGAACCGCAGAAGCGGATGTGTTACCGCACCTGCGACATATGGGTCGCATGTGCAGAGAGGGAATTTCAAGTGAGAACCGTAGAAGCGGTTCCCTTGACCGCAGAAGCGGTATCGCAGATGCGAAAATTGAGCCGCAGATGCGACTTTGCTAGGCAGAAAAATCAGAATTCTAGGGTTTAGTTTCAAAAAGTTAAAAATTGATTTGGAGCTTGGGAGAGGGCGATTTTGGGAGGAATTTGAAGAGAAAATTAGTGGGTAACAATTCCTTAACCCTTTCTAGTCGTATTCCATTAATCTATTGTTAGTTTTGTCATTTAATTTCGGATTGGAGATGAAAATTGGGAAAAATTGGAAAAAGTTCTTAGACTTAGAATTCGAATTTTGATTGGGAATTTGACCTTAGATTTGGATAATTTTGGAATGCATGAACTCGTGAGAGTATGAAGATTCTAAAAATATAAATTTTACCCGATTCCGAGACGTGGGCCTGAGGGGCATTTTGGTCATTTTTACATATTTCCTCGTATTAGCTTAGAATTTATTTGTAGAATCAGTTACTTGAAGTGTTATTTATATTATGCAATTGAATTGAATAGATTCAGGCCATTTGGAGTCGAGTACTCGTGGCAAGAGCGTGGTTTCAGATTGATTTTGAGCTAGTTCGAGGTAAGTGGCTTGCCTAACCTTGTGTGGGGGAAACTCCCCGTAGGATTTGGTATTATTGAGAATTGAAATTCCTTGTACGTGAGGTGACGAGTGCGTACTTATGCTAATTGTTGAAAATTCGGTGTTCAATAAGTAATTACTAGTATGTTTCTCTTCCTGTTTATACTACTTGCAACTTAAGCCCGTTGTTAGCTTAGGGAAGCATGTCTAATTGATTTAATTGCCTTAGTTGCTCAAACTGCCTTATTTGGATTATGTGCAACATGCTAGGTTAGAAATACCTGTTTTACCTTGGTATGGAACTTGAATTGAACCGTGTACTCTTCTTGTTGTTGCTGTGTGTTTACTTTGGGACTATGAGACGGTATCCTGGAAGATCCCCCTGCACATTTACATTAAAACTATGGGACTGCACCCGGTAGATTCCCCCTGTACTGAGTATTTATATTTGGGACTACGAATCAGTATTCCGGGAGATCCCCTTACATTATGAGTTGGACTACCGGATAGTATCCCGGGAGATCCACTGGATATTTATATTTGGGACTACAGGACGGTATCCTGGAAGATCCCCGGTTGTTATCTTTATGCTGAGCTGTATTTCTTTCTGTGTTTACTTTGCCTCTGTAATAGTTGTTGCTGTCCTTTATATCCTGTATTACTTTTACTGTTGTACTTACTTATACTGTTTTGTTCTACACTATTGAACCTTATATTTTATTTAACCTCAGTAGGGCCCTGACCTTCCTCGTCACTACCTGACCGAGGTTAGGCTTGGCACTTACTGACTACTGCTGTGGTGTACTCATGCCTTTCTGCGCATGTTTTTTCATGTGTAGATCCAGGTACTTCCACTCAGAGTTATCACACTTGAGACGAGGCGCTTGTAGAGATTCTGAGGTATATCTGTCGCGTCCGCAGACCGAAGAGTGCCTTTCTACTCTCCCTTTTTGTATTAGCCCTTCTGTACTTTCATTTCTTTGTTAGATATTCTGGAGTTAGATGCTTGTAGACATTCAAAGGCTTGTGATCATGAGATTCTGAGTTTTGGGGAATGTTATTAGTTTCGAGAGTTGTTATTGTGTATGCCGAGCGGCATTTTAAACACTATTTTATTTTGCTATTTTGATTTTTAATTATTTCTTGCGCGATTATTATTTATATTCCGCATTGTTACGCTTACCTAGTCGTAGAGACTAGGTTCCGTTATGATGGTTCACAGAGGGCGAACCGGGGTAATGACATGTTTGCAAGAAGAAAAAAGAATATCTTCTATCAATTAGTTGACCTTGATGGTATCTTCTAGAATGAACATGAGAATAGCTTTT
The DNA here is from genome assembly GCF_000393655.2 of Nicotiana sylvestris. NCBI lineage: Eukaryota > Viridiplantae > Streptophyta > Magnoliopsida > Solanales > Solanaceae > Nicotiana > Nicotiana sylvestris. The sequence goes on along the minus strand of NC_091065.1, from coordinate 137,452,785 downwards.
TAATCTTTTTTTTTAAAGAAAAACTCTTAAATCTTCAAAAGCTATGTGTTCTTGCTGAAACTAAAAAGCTGAAAATGTAGAACTGGAACTGAGTTTAAGTTGAGCATATTGAATAATGATTGAGGACTTTCATAGTCGGAGTTTGTTTTATTTATTAAGTTAACTATATGTAGGATAAATATTTATTAATTGTAAAATTTTAAATTTTTTATTTATACTCAAACATAGTTTTTATTATATTATTAATTGAGAGCGGGATACACGCGCAACTGCGCGTACTCTAAGACTATTTCTATAAAATAATTGCATAAAGGATAAAGTACAAATTTATGTGAATGGTCATTGTGGATGATTATGATGACTTGTTTGTGAGGTAAACATAATTTATTATCATCTAACCACATAAAAGAACATTAAAAGTTTAATAAGCCCTAAATTTGACCAAGAAGTTCATTTACACACTTAATTTACGAGTAACATATTGCCTCTCCCCCATCCTTGTTTGAACTATGACTAATATTCCCTAAAAGGCAACTTGATAATGAAGTACATTTACTTTCTCAAAGGCGTGTGAAAGATGAAAAAAAGCTAAAGATGATTAAAATGTACAATATTACCTTTTAATTGGACATTATGTAATAATTATTTTTAATATCTTTTTAACATATAGTTAACCCTAAAAATAATTAAATGAAATACTTTATAGTTTGACAAGTGGATTTTGTCGGTCCTCCTTTCTTGATTTTTCCTTCTTTTTTCTTTATTTTTCTTTTTTTTTTTTCTCCATCACCACTTTCTCCTTACTGCCACCACTTCTATTATTGTCATGGCAAACCCACAAAAGCTCCATCACCATTTAGACCCGTGAAAGCTCCACCACCTTACAAACCCATCACCATGGCCATCTTGTAGTGCCTTGAGAAATTTGAAATGTTATAAGGCCATTAAGAGTTCCAACGTCTACTAATTACATTAATTTGAATGCGAGGGTTGACTAATAATATGGTGGATATCTTGCAATCATAATAGTAAGTGTGGAGGTGTATTTGAAGTAATATATGATCGAAGGAAAACCCATGGGACAAGTCGAGTTGGAAACTATATGATGGATTAAAGTTTCAAATGAGCGCGCACAAGAACTATCTTTAAAAATATATAGATTAAATTGTATAAGGTGTTATGTGGAATTATACTTGTAAAATTAAATCTCTTTGAGTCTAGTTCCCAATAGTTCAAATTGTTTATTATTTGACCATTTCTACAAGGAGTTATGCCCTTTTTAGTAAAAACTGTTCAGCAGTTAAGTTGGGCACCCAGCGCGGTGCGCCACCTGTAGCGCCCATTCCAGAAGTCAATTTTGGTCCAGCGCTATAGCCATCGCGAGGCACCACCCCAAATGATCACCTGGGCCTTTAAGAATCAAGTCGGAGCAGCTCATTTGGGTTCCAAATATGATCTAATTGTGAGGAAATTTCAACCCAAATTCTCCTAGTGTAACGACCCAATTTTCACTATAGGCCGTGATGGCACCCAACACTACCGTTAGGCAAGCAGCGATAATTCATTAACACAACAATCATTCATGAAACTTTTTAAAATCAAGAATTACAATAATAGAGCGGAGATAGGCTTAGAAACCATGATATAATCCTCCCATTCTTACGAAGTCACCAGATATAAACAAAACATAAAGTGAAATGATATATAAAACTACTACAACTACTGTTTGAAATGAGAATAGACAAAATAAAATACATATAAGAGGAAGAAGACTCCGGTGCTGCAGGTCGAAGCAGGGAAAGCATCTCACCACTAAGTCTCTGGCTGAAGCGACTACGCATCTGAGTGACTACCTAATGTACCTGTCTCAATACATGCACAATCAGTGCAAAAGTGTAGTACAAGTATGTAAATCAACACGTACCCAGGAAGTATCTAGTCTAACCTCGAAGAAGTGGTGACGAGAGATCAATATTGACACTTACCAGAAGTCCAATAATAATGCACATAAAGGTAAACATGCATGAAACACAATAAGTAACAATGAAACAGGTAAATATAATTAACATGATTCTCAACATAAGAATAGTTACAAAATCATCAAATACCATATACTGCCTCAAATGAAACAAAAGACAACCAATATCAGATACAATATCAAATCTCAAGTTAGGAAAAACTCATATGTGCTCTAACTCCCTATCGAATAAGACGTAAGAATTCTGCCGAGGTCGTTCGATAACACCGCCGAGGTCATTCGACCCGATCCATAGATGCATCTCATAATACTGCCGAAGTCATACGACCCGATCCATAATAATATTTTTTAGCACTGCCGAGGCGAACGACCCGATCTCATAGAAATAGAAAAACTTTCTTCGGGCACTAGCCCTACTCGCGAAGATACGTGCAAGTCAAGAAAATACGGAACTATCGATCACATAAACACAGTACGAGGATAGGAATACAAGAGAAAGTATAATTATTATCGACAATCACCGCCAAAACTCAAAGTAAAGGGGCTTGGTCAAATACATAAATTCTAGTCTCAAGCTCAGTTATGAATTCAAGTAAACCAAACATGCAAGATTTAATTCAAGTATTACAGTTAAGGCATGATGTAGGTATAAGTCTACCTGAACATAACAAGAATCTAGCTTAGGCACGAACGCTCGTCACCTCGTACGCACGTTGCACCCATAGCACGTAGCACATAACAAATAAAATACCTACGGGAATAATTTTCTCTTATAAGTTTAGGCAAGCAACTTACCTTACTTCTACATCCACTACTTGGCTCCCACACCTCACTAATCACCTCAAATCGATACCGAGAGACTCGAAACTAGCCAAAGGGACGTGCAAACAATTCAAAATATACTCAAGAACTCATAATTTAACTATTAGAATTATTTCCAATCGTACTCTAACAGTCAACAAAAGTCAACCTCGGGCCTACGCACCCGGATTCTGGAAACTTTAGAAGATAGATTTTACCCATGGTATCACGAAATCAAATATATAATTTATCCCCAATACCATAACTAATTTCATGGTCAAATCTCATTTTTATCAAATTCTAGGTTTTTCAACAAAATCTCAAATTCTACTAATTTCCATGTTGCACACCTAATATGTGTATTTTACTCACAAAGAGTATAAATCACTTATTTAGTGATACTTGATGAAAATTTCCCTTTAAAAGCTCCTAATTCGCCCTAGCCAAGAGAAAATGTGTCGTGGAACCATCTTCGCACTCATGAAGCACACTAGCATCAGCAAAAATCTACTAACTTCAACATAGCTCTGGGTGGTTTGGAACCCACCTAACTCACTTGGGACCCCGTCCAATTATACAAATAAGTCCATAAAAATAATTCGAACCTACTTTAGGTCTCGGAACACATGAAATAACATCATAACCAAGAATCTCACCCTGTCACAATCCGGAATCCCACCATCTGGACCGTGATGGCGCATAATATTTCACTTGATAGGCAAACCAACGTTAGCTAAATTACCTAACCAATTTTAACAATTCAAATCAAAACATTAACAATAATAACCGAAATAGTTTGAAATAGAGTGATATAATGCTAAATAACGTAATCTAAACATATCCTAGAATCTGAAGTCACGAATTCATGAGCATCTAGAGTTCTACAAATAAAGTCTGAATAAATACAACAGCTTGAATCTAAATAAACAACAATGATAGAATAGAAGGAGACTTCAGGGCTGCGGACACCGTGCAACTATATCTCAAGTATCCAAATAGTAGTTGAATCTGAGCAGTTTCACTACATGCCACTAGGACACGCACCGAAATATGCACAAGAAGTCTAGAGTGTAGTACGTGTACAACCGACCCCATATACTCTGTAAGTGCCGAGCCTAACCTCGACGAAGTAGTGACAAGGCTATGGAAAGTCACTTACAAATAACCTGTACAGAATAATAATCACAGGAAAACAGAAATATAAATAAAGCAATAACTCATATAAATGGACCCGAAGGTCAACTATCGGAGAGCCTAAAATAACAATGTCTCAAGTCTCATATCACAATACCGATGTCACGACCCAAATCGATGGGCCGCGACGGGCACCCGGTACCTTACTCCACCGAGTACCAATGTAACGTATCTTTCTTATTACATCATCATATACACGTGACATACGGGCCTAATAGGTCAGCATGATAATTTATAAATTCAAAACATACGCCGACAAGGCCGTACAATCTTTCGCATACATGACATATGTCTACAAGCCTCTAAGAGTACATAAATGTTATAAAGGTCGGGGCAGAGTCCCGCCATACCAAACAATACACGTCTAAATCATACTAACCAAACGAGCAACTCCGAAGCAAATGGAGCGCACCAACATCTTTCGCTGAGCTGATAGCCTACTTGGAGGGCTCTCAACCTGTCTATCGGGACCTGCAGGCATGAAATGCAGCGTCCCCAGGCAAAAGGTATATCAGTACGAATAATGTACCGAGTATGTAAGGCACATAAATAAATACATAAGAGACATGGAAGAAATATAGAGTACATGACTCAACCTGTAAGTCTGAATAACTTTGTAAATCATAAATTACTTTTAGCGTCATGCATATGCGTATGAATGTCATGTCGTGCATAGGTACATGTTTCATAACATCATCAGCCTCTGAGGGCATCCCATCATATCATATCGGCCATTGTGGGCAAAATCACCAACGTATACCAGCTGATCAGGTGGTGGTATGTATATAACGCCATAACCTTTCCCATATCCCATATATATATATATATATATATATATATATATTTACATATATATATATATATATATGCGTATATAACGCCGTTTGAATCATATTTCAGCCACTGTGGGCAACATCATTATCATATACCAGCTGATCAGGTGGTGGTGCGTATATAACACCGTAACCTTTTCCCATATTCCATATACATATATTTACATATATATGCGTATATAACGCCATCTGGTCATGGGTCAATGCACATGTATAAATGAGTGAAATGCATGAAAAATACATAATAATCTCAATATTTCTTTCGGGTAAACTTTTCCAACTGCGTATTATTCTGAGACCCATGAACAGAAGATAATAATAATTCTCACGGGGAATCAAGAATATAGACACCCCTACTATTTCTATGAATAGAGTCATTTATAGAAACTGTGTATTTGCTCTTTTCTTCAGTATAATTTGGACCATGCCAAAAGAGAGAAGGGATAGCCTTAACATACCTGGAGTAGGAAAAAATTCGTATAATATTTCTTGAAAGAATAACCTTGCTCCGTCTCACATCTGATTGTAGTTTTGAAATAAAACTTCTGAATGTAATGCTAAAATCTCAAGCTAGGGCAAACTTTCTTTGCCCAGTAAGATCTTGCTCTTCTCATAATATCATTTACAAAGAGGAAAAATTAGAGAATTTGGATACTACAATGACAACATTTTGACACCAAATATCAACTAAAGAAAACGATGGAACATTTAAGGATAATTAATTGTCTGAATATTTTTTCAAGGAAGTGTGAAGGCTCAACTAGCTAAAAGGTTTTTGGAGAATGAATTTTGTGTTTAAAAATGGAACTTGTTAAAATGTCCTACCTTGATTTTACTAATACAAGGTCTTGAATGTTGAAAGATTTTTAAATGTAGTAAAGTGTATCTACATGACACCTAATAAGAATGACTCTTAGTCATTTCTTTAGGTGGCTGCCATGTTTATTTTTTGATAATTATTAATCTTTATCCACTTATTAGTTAATTGGATAATGTTCCGTTACCCGGTAATTAAACTATTACCCGCATAATTGAGAAGTATTACCACTTACTCGAAATATTACTCACTTTTCACATACCTTATACGCCTTACTATTATGGTCATGTGGTACCTTGTATGGTACTAGTCCATAAATACCGAGTATATTAGCTCGAGCTGTATTTTATCCCAAAATACCAAATTTCAACGAAATTCATTTTCTTCGACTTGCTTCCCCTCTCACTTTCATGAATTTACTAATCACTTGTAAAATAGCATAATCCTTATAATCCCTAAATAATCTTTTCCTTGCACTGATGTCAATTACCTTGCGACAAATTCAACGTAAAATACTGCAGGGTGCAACATTGTCGTAACTTATTACTACGTAGTGTAACATCACCGTAATGTAATATTGCTGGGTGAAATACTATTGTAATTTAATACTACAGAGCGTGACATCACCGTAATGTAATACTGCAAGGCATAACATCATCGTAATATTTTACTGCAGGATGTAACACCATCGTAATATATTACTGCAGAGGGTAACACCATCGTAACATATTATTGCAGAGTATAACATTGTCGTAATATAATACTGCGGGACGTAATATTGACATAATATTGCGGGGCGTAACATCATTCCCCCCTTTGGGACATTTGTCCTCGAATGTTGACTGATGCTCTTATCATTTTCGTAACTTATAGCTGTTGTGAATACCTTAATACTCTTCTTGCCATTTAAGTTGTTGCTTTGTGAATAAATCCAAAGTCTAGGGTATTCCCCCCTTTAGTATTTTTTCTCATATCATGACCTGCGGCCGAAATCTTCCTAATCTTGCAGCTTCTGTTACCTCCTGTCATGTAGCCTGTATGACCCTGACTTTGTAGGTGCATTTATGCGATTCATCTTTCCTTTTTCCTTTTATCTTTTAGTCAATCTGTAGGCTTTACTTTGTATATACAAGGCTTAATAGGATGCCTCTCTGGGCCTCTATAAGTATATTGAAGTCCTTTGCTCGATACTTTGTAGAACTTGCGAATATTGTTGTATCTCATCGCATAGGTCCGTTTAACCATCCGTATGAATTTACTGTCATAACTCTTACTTTAATTTATCATTGCTGAGGTCTGCTACCAAGTCCAGCTTACTCTCGTTGCTCATTCCATATGTATAAATTTAAGTTCTTTAATGCTTCCTCATTACTGTTCATCTTTAGAATGACGGCTTAATCTTATCTCATACTTTGTAACTTTTGTCCATCCATTGTTGATTCACCTAAATATTGATCTAAAATATACCACTGATAACTTAACCTTGTATGTAATATTGCTGCTAGGATTCACGTTTTATTGGGGAACGTCTGAAATGATTAGATTGATCCACCTAGGGCGATACCCTGCTTATAACCGTACCTCACAACATCCCAATGCAATTCACCTTGTGTGGGTACTTTAATCCCATCCAATTCATAATATTTGTTTCTTTTCTTCGTTAAATCATTACTCAATCGAAGTCCCAATCGTCATCTTTTATCTATCACAATTACACCCTCATTTTATTACCAGGGTGACATTCTAAATGCTATTTGTTTTATACTCCTTTGAGTTCATTCAGGCTATAGTGAGCTTTGTATAATTTAGAGAAACCATCTGCTCTTGTTTTCATAGGCTTAATCCTGAGGATTTATCCATTTTCGTTACCTTATCACTCGCCCTTTCTTATCCTCACTCTTGTCTTCTAGAACCTTGTCGCTTCACCATACAATGGCTTGCGACCTACACAATTCTATTTATATTACTTGCAACCTTTCAGCTTGCTTGCATCATAGATTTCCTTATGTCATTCTGGGACATCATGTGAGACATCACATCATCTCTAACTCTTCTTTACTGCCTTAATTAGCCTCCTCGATACCTAGAAACCATAGGCTATGAGATATGCCACTGACTATGCCGCTATCATTCCTGGATATTGAATCCCAACACTTTCAGCCTTCTATCCGAAGTATGGACTGTTCACATATTCCGCCTTGAGTATCTCGTACGCTATTCACCTTTGACTTTCTTACCTTAAAATCTCACATCGTATCTTTTATCTCTTTCATGACCTCCCTTCCACATAGGTATAATTCACGTCCATAACTTGAAGCTTTATCATAATTCTTAAACCTCTGGTGCATACACAATCCGGTGGGAGTTTCATACTGACTTCTTATGAGGCTAGTAATCTTCAGTTGGCTTCATCATAGAGCTATTATAAAATATGGCTACTATACTATCTTTCTTATACCTCTGCTACTTAAGAGTAATCCTGAGGTCTATAATTCTCTTGGCCCCTCCTGTTTTGCTTAGTCGGTGTAACTATTTAGTCTCCTCTTCTTTTTGATCAACCTCTATGTAGGCTTAAGATATCTTCCGACCCGCGGCTCCTGGTATTAGTTAATACTTTAGCCTTTCATAGGCGCTGAGGGATATTCATGATAAAATCCTTTAACAATTCAATCCTTCATCTATGACCTGGGCTCAATTCTTTCTTTTAACGTATAACAGAATCTTCTACGGATGTATATGATGCACATATAAAACCCTAAACCCTTAAGTGAGTTCATAACATAACCAACTCTGGATCATTGATCGAATAATTTCTTTCGTTCCATTTTATCTTTCTTTCAACGTAAGCTATTACTTTTCCTGGTCCTTCTATCCCCTTGTTGCGTCCATACTTAGCTCATCTTAGTGCCTATACATGCCAGAGTTTTTGTGCAACTCATATGATCTTGAATATTACTTTTAATTTTGCTTCCCGTTCATTAGCCACGGTAGGTACCACTTTCCTTTGGAGTGCTTACAATGTTGTTGCGAGACTGTTGTTACATGACCATTTTCTCTTTAGGTCATTGTGCTTAGGTTGAAGCCTTCTTCCTTATTTCCTCAGCTAGTCTTTCGTTGTCGTACTTAGGGAGAACCCTTGACTCTCGTAAAGCTGTGGGCTTATTATGGACCTTTTTGATGTCCTTACTTGCCTATAATCATCCGCAGTTGCTTACTTCTATGCCCTTGTGCTTGTATGGTTGCTTCGGAACTAATATTTTGACTGCCTTCCTAGTGGCACTTTCTTTTATCCTCGTAACACTCATACAGTACCTTTAACTACCCTGACTCTTATTTGAATATATCTCAAGTATTATAATGATATTCTTTGAGGCTGGATTCTCCACGTTGGGTTCTACCATGTTTATCTTACATGATCTGATGACTCATCTGTAACCTCTTGTTTAGCCATAACTGGGATCTTTCTGACCAATTACTAACTACTCGTTGGCCCATTCTCATATTAGTATTCCTCGTAATATTTCTTGGGTTATTTCCTTTGTCTTAATTTACGTCTCGCACTGGCTCCTTATTTATTAATAACAGCTTGGGCAAGAACCTTTACTTCCTCTCCTTGACGTCGTGCTAGCACAATATTCTGGAATTGTACCATATCTGTGGGATTTAAATAAGTGCAATCTCATCCCTTTTATTTTTATCGCATTCTTCCTTTACCATTCCATAGTTACTAGAACCATTTAATCTGAATGTCATATCCCTCCATATTCCCCCCTTTAGGGGTGTACTAAGAGCTGAAGCCATAAGGATCTACCTATATATGTTTTAATTCTTCCTCTTTGGCGTCTTTTCACATCATCGATGACCGTTACTCGCATTGCGGAAATCATTCTGTACCAAGGATGAAAAAATTCCTTACTCGCAAGGGTGACAGAGAGTGTAGCTGGCACATACGGTCGCTTAAGCTTAACTTTGCTCACATTTCTTGCTTTAGGGAAGCGTCTTCCTGAATGACCATTCTCCAAATTTCTCATGAATCTTCTTCTGTTGTCTATCCTATCATTGTTGGCACGAAATATTAAATTCTCATGATGTCGACCATCACTTAATCCCTAATTCATGTTTACTTTGTCTTATTCACCAGCCCATACTGATCTTTATTATTTTGGGGTCTAGCTTTTCCTATTGGTAATCACGTTAGAGTCACAAACTTATTCCGTAAAATGAGGATATGATTTCATGGCGTATACTCTTTTGTTTTCCTAGGGCCTGTCAGTCCCTTCCTTCACCTGACTATAGACTCCATAATACTGTCATCATTTTTTATTTTTTTTATTTTTTTCCTACCGTCTTTATCCATGTATCATACCTTATTCATAATGCTTCCTTATCTCTCTTCTTATTTTCCGCTAACATTTATGCCAATCACTTTATTCTGAAAACTTGAACAAGACATTCTTTTGCTCTTAGCTTCCCTTTGCTCTATCCAATAGCTCTTCAAATTACTTAACGTTCTCGCTTTACTAGGGACGCGAGACACACTAAGGTAATATTTATCCCTTCAAGGCTTATAGTGCATGTGTTTGTAGTACTCATATCTAGCTGCACTATTTCAGAATGCACCATCTGGTGTCTCATAAAGAGATCTATTAGCATATTTGCGATATCCTTCGAAAATGTCAACTAACGAAAACAATTCATCCATCATATCTTCTTATACTACTTCTGTTAATCCTCATAGGGCATATTTGGAATGAGTGCGACCAATTGTATATACCTCTGTTACTATTGAATATAACTCAAAAAGCTTATGTTCCTCTGCCTCAATTATAAACGCCGTTAGCCTTCATTAATTGGGTGCCTCGTACTCTTCTTCCTCTTGCTTCGTTTGCTTGTTGAAACTTGTATTTATCTTCTTAATCTCTCATTGTCTTTTACCATAAAGAAGGATAGATATTCTTTCCTTAAGGCTTCTTATCAGGAAGCTTGCACCTTTCAGTATACCCATGATCTGGTAAAGACCTCACATTTACTTATCGTAGGCATTATACAAAAATTCAATTCCTCTGACTCAGCTCTTCCACAACTATCTCTCTTTCCAATCCTTCTTTCCGGATGTAGGTATCGCCTTATTACGAATAATAAAAAAAGAATTTCGGAATTTGAATTATTATAAGTGAGCTCTACCACACGATCTAGAGTAAGAAGAAAGAGTGACAATCCTAAATGCCATGTAGCCTCCTGCTTATAAGTGTGGTGCATGACATACCCATAAACAAGACTCTAATAGACACAGCTTGTAGACTCCCTAGGACAGAACTGCTCTGATACCACTTTTGTCATGACCCAAACCGATGGGCCGCGACGGGCACCCGGTACCTTACTCAATCGAGTACCAATGCAACGTATCTTTCTTATTGCATCATCATATACACGTGACATACGTGCCTAATAGGCCAACATGATAATTTATAAATTCAAAACATAGGCCGACAAGGCTGTACAATCTTTCACGTACACGACATATGTCTACAAGCCTCTAAGAGTACATAAATGTCATAAAGGTCGGGACAGAGTCCCGCCATACCAAACAATACACGTCTAAATCATACTAACCAAATGAGCAACTCCGAAGCAAATGGAGCGCACCAACATCTTCCGCTAAGCTGATAGCCTACTTGGAGGGCTCTCGACCTGTCTATCGGGACCTGCGAGCATGAAACCCAACATCCCCAGGCAAAAGGGATGTCAATACGAATAATGTACCGAGTATGTAAGGCACATAAATAAATACATAAAAGACATAGAAGAAATATAGAGTACATGACTCAACCTGTAAGTCTGAATAACTTTGTAAATCATAAATTACTTTTAGCGTCATGCATATGCGTATGAATGTCATGTCGTGCATAAGTACATGTTTCATAACATCATCAGCCTCTGAGTGCATTCTATCATATCATATTGGCCACTGTGGGCAAAATCATCAACGTATACCAGCTGATCAGGTAGTGGTGTGTATATAACGCCATAACCTTTCCCATATCCCATATACATATATATACATATATACGCATATATAACGTTATTTGAATCATATTTCATCCACTGTGGGCAACATCATCATCATATACCAACTGATCAGGTGGTGATGCGTATATAAAGCCGCAATCTTTTCCCATATTCCATATATATCTATTTACATATATACGCATATATAATGCCATCTGGTCATGGGTCAATGTACATGTATAAATGAGTGAAATGCATGAAAAATACATAATAATCTCGATATTTCTTCCGGGTAAACTTTTCCAACTGCGTATTATTCTGAGACCCATGAATAGAAGATATAATAATTCTCATGGGGAATCAAGAATATAGACACCCCTACTATTTCTATGAATAGAGTACTTTATAGAAACTGTGTATTTGCTCGTTTTTTCAGTATAATTTGGACCATGCCAAAAGAAAGAAGGGATAGCCTTAACATACCTGGAGTGGGAAAAAATTTGTATAATATTTCTTGGAAGAATAACCTTGCTCCGTCTCACATCTGATTGTAGTTTTGAAATAAAACTTCTGATTGTAATGCTAAAATTTCAAGCTATGGCAAACTTTCTTTGCCTAGTAAGATCTTGCTCTTCTCATAATATCATTTACAAAGAGGAAATATTAGAGAATTTGGATACTACAATGACAACATTTTGACACCAAATATCAACTAAAGAAAACGATGGAACATTTAAGGATAATTGATTGTCTGAATAGTTTTTCAAGGAAGTGTGAAGGCTCAACTAGCTGAAAGGTTTTTGGAGAATGAATTTTGTGTTCAAAAATGGAACTTGTTAAAATGTCCTACCTTGATTATAACAATACAAGGTCTTGAATGTTGAAAGATTTTTAAATGTAGTAAAGTGTATTTACATGACACCTAATAATAATAAGAGTCATTTCTTTAGGTGGCTGCCACGTTTCTTTTGAGATAATTATTAATCTTTATCCACTTATTAGTTAACTGGGTAATGTTCCGTTACCCGGTAATTAATCTATTACCCGCATAATTGAGAATTATTCCCACTGACTTGAAATATTACTCACTTTTCACATACCTTATACGCCTTACTATTATGGTCATGTGGTATCTTCTATGGTACTAGTCCATAAATACCGAGTATATTAGCTCGAGCCGTATTTTATCCCAAAATACCAAATTTGAATGAAATTCATTTTCTTCGACTTGATTCCTCTCTCACCTTCATGAATTTATTAATCACTTGTGAAATAGCATAATCCTTATAATCCCGAAATAATCTTTTCCTTGCACTGATATCAATTACCTTGCGACAAATTCAACGTAAAATACTGTAGGGTACAACATTGTCATAACTTATTACTACAAAGTGTAACATCACCGTAATGTAATACTGCTGGGTGAAATACTATCGTAACTTAATACTGCAGAGCGTGACATCACCTAATGTAATACTGCAAGGCATAACATCATCGTAATAATTTACTGCAGGACGTACCACCATCGTAATATATTACTGCAGAGGGTAACACCATCGTAACATATTACTGCAGAGCATAACATCGTCGTAATATAATACTGCAGGACGTAATATTGACGTAATATTGCGGGGCGTAACAATCGATGATAACTCAACAATCAAAAACAATTACAACATATTAAATCCGTTGCGGCGTGCAACCCGATCCTGCCATTCATCATCTGTTTATATAATAATCCATCCTTATTCTTTCATATCATTTTAATACGATTCAATTTTGTTGCGGCGTGCAACCCGCTCTCCAAAAAATTCCAAATCACCAACATAAACAATTCAACAATAATATTTAAAAAATATCAACATAAAGAATGTGAATGTACAAGATAGTAAATAACCACAGAATAATCGAAGAATATCTAACATCTCGAAATATCAAACTTTGCCAATTCATCAGTACAGAACAATTAACCAACTCGCACAAGGAAACAACTTTATAAAGTGCATCAAATAATATAAGAACAATAAAGCAGGTAAAACATGTGACAATTGAAGTATATAATTAAGGCAAGTAGAAACAGGTAGCAAAAAATCATGTGAGGAACGAACAAATTAAACAAAGTAATAATTAAATGATAAGTATCAAATATAGCATAGAAGTCAAGTTAAAACATGTAATAATTAAAGCATATAATGAGAGATATCATGAAATAATCGAAAACATGAAAATAAATAACCAAATCCCGCATGCTACATCCCGTGACGGTGTAATCCACTCGTCACTTCGCATATACGATGTACCCCCCCCCACATAGTTCACATAACAATTAATTCAATAAGTCCTAATTTTCTCAAGTCAAGGTTAGACACAATACTTACCTCACGTCGCGAACAAAGCAATCAATCAACCACGACCTTTCCTTTTGAACAAGCCTCCACCAAATCTAGCAAATTATCTATAAAACGACGCAAAATAAGCTTTAGAAACTACTCATTAATGAAAAATATTCAATTTTGATCATTTTTGAAAAAGTCAACCATGGGCCCGCTTGTTCAAAACCGAGGTTAGGACTAAAACCCAATTAGCTATTCACCCCCGAGCCCCGTTATGTGATTTATTTTGAAATCCGACCTTAGATTGTGGTCTAAATCTCAATTTTACAAAACCCCCAATTTCTACCCAAATTCCTAATTTCTACTATGAAAATCCTAAATTTGATGTTGAAATCTCATGAAAAGTAATGGGAAATTGAAAGAAAGTATATTAGAGTTGCTTACCAATAATTTTGGAAAGAAGAAATTCTTGAAATATCGCCTATAGAATGTTTAGGGTTGAGAAATGGTGTAAAATAAGCTAAGTACCGATTTTTTCATCTTTTACCCAGCTGCAGATATGTCAATTGCGAGCATCACAAATGCGAAATAAAGGTTACAAATGCGGACCTTGTATTAGAAGCCCAAATGTCGTTCGACAAAATGATCGCAAATGCAAAAACCCAACCTTCGCAAATTCGGCCAGATTCTTCGCAAATGCGAATATATCCTATTTTGCCTGGCGTCGCAAATGCAACCAAAATGCTCGCAAATGTGGCCCTAGCCAGTTCGCAAATGCGTACCATTTCCTCACAAATGCGAGGTTACCCAATTCCAGGCCTTGCTCTCAAATGTGAAAACTTGTTCGCAAAAGCGAGGCTCACAAATGCAAGCCAGGACTCGCCATTGCGAGATCTGCACCAAACACCAGAAGCAACACTGCATCAGCAGTCCTCAAACTTTCCAAACTCATCCGAAACGCATCTGAAACTCACCTGAGCACCTCGAACTCCAAACCAAACAAGCACACAAGTGTAATAATATCATACGAACTCGCTCACACAATCAAAACACCAAAAATACATCTAGAACTACGAATCAAACATCAAAAGGAATGAAATTTTAAAGGAAAACTCAAGAAAAACTAGAATCACAACTAAGCGTCCAAATCATATCAAATCAACTCCGAAGTGCACCAAATTTTGCAGACAAGTTTCAAATATCAAAATGGATCGATACCAAGTCCCAAATAAAAATTCGAACCCGATAGCCATGAACTCAACCTACGGTCAAACCTAGGAAATTTCCAAACTTTCAAATTACTAGCTTTCGGCAAAATGAATTATATCAATCTAGGGACCTCTGATTTCAATTTCGGGCATACGTGCAAGTCCATCGTAATGCGGACCTATAGGAATCGTCAAAATATCGATCCAGAGTAGTTTACATAAAATGTTGACCGTAGTCAACTCAAGTTATTTTAAAGCCAAAAATTATATTTTCTTCAAATGTCTACATAAAAACTTTCCGAAAAAAGATATGGACTTTGTACGCAAATCGGGGACACATCAAATGAAGCTAATAGAGGTCTCAAAAAACACGAAAATAAGGGCTAGTACTCAAAATAACCTACCAGGTCATCACATCTCCACCTCTAAAAGAAACGTCCATCCTCGAACGGACAAAAATACCTGAACTGGTGAAAAGGTGTGGGTATCTACTTTGCATATCGGTCTCGGACTCCCACGTAGCTACCTCGATCGACTGACCTCTCCACTACACCCTCACAAAAGGATAACTCTTAGACCTCAACTTCCGGACTTGCCAGGCTAGAATAGTCACCAGCTCCCCTCATAAGTCAAATCCTTATCCAATTGGACTAAGCTGAAATCTAATACATGGGACATATCACCATATTACTTCTAGAGCATGGAAACATTGAACATTGGGCGAACTGCCGAGAAGCTAGGTGGCAATGCTAGCCTGTAGGCCACCCCACCAACTCTTTCATGGATCTCAAAAGAACCAATATACCTAGGGCTCAACTTGCCCTTCTTCCCGAACCTCATCACACCCTTCATGGGTGAAACTCTGAGCAAAACCCTCTCTTCCACCATGAATGCTACATCACGAGCCCACCCATCAGTGTGACTCTTCTGCCTAGACTAGGTTGTACGAAGCTAATCCTGGATCAACTTGACTTTTTCCAAGGCATCCCGAACCAAATCAGTGCCCAACAACCTAGCCTCTCCTGGCTCAAACCAACCAACTGAAGAACGATACTGCCTCCCATATAAAGCCTCATAAGGAACCATCTGAATACTCGATTGGTAGATATTGTTGTAGGTGAACTCAGCAAGCTGTAGAAACTAATCCTATGAACCCCCAAAATCCATAACACAAGTACGTAAGATATCCTCCAAGATCTAAATGGTATACTCGGACTCCCCATCCGTCTGGGGGTGAAATGTTGTACTCAACACAACTCGTGTGCCTAACTCACGCTGCACGACCCTCCATAAACACAATGTTAATTGCGTGCCTCGGTCGGATATAATAGATACCGGCACACCATGAAGATGAACAATCTCATGGATATAGATCTGAGCTAGCTTCTATGAAGAATAGGTAGCTGCCACCAAAATGAAATGCATCGACTTGGTCAACCTATCTACAATGACCCGCACTACGTCAAATTTCTTCAAAGTACATGGAAGCCCAATAGCAAAATCCATGGTAATACGCTCCCACTTCCACTCAGGAATCTCAAGCCTCTGAAGCAAACCGTCTGGCCTTTGATGCTCGTATTTCACGTGTTGGCAATCCAAACACCAAGCCATATACTCTACTATATCTTTCTTTATTATTATCTACCAATAATGCTGCCTCAAATCCTAATATATCTTGGCTGCACCCGGGTGAATAAAATATTGTGGACCTCCTCAAAAATCAACTCACAAAGCACATCCACATTGGGTACACGAATTCAACCCTGCATCTGCAACACCCCATCATCTCCAATAGAAACCTCCTTGGCATCGCCGTGTCCTTTAGAACAAGTAAATGAGGATCTTCATACTAACACTCTCTAATATGCTCATACAAAGAAGATTGAGAAAACACGCAAGCAAGAAACTAGTTGGGCTCTGAAACATCTAATCTCACGATCTGATTGTCCAAGGCATGAACATTCAATATTAGCGGTCTCTCACCAACTAGAATATATGCAAGGCTACCCATATACTCTGCCTTTCTGCTCAAGGTATCACCACCACATTGGCCTTCCAGGGATTGTACAAATAGTGATATCATAGTGTTTTAACAACTCTAACCACCTCCACTGCCTGAATTTTAGATCCTTTTTCTTAAGCAAGTGTTGTAGACTCCAATGATATGTGAATACGTCACATGAAATGCCATAGAGGTAATTCCTCCAAATCTTCAGTTCATGAACAATAACTTCCAAATCTAAAATATGAATGGGGTAGTTATTCTCATGAACCTTCAGCTCCACGATGCGTAGGCAATCACCCTACCATTCTGTATCAATACCGCGCCAAGCCCAATACGTGATGCATCATAATACATGGTGTAAGATCCTGAACCCGTATGCAACACCAACACGAGAGCTGTAGTCAAAGAAGTCTTGAGCTTCTGAAAGCTCAACTCACACTCATCAGACAACCTGAATGGAGAACCCTTTTGGGTAAATCTGATCAATGGGGCTGCGATAGATTAAAACCCCTCCACAAACCGGGGATAATAACCCGCCAAACCTATGAATCTCCGAATCTCTATAGCTGGAGTAGGTCTAGGCTAGTTCTGAACGACCTCAATCTTCTTAGGATCCACGTTAATTCCATAGGAAGATACCACATGTCCCAAAAAGGCAACCAAATCCAACCGAAACTCACACTTTGAAAACTTGACATATAACTGACTATCTCTCAGAGTCTGAAGTACGATTCGCAGATGCTGCTCATGCTACTCTCGACTACGGGAGTAGACCAATATATCATCAATGAAGACGATCACAAAAGAATCAAAATAAGGCTTGAATACCCAGTTCATCAAATCTATAAATACTGCTGAGGCATTTGTCAAGCCAAATGACATCACTAGGAACTTACAATGACCATATCGAGTCCAAAATATTGTCTTAGGGACATCTGATGCCCTAATCTTCAACTAATGGTATCTAGATCTCATTTCTGTAACGCCCCAACCTCGGGAGGCGCGACCGGCGCTCAATCAAATGACCCCAACTGAGCAAGCCTTTTTGGACACCTTCTACCCAACTCACTATAAGTAAGGAACCAAGCTTCCACTTAATTAGACAATAAGAAAGATCATTCATAAAACATCGCTAATTCATTTTCTATTACTACCCTTACCATAGATATGTTCCCAAAATATTATGCAGTTACAGTTTAGAGGAAACAAGAGTTTAGAATTACAACATAGTCTAGTGACTCATCCAATGCCCGTACATAACCCATATAAACATCTACGGAGCCTCTAAGGATATAAAGGACAGTTATGATAATGCCGACAACAAAGCCCTGGCTATACCTCAAAAGCGGAAATTTATAACAAAAGGTGTACATGATAACCCCTGAAGGAAGAGGGGCTCACCAAGACTTCTTAGAGAAGGATGCTCCGCTACCTGTGATCGGCATTGTCTGCTATGGAACCACCTACATCCATTCAAAAGATGTAGCGCCCCCAACAGAAGGGACGTTTGTACCATGGAATAGTACTAGTATGTATAACTAAACACCATCTTAATAGAAAGAACAACCGTACAAGAATAAAGAAATCATAAGGACTAACAAAAGTTTCAAACAATCACCACATCATCAAATAAAAGGGTTCACATAGCTTTCACATAATTTGTATAACTTTAGGTTGGGACATTTCATACTGTTGCATCATAATTCACAATACCACCGCTTTCTTACGCAAAGTCCGATCACGACTCGATCAGCTAGGTTGCCTCATTTGAGACATGCACCTCAGTCACAATTTCATTCTCACTTTTTGGTTTCAATATCAGCACAATACCACCATGTGTGTAGCATGACGTCTGATCACGGCCCGATCGGCTAGGCCGTCTTACCAAGACATTGTTCCTTTTCCATCAATCATCTCATTTCAATCTTTATTTCACATATATCAGTTCATAGGCACTTGGGGCCACAATTATCACACCATACTTGGCACTAGGCCACATTTCATTATTCAAACTCTTTTCCCCCATGTTTCACATCATTTCTACTTTCAACATTAACCTTACAATTTGAGATAATAGGCACATACAAGAGCAATTCAAGTTGTAAGCATAGAGAGGATTTCACATTGTTTGGCATAACAATCTCAATTTTTAACTTGACTTCGAATCTAGCACATAGTTCACATTCTTCACACATTCTCCATTTACCAAGAATAGCATATTGTGCACATTGAAACACACTTCCACATATAATCTTGCAACACCATTTCACTTGAAATAACAAGTACTACATCTATAGATATTCAGACTTACAATATTTACATAGACGCCATGAGAGCTCAATTTCTAAGAAGGAGGGGGGGAGGGAGGTTTAGCCATACATACCTCAATAGAGATTTCCTTAAATTCTTACAATAATTTTGGAACTCCTAGTAACTTCGATCTATTTTATGAGAATTACAAGTTGAACCAAGAATTAGAGGGATAATCAAGATTCTAGCTCATTTGGGCACATTATCAAGCGCTAAGTGTGCATTATGATTTTTAAGACCCTTTTTGGTGAGAGTTTCTATCATCCTACACCCCATTTGTTACATTTTTAGCTCATAGTCTCCCCATACCCCTTTATTACATATGCATGCAAGAAAATCCATCCTTATACCCATGAACCCACTTGTTAATTACCTATTCTAGTATGAATTTCAAAATCAAAGGTTAGGGTACAAGTTCTTACCTCTTAGGATGAAGGCTTAGAAACTTTACTTGATAATCTTCAAAGACTTGGGCAAAGATTTAATAGTGTCTTAGTGAGGATCATTTTCTCCCTCTAGAACTCTTACTCTAAATGTAGTAGAAAATGGCACAAGAGAGTCTAATGGGGTGTTTTTAACGGAATGGGGTCAGGTTTTAAAAGTTAGAAAATAGGAGCCCCGACTCAATCTGTGGTCGCATATGCGATCGCATAACTAACATATGCCCCGCAAAAGAGACCACAAAAGTAGCCCTTAGACTTGAATGTACTGCCCGCGTATGCGACCAATATGCGGTCCACATACCTGTTCTGTGGTCTTATAATGCACCGCAGAATGGCCCTTCGCAAAAATTCCAAGGAGGTTATGCGACGACTATGCGGCCCGCATATCGATCATGCGATCGCATAATTGGCCGCATAGTTGACCTCAAAATTAGCCAGCATACTGACTCACTCTGCGGTAGATATACGGCCCGCATTGCTGTTATGCGGTCGCATAATTGGCTACAGAAACATGCTCTTTTGAAAAACATTTTTCCTTAACATTTAATGCACAGATTAGTCCAAAAGGTCCGAGCCTTTTATAAATTTCTAACACATATTCTTAACTTGGCACTACGAGATTTTGAGTAGAAATTTCATGGGGCCTTACATCCTCCCCCACTTAAGATCATTCATCCTCGAAGGAACAAGATTCACTTATCAACAACTTAAGGCAATTTCAGCTTCACACCACATACCAACAACCCCCGAATTTGGCTAACTCCCTAAATTTCCAAAAATTTTGCCAGTTTCCTTTGTATCTAGGCCTATCCACCTGCCAGAGAGCCCCAGAAACATATTCGAATAGCATATACACAATCTAGTAACATGACATAATTCATAACCACACTAACCACGGCCCTATAGGCAATATATAATCAAACCGGAATAGTTTTACATAGACTGATCAAGTGATGCAAAGTTCATAGGGACCAAATTCATAGAAACTATTACATGGCTATACAAACAAATGTGGGTACTTTCTTTCCATTTCTTCCTCGGCTTCCCAAGTGGCTTCTTCAACTTGCTGGTTTCTCTATAACACTTTCACGAAGGCAATTTCTTTGTTTCTTAACTTTCAGACTTGCCTGTGAAGAATGGCAACTGGAACTTCTTCATATGACAGTTCTTCATTAACCTCAATAGTTTCAACTGGCACAATAGTGTATGGATCTTCCACTACCTTCTTCAACATAGACACATGGAAGACTTGGTGTACCGTTGACATCTCGGGTGGTAGCTCAAGCTTATATGCCACCCGACCGATCCTTTGAATGATTCTATATGGTTCGATATACCTCGGACTCAATTTTACTTTCTTTCCAAACTTCATGATACCCTTCATGGGGGAAACCTTATAAAAATACCCAATCATCTTCTTTGAACTCCAAATCTCTACGACGAATGTCTGAATAAGACTTTTGGCGACTCTGAGCAGTTTTCAACCTCTCCTTAATAATCTTGACTTTCTCCATAGCCTGGTGCACAAGGTCTGGCACAACCTCAAACCACCCAATGGGAGACCTACATTTCCTACTATACAACGCTTCAAATGGTGCCATCTGGACACTAGAATGGAAGCTGTTGTTATAAGCAAACTCTATGAGTGGCAAATGATCATCCCATCTACCTTGGAAGTCAATAACACAAGCACGTAACATGTCCTCAAGCGTCTGAATAGTCTGCTCTGCTTGCCCGTCGGTCTAAGGATGAAAAGATATACTAAGATTTACTTGCGTACCCAAACCTTGCTGAAATTTCTTCCAAAAGTTGGCTGTGAACTGAGCCCCTCGATCTGAAATGATTGAGACTGGAGTGCCATGCAACTTGACTATTTCTTTGATATACGACTGAGCATATTGTTCCGTTGTGTCAGTAGATTTAACTGGCAAGAAGTGCGCTGATTTCGTGAGTTGATCCACGATTACCCAAATTGAGTCAAACTTATGCGAAGTGCGCGGTAACCCTACCACAAAATCCATGTTGATCATTTCCCATTTCCACATTGGAATTTCTATGTTTTGAGCCAATCCACCGGGCCTTTGGTGTTCAGCCTTCACTTGCTGATAGTTCGGACACTTTGCCACAAAGTCCGCCACATCCCTTTTCATGTTGCTCCACCAATAAACTTTCTTGAGATCAGGATACATTTTCGTAGAACCTGGGTATACAGAATACCTAGAAGTGTGAGCTTCGGCCATAATCCTTTCCCGAAGGCCGTCAATATTTGGAACACATAGGCGGCCTTGGTACCGTAGGGTACCATCATCCATGCCAAAAGAAAAAGTTGTGGTCTTGTGTTTATAAATCCCCTCCTTCAGCTGTGCTAACAATGGATCATTGTATTGCTTTTTTTTTTGACCTCCGCTACAAGCGATGATTCAGCCCTATTCTGCACAATCACTCCTCCTTCATTAGAGTCAGCATGGCGAACTCCCAAACTAGCCAACTAGTGAACCTCCCAGGTCAACGACCTTTGGTATGCCTCCAAATGGTCCAAACTTCCTATAGATTTCTGGCTAAGAGCATCATCCACGACATTGGCCTTTCCTGGGTGATAGAGAATATAGATATCATAGTCCTTGAGTAACTCTAGCCATCTTCTCTGTCTCAGATTCAACTCCTTTTGTTTGAAAATATATTGAAGGATCTTGTGGTCCGTAAATACATCCACATGGACCCCATACAAATAATGTCGCCAAATCTTTAGTGTGAACACCACTGCCACAAGCTCTAAGTCGTGGGTTGGATAGTTCTTTTCATGATTCTTGAGTTGCCTAGAAGCGTAAGCTATAACCTAGCCGTGTTGCATTAACACACACCCAAGCCTGATCCTCGAAGCATCGCAATACACCACAAGTCCCTATGTACCCTCCGGCAGGGTCAATATCGGCGCGGTAGTCAATCTTGATTTCAATTCCTGGAAGCTCCTTTCATAAGCATCGTACCACTGGAACTTAACTGCTTTCTGCGTCAATTTAGTCAACGGAGAGGCAAGTGTAGAAAATCCCTCCACAAATCTTCTGTAGTACCCAGCCAAACCTAAGAAAATTCGAATCTCTGTTGGAGTGGTAGGTCTAGGCCAATTCCTTACTGCTGCAATCTTTTGAGGATCAACCATAATCCCTTCCCTGGAGACGACATGACCCAAGAACGCGACAGATTCAAGCCAAAATTCACATTTTGAAAATTTTGCATACAATTGATATTGCTAAAGAGTCTGTAGAACTGCCGTCAGCATGGTCCTCCCGACTTCGAGAATACACAAGAATATCATCGATGAACACTATCACAAATGAGTCTAGAAAACGGCTTGAAGACTCGATTCATAAGATCCATGAAAGCTGCTGGGGCATTTGTTATCCCGAAGGACATCACCAGAAATTCAAAGTGCCCATATCGGGTCCTGAAAGCCATTTTTGGAATATCCTGCTCCCTTATCTTCAATTTATGATATTCGGACCGAAAGTTAATTTTTGAGAAGCACTTAGCACCTTGCAATTGATCAAACAAATCATCTATCCTTGGTAGAGGGTATTTATTCTTGATTTTGACTTTGTTGAGTTGCCGGTAGTCAATACACATCCATAGCGACCCATTTTTCTTCCTTACAAACAACACCGGTGTACCCCATGATGACACACTCGGTCGGATGAAACACTTCTCCAACAAATCCCTCAATTGTTCCTTTAATTCCTTCAATTTTGCCGGTGCCATTCTATAAGGTGGAATTGATATAGGTTGCGTGTCTGGCATCACGTCAATCCCAAAATCAATCTTCCTATCTGGTGGGATCTCAGGGAGCTCATCGGGAAAGACATCCGGAAATTCATTCACAACTGGCACAGACTCAAGGCTAGGCGCCTCGACATCGGTGTCCGTAACCCGGACTAAATGATAGATACACCCCTTCTTGAACATCTTTGCGGCCTTAAGGTAAGAAATAAACCGACCTTTTGGTACTACATTATCTCCCTTCCATTCCACAACGGGATCATTAGGAAATTCAAGCCTCATAGTTCTAGTCCGACAATCAAGTTTGGCAAAACATGTTTAAAGCCAATCCATTTCCATTATTACATCAAAATCAACCATCCCCACTTCAATAAGATCGGTCATGGTATCCCTACCATGCACCATAACAACACAACCTCTATAAACCCGAGTTGCCACAATATACTCACCAACTGGAGTAGACACCGAGAATGGCTCATGAAGCTGATTCGATTCTATCCTAAATTCCATAAAAACAAAAGGGGTAACATAGGACAAGGTGGAACCGGGGTCAATAAGTGCATACACATCATGAGATTGGATAGTCAGAATACTTGTAACAACATTTGGAGAAGCCTCTGCAGTCTGACAACCACTCATAGCATAGAACCGACTGGGTCCTTCCGAATTTTGTGCACCACCCCTAGCTGCACCACGCCCCGCTGGTGCTGGAGTAACTCAAGCTGGAGAAGGTGCTGAAGGTGTCACAGCTGCTGGAATGGATGGTTGTGATGTGCCCCTAATCGCACACTGGCGGGATACACGACAATGTCTCTAAATGTGGCCCTTCATCCCACATCCATAGCATATGGGTAAATCCATGTAGCAAATCCCTGAGTGCATCTTCCCGCACTTGGGGCACTGGGACCTCTGCTTCTGCTAGGATCTCCCTCCTGACCGACCCTGCTGGTGGGGTCCCCTGCTACCTTGACTGGGCCTAAAACGACTCCATTGCTGCTGCTGGCTAGGCCCTGATGGCGGTGTACTGGCTGAAGACTGTGCGACAGACTGGGATGGCCCTAATGATCCTCCCCTGAAAGCTGATCTTCCCTCACCTAGTGACTCTCCCATGTTTCCCAGAGACCGGGCCTTGCTTTTACCTCTCTCTCTCTCCATCTTGTTCTTCAGTTTACGGTTCTCTGTGGCCTGAGCAAATGCCACCATCTTCCCATAATTCATGTCAGAATTCAAGGCAACTGTAGAAGCCTCATTAATAGTCAAAGGATTAAGGCTTTGAACAAACCGGCACCCTGGCCTCCATTGTGGGCAACATGTGAATGGCATACTTGGACGGCGAGAAAACTCCAACACACTTCTGCTACCTTGCTTCAGATTCTCAAACTCTACTGCACGGGCTGCCCTTGTCTCAACAGGCAGGAAATAATCTACAAAGGCATCAGCAATCTCGCTCCACCTTGCCGGAGGGCTTCCCTCCTCATGGGAATCTTCCCACAACTCAAACCACGAATAGTCCACCCCTTTAAGACGATAGGCAGCTAACTCTACTCCCTCTGTTTCAGTTGCATGCATAACCCTGAGGGTCTTGTGCATCTCATCAATAAAATCCTGAGGGTCCTCTTCTGGATTTGCACTCGTAAACACTGGAGGGTCTAGCTGAAGAAATCTGTTCACCCTGAAACTGGTGGAATCCCCTTGCTGGCTAGATGAACTAGGCGCAACATTTGACCTCTGGGCTTGAGAGGCCACTAGCTGAGTCAACATCTGGATAGCTCCCCTAAGATCCCCATCAGAGATACCGAAACCAGAACCTAGGGCTGGAGGCGGAACATGAATATTAATGGGAGGGATAGTAGCACCCTCAACAGAGGTAGGAACTGGTGCAGTAGAACCAGACAGTGTAGTAGTCGGGGAAATTTTCTCACCCCTTGGGGTTCTCACCCGCATCATCAATTACAGAATCGACTGCCGCTCCTGGGGCAATATTGGCTTCTTAGCCAGTTCTGGCTTTCTTCTTTGGTGCCATGTACTGAAAGTTGAAGGAATGCACTAGTTAGAGGGGAAATAGTTTGATAACAAGTTTTGCTGCACGATCCAAAATATCAAAGAAGGGTGTTATTCCTAAATGCCCAAGTAGCCTCTAACTTATAGATGTGGTCGACTACACACCGATAAGAAGGACACTACTATACACGGCTCTGAGACATCCTAGGACACTTTAAAACCTTAGGCTCTGATACCAAGTTTGTCATGCCCCAACCTCGGGAGACGCGACCGATGCTCAATCGAGAGACCTCAACTGAGCAAGCGTTTTTGGACACCTTCTACCCAACTCACTATAAGTAAGGAACCATGCTTCCATTTAATTATACAATAAGAAATATCATTCATACAACATCGCTAATTCATTTTCTATTACAACCCTTACCATAGATATGTTCCCAAAATATTACGCAGTTACAGTTTAGAGAAAACAAGAGTTTAGAATTACAACATAGTCTAGTGACCCATCCAATGCCCGTACCTAACCCACACAAATGTCTACGGAGCCTCTAAGGATATAAAGGACAATTATGATAATGCCGGCAACAAGACCCCAACTATACCTCAAAAGTGGAAATTTATAACAAAAGGTGTACAACATAACCCCTAAAGGAAGAGGGGCTCACCAAGACTTCTTAGAGGAGAATGCTCCACTACCTGCGATCAGCACTCTCTGCTATGGAACCACTTACATCCATTCAAAAGATGTAGTGCCCCCGGCAAAAAGGACGTTTGTACCATGGAATAGTACTAGAATGTATAACTAAATACCATCTTATTAGAAAGAACAACCATACAAGAATAAAGGAATCATAAGGACTAACAAAAGCTTCAAACAATCACCACGTCATCAAATAAAAGGGTTCACATAGCTTTCACATAATTTCCATAACTTTAGGTTGGGACATTTCATACTGTTGCATCATCATTCACAATACCACCTCTTTCTTGTGCGGAGTCCGATCACGACTCGATCGGCTAGGTTGCCTCATTTGAGACATGTACCTTAGTCACAATTTCATTCTCACTTTTTGGTTTCAATATCAGTACAATACCACCATGTGTGTAGCATGTCGTCCAATCACGGCCCGATCGGCTAGGCCGTCTTACCAAGACATTGTTCCTTTTCTATCAATCATCTCATTACAATCTTTATTTCACATATATCAGTTCATAGGTACTTGGGGCCACAGTTATCACACCATACTTGGCACTAGGCCACATTTCATTATTCAAACTCTTTTCCCCCACGTTTCACATCATTTCTACTTTCAATATTAACCTTGCAATTTGAGATAATAGGCACATACAAGAGCAATTCAAGTTGTAAGCATAGAGAGGATTTCACATAGTTTGGCATAACAATTTCAATTTTAACTTGACTTCAAATCTAGGCATTTTAGCACATAGTTCACATTCTTCACACATTCTCCATTTACCAAGAATGGCATATTATGCACATTGAAATACACCTTACACATATAATCTTGCAACAACATTTCACTTGAAATAACAAGTACTACATTTATAGATTTTCAGACTTACAACATTTATATGGATGCCATGGGAGCTCAATTTCTAAGAAGAGGGGGTTTTAGCCATACATACCTAAATAGAGTTTTCCTTAAATTCTTACAATAATTTCGCAACTCCTAGCAACTTCGATCTATTTTATGAGAATTACAAGTTGAACCAATAATTAGAGGGATAATCAAGATTCTAGCTCATTTGGGAACATTATCAAGTCCTAAGTGGGCATTATGATTTTTAAGACTTTTTTGGTGAGAGTTTCTATCATCCTACACCCCATTTGTT
The DNA here is from genome assembly GCF_000393655.2 of Nicotiana sylvestris. NCBI lineage: Eukaryota > Viridiplantae > Streptophyta > Magnoliopsida > Solanales > Solanaceae > Nicotiana > Nicotiana sylvestris. The sequence continues at coordinate 137,425,225 of NC_091065.1, read as the reverse complement.
ATATTTTTAGCTCATAGTCTCCCCATACCCCTTTATTACACATGCATGCAAGAAAATCCATCCTTATACCCATGAACCCACTTGTTAATTACATATTCTAGTATGAATAGGGTACAAGTTCTTACCTCTTAGGATGAAGAATTAGAAACTTTACTTGATAATCTTCAAAGACTTGGGCAAGGAATTAATAATGACTTAGTGAGGATCATTTTCTCCCTCTAGAACTCTTTCTCTCACTCTATATGTAGTAGAAAATGGCACAAGAGAGTCTAATGGGGTGTTTTTAACGGAATGGGGTCGGGTTTTAAAAGATTGAAAATAGGAGCCCCGACTCAATCTACGGTCGCATATGCGATCGCATAACTGACATGCGGCCCGCAAAAGGGACCGCAAAAGTAGCCCTCAGACTTGAATGTACTGTCGAGTATGCGACCAACAGGTATGCGGTCCGCATACCTATTCTGCGGTCTTATAACGCACCCGAGAACGGCCCTTCGCAAAAATTCCAAAGAGGTTATGCAACGACTATGCGGCCCGCATATCGATTATGCGATTACATAATTGGCCGCACAGTTGACCTCAAAATTAGCCAGCATACTGACTCACCCTGCGGTAGATATGCAACCCGCATTGCTGTTATGCGATTACATAATTGGAAATGCGCTCTTTTGAAAAACATTTTTCCTTAAATTTTAATGTATAGATCAGTCCAAAAGATCCGAGCCTTTTATAAATTTCTAACATATATTCTTAACTTGGCACTACGAGATTTCGGGTTTTTTAGTAGAAATTTTAGGGGGCCTTACAATATCAATATTTGAAAACACGTTGGCACCCTGAAGTTGATCAAATAAGTCATCTATCATCGAAAATGGATACTTGTTCTTGATGGTTACCTCATTCAACTGTCGATAATCTATACACATCCTCATTGAACCATCCTTCTTCTTCACGAACAGCACTGGTGCACCCCAGGACGAGATACTAGGTCTCATGAATCCCTTATTAAGCAAATCCTACAACTGTTCCTTCAGTTCCTTCAACTCAAATAGAGCCATGCGATATGGTGGAATAGAAATGGGTTGAGTGTCCGATGCTAAGTCAATATAGAAGTCGATATCTCTATCAGGTGGCATCCCAGACAAATATATAGGGAACACCTCTGGAAACGCGCGCGCAACTAGTATCGAATCCATGGAAGGAACCTCCGCACTAGGATTATAGATATAAGCCAAATATGCTAGATATCCCTTCTCGACCATATTTCGAGCCTTCACATAGGAAATAACCTTGCTAGTAGAATGGCCAAGAGCCCTCCTCAACTCTAATCGGGGAAACCCCTGCATGGATAAGGTCATTGTCTTGGCGTGACAGTCCAAAATGGCATGATAAGGTGACAGGTAATACATGCCCAAAATATATAGCATCAAAGTCCACAATATCAAAAAGTATAAGGTCTACACTAGTCTCTAAGCTCCCGATAGAAACCACACACGAGCAATAAACACGATCTACTATAATAAAATCTCCTATAGGCATGGACACATAGACAAGAGCACTCAAAGAATCACGAGGCATGACCATATATGAAAAAAATAGAATGACACATATGAATAGGTAGAGCCTGAATTAAATAAAACTGAGGCATCCCTATGGCAAATCGGAACAATACCTATGATGATGACGTTAGATGACTCCACCTCAGGTCGAGCTGGGAATGCATAACAATAGGGCTGGGCCCCATTACTTTGATCTCCACCTCTCGGATGGCCTCTAGCTGGCTAGCCTCCACCTCTAATAGCATGACCTCCACCTCTAGCTACCTGAATCGCCTCTAGCTGGCTGTGCGGGTGGTGGAGTGATAATAGGCCACATAGACGATATTTGCACCCTAATAATACCATGGTTTATTGTTGTTTTATAGGCTACATGATAACAAAATGCTCTAATTGGTATTCGTTTGCTTCGCAGGGATTAATCCAAGTTAGGAAGAACTATGGAGTGTTTTGGAGTCAATAATGTGAAGAAAACGTCCAATCAAGAAGCACCCGAGTGGAAAGAAGCAAAATGTGGATTGGGTTTGAATCCACCACGACTGCGGTGGACAGTGGTTGGACCGCGACATGCCACAGACACGAGGCAGAATGTTTGGCTCTCACTGCGGTCGCGCCGCGGTCTGCCGCGGCCGTGGTGAACTGTGCAGTTGCCAAAAATTTTGGGGACCAAAGTGTAACTCAAAAAAAACTTATTCCAAACCTTTATAAACTCTAGAAGCTTGCCCAAGAAATCACTAAGCTTGTTTTTAGAGTACTTTGGAGGCAAGAACAAGTATGAGAAGATCAACCAAACATTAGAGTTTTTCTATCTTCTCTTTATTATTGCAATTTCGCATTATGAACAATTTAGTAGTTTTCTCTTGCTTTGTTATGAGTAGCTAAACATTTAATCTAGGGTTCATGGAACCAATTGTTGGATGAGGTTTTGACTCAACTTTGTTATAATCGAGCCGAATTTATTATATGATTGTTCAACTACATTTTGTATGGTGATTAATTAAATGGGCCCTTGATTAATCGTTTCTAATTGCCTTGTGTTGCTTGAGAGAGAATACTAGGTTAGATTGCTATTGAACAACATCACTTTTGGGTAACTGAAGAGATTCATTACTTGAACTTAAAAGTGGGGTTAGAGATAACGAAACTTTTGTAGGATAATTCAGAGCTGCACGATTTGTCAGCTGGAGTAGTTCGAGAGAATACTCTAGTAAATTATCGTAGTTGATGGAGAGATAATTACGATAACCCATAGCCCATAATCCTCATAGAAGTATTACGGCGAGATTATAGCCAAAGAGTTAAGACTTAAACTAGCAATTGGGGAAATCAATACCCTAGACCTTTTTACCACTGAATTATCTTTGATTTAGCTTATTGTTATTTTTAATATCATTTGAAATAGTAAAAAAAACAATCTTTATTGATAAAAATCTTGCATCTGAAAATTGTTTGAGTTGATAATAGCATTGCCAAGAGTTGTAATAGATAGGTTAGTTCCCTGAGAATTCGACTCCGGAATTAAAACCGGATTATGTTTGCAACGACCACTTTGTCTTTTAGAAGGCATAGTTGGGCGTGATCAAATTTTGGCGCCATTGTCGGAGAATTAACGGTGTTATTTATTACAACTTAGAAGTAGGGCTGGAATTATTAGTTTAGATAAAATTTCTAAGGTGTTAAACAATTTTTTTTCATTGAAATTCTCACGTTTGAACTCTTGTGAGATTCAGGTGTATGCCTAGGAATTCTTCGAGGACTGGAGAACTGCTTGAAGGACTCTCAGACCCCGAGAAAACATTCAGGAATTGAACCATGCCAACAAGAAGAACAAATAATCACAACAAACACACCAACTTGAAATTGACATGGGTGACGTAAACAATGTTTACGGAAACATCAGGGATGAGCCAACTGACCCAAACGTCAGAGTGGTGGCACCTCTTGTGCCAGAAGCTGCACTTTATGAATGGGCACAACTAATAGCTGACAACCTGGCCATTGCCATTGTTGTGCCCCCAATAATAGCGAGACATTCCATATCACCAATAACATGCTACATCTTTTGTAGAATAAGGGACTGTTCTCTGGGTCATACATTGAAGACCCTCAACAACATTTGAAAAAATTTCTGTCGATTTGTGTGACCCAAAGGCAGCCAAATGTGACCCCAGAAGCTATTAAGTTGTTACTGTTCCCGTTCTCTGTGACTGGGGAAGCTCAGACTTGGCTGAATTCGCTCCCAATAAATTCCATTATCACCTGGGAGGAATTAGTCAAGTAGTTCCTGAACAAGTTTTACCCGCCCAACAAGACTGCAAGACAGATTGATGAGATACAACAGTACAAGCAGCAGCCTACTGAGACCTTGCAGGAAACTTGGGAAAGATTCAAAGGGATGCTAGTGAAGTGTCCCCACCATGGTATTCCAGACCAGATGCTCGGCCAGAGATTCTACATGGGGTTAGCAGACAATCTAAAGGCCAATGTAGATGCTTTAGGTGGGGGTGCATTTCTGAGTAATACATTCACCGAGTGCAAAATCCTTCTTGACAAGATGTCCCAGAATTCGAGGTGGATGACGAAGGGCACAACACTAGCACTAATAGTGCATTTAGTTCCTCTTGACCCAAATAATTCGCATGCAGAGAACATAGCCACACTCATGACTCAGATGAGTATATTGACAAAGAAGATTGATGAGGTGGGTACAAAGCAAGTGCATATTGTTGACAAAACAAATGGAGGATTGTGTACACCCTGCATTAATTAGTCTTATGTGTGTTCATGGAGTGGATAAGGTGACAACCAAGGGTTAAGAGAGGATATGAATTATGTCAACAACTTTTGGGGTCAGAGACAAAGAGGACAACAATGGAGACCAACAACCAATCAGTAGTACAGACCAATACGACCAGGAGGTATGCAACCCCTGTGACAAATGGTGCCATATCAGAGACAACAAGGCTATCCGCAGCAGAACCAACAAGAATTGGCATATCATCCACCTCCTCAGCAACAAGATAACAACATGGTAGAGATCAGGGTTATGCTTCAACAACTCATTGGAACAAATGGTAAGATATAGGAAAAGTTGGTAGTGCATCACTCAGCAATAAAGAACATTGAAACTCAATTGGGACAACTCTCCATGGCCTTAAAAAACTGCCCTCAGGGAACATTGCCAGCAAACACGAACATCAACCCCAAGGAGCAAAACCTGAATCAGCTGATGGTCGTAAGTCTCCGGAATGGGAGAGATTTAGACAGGGAGCAAGAAGTTGCACAATCTAGTAAAGAGACTACACCAGCCACTCCAGTTCCATTGGAGGTAGATGAATTAGCAGAACTTACTGAAGTGGTGGTTGAACAGGTTCAGGATGATAAGGGTAAGGCTAAAGAGAGTGAACAAGCTGCAGAACAAGTGGTACCTCTTGTACTACAAAACCCCAACAGAGAGAAGCCAGCTAGCAGTGCACAAAGGGTGATACCTGCACCATTCCCTCAGAGACTGGCAAAACAAAATAAGGAAGATCAATACAGGATATTCATGGAGATGCTTTGTCAAATTCAATTGAATATTCCTCTGATGGATGCTTTGATAGAGATGCCAGGCTATGCAAAGATGATGAAGGACCTAATGTCACAAAAATTTGACTTTCAGGACCTATCCACAGTAACTCTGACACAGACCTGCAGTGCAGTAGTGACAAGACCCATGGCTCAAAAGATGTCTGACCCAGGTAGATTTATTATTCCGTGCACTATTGGGAGTTATGCCTTTGCAAAGGCATTATGTGACTTAGGAGCCAGCATAAACTTGATACCTCTGGCCATATACACCAAAATGGGCATTGGCAGAGCAAGACCGACTTTGATGCTTTTGCAACTAGCTAACTGCACGGTTAAAAGGCCAACATGGATTCTTGATGATGTGTTGGTACAATTGGGGAAGTTTGTATTCCCTGCAGACTTTGTTATTCTGGATTTCTAGGTAGATGAAGAGATACCTATCATTTTAGGGAGGCCATTCTTAGCCACTGGGAGAGCACTGATCGATTGTGAAACCGGGGAATTAAAAATGAGGTTGAACGATGAAGAAGTCATATTCAATGTTCAGCAATCCATGAGGAGACCCAGTGAATATGCTAATTGCTCACTAGTGGAGGCGGTGGATGTGATCCTGCACGAAGATGAGACCCTGACTGCTAAAGATCCCTTGGGGGCTTGTCTGACAAATTTAGAGGAGATGGATGGTTAAGGGTTGGCAAAGTGGGTCATGGAACTCGAAGGCCAAGGATTCTGGAAGAGGTAACCTCAGTTCGAGTCCTTGGAGTTAGAAAAGAGGGCTACACCACCAGCAAAACCATTAGTGGAGGAACCACCCAAACTGGAGCTAAAACCACTCCCAGCTCACCTTAGGGCCACAGTAACTCTTAGGGCCTGATTCTATTTTGCCTGTTATTATATCATCCGGTTTGCTAGATGTATAGGTAGAGAAGCTCCTACAGGTGCTATAGGAATGTAAGACTGCCATTGGTTGGACCATGGCGGACATAAAGGGTATCATCCCAGCTTTTTGTATGCACAAGATTCTCTTGAAAGAAGGGCACAAACCTTCCAAAGAACATCAATGAAGGCTGAACCCAAATATGAAAGAGGTGGTGAAGAAAGAAGTGATCAATTGGTTAGATGCGGGTATCATCTTCCCCATCTCAGACAGCAATTGGGTCAGCCCTGTTCAGTGTGTGCCGAAAAAGGGAGGAATGACGGTTGTACAAAATGAGAATAATGAGTTGATCTCGACTCCTACAGTCATAGGATGTCGGATTTTCATGGATTACCGGAAATTGAACATAGCCACCCGGAAGGACCATTTTCCCTTGCCATTCATTGACCAAATGCTGGACAGGTTGGCTGGGCGATCTCACTTCTGTTTCTTGGATGGTTATTCGGGGTACAATCAGATCTCAAGAGCCCCAAAACATCATTCACTTGTCCGTATGGCATCTTTGCCTTTCAGAGAATGCCTTTTGGGCTTTGTAATGCACCGATGATATTTCAACGGTGTATGTTAGCCATTTTTACGGACATGGTGGAGGAAATTATGGAGGTATTTATGGATGATTTCTCCGTGGTGGGGGATTCATTCGAGGACTGTCTTCACAACTTAAGAAGAATTCTCAGAAGATGTGTGGAGACAAATTTAGTATTGGGAAAAGTGCCATTTTATGGTACAAGAAGGGATAATCTTGGGGCATCGAGTGTCCAGTAAGGAAATCGAGGTTGACCATGCTAAGGTTGATGTGATTGAGAAGTTGCCACCGCCTACTTCAGTCAAGGCATTGAGAAGTTTCCTTGGGCACGCCGGGTTTTACAGGCGATTCATAAAAGATTTCTCTAAGATTGCTAACCCTTTATGCAAACTCCTTGAAAAGGAGCAGCCATTTGTGTTTTCTAATGATTGCAGGTTGGCATTTGAGGAGCTGAAGAAGAGATTGGTGACTACACCCATCATTGTTGCACTCAACTAGGAGCAACTGTTCGAGCTCATGTGCGACGCAAGTGACTATGCTATAAGAGCAATCTTGGGGCAGCGAAAGGATAAACTGATGCACCCGATTTTCTATGCAAGCAGAACGCTAAGCGGTGCACAACTCAATTACACCGTCACAGAAAAGGAGATGTTGGCTGTCACTTTTACATTTGACAAATTCAGGTCATACTTGATTGGCTCAAAAGTTATTGTTTATACTGACCATGCAACAATTAGGTACCTGATAGAAAAGAAGGAGTCAAAGCCACACTTGATTCATTGGGTTCTTTTGTTACAAGAATTTGATCTGGAGATCCATGACAGAAAAGGGACAGAGAACCAAGTAGCTGACTACCTCTCAAGGTTGGAAGGAGCTGAAAAGAAGGTAGAGGTTGAGGATATAAAAGAGACATTCCCGGATGAGCAGTTACTAGCAATGACAATGGAGGAGGCACCGTGGTATGCTGATATTGCTAACTATTTAGCAAGTGGTATTGTACCTTATGAACTCTCTTCAATTCAAAAGAAAAAGTTCTTTCGTGATTGTCGGTCTTATTATTGGGATGAACCTCTACTATTTAAAATATGTGTAGATAACATGATCCGGAGCTGTATCCCCGAGAAAGATCAACATTCTGTTTTGCAGGCTTGCCATGCTTCACCATATGGTGGACACTTTGGAGGAATTCGGACAGAAGCTAAGGGGTTGGAGTCGGGCTTGTATTGGCCAACTCTGTTCAAGGATGCCCATACTTGGGGTCAAAAGTTGCGATGAATGCCAAAGGACAGGCAACATATCTCGTCGACACGAGATGCCAATTACCACAATTCAAGAGGTGGAGGTTTTTGACATGTGGGGGATCGACTTCATGGGGCCATTTGTCAGCTCATATGGTAACAATTACATATTGGTAGTAGTTGACTATGTTTCCAAGTGGGTTGAAGCAGTGGCTCTCCCAACCAATGATGTAAAAGGGGTAACATGCTTTCTAAAGAAGAACATCTTCACACGTTTTGGCACCCCGAGAGCTATAATCAGTGATGGCGGAACCCATTTCCGCAATAGAACGTTCGCACGGCTGTTGGAAAAGTATGGAGTTCGTCATAAAGTGACCACCCCGTACCACCCATAGTCGAGCGGGAAAGTTGAAGTGTACAACAGGGAAATTAAAAGTATCCTTACAAAAACAGTGAATGTAACAAGGACTGATTGGACGAAGAAGCTGGGTGATGCATTGTGGGCGTACCGGGCAGCCTTCAAAACTCCAATTGGTATGTCACCATACAAGTTGGTGTTTGGAAAGTCATTCCACCTTCTGGTAGAGCTCGAGCATAAAACACTTTGGGCATTGCGGCAGTTGAACTTGGACATGGAGATAACAGGAACCAACAGAGTCACTGGGTTACATGAGCTAGAGGAATTCAGGTTCCAGGCATTCGAGAGTGCTAGATTATACAAAGAAAGGATAAAACTAATGCATGATAAGCACATTGTAGACCGAAACTTCAAATACGAAGAGCTCGTGTTGTTATACAACTCAAGATTGAGGTTGTTTCTGGGTAAGTTGAAGTCTCGGTGGTCAGGACCCTTTAGAGTGGTGCAAATGTTCTCAACTGGAGTTGTTGAGATTGAATCAGAAGATGGGACAAATAAGTTCATAGTGAATGGGAAAAGGTTGAAACATTACCTTGGAATGGTAGAAGAGAAAGGGGATAGAGAGGTAACAATGTTGGAAGAGCCCCAATACGCGAATGAGGAGTGATGATCCGAGCCTGCGTCGTGCCGCGACGTTAAATCAGGTGTTGTGTGGGAGGCAACCCACGAATGTTGTTGTTTTTGTTTTCTTATGTAACCTTATAAAAAAATTCCTCGCACCGCGACAGCGATGATGGACGAGCATTCTGCCTCGAATTTGCTCAACCCACCACGACCGCGGTAGGACCCGGTGTGTCAAGAACATTCTACCTCAAGTTTATTAACCCACCGCGAGCAGTTCGTCGTCAGGTAAGTATTTTTTATTTTATTTTTTTTCGTATTCTTTTATTTTCTAATTTTTTACCCCCCCTTAATAATATCATAACCCCCACCCCACCCCATCACTTTCCCAATTCCTCTCTCTCTCTCTAAACCTAACCAAACGCCCTCCTCCTCTCTTCTTCTTCTTCTTCTTCTTCTTCACTTTTCTCCCATTCAGTCCCATCTCCCATCTTCTCCAACCCTCATTGCTCTCACTCTCTACTCGTCCCAGGTATGACATGCTTCTCCTTCTCTTTTCTTGTATTTTGTTTTAGTTTTTATGTAGTTTAATGTTTAATTATGTAGTATTTTTCGTAGAGTTTTTCTATTGATTTTCCTTTTGCTTTGTAATGGGTTTTGTGCTTAATGTGTAGTGAATTGTGTGCACTATGTTGTAGAGATGTGTGTGCTTGTGTGTATAAGACTAGCGTTGTGGGTGGAATGGTGAAGTGCAAATTATGATTTGGGGGAAGCATTGATATATCCATATGGGTGATATGTGTTAGGAAAGTGTCTTGCCCACAAGGTATTTGTGGAATTGCCCCAATGGAGTTATAAGGGCTAATGTGACCATGGTTGTGGTGAAGTCTGAGTAACCACCCATAGTTCACACACCCTCACTGATAGGCAATTCTCTGTTTGACAGGTAAAATGCATCCATCTAGGAAGAGACGCAACACAGGGTCCTCCGCTAGTGGACCAGGCAGTTCCTCGAGAGCTAGGGGTCAAGCTAGTGCGGCACAGTTTGACAGCATTAGGTTTGTCTCCAAACCGGCGGAGGACAGGTACAATGCAAATGCATCTAAGAAATTATTACCGGAGGTGCATATTGACCGGGCAGCTTTGCAAGTGGAATGCCCGAATATCTTTGCTGAGTTGAGGAGGCATCAGTTGGACATCTTCTTTAAGGAACCGGAGGAGGCAAATGTACAGATGGTAAGGGAATTTTATGCCAACTACCCGGAACATGAGGATGGGGTTGTCACAGTACGCAATACCCGGGTAAATGCGTCCCTCGAGGCCATCCGCTGGGTGTACCGGCTACCAATATTCACGGGGGAGATGGATGCTTATATTGCTTATCCCCACCCGAAGGTCAATTGGACACCAATTCTTGATGTCATATGTGTGCCTGACAGGGAGTTTATATGGATAAATCATCTGATAGCATTGAACTCGCAGTCTCTTAATTGGGAGGCAAAGTGTTGTCTCACCATTATCAATAGCCGCTTGCTACCCTCCAGCAACATGAATAATATCAATGGGCCACGAGAAGCGGCTATCTACAGTCTTATGACCCACCAGGATTTTGATATCACTCTGCTCCTCCATGATGAGATGTTCATTCGCTCACCTAAGATACTTAAAGGTTTTTACTTCCCGTATCTGGTCACCAAGCTGTGCCGTCTTGCTAGAGTCCCTGAAAACCTTAGAGTTGATGGGAAATTGCTACTGAAAGCCCCGTTCTGGGGAAGCAAATCGGAATTGGAAGAGAGCCGGTGGTGATGGTTGAGGATGATGGTGAATCTGATAATGATGCTGAGGAAGCTGTTGTCCCACCACCTACGAGAGTTGATAAGGCAGGCCCATCACAGCCCCACTGAAGTACCCCATATGATAGCCCTAGAATAAGAAATGGATGGTCTCCGCACTTCTGTCGATGACCTGGGCACCAAAGTTGACATTCTGACCACTCAACAGGCCAAGTCGGAGAAGAAGATTATGGGATGGCTTCGGGCGCTAGGACGAGCATGTCACCTCGATCTTGGCACCGTCTCTGATCAGGATTGATCTTCAGGGAAGTCATTTTACCTTACTATGCTTTATATTTGTTGACATGGGAACATGCCAAACTTTTAAGTGTGGGGGGGGGGATGGCTGTTGTTGTAAATAGACTGTATAACTTTGTATGATGTTGCTTTCTTTTTGATTGGTTGGTATTGTAGGGTCATGTAGTTAACTTCGACTTGGCCCAAAGACGGACACCTTTCGACAGGTCTCTTGAGGGACATTAGTCGAACAAAAAAAAGAATATAAGGACTCTTTCTGATGACAGATATTTGAGACAGTTTCTTGAGGGATGTTAGTCTAGAGAAAATACCAAAAAGATTTTTTTTAGTAACTCCCCCTTGGTTTTTCTTTGTGCCACGGTTCTTTTCCAAGGGTTTAGCTTGAACCGAGTGTAGGTAATTTTTGTTTATTTTGTTTTTAGTTTTTAGTTAGTATTAATGGGCTATGAGCTGAAATAGAAAGAGAAACCCTTGGCGTTAATACACCTGAACACAATCGAGACTAGAGTGTAATGCCTAGTCTCAATGGTTGACTCTTGCTAAAGGGCCTTAAATTTGTATGTTTGTAACTGACTTGAACACTCAAAAGAGAGTGTCTCGATAAACCAATCTGGAGTGACTCATGTGCCATGTGTGTGTGAGAGATGTACTGTATTCTATGCTTTACATTTGTTGCCTAGAACTTGCCCTGTGTGTTTACAACGCGAAATAGTAGCTTCATTCAGTCTTAGAAGTGATATAGGCATTTCTTTGTTAAGCCAGATATATAAAGTAAACCCACCTAAATGTAATACATCATAGTTAACCTCGTTGAACCTATAAGCCTGTTTCTTTGGCAACCACATTGCGAACCTTACCCAATTATTTGAATAGCCATCTGTTTGAACCCCTTTTACCTCCCATGAGCACTTGAAAGACCTTGACATATGCAAAAGTTAAAGTGTGGGGTGGTGGTTTGGTTTTTGAGTGGAACCAATGAAATAGAGGAAAGGTGCAGTTCTGGGAAGAGTAAAAGAAGAAGCGCCATGTTATAAAAAAAAGAATAAATGTATTAGTTGATAAGTGGTAGCTTGATACAAATGCACCTAAAGGAATGGGTTGTTATAAATAAAATATGGTGGAACGTCTGGTTGACATAAGTATGATTTGGAAGGTTAATATGATTGTATTAAAAGTGCTTAGGGAGGTTAGTCACTATATCCAAATATATCCTACCCATCCCTTTGCCTACATTACAACTGAGTGAAGTCCAAATTGATCTTAGACAGAATAGGCTCGATTAGTAGAGTAGTACACTACGGGCAAGCCTATGGTGCATCTTTGTGGCATGTGAATGTTCTCTTGGAGAGTGAGCGAATTTTGTCCATCTGAGTTCCTAATTGTTCTTAATAATATTAATTGTGGAACTACTCTCTTATGCGATATGAGGGAATGCGATTCACGAAGGAAAGATAAGTCTTGACCTCTGTATAGAGTAGTTTGAGTAAGTACGAATATTGCACGACATGTGAGATTCGACTTTTGAGGCAAAGGTTGTTCACTACTAGGTGTAACTTTGGTGAATTATTCTTAGTGTGATTCGTTAAAGGGAAAGCTTAGGAAAGGAACTTTGATAGAGGGTGGTGGATTGCTCGAGAACTAGAAATGATTTAAGTGTAGGGTATTGATGATAGGCTACATAGATGATATTTCCACCCTAATTATACCATGCTTTATTGTTTTTTTATAGTCTAAATGATAACAAAATGCTCTAATTGGTGTTCTTTTGCTTCACAGGGATTAATCCAAGTTAGGAAGAACTATGGAGTGTTTTGGAGTCTATAATATGAAAAAAGGTCCAATCAAGAAGCACCCAAGCAGAAAGAAGCAAAAAGTGGGCTGGGTTTGAATCCGCCGCGACCGCGGTGGACCGCGGCAGGCCACAGATGCGAGGCAGAATGTTTGGCTCTCACTGCGGTCGCGCCGAGGTCTGCCGCGGCCGCGGTGAACTGTGCAGTTGCCAGAAATTTTGGGGACCAAAGTGTAACTCGGGAAAAACTTATTCCAAACCCTTATAAACTCCAGAAGCTCATCCAAGAAATCACTAAGCTTGTTTTTAGACTACTTTGGAGGCAAGAACAAGTGTGAGAAAATCAACCAAATATTAGAGTTTTTCTATCTTCTCTTTATTATTGCAATTTTACATTATGAATAATTTAGTAGTTTTCTCTTGCTTTGTTATGAGTATATAAACATTTAATCTAGGGTTGGTGGAACCAATTGTTGGATGATGTTTTGACTCAACTTTATTATAATCGAGCCGGATTTATTATATTATTGTTCAACTACATTTTGTATGGTGATTAATTGAATGGGCCCTTGATTAATCGTGTCTAATTGCCTTGTGTTGCTTGAGAGAGAATACTAGGTTAGAGTGCTGTTGAACAACACCACTTTTGGGTAATTGAAGAGATTCATTACTTGAACTTAAAAGTGGGGTTAGAGATAACGAAACTTTGGTGGGATAATTCAGAGCTGCACGAATTGTCAGCTAGAGTAGTTCGAGAGAATGCTCTAGTAAATTATCGTAGTTGATCGAGAGATAATTAAAATAACCCATAGCTCATAATCCTCATAGAAGTATTACGGCTAGATTATAGCCAAAGAATTAAGACTTAAACTAGCAATTGGGGAAATCAATACCGTAGACCTTTTTACCACTGAATTATCTTTGATTTAGCTTATTTTTAATTTATTATCATTTGAAGTAGTAAAAAAAATCCATTCTTTATTGATAAAAATCTTGCATCTGGAAATTGTTTGAGTTGATAATAGCATTGCCAAGAGTTGTAATAGATAGGTTAGTTCCCTGAGGATTTGACTCCGGACTTAAAATCGAATTATGCTTGCAACGACCGCTTTATCTTTTAGAAGGCATAGTTAGGCGTGACCAAATTTTGACCGGTGCTGGCATAATGGCACGAGAACCCTAGTGAGGTTTGCTGCCTACCAATCTAGGATAGTACCTCCTGATGTGACCTACACCCCCACACTCAAAACATACTCTCGGCTATTGTGGCTGCTGAAGCTGAGACTGACATCCTGAATAACCACTGTAGTAACCTATAGCGGTAGTGCATTAATAGAAGCTAAAAGTGTATAGAATGCTGGATGCTCAAAACGAGGCCCATAAGAACCACGACTGCCCGAAGCACCGTGGGCTACCTGAAGAGATAACTGAATCAGCCTGGGAGGATGGTCTCTACCAAAAGAACATATGCCTCTAAATAAGGTACCACTGAAACCACCAAAATGACGAGGCATCTTCTTTAACACTATCTCTATACCCAGACTATGAATCATCTCGATTCGGCTAGCAATCTCTACGGTCCTTTGGAAAGAAATATCATCCCTTATCTCCTTGGCCATTTGTAGCCTAATATCGAAAGTAAGACCATCAATAAATCTCCTCACCCTCTCCCTATTCATGGGAATCAGAATAGTTGCATAATGGACTAAATGCACATATTCGGTCTCGTACTAGGCAACAGTCATGCCACCCTACTAGAGGCTCTCAAACCGCCTACGGTACTCCTCTCTCGGAGTGAAAAGAATGAATTTCTCTATAAATAACTACAAAAACGGATCCCAAGTAAGTGGAGCTAAACTAGTTGGTCTGCTCTGTACAAAATCCTTCCACCACCTCTTGGCAGAACCGGTCATTTGGAGCACTGCAAAGTCGACTCTATTGGACTCCACAATACCCATGTTGTGCAACACCTCGTGGCAATGGTCCAAATAGTCCTGTGGGTCCTCAAAAGGTGTACCTCTAAAATGAACATGAAAGATCTTGGTGAACTTATCCAACCTCATCAATCCCTTAGAATACATCACAGGCCTCTCCCCGGGCCGTGTAGCAATAATGGGCTGAACTACCCCAAATGTTAGAACCGCTGGATTCTGATATATGGGAGCCATCTGCTCCAGAGTGTGAGTGGCGGGAGTCTATGCTCCTCCCCCAGCTTGAGAGACAACTGGTGCAATAGGAAATACTCTTGTCTAAGCCACACTCTCCATGAGTCCAACTAAATGGACTAGAGCGTCCTGAAGTGTGGGAGTGGCAATGAATCTGTCCAGGACATGAGCGGGTCCAGCCGATGTAGTCTGAACTGGGATCTACTCCTTGTGATCAATCTGAGGCTCCACAATGGGTGCTACTTCATGTGCTTTAGGCTGATCTCTACCTCTACCTCAGCTCCTACCTCGGCCCCTATCTTTAACAACCCGATCGATCATTTTGAGCTTTTGCACTTTGCTCGATAGTTTGAGGGAACGAGTAGCTCCGTATGATGTATTATGACTTGTGTGAATCGTTGGTTTTGGTTTTTATTTTATTCGAAATTAATTTGGAAGAATGAACTTCATGATCGAAACTTTAAATTGGAAGTGTTGACCTAGTTTGACTTTTTAGTATTTGACCATGGGTTAGAGTTTTGATAGTTCTGTTAGGCCCGGATTGTGATTTTGGACGGCGTAGGCCCGGATTTGCATTTGGATGTTTCTAGAAGGTTTCGGCTCAAATTGGCGAAAGTTGGAAATTTGAAGGTTTGGAAAGTTCATAAGTTTGACCGAGAGTTGACTTTGATGATATCATATTTGAATTACAATTCTAGGAATTGGAATAGCTTTGTTATGTCATTTAGGAATTGTATGCAAAATTTGGGTTTATTCCGGGTTGATTTGATATGTTTCGGCGCGAGTTTTGGAAGTTGAAAGTCCAAAGTTCAGTCAAGTTTGAATTGAGGTGCGATTCATAATTTTGATGTTTTTATGTGTGATTTGAGGCCTCGAGGAAGTCCATTTTATATTATGGGACTTGTTCGCATGTTTGGACGGGGGTCCTGTGGGGCTCGAGTGTGTTTCAGATATGCTTGAGTTTGTTCATTTGATCATATTTTGAGTTGGGGAGCTCGAATTTGGATGATTTTTGAAGTGATTTTTACCACATAGATTGGAGTAAGTATTTTATGCTCGTTTTTTATTATATTTTATGAATCTATCTTCATTTTTGGCAATTGGTTGATGATTTCAAAAGTGAAATTTGGGGGGTTTTGTCTAAAATCTCATAAAGTGAAATTTTGAGTTTTGAACATCGATTTGGAGTCAGATTTGAGTAAAACTAGTATGGTTGGACTCATAATTCAATGGATTGTCAGATTTATAAGTTTTGTTGAGTTCCAAGGCACGGGCTTGGGTTGGACGTTTTGGTTGATTTTGGGCTTTTGAGTAAAGATTTGACTTTTATCAATTGGAATTGTTTCCTTAGGTTTTATTTGATGTATTTGAGTTGCTTTTGGCTAGTTTTGAGCCGTTCAGATGTTGGTACGCGCGAGATGGCATTTTTGGAGCATCGATTGGCTTGCTTGATGTTGGATTTGGCTTGTTCGAGGTAAGTAACACTTCTAAACTTGGTGCAGAGGGTATGAACCCCAAATATACGTGATATGTGTTTGGTGTTGAGGTGACGCACATGCTAGGTGACGGGTGTATCGGCGTGCACCGTGTGAATTGTAACTCGATTATTTCTATAGTATTGTGTAGTCACCTAATATTATTTGTATCCATGAAATCTCTACATGCTAGAGTAATTGAGCTATGCTCCATGTTAGAAATCATATCTAGGCTATATGATTATCCTATTGGGACTCACTGGGGTTATTTCTGTTGTTGAGTTATCTGTTTATATTGAAATTACATATTCTGTCATACACATTCATCTACATATCATATCTCAACCTCTGTTACCATTGATTGATACATCACATCATTATTTTTGGGTTGATCTTTCATGACATTGTGAGTCCGAGAGACTGGAGAGATTGATGACTGAGTGAGGCCATTGGCCTATTTGTGAGTGATACTTATGGGAGCGGGCTGCATGCCGCATCATGTTATGTTGATTTATGCCATGATTGACTTATTATAGCGCTTTCGTTGAAGGAGCCCCTTCAGAGTCTGTACATACCCTCAGTGAGCGGAAGTACCTACTGAGTGCGAGTGCCGAGCGCGAGTGTCAAGTGATTGGAAGGATTGAGTGACTGTGAGGACTAGGTGGTTGCGAGGACTGAGTGACTGTGAGGACTGAGTGATTGGGAGGATTTAGTGCATTGGTACACCCATAGTATGCATATGGTTTTATCATTGCATTGTATTACAATTGGCATGCATACATTGACATATAGGCATAAAGATGTGATTTCCTCATGCCACTTGATAATGGAACATCTTACCTGTTGTTGGAAGTTTTTGGGAAAAAATCATAGTTTTCAAGTAAAAATCATAGTTTTCAAGCTTACTCATATTTTTGGTGATTACGGTAAAAGAATTAGGTTTTCACTGATATACTTGAAAAGCATGCCTATTTTTTTTTTTCCGGAACGAGTTGAGCATCTTATATTTAAATATGTTTCTTATACCATTATTATTATTATTATTATTATTATTTTGTTATGAACTGTTGTTGGCTATTGGTGTTGGGCTCCAACTTTTGTTCCATCTCGTCACTACTTTCAACCTAAGGCTAAGTTTGTTACTTATTGAGTACATGCGGTCGGTTGTACCCATACTATACTTCTTCACCTTGCGTGCAGATTTTGGATTTGATGTTGTTATGTATGACGAAAGCTAGCATTGAAGACGTACTTTCATTTCAGTTACATCTGCCTCTTGTTCATGGTAGCTCTAGACTTATAAAAATCTATTTATGTACATTCGGACATACGATGTATTTATTTCATACTAGCTTTGTAAACTCTAAATCTTAGAAGCTCATGACTTATACTACCTATCCTTGGGAAGTTGTATAAAATTCAGTTATCTCATCTTCGACTCACATCAGTATTATTATATTGTGTTATAGTTGTTAATTAGCTTACCTAGCGGGTTGGGTTAGGTGCCATCACGACTAGTTGGATTTTGGATCGTGACAAGTTGGTATCAAAGCTCTAGGTTCATAGGTTCTATGAGTCATGAGCAAGTGTTTAGTAGAATCTTGCGGATTGGTATGATGACGTCCATACCTATCTTCGAGAGGCTACAGGGCATTTAGGATAATTTCCCATCTTTCTTTCCTTATCGTGTGGAATTGATTCAGCTTGAAACATAACTCTATGAATTCCTTCTACACATTCGTGTGCGAATATGAGCGCTCAGTATCAGTTGTGCATCGCCGACTTGTGATTCCATGGATGAGGTGCGAGATGTGATTTCGGCATGCTGATGATGGGCCAGTCTGGAGGGCTTGAGGATGGGTTTTGTTTGTAGCTTGAGCATGGAGATTTCGGTTGTGTGAGCACGTGTTTTTGGACTTATAAGTCCAGTAGTGTCCCTATGAGTGGAATTTGTGGCTCGATGAGTGGTTGGATGGCTATATGATGAGTGTGATGTGATGGTGGAATGTGTTCAAGTGGTTTGAATGTGACGAGAAGTGGTTGCTTGAGATACAGAAAGGACTATTGGGTACTTGATTTCTGTCTTGATGTGACGTATAGTCTCAAGTTATAATTGTAATGTAGAATTTTTCATGTTGATTAATTGTGGAATGAATTAGATTCTCATGTCCTATTAATGATTTCAGACTCAGGAAGATTAGGTGTTGGAGTAGTAGTGGTGGCTGCGAAAGCGTATAAAGATATGTCAGTTTGAGGCTAAGCAAGTGGGTTATAACCTGCGCGGTAATCTACGGATGTGTGATCCTTATAATGTTGTGTGAAGGCTTACTATTCTATTAGTGGCTTATATTTGTGCGATTTGAGTTGGATCAATTGTAATAGTTAACCTGACCGTCACGAGGATGAATGCGAGATTTATAAGTGACTTGAGGTATTATATGGATTGTGTTACATGAGTTTATGAAGGATTTAGTTGAACCTCACAGTGGTATTATGGCAGTAATGGGGTATGGTTATTGTAAGTTATCAGATGTTTTATTCCATGGCCTCGAGCCAAGTGGGGAAGTCTGCTATCGATGAGTTGATTGCATGGTTATTTGTTGTATTGATTTCGATTTGAGGTATTCTTGTGAATCTGTTATGGCTTACAAAGGTTGAGATCGAGGATGGCTCGAGTGAGGGAATTTCTGGTGCGGGTTGTATTACATTCTATGGGTATATGTGAATCATGGAATGATTGAGTGGTTATTCGTGAGGGATGTAGTGCACATGGAGTAGGAATTTGCTCGGTTGCGTTAAGGCATGATTACTTCTTTGGGGTGTTATTGTGCTAATTGATCATAGATCGTCCGACCCGTTTGGGCGGTGCGATTGAAATTTGAGTAGAGTAGATGAATCTCAAGAAGGTTCTAATGGATTCAAGATTATATGTGGCAATTGAGAATGTTCTGGATTTATATATGATTAAGATCTGAGATTCGCATTGAATGGAACCGGGACTTGTAGTATTTATGTATCACTATGGATTCTACATTTCAATATCAAGAAGGTGAGGTTAACGACTTTAGGTTCATAGAAGGTCTTTTTAGAGTGGGTGCCTCAGTTGTGGTATTTTTGGGGTGCTTAAGAGGAAATTCAACGGCTTATGGGCCTTAGGGCGTGTGGTTTTATGCTAGATCTCTTGTGGTGAGTTGGGTAAGGATCATGGTGTTCTATCAAGGAGAAGTATCAACTTAAAGGCAATTCAAAAAGAAACTCGGAGAAGTAGGACGGCTTGATAGTACGTTGGATCAGTACAATGATGTATATGGTCGGTTCTTTGGGTACTTATGATGTGGTGAGTCTCTACAGGTATTTTGTGGCAATGCTATTGGGTTTTGGCAACCTGCGTGGCTTGGTTGAGTTAGAGGAATTCGGTTCTGATAGCTTGGTTATGTGCAAATGGATTCCAAAGAGTTCTCGACGATTTCTATCACGGTTCGAGGTAGATATTTCCTACTGGTGTGAGGAACATGTTGCGTATTGGGATTTTCTCCTAGATGAGATCAAATGAAAGGTTTCTGACTAATCAGGTATGTATTCTGCTAGCGACTCAGAGTTGATCATGAGATTCACGTGCTTTTCATATGATGGCATGATAGATATGGTGTTTTGTGTAGGATTGAGATTTGCATGTGCAAGGTCACGGTTCAGTTTTGAAGGGAAGGTAATAAATTCTTAGACAACATGGATGGTATCAGATGTTTAGATGAATACTATTACTACTTGGTATTTCCTAAGATGGTTGTGCATTTCAGAAGGCGCATTGTGTTTTGACTTACGGATGATTCATTGGTATTGTGGTACTCGCCTAGTTGATCTACTGCTGATATTCAGATTTTGCTATGTGGCACGAAAGAATTATCAAAGTATTCCTCATGGGATATGTTAGACATTCGAGTGATGGAGGTAGGATCAGATAGGGTGATTCGTGTGCTCTTTGGATTTAGAGACTGGAAGTTCTCAGGAGCAGATTGTTTAGTGGTTGTGGACTGTGAAAATGTGGCCAAAGCTAGCCATAGATGGTATGTGTTATGGTTAAGTCACATTGGACTTTTGGAGGGTTATTTTTCTATTTGTGGATGACCAGAGTGGATTTGGGGCCCATTGGTAGGCCTAATGAGGATGTGTATCCTACACCGGGTCAAATTTGTTGACTAAATACGGTTAGTGTTGAGAGGTGAGCCAGTCAGTTAGAGGTGAGCTTATTCGTGTTCTGATATGCCTATGAGTTACCCTCTATGCTACGAAAGGTTGTGATTCATTTGTTATATGCACACATAGTGCGGTTCTATTTGGGCCTTATAGCAAAATTTGAGCGAGATGGGTATTAGGGTGTTGAATGATTGATTGCGCATTTGGTTATGTTCTTTCCAGACCATGGTATTGTGTTATTGGTTCCTCCGTGGTTATGGTCATGCACCTTGGGTACTTGATGTCAATTTGCATGTGGCTGTTGATTTTGGGCATGGTAGCTTGAGGTATTTCATATGGACCAGTGTTTGGATGGGGTCACGCATTGCAGCGGAGTTATGTTGAGATATGATCCTTTGTGTTGGACTCGTGTGTTTTGGTTCTATTGTGTGTGATAGATACTTATCATTGCGTTGTGGTGGTACTTATTGAGCTTGCAGGATGGTTCTCTCATTGGAGTCATTTCCTACGTTTGAGTACATTTGTATTATTGCATATTGGTGCGCAGATTGCACGGTTTATGTCTATGGGTAGTATTAGTGTGGCATCTCATTAGAGTAGCTTGTATTTGCTAAGATGAGGTCGTTGGACAATGGGTGTTATCAGATCTGATTGTGGTATATTTGGAAGGATAATGTTGCTGATCGGCTAAGATTTTAGGTTGTAGTTCTTGTCGAAGGAGACAGAGCTCCATGACTGGTTGATCTAACGAATAAGTATGAGTTTCTGCATGTTTCTTTCATCATCTGTAGTGTACGAAGGTATTAGAACAAGGTTTTGTTTGATATAAGGTTTATTACCAGTACCGAGTTATTTTAAGCAGCTATGGTGGCTAGAAATTATTCTATGAGTATTTGAGTTATGTGGTATGTCATGTGAGTACATCTTGGGTTATGGTTATTGTCACGCCCCGACCTCGAGAGCTGCGACCGGCGCTCAACCGAGTGAACCCGACTGAGCAAGCCTATAAGACATTTTCTACCCAACTCATTATGATCAAGAAAATAGGTTATTAATATTTATACAACCGGAATATTTTGTAAACATTTCCATATTGATTCAATTGTTACCTCATTGGTATGTTTTTCAAAATTACAAACACTTTTCCATTTGAAGGAACAAGGGTCCAAAACACAACATAATCCACTAACCCTTCCAATACCTATATACAACCCACATAGTGTCTACGGAGCCTCTAATGATACAAAGAGAGTCATAACAATGCCGGCAACAAGGCCCCGACTATACCTAAAAACGTGGCAAACATGCAAACAAAAGATGTACTACATGACCCTAGGGAGAAATGGGGCTCACCAAGTATGCTGGGAAGATAGTGATGATGCACCACTAGTTGCGATCAACACTATCTGCTATGGAACCATCTACATCCATTTAAAGATGTAGCTCCCTCGGCAAAAGGGATGTTAGTAATATCGAATAGTACTAGTATGTATTATTAAACACCATCTCATTAGAAAGAACAATAATACAAGAAGAAATAATCATGGAATCAATGGAAACCTACAACAACACTACAACATTACATTAAGGATCACATAAGCTTTCAAGTAATTTTCATATCTTTAAATTGGGACATCATTATTATCAATACCTCATCATTCACAATACCACCGTACTTTTATACAGAGTCTGATCATGACCCGATCAGCTAGGTCATCCCATTAGAAACATTCACCACAATTATAATTCCAGTTTCAATTTCCAGCACAGTACCACCATGTGTGCGACATGGGGTCCGATAACGTCCCGATCGGCTAGGCCGTCTTAGCCAAGGCATTACCATTTTTCATCGATCATCTCATTTCATATTTCTTTCACATATATCAATTCATCTGCACTAGTGGTCATAATCGTTATATCATATCTTGGCTCTTTGTCGTATTTCATAATGCAAGTTCTTTCCCACATTTCACATTATTATCATTTTCAACAAACAAGCCTTTCAGTTCAAGATATTGAGTACACACGAGAGCAATTACAGATCATAGGTGACTAGAGGTTTTCACATACTTTGGCATAACAATCTTTATTCAAGCTCAACTAGAAGTCTAGGCATTTTAGCACATATTCCATATCTTTAACACATCCTCAAACGACAAGATAGCATAATAGGAACATTGAAATACATATTGTACATATATTCTTGCAAAACAAGCACGTATGGAATAGCAATTTCTATATTGATAAATTCTAGGACTTACGCCAATTGCATGTACATCAAGGGGTTCAATTTCTAAGAAGAGAGGGTTTTAGCCATACATACCTTGCTTGAGCTTTTCTTAAATTACTGCAATGTTCCGAAAATCCTAGCAATCACAATCTTAAGGATGAAGATCTAGTGTGTTTTCCTTGTTAATCTTCAAAGATTTGTGTAAGAATTGAAGAATGCTTTAGTGAAGATCACTTTCTCACTCTAGGGCTCCCTCTCTCTCTAAAACATCAAATTTTTTTGCTCAAAAATGACCCATTGTGTGTATTTAACGAAGTTGGATCGGGTTATAAAGAGAGAAGAATGGATAGTCCAAAATTTCCGAACCGGGCTATAGACCTGGCGTCGCTAGGCAAAAGCCTGGTCCAGCCTGGCTATAGCCTAGTCTAGCCGTGATGAAAAATTTCAACTCCCCAGCGCATTGTTCAACCCAAAACTCCGAAAATACAGTGTTAACCTACCTTAACACCACAAAACCTTAAATTACATAGTGAAGTTTTCCGGGGCCTTATAGTTATGGCTTGATACAGCCTGTTCAGACTTATACAGTGTGTAGATGCAAGGTTTGGGTCTTGTAGGAAATTCCGGAGGTTCGAAATTGGATTCTGTAGTTTATGGGCTAAGGTTGAAATAATGATCTTCAGTTATGTTATTTTCTTGGGCCTTAATGGAATAGGGTGACGTGGGATCACCCTCGGGTATGTGCATGGTAAGGTTACATGGCGGTTTGGTGGCTCTGGATTAACCCTTGGCACATTCGAGGACGAATGTATGTTTAAGTGGGGGAGAATGTAACGACCCGACCGGTCGTATTGAGCATTTGCACTTCACTCGGTAGTTTGAGGACACGAGTAGCTATGTATGATGTATTATGACTTGTGTGAATCATCGATTTTGGTTTTCAGGTTATTCGGAATTAATTTGGAAGAATGAACTTCATGATCGAAGCTTTAAGTTGGAAGAGTTGACCAAGTTTGACTTTTTAGTATTTGACCTGGGATTGGAGTTTTGATGGTTCCGTCAGGTCCGGATGGTTATTTTGGACTTAGGTGTATGCCCGAATTTGCATTTGTGTGTTTCTAGAAAGTTTTAGCTCAAATTGGAAATTTGAAGGTTTGGAAAGTTCATAATCATTTATTGATTGACGCTCTCGGCACATGTTAAGCTAGCATGTTAACATACGTTGGTAATTGAAAAAGAATGACCAATAACCGCCACAAAGGGGATCGTCTGGTGACTATGACGGAGGTGATGATTACACCTGCAACTGGAATCCTAAGGAGGAAAATTCCAATGACTTTTGGAAGTTTCCTACCTTCAAAGTTTCAATCAATTGAAGAGGAGAGTGAAATTGAGGCAGAATTGATAGATTCAAATGAAAATCTCCTTGTAAGAGGAGGTAAAGAACAAGTAAAGAAGGAAATTCATGAACCGTGACGACTCCAATTATCTGGAATTGGCACTGATAAGCAGGCCAGAAATATGGCAGAGAAGGAACAGAATGAACGAGATGAAGGACTGGAAAACAACCGTGCTTCCCAAATGGAGAAACCACTTACCTATGTTCCTCCATCAATGAGGGATGGTAAATTAGTGGTGAGGATTGTAGCTAATGATATCAAAGTGCTGGAGGAGATGTGGAATTCTACATTAATAGGATATGTACTTGGAGACACACCATATATTCGATCAATGGATAATTATGTTAATACGGTATGAAATTTTGTTGCTAAACCTAAAATTTTGTACCATGATTAGGGATACTATATCTTCAAGTTCCAAACAATATAGCATAAGGACTTGGTTTTGCATGCTGGCCCGTATACATACCACAATAAACCACTGATTTTGAGGAATAGGGAACTTGACTTTTACTTTGATCCAGATTGCCTTAGCACTATTCCATTGTGGGTAAAGTTCCCAGGTCTACCAGTGGGTTATTGGTCGCCTGAAGCATTAAGCAAATTGGCTAGTGGAGTTGGGAAACCACTGTATACAGATAGAATAACTGCTGAAATGGAGAGGATCTCTTATGCTCGAGTGTTGATTGAAGTTGATGTCTCTCAGCCTTTGCCAGTGTGTATTGAGATCGATACACCTTTTGGGGTATTTCAACAACAGGTGACATATGATTGGAGGCCAAAATTTTTTGTAGACTGCATAAAATTTGGCCATGATGTAGATAATTGTAGAAGAATTGATCCAGAAACAAAGGAGGAATCCTACCAGGAAGTAACTAAGAGGAAAAGGAGAAGAAATAGAAAGAAGAAACCAGTATGGCTAGTTAAAATACCAAAAAAAGATCAGGGGATAAATCAAGAAGGAGCTCAACTTGAAAATGTAGTGGTAGAGGCACCACATAATGCCTCCTAGAGTATAGCACAGAACCATATTCTGCAACAGAATGAGCAAGAGATTAGCACACTAGTAAAGGGCAAGAATAAAGTTGTACAAGAGTCTGCTCAGAGGGAACCTATGATGATGTAAAGGGCAAACAGATTTGTTGTGCTGAGAATTGAGGAACCTAACACTACAGAGGGAGAACCTATATGTGTACATAAGGTGGCAGACCCCCCATGATTGTGTGTACATAGAATATTAGAGTGCTGAATAAGCTCTCTAAACAGAAAGAGTTGAAGCTCTTTCTGTAAAGACAAAAAATAGATCTCATGGGATGTGTGGAAACCAGAGTTAAAGAAGGGAAAGCAAAGAAAATTCTGCGGAAAGTAGCTAGAGGTTGGAAATACTGCTGCAACTATAACACAGCAGCAAATGCCAGAATTTGGCTTTTATGGTAGGATAGTATAAATGTACAGATACTAGCCATAAAGGATCAGTATATACAATTTTTAGTAGAGGAAAGCTCAACCCAGTTTACCACAGAATTTACTGCAAAAACACATTGCAACAAATGGAGGATTTATGGGTTTTATTACAATAGGTTGGAGCACAAATCAGTAATGCGTGGCTTCTATGTGGTGATTTCAATAATGGACTTATTACTGAGGATAGTATTGGACAACCAGTTATAGCTAAGGAAGTGCAAGGTTTTCAGAAACTACTAACTAGCCTGCAATTGACTCCCATAAGGTCAATAGGCAGGCACTTTACCTGGTGCAGCAAACAGCCTGTGGCAATAAGAGTTTATAGCAAAATTGATTGGGCATTGGGCAATTTTCAATGGGTGCAACAGTATGGTCATATAGAGGCAGATTTCCTAAGTCTAGGAATATCTGATCATTCCCCTATGATACTGAGATGTGGAAAGAAGATAAGAATGTACCCTAAGCCATTAAATTCTTTGTAAATGTCATGGAGAACCTTGAGTTTCATGCACAATTAAAGAGAGTATGGGAACAGAATAAGAGTACTGATGCTATGTCAAATGTCAATAGGAAGCTACAGGAGTTGAAGCATGAACTGAAGGATCTAAATCAATATATGGCTTCTTATGAACAAAGGTTGAATCAAGCTAGACAACAACTGGAGATTGTGCAAGCCAACATAAACGTTCAACCATTCTGCCAGAGCCTGTTTGATCAGGAAAAAGAGATATTAGCTGAACTAGATAAGTGGAGCAATATTGAAGAACAAGTACTTAGACAAAAATCCAGGGCAAATTGGATTTTGTGTGGAGATAGTAACTCAAAGTACTTTCATGCTCAGTGGAATTAGTGAAGAATGATATATATGTTGCAGTACAGAACTTCTTTGAGACAAGATAAATGCAGAAGGAGGTAAATTGTACAGCTATCACTTTGATTCCTAAGGTTAGCTCACCATCACTAGTTAAAGACTATAGACCTATTGCATGCTGTAACATTTTGTACAAAATCATTGCAAATGTGTTACAACTGAGAATGAGGAAGGTGATTGGGAACATAGTGAGTCAGTCACAATCTGCTTTTATAGAAGGAAGGAGTATTATTGACAACATCTTATTTAGTCATGAACTATTCAAGGGATACAATAGAAAAGAGGTATCTCCTAGATGTGTCATGAAAGTGGATCTTAGGAAAGCTTATGATACTATAGACTGGAGGTTCTTGAGGAGAATGCTCAGTGATCTTGGTTTTCCATTCAGATTCATTGAATGGATTATGGAGTGTGTCACAACTGTTTCATACTCTCTTGTGCTAAATGGAGACCTCACCAAACCTTTCCAAGGACAAAGAGGAATCAGACAAGGGGACCCTATGTCCCCCTACCTCTTTGTAATTGCAATGGAGTATTTGAATAGGGAAATGATGGTGCTAGCACAAAATGGAGACTTTAATTTCCATCCTAGATGCAGGAAACTGGGCATAATTCACATCTGCTTTGCAGATGATTTGCTCATGTTTTGTAAGGCAGACATTAAATCCATCAGGTTACTTCAAGGGGTGTTTCAGGAATTCTCTGCAGCTTCTGGTTTACAAGCAAACAAAGACAAAAGCTCTATCTACATGGCAGGGGTGAATGCAGATAAAAAACAGGCAATCTTGAGTATGTTAGGGTTTGAGGAGGGTAAGCTCCCTTTTAGATACTTAGGAGTACCATTATCCTTCAAAAAACTAACTGTGCAGCAATGTTTACCCCTAATAGAGAAGATAACAGATAGAATAAGGTGCTGGTCAGCAAGGTTACTATCTTATTCTGGCAGGCTTCAATTGATAAAGTCTGTACTGCTTGGCATTCAAACATACTGGGCACAGATATTTCTACTCCCTAAGAAAGTCATGAAGATGATGGAAGCAGTTTGCAGAACCTTTTTATGGACTAGAGAAGCAACTATCACAAGGAAAACTCTAATAACTTGGGAACAGATCTGTAGGCCTACATCTACAGAGGGGTTGAATGTCATCAACTTGTGCATTTGGAACAGGGCTGCTATGATGAAACAACTATGGGCAGTTGCAATGAAAAAGGACTGCTTGTGAATAAAATGGGTCCACAATTACTATATTAAGAAGCAAAATTTAGAACACATGCCTACACCTAAGAATGCAGCTTGGGTATTTAGGAAAATTATTGAGACAAGGGAAGACATGAAGAGACAGCCTATGTAGGGGACCCTGTGTGATCGACTGACGACGCTACAGGTACAAGACAAATTTTCCATAAAGCAGACATATCTTATGTTGATGCCCCAGTACCAGAAAGTCCAGTGGAAGAGCATAATCTTGCAGACAAACATCCATCCCAGATACAAATTCATACTATGGTTGGCTGCACATGAAAGATTATCTACTGTAGATAGGCTGAGTAGAATTGGAATATAGGTGTCGTAGGATTGTGTCTTCTGCAAAGCTGCTACTAAAACACTGCAACACCTCTTTTTTGAATGCCCAGTTACCAGCACAATATGGACCATATTATTGCTATGTCTAGGCATGAAAAGAAGCATAAAGGGATGGAAAGAGGAGCTCAATTGGGCAAGCAGAATAGCTAGGAAAAAGACAGGAAAAGCTGCAATGATCAGCTATGTGTTTGCAATGCTTATATACAATATATAGAGGGAGAGGAAAATGATTCGTTTCCAGCAATGTGTTTTTGAGGAGCACAGAATATGCAGAGAAATTGTTCTACATGTGCACACACGAGGCAGAGGACAACCAAAGTGGCAGTAGACAGTACATAGTTTAGACAGATTTGCTTAGATGTTTATGTAATAATCTATTTAATTTTCTTATGATTAGCAGAAATGCCTAGTTGGTTAGATGGAAAATGCAATTGTAAGCTAGGATGAGTTTTGTAGATACTGGATTGTAGCTGGTCAGCAGTTACAGGCTTTGTACATATATATTTTTGATTAATACAATTTGAGTTTTAATAATAATAAAAAAAGTTCATAAGTTTGACCGAGAGTTGACTTTGATGATATCGAATTCGAATTGTGGTTCCATGAATTGGAATAGTTTTGCTATGTCGTTTGGGACTTGTATACAAAATCTGGATTCATTCCGGGTTGATTTAATATGTTTCGGCGCGAGTTTTGGAAGTTAAAAGTCCAAAGTTTAGTTAAGTTCAAATTAAGGTGCGATTCATCGTTTCGATGTTGTTATGTGTTATTTGAGGCCTCGAGTAAGTCTATGTTATATTATGGGACTTGTTGGTATGTTTAGACGGGGTCCTAAGGGGCTCGAGTGTGTTTCGGATATGCTTGGGTTATGTTGCGCTCATTTTTTTATGTTTCGACATCGTTTCTTCAAGTATAAATGGTACTACATTAAATAAATGAGCTCTGATTTTTGTTTTTATTTAATCATTAGATCTGTATCGTAATTTTGGAACTATAGCAACTGGAATCATTAAGTTTCGACATCGTATGAGAAATTTATGATCATTTTACTATGAATTGAGTTGCCAAATTTTTCAGATTAATTACGAAATTGCCACTGAATTCGTATTTCAAAATCTACACTATTTGCAAATATTGAAACCATCATATCTCCTTTATTATAAGGTCAAATGGAGTGATTCAAAAGCCTAATTTGAATGAAATTTCACAAGGAATCCATTGGAGGCATTAAAAGTGAGTTTAGGGATCATTTGGCATGAGAAACAAGGCAGAACAACTGGGTAGAAGCATATAAATCAAGAGTTTGTTCATTTGGTCATATTTTGAGTTTGGGAGCTCGGATTTGAACGATTTTTGAAGTGATTTTCATATCATGGATTGGGGTAAGTGTTCTCTACTTATTTTTTTGTTATATTTCATGAATCTATCTTCGTTTTTGGCAATTGGTTGATGATTTCAAAAGTGAAATTTGGAGGTTTTTATTTAAAATTTCATAAAGTGAATTTTTGAGTTTTGAACATCGATTTGGAGTCAGATTTGAGTGAAACAAGTATTGTTGGACTCATAATTCAATGGGTTGTCGGATTTATAAGTTTCGTCGAGTTCCAAGGCACGGGCCCGGGTTGGACTTTTTGGTTGATTTTGGGCTTTTGAGTAAAGATTTGACTTTTATCAATTGGAATTGTTTCCTTATGCTTATTTGATGTATTTGAGTTACTTTTGGCTAGTTTTGATCCGTTTGGAGGTCGGTACACGCGGGATAGCATTTTTGGAGAATCGTTTGGCTTGCTCGATGTTGGATTTGGCTTGTTCAAGGTAAGTAATACTTCCAAACTTGGTGCTGAGGGTCTGAACCCCGAATATACGAAGTATGTGTTTGGTGTTGAGGTGACGCACATGCTAGGTGACGGGCGTGTGACGTGCACCGTGTGAATTGTGACTCGGTTATTTCTGTGGTACTATGTAGTCACCTAATATTATTTGTATCCATGAAATCTCTACAAGCTAGAGTAATTAAGTTGTGATCCATGTTATAAATCATGTCTAGTGTAAGGCCCCGGAAAATTTTTGCTAAGTAATTTAGGATTTCGAGGTGCCATGTAGGCTAATTATAATATTTTATATGCTATTAACATGATGGATATCAATTGGATATGATAATAAGTGTATGAGGCATATTATAAGTGATTTGGAATCTAAGGTGAGGCCTAAGTCTAAGCCAAGTTGGAAAATTTCATAATGGACTAAAGTTGTGAATGAGTATGCACAAGACCTCACTTTGGACAATCATATCTCCACTTATATAAGATGTTGTGTGATGCACAACCTATCAAATTAAATCTCTTTGAATCTAGTTTCCTACGCATCAAACCGTTTGTCATTTGGAGGTGTATACAGAAAGTTACGACCATTTTACTGGGCATGTGTCATATGCGCGCCCAGGTGCGCGGCGGAAGCGCGACCGCACATATTGAGGAGTATTCTGCCTCGTGAGCGCGGTCTTAGTGCGGGCGCGCTAGTAGCAGACCTCTAAATACACCTAAGGACGGGAAATGAGAGGATTTAAGTCATTTTTCAAGACTAGGGCATCCTCTCCATCCCCAATCCGGCCAAGGCATCCAATTGCACACCTAAGGTGAGTTTTTAAGTGTGTTTTCATGGTGATTTCACTTCTCAATCACTAGTTAAAACATGGTTTTGATTGGATTTCATAGGATTTTTTCAAAATCTCAAGAACATCCCAAAAGTTGTCTTTCAAGATTTGGTCTACAAGAGGTAATCTTTTACCCTTAGACTTACATATATGGAGTTATTATGGAAATATGAGTATAAATTAAGTATTGTAACTCATGTGATGGTGATTGGAAGCCATAGGTGCCTAACCTAGGTTGTGTTGGTGTTGTAGAGATTGTGAGATGGGTTATTGAGGTATGATTCTTGGGTGTAATAGTATTATGTATACATGCATGCACAAATTAGGTTTGTGGGAAGATTGTTGAACATAAATAAGTAAAGATTGGGTTGGGGAATGAAGGAAATCTTGTAAAAGAGATTTGAAATCAAGATGCTCAACTAGTGTTTGATAAAATGCTCAAATGAGCTGAAACAATGAATACCTTCCTAATTTGCGTTCAATTTTATTATGTCTCAAGTAGATTGGGATTGCTAGAATTTCCGGAACGTCGTAGTAACTTAAGGAAAGCTTAAACAAGGTATGTATGGCTAAAACCCCGTCTCTTAGAAATTGAGCTTCCATGGTGCCAGTGTAAATGTTGTAAGTTCGAAACGTGATTGATGCAGTACTTGTTATGTTAATTGAATTATTGTTGTGAAAATGTATGTGGTAGGTACTTCTTCATGTGTTTAATGTGTTATTCTTTGTAGATGGAGGATGTGTGGAGAACATGATCTATGTGCTAAATGCCTAAATGTCATGCCAAGGTTACTTTGGAACTAATATGCCAAACTTGATGAATTTCCTTCTATGCTTATGACTTAAATTGTTTTGTATATGCCTATTACTTTAAGTGGCAAGGTAAATGTTGAAAATGGGAACAATGTGAAACGTGAATTATGGAACGTGGAAATTATGGCCTCAAGTGCCGGTAAACTAATGCATGTGTAACCAAAGATTGGAGTGAGATGAATAATGGAAAATGGTAACGTCTCGGGGAGGCGGCTTAGCCGATCGGGCCGTGATCGAACGCCATGATATATACACATGGTGGTAATGTATTGATGATTAAAATTGAAAAGTGTGAATGAAATAATGGTAACGTCTCCGAGAGACGGCTTAGCCACTCGGGCCGTGATCGGACTCCGCTCAAAGAACCGGTGGCAAAGTGGATAATGATGCAACAGTGTGGGATGCTCCAATCTAAAATTTCAGAAACTATGTGAAAATCATGTGAACCTCCTTATATTGTTGACATGGTGCTTATTTGAAACTTTGTTGTCTTTATGATTTTCTCTTTACTCTTGTATGAAAGTTCTTTCTAATTAGATGGTGTTTAGTTATACATACTAGTGCTATTCGATGGCACTAACGTCCCTTTTGCCGGGGGCGCTATATCTTTAAATGGATGTAGGTATTTCTATAGCAGGCAGTGTTGGTCGTAGCTAGTGTCGCATCATCCTTTTAGCTGACTTGGTGAGCCCCACTTCGTTTCGGCGTCCTGTTTCATTTGTTTATCATGTACATTGTATTTTAGGTGTAGCCGAAGCCTTGTTGCCGGCATTTTCGTATTAACTCTTCAGTTGTATTTAGAGGCTCCGTAGACAGGTTGTGGGTAGTGTCGGGTATTGGAATTAAAGTGGAAATATTGATGT
This sequence comes from Nicotiana sylvestris, assembly GCF_000393655.2. Lineage (NCBI taxonomy): Eukaryota > Viridiplantae > Streptophyta > Magnoliopsida > Solanales > Solanaceae > Nicotiana > Nicotiana sylvestris. The sequence goes on along the minus strand of NC_091065.1, from coordinate 137,392,827 downwards.
TTGGCAATGATGTGTAAAACTTGTAATATCTTCAAAATTGTGAACGAAGTTGTTAATGCAAATGAAATGGAATTGTTAATGACATGTTTATAGAATTTGATTAATGGTGTACATTTCCTCTTTATTCAAAGACGAATTTGGGTAGTATGAAACCTAATATGCTTGCTCAGTCGGGTTTACTCGGTTGAGCGCCAGTCGCGCTCCTCGGATTTTGGGGCGTGACATCTAGGCTATATGCTTATCCTGTTGGGACTCACTGGGGTCATTTCTGCTATTGAGTTATCATTTTATATTGAAATTACATACTCAGTCATACGCACTCATAACATATCATATCTCAGTTTCGGCTACCATTGATTGATACATCACATTATTATTTTTGGGCTTATCTTTCATGACATTGTGAGCCCGAGAGACTGGAGAGATTGATGACTGAGTGAGGCCAAGGGCCTGTTTGTGAGTGATATTTATGGGAGCGGGTTGCACGTTGCAGCATGTTATGTTGATTTATGCCATGATTGGCTTATTATAATGCTTGGGTTGAAGGAGCCCCTCCGGAGTCTGTACACACCCCAGTGAGCGCAGGTAACTACTGAGTGTGAGTGCCGAGTGCCGATTCTGAGTGCCGAGTGATTGTGAGGACTGAGTGATTGGGAGGACTGAGTGCAGTGATACACCGAGAGTATGCATATGATTTTATCATTGCATTGTATTACAGTTTACATGAATACATTAACATGTAGGCATAGAGATTACGGTAAAAGAATTAGGTTTTCACTGATATACTTGAAAAGCATGCCAATTTTTTTTTCGGAACGAGTTGAGCATCTTATATCTAAGTATATTTTTTGTACCATTATTATTATTATTATTTTGTTATGAAATGTTGTTTGCTATTGGTGTTGGGCTCCCACCTTTGTTCCATCTCGTCACTACTTTCAACCTAAGGTTAAGTTTGTTACTTATTGAGTACATGGGGTCGGTTGTACCCTTACTACACTTCTGCACCTTGCGTGCAGATTTTGGATGTTGATGTTGTTGTGTATGACGGAAGCTAGCATTGAAGATGTACTTGCATTCCAGTTACATCTGCCTCTTGTTCATGGTAGCTCTAGACTTATAAAAATCTATTTATGTACATTCGGACAGACGATGTATTTATTTCATACTAGCTTTGTAAACTCTAAATCTTAGGAGCTCATTACTTGTACTACCTATCCTTGGAGAGTTGTATAAAATTTAGTTATCTCATCTTCGACTCACATCGGTATTATTATATTGTGTTATAGTTGTTAATTGGCTTACTTAGCGAGTTGGGTTAGATGTCATCACGACTAGTTGGATTTTGGGTCGTGACACTACCCCTAGTAGTGACTGCAATAGGGAGCTCCGGCTTCTGCCCGACTGTAGATGTTGTACGTGTTCTCGCCATCTGCAAAAGAACAATACTAGAATGGTTCAAACTTTAGTAATGGAATAAAGTCGCACGATAGAGAAAAAGAGAAGTTGAATTTTCCTAAAGCCCTATAGCCTCTAGAAGAGGAAGTATAGACGTCTCCGTATTGATCCTCCAGACTTTACTAACCTTGCTCATGACAATTGAGACCTAGGCAGCCTAGTGCTTTAAAATACCAACTTGTCACGATCCGGAATCCCACCCTCGGGACCGTGATGGCGCCTAACATTTCACTTGCTAGGCAAGCCAACGTTAGCTAAATTATTTAACCAGCTTTAACAATTCAAATCAAAACGCTAACAATACTAATCGAAATAGTATGAAATAGAGTGATATAATGCTAAATAACGTGATCTAAACATATCCAAGAATCTAGAGTCACGAATACATGAACATCTAGAGTGCTGGAAATGGTAAGATTGATTCAAATTCATCCTACAAATCATGTAGCTTCGAGAAATATATTGACACACTAGAAATTTCTCGTGTCAAACAACTAATCTTTCTAGCCATTACCTTTGTTGCATTTACCTGATCAAAACGTTCCTAAAAGGCTTCTGATACCTTTTGTGCATTCAATGAGTGTACAATTCCTTTTCTAAGCTCCTGTGCAACTAAACTCAAAATCCACGATTGTACTACCGCATTACATCATTCCTATCAATGCAACCAAAAAGTGTCAATTGTGTAATTTTTTCTAATACAAGTTCCGTCAATTCCGAGTAATTTTTAGTTACATTTAACAATTGCGGCACAAGCACGATACCTGGTGTATCGAAGGGATGTACATACAGGGGATCACTGCAATCAAGTTGTTGCAAGCTTGCATGTAAAGTTCCGACTCTATTTTTAGGAGTATCAATCACCATTTGCAAGTGTTAACAAAGATTGATTGGAAAATCAAAATAAGGAGAAATCGGAAAAAATCGAAGAAAGGGATCAAGAGAAATTGAGAAGTGAGAAGATAGTCGAACTTCCTATTAGTTTTCTTAGATTGTTGTCAGCTTAGCTTTGCTACCATGTTAAAGTGAATACTATGGCAGCCATTAATGACTTAGGAATCTCGGAGAGAAAAAATGGTTCGAGAGAAGTCAGAGGAGACAAAAAGTAGAGAGAGAAAGAGATCTTTTCGTTCCAACTAAACCAACTATTGATGAGCTCTACAACCGTGTATTTGAAGACAATGTAACTAACTTCTATTCTCTAACTAACTAGCAGCTAATTACAAAGAAATGACTAACTCCTTACTAATGAACCTTCTACAAGTGTAATGCATTAAATATTGCACTGTACAATCTGTCTATGCCATATATTTCAACAGTGTACTATACGTTTGACCAATAAATACCAATCAAAATGTTTAAATGGTACCAGAGCATCAAATGACTTCAAAATATTGGCAGGTAGCCAGTATTTTTATCTGAATTTCATCATAAGCTGTTGCCATGGTAATTGAAATTTTAGCTACGTGGGTTATAGTAAAGTAGTAAAAACTACTTCATCCTTAACCAAAGGTCGGGTTCAAACCCTGGGCATGGAGTCACCTATGTTAAAAATGGAATACAAAGATATTTTTATAAGAAGTCTTCCCAGTCAATTTTATAAGAAGTCTTCTCAGCCAAATAATGGGAACAAAACACGCTCAGAAATGTATATAAACTGACTATTGAAATCCTCTTCCAAGTGGTATAAGGAGTATCACCGGATATAAGGAAACGTACGCCTACACCAGTTCCAATCAAACGGTGGAAAAATATGCCTCGGTAGGATTAGTAAGGTAAGGTTTAGCCCAGTATGTGTTGTCTTGGTCCTATGCCTTTGAAAAAATATCCACACGGCTATGAGATTATATGCCCTCGTGAGACTTTGCCGGCAGCTACACCATGAATCCTCTACATGAGGCTGCCATCAAAAGGCAATGTAAGGCGCAGAGGAGTTATTATATAGCCAAGGCATATGGGTAACAATACCGGTGCTATTGTCCCCCTTATTTGTACTTTTCCTAATTGTTGTATTTTTCTTTTATTATTAAAAAAAAAAATCAAACAGTGGATGCGGAGGATATATACACTTAAATGATTCTTTAAAAAGATATATTCAAATCCTCCTTTCAATGTAGGGTAAGGTACACCGAGAAAAGGACGCGTACACTAGAAACTCTCAGCCAAATGATGGATACAGAGGATATACACTCTTAGAAATGATTGACCAAAAAAAGGACGCGCACACTACAAAACTCTTTCAGTCAAATGATGGATACAGAGGATATATACTCTTAGAAATGATTGAAATCCCTTCAGAAATGTTGAGATCCTCCTTTCGACTTGGGATAACATGCACTAGGGAAAAGGAAAACCTACACAGGAGAACGCCTAACAGGATGACCCTGGAAATGAAGGCCATCTCCGCAAAGCAGATTTACAAAACTAACACATTATATTTTCCGAAGGAATCCACGAACTTCAGTAAGAAAGTTATGCAGATTCTTTCTGAACTTCTGGTAATTTGGCCGATCAAGTGTGGAGGAGAGATTGTTAGAGCTTGTGAGTGATTGCAGTGCATTTGTCAACCTTGTTCTGAAAGCTGGGTCAGACTGGCTCTTTATTAGTTCACTTCCCAACTTCTGCACGAAATGTGAACTTGTTTTATAGGGGTACCACTTTGAGTAATAAAAGTTCTACAAAAAATCATTTTAATAAAAACAAGAATTTAATTGTATACTGCTATTAAAAAATGTGGATTATACCTGGTATAGACTTTGTTCAGAAAGGATTAATGGAAGAAGAGCATCTGCAGCTGAGCCAACCAGATCAGTGCTGAAATTTATAAATAAAAATTTTAAAAAGAGAGAGAGAGAGAGAACAAAATACAAGGGCGTTGTAACGTCAGCAAAATCTTTGAATGAAATACTAATGGGGAATGACATCAGATACATTAACTATCGATTACTATATATTAATCCTGCAATCATTAAATCCTACTGGCTATGTTTATGTTTTTTGTCCAATTCACCTGTAATCCTGAAAGAGGAGAAACTGTAGTAATGATCGAAGAAATTGGCTCAGAATCCCTTCCTGAAAGTTTCCTGTATGATCCTTGTAACCTGAAGCATGGTGACCTAGCCCCACTTTTCCAGCACATTTCTGCTTATAGTGGAAAGAAGCAAGTCCTTTTATAGCTCTTAGACACAAATCAACGACCTCTGCATCCTGTAATATAAACAACAGAAAACAGTGATCTTCGCGTCAAGCTCTAGTAGTAACATTAGGCGTAACACAACTATGGAACTATTTCTTGTAATCATTAAAACTAACATGGTGGACAATTAGACCAACTTAAACTTGAAATGATGCCTAGACTCTCTCAAGCACTTCCCGGCATGAAACAGTATCTAAAACCATGTACCATGGACATCTTATTGTGTGGGAATGTTACCTGACACAGACCAAAATCAAGACTTGCAATGATATGAACAAAAGCTTCTCCGTTTAGCTGTGTAACCATTTCAGGGTACACCTCCAGCATATGTGATAGCAGCGAGAAGTACTACACAGATGAAATCAATTATTAATTTTACAACAGTTTATATACGGTTAATATCAATGCAGGAAAAAAAGGGAAAAGCCTACATCAAGACAAAGCTTGGGGTACTTGAGCAGGTCCAAACTGATCAGAGGGGTAACTATGTGAAGACCCGTATATACCACCTGCAATGGAATTTCTTTGAGATTGTTATATAGAATCATGAGGTTGACAGTGTACCTTGGGAGGAAAAATAAAAAGTAACAGAAGAAACTGCATGAAAACCACCTGACATATATTTGTCCCATGAGCCTCAAACTCAATAGGTTCTGACGAGAAGTCAACCTGCAAATAAAAGTTATATCCAGGTCACCTTACACGTGGAATATACAACAAAGAAAAAGATGAAAAAATAACCATGATAAGATAAAGGAGCGTAGAAAACACCAGATCTTTCGAACATAGACTAGCAAGTAATTGGAGTAGAGCACGTAGATCCTTGTATTGTTCGGTATCAGCTTCACTCCGTAAGCTGCTTGAAATGCTCAGAGATATCTGAAGGCACATTGGGTCATTCAGGACAACATGTTCTAATTTTCCATAAAACAGAAAAAAATTGCAACACGTTATTTATACAAAGGAATGGTGTACTCTGTTGCTGCTTCACTAAGATGGCGTGATGATTGACATACCGGGATGGGGTGCCAAAGGGGTGACCATGGCACTGATGGTTTGGGAAATGCAACAGCGGGGCTGGGAAAAGGGAACAGGTGGAGGGAGCTGTGAAGGGTGCGCAGTTAGGTTGGAAAAAATAAAATAAACAGGGAAAGCTTTTATTTGTTTGCGAAATCGTAAAGACCAGCTTCCTAACTGCCCAACCTGAGAGCAAACAGCTAATGTGTTCTGCTTATTGACCAGGGTTCTCTGATTGGTCCATGACCACTGGATCCCAAAGTGGAGCGAAAGCTAATGTGTTCCACTTATTCAACAAGGTTCTATAGTTGGTTTGTGACTGTTATGGTTGGTCTATCATCCGTGACCCCTTGATTCCTTTGATGATCTCGTAATTCCTAAATGGAGTTCGTCTATGGGATATTCACGGACTATCGGACAAATTAAGTGATTCTAATAATCCAGGAACTGAATCTATGTTTATCCTTGAGGTCGGACTAATTTCTGAATCTTGGTCGCATATTTTAAACCCGAAATTTAAAAACAAAAGGATGACTGAAGAAACCTAGTCACAAAAAGCAAGTGTCTGATTAAAGATTCTGAGCCAATCTTCCTTCGGATAATTAAACATAGGGACTGTGGCAATATAATTACATTTCTGATGTCAATATAGTGTAAAGCTTGTTAATGAAAGTAGAATATTTTTGCATGTTAATTGTTTTCTTTGCTTAGTTTTACCACAAAAAGAAGAAAAATCGGGGGCATAAATACCCATGAGCACTTAACTACAACATATCTATCTGCACAAATATGCACATTTAGGTTGGGGTTGGGGATACAAGTAAAAGTGTATTACCTTACATTATTTCCACTTAATAATCAAGTACTTATTTGTCGTTTTATTCACCTATTATGAACGAAGGGGGCACCAGATGGAGATAAGTCAAAGACAAGTAGAACATAAGAAAGAAGAAAACATGGCCGGCAAAGATCAAGATTTGTCCCTTTTTTTTGAACTTATCAGAAAAAGCAGGCTTAGATTGCTAGTACTACCTAGTGTTACTTGTTATCTTGGCTTTGGTCTTCTCATTTTATCTTGTTGTTGTTACTACTTCTTTACTTCTTTTCATCCTTTCTTTAGCCGAGGGTCTATCGGAAACAGTCCAGGGTAGGGTAAGGCTGCGTACATCCTACCGTCCCAAACCCCACTTGTGGGAATTCACTGGGTTTATTGTTGTTGTTGTTGTTGTTGTTGTTATCAGAAAAAGCAGGAGCATAACTTTGCCCGTTCTTAAAAACAAACTTCCGTATAATTTCGCTTAGTTAGTTGTTGTTGTTGTAATAGGTGTAAATTGCATATGGATAAGAAACTGCACTAATAACTCTTCTTTTAGCTTTTTAAGAAATAAGCAAATTTTAAAACAAACTCCAAAGGAAGACCCCTAAAAAACAAGGAAGAAGCTGAGTAGTGAGCGACTGAGAGGGCAAGGTAGAGAGGAGAAACGGAGAAGTAGGGACGAAAACGGCTTCTTGGGTGTCTCATTTAAAAAGTTTCAAAAGGTCTCTCCTCTATGTGTCAAAATTGAAGTACGCAGAAAAGCGCCAAGGTTTATTGTTGCTACAAGGGAAAAGTGAAATTAAAGAGCTAACTTTATTGGAGAAAGGCACAAATAAAAATATATATAACCAATGCAAGAAAAATAAATACAAAAACAAACAATTATATGGTCTAAGGAATTCAAAATCCTACACTAAGGTGAACTACATGAGAAAAATATCGTGTCAATTAGGTTAAGAAAACCTTTTCATAATCCTGATTATTCAGATGCAAAAATGCTTTGAGCTTCTACTTCAGCTTTACTCACTAGTTTTCATATTCAATACTTCCATATTATTAATCGTAATAAATTAATTGACACTGTTCTGTTAACAACTAACATATCACTCGGTGTTACTGTTTAGTGTCCCCTCTTCAAGATAGAGTTATAGGCTATGAGGCACATGCCATACCACCTTGATGCCAGCAGTGAGGCACCATAATAGCCTTAAAACAATCGAGATATTAGAACTCATAAATAAGGGTGAGAAATTAGAATTCATAAAAGATAGCAGTGTGTAATAATCACAATTAACCTTAATACTGAAACTAAAAGTATACCAAAGTGAAAAAACAACAAATTACTACTGAACAACATCTACAAATAGCACACAGCTTATGTGTATTATGTTTGAGTTGACTATGCTTATAAAAACAGAAACTTGTGAATAGAATAACAAGAGATTAAAGGGCAGTCCGGTGTACTAAGCTCCCGTTATGGGCGGGGTCCGGAGAAGGGCCGGACCACAACGGTCTATTGTACGCAGTCTTATACTGCGTTTCTGCAAGAGGCTGTTTCCAAGGCTCGATCTGTGACCTCCTAGTCACATGGCAACAATTTTACCAGTTACGCCAAGGCTCCCCTTCAAGAGATATGCAGTTGTAAATATCTTATGTCACAAAAACAATCCTACACTGTTATTTTAAAATAAAGGTGAGGAAGTTTTGTGTTTTCATCCAACAACTCTACCAATTGAGGACAACAAGGTAGTTTAGTGTGAGTCAATTTTGAAACGCTTCTCAAAATCTTCTTCCCCATAAAAGACTTTTAAGAAAATAGAGGAGGTTAACAGGTGAAATATATCAGATGTGCAGTTATCTTTTAATTCCATTGTTCCACTTTCTATTCTCAGTATGTTATATTCTTGTTTTTTCCTCCAATTTACATCTATTTTTCAGACACTTTTAACATAATTTCCAATATTTCAACTCTGGCGTGTGCCCAAGAATCTAGTTCCAATTACTAAAGGATATACTAAAGACACTAACATTAAAGTAAAGAGCAAACTAAAAATATATCAGAAAAAAGGAATTCCTTTAGGCAATAACTTCAGCACTAAACCAGATGAACTATATATATGATCTATATTTTTTGGATCCACCAAAAATGCCTCCACACACATGTTACGATCTGTCAAAATATGCTTTATTTTTGGAGGATCGGCACACACCCGGTGGCATTTTTGGAGGACCCGAGCAACTTAGCTGATGATTGGTTAGACTCGCTAGAATGGTAAGCTTTGCAAAAGAATTTGTAGTTAGATTTACTTAAGCAGCCAAACCCTAATTAATAAAGAACATTTGTTTCTGGTCTGGTGACAAACTTTAGGCTTTATGTTGGAGGTGCAACATTGTAACAATCATGGTTATGAAATAATTATACTACTTATTACAGGTCAATATCTCTTCCAACTTTTGCTAGAAGAATCGGGTAACATGTTTAAATCGTAGAAAGAGGCAATGATAAAATTACCTTGCCTATATTGTGGGAAGAGTAAAGCTGAAGGAGGCGCATACAGAATTCAACAACAGTAGCCGTTTCACGAGCTTCTAGGTAAATGATTTGCCCGTCCACCCAATCAACCACAAATCTGAGTAATAGATACACAACTGTGGACTAAAGAAAACTGGAAGATTAGAAAGGTTATTTTATTGCATCAGAATTCATACAAAGAATGGCATGGTGATTGATTAAAATCTTTGACATGTTCGGCCAATCATCATCGAGCATCAACTAAAGTTGGAACATTTAATTGGACCGAAAACCAGCACCTAGGTAGAACGAGAAGTTGAGTGAAATATCAAACCCTTTTTTCACCTTTATTGGAAAAATAAGCTTTTCTTTTGGCCGTAAACTCTGAGTTATTAATTTATAGTATAGTGGTCCTAATGACTTTGGCATCTTTTTTTACCCTACAAACCAACTGCAAATTTGATTTTCAAGCATTTCTGAAATTAAAGTGCCGTTCTCTAGTTTTTAGCCTTGCCAGTTGCCAGCATCAGAAAGTCTGAAATTGATGAATATCAATCAAAATATAGGTTGGTGCTGGATAAGTATAAGGAAGACCACATGTAACATTTAATCCACACAAGATTTCAATGTGCAGCCAAGGATCAGCAGCGGAAGAGATGCATATTGAACAGTAAACTGATAACAGGCACTGTTCAAGGTTTTATCTCGATTCCAAGGGGATATCAAGTAGCACTGGATATCTTGATTAGGTTTAGCACTCCAGCAACCATATCAACCACATAACTTTCTTGGTATAATGACAACATGAACAGCTTTAGGGGAAGCTCAAAACCAAGCTTCCAAAGCATCTGTTTGAAATCAACAGCTACTATCTCATAGAGTTTATACCTCGTGTTTGTAAACTTCCATAAATGTCAAGAGTGGATTGAGTACTGAATAACCCATCTCATAAATAGCTCTCTGCGATCGAGGTTCTGTTGCACTAGCAGCACCGCGAAGCCGCTCTAACAAGCAACTGACCTATACATTATCAGAGATTTACTAAGAAAATAATTGTCTAAAAGAAATTATTATTTTCCGGACTATTCTTACAAATAAAATAATGTCTGGCTGTTCAGCTACATGTTTTAGATCACTGCGGCTCGAGAGTTCCACCAGATAAGCTGTCATATGGTTTGTCAGATTTCTCACATACCTAAGAACAATTGTAATGACAAGCCATCCGATATTTATAAGTTCAACAAGTTAAGAGAAACAAAAATAGAAAAGAAAAAAAAAGAACAAACCTCTAGATATATACTTACTGGCTAGAGGCCTCTGGAATTTTCATGCCAGAAGCTGAAAGAACAAGGGTTTGAGCAAGTGAACGCTGTAATGAGACAAAAAGAACAGTTTAAATTGGCTGGAAATATTACATTAGCAATTTAAAGTGAACCCATGTCTGGTGTAATGGCATGTTGGTACATGAAGCTAGGAGAACCTACAGAAACATAAGATGCCTGCCCCCACGGTATTGAGAGGAAAAACAATACAAAAAGAGTATAGAAGAGAGAAGCCCTCCTCAATCCAAGCTCCATCGAATGGAGAAGGCTTTAAGGCCTTCTTGCCCTTCCAATGTAAAAAGATAGCAAAAGCTAAGGTAAGCAGCTCACTTTTCCAAACATATTCTCCCTGCCCAAAAATAAAAAACGAAGCAAGAAGAATGATGCACAAATGTAGCCTAAGACTCCTACATAGGGAACACCACTTTCACATTGTTAATCAAGTCAAAGAGCTTCTTGTATATTTTCACATGGTATCAAAGTCTCTACGATCTTGGTAGAGACTCAAATAGCTTCCGCTACTGGGAGGCGGTATCAGCCAATGTATGCCACCCCTGGGCTAATATTTCTTCTTTTGTTCTTACTTTGGGCGCTCAACGACGATCCTCTCTCCTAGAACCGGCGTTTTTAGCTCCAGAACAACTGTTCAAGGTGCCACTCCTCTTCTCCAGGATTACGCACCGTTCATCTCTTCGGCAAGGGACGTTACTACTTTTTATGAGACCGACACCCTCAGTCATTGTTCTGCTAATACAAGTTATGCTGATAAAAGTCTAGAGATTTACAGCACCATATCTTTATTTGGTGATTGAGAATAGATTTCTTTCGCTATGCAGCGCAAGAACCGCTTTCTTTTTTTTGTGCTGTTACCAGCAACTTTCCAGAGGAGAGAATTCTAGCACAGATTTTCTTTTTGGTGATTGTGAAATATTCCAGCGAGATTTAGGCGTGAAACTTTCCAGGTTTTCAAAACAATTAAATTCCCCGCTTTGAAAAAAGGGGCATGTTAGAATATTAAGAGAATACGTATCGAGATTCATACATGTCAAGATTCATTGTATCTAAATTTCAAAAATCATATAGAATGTTCTATAGAATATCTTAGGATATTCTGCATTTAATTATAGAATGTTTAACTTATTCATATAGGGAATATCACCTTCCATATTATAAGTATCCTAAGACTCCTATGTAAGGAGAACTTCTTGTACATTGCCAATCATGTCAATAAGCTTCTTTTTATTTTCACAAAACAAAATCATAAGCATGGGTTTGATACCTGGTGAGCAGCATTTAGCGAGACTAGAGTTCTTTCATTTGTAAAAGCATTTGCCAGCTCACGCCAAGACTCCTGCAGGAAAAATAATCAAACTGGGATAAAACAAACATTCCAATCTTTAGTCTTGAACACAAATCCAAGGTGAATTTACTGTTCCAGTATAATGAAATTAAGCCGATCAAAATTCACTCTCTAACCATTTAAACATTTCGAGTGCAACAAATTATCATACAAAACATCTGTTAACAAATGGACCTTGGACTTAACTCAACACCGATTCAACCCCGAAAGCTAGCTCATGAGATGAGTGTCCAAGACTATACAAGGAGACCAGTTTCTAATTCCACAACTGATGTTGGACTTCTAACACCACTGCACGCCTAGGACTGGACATTTGAAGCGTGAACAATATGGGAGCCCAACATCGAGTAACCCAAGAATTGGGATGCGTCTGGCTCTAATACTATATAAAGAAATGAAACATACACGGGAGAAAGAATGAGAAAATGTATTGCTTCCTTCTCCTCCTAAGCTATTGGGTGTTTAAACCGTACATGCACCTATCTAAACTAGGAAAGAAATCAAGGTTACATAATAAAATATAAACAATATATCCCTAATTGATTCTACCTAATATACATAATAACAACATCAAAACCCTTTATCTTAATCAACATCTCCATGTACTGAGGATGAGATAGGATTAAACAATAATAAACAACTACAGAGATAGGACTAAGAACTAAAATCTCTATTTCACAATTGACTGCCAGAAACATAGGTAATAACAAGATAAAACATAATTGGTTTGCGGAAGATGCCAATTGCCATGCAGTTTTATTCAGAACTCTTCACTCAAAATTACACCCTACGAGAAACAGAGCCACCCCATCAAGGGTTCAAAAATGATATGGAAGTAATACTACTCGTCTTAGAACTCACCAATTCAAGAAGGTGAACGCAAACATTCTTCCGCCTAACAAGTCCATGAAGCAACTCATGGCAAGTCAGTGCCTATAAGAATGAAAAGAAGTATATCAGAGCTGCTGCAATGAACAGCCTCAATAAACAGCAAGAAAATAACAGATCACCCAAAACAAAACTAGAGAAGTTCAATTATAGTAGCAAGTACCTTAGATAACATTGATGTGCTGATATTTTTTATCATACTAACAAAGTCTTATTACTGTTTTGAGACGGGATGCTCTAATATTAGAGCAGTGATACCCAAATTCACAGACAGTTGCCATATATTAATTCTAAAACACCTCATCAACATTTTGAATGAGATACTTGATTGTTTGTAAAATTACTTGGCTTTGAATTACACTTGATGAAAAATTAAGAAATTCACCAAATTTAAGAAATTGAAATTTTAGTTTGACGTGATTGCAGAGAGAGAAGAAATAATTTAAGTAGTATATAAAAGGAAGAATAAGGAACTTCTAGGATAATAAAGCATTAGGAAATTACCCCTTTATAGTCCAAAAGCTGTTTTGACCAGATCATGAATTCCATGAAAAATAAGATGTTCTTGGATCACAACATCCAAGAGAAGCAAACCTATTCATGATTTTATTGATTGATAATAAACTCAAAATTATCTCAAAATAGGTTGTTTTCAGACCTATTTGCAATGACTTGGATAGAAAAAACCTTACATTGCATTATAAAATAGTCACCCAAAAGATGAATGACATATTGAAACAATATCAAACGAGAATGGTGTAATCACTCCAGTAACGAAGTCTGCAAATTTAGTGATGATTTGTCAAAGTTAAGGATGATTTCAGCTGTTAGCTTTTCCTTCGAAGCTTTGGACAAAGGTGCTATTGACATACTGGTCCCTTGTGGTATCATGTACACATTGCAACGATTGGCTGAGCTAACAAGTCAACTTCAAGCTTTTCTTTTCTTGATGTAATTTCACCTCCTCTTTCATATTTTTAATTCAAGGTAATCATAACTCATTACTGACACAAAGTGTCTTGTACTACCCAATACCTCTCACATGAGCACCTTAGGAATTTGTGCATGGTATTTGGTATTATTGCTTGCCATCTGTTTTTCCTCTAACTCAAATTGATTTCCACTTTTTCTTGTTCGTTTTAAGCATTGAAAGCCTTAAAAATTCTTCTAGCCTACATGACATATTCGACACAATTTGGAAAGTAGGGACAGCCGTTGCTAAAATATTAGAAAATGAATGGGAATATCTACATAAGATAACTTAACAATTCACATATACTGTTCAGAACTGCTAGGCTGGCTAGGACCCATATTTTTTATCTCCCATTAGTCTTGCTTTTATATTTTCTAGTTATAACTCCAGATTTTATATATTAAAAAAAAGAGGCATACATTTGAAAGAGACCCTATTGGAATATAAAGAGTGCCCATTTAAAAGACAGCAGCCCCTCTGTCCCATCTTATGATACTATTACTCTTTTGGGAAATCAAACATTTTTTTATTATTATGAACTTCTAAAATAATTTTAAAAATTTCAATATGCAGTAATTTTAAATGTAGTTTTTGCATATGTAAATTGTTCTTCAAATATAACAAAATTAATTAAAAAGAATTAGACAAATTAATCCTTGTACCTCAACATCGTTCATCCTCTGGGCACCAAATGAGTAGTTTTGTGTTTGAAAACAAATAAGAATTGTTTGTTTTGCTTTTTGAAAAATAAACAAAATCAAATACTCCCTCTATTTCAATTTATATGACACACTTGACTCCGCATGGAGTTTAGGAGGAAAAAAAAAGACCTTTGAAACTTGTAGCCTTTAAAGCATAAAGAATAAAAGCTTTGTGGGGTCATAACATTTGGATGGCTATAAAAGCTTCTCATTAAGGGTAATATCATTCTTTTTGAAATGGACTAATAAGAAAAGTGTATCATATAAGTTGAAACGGAAGGAGTAATACTTTTCAAAAACGGTTTAAAAATATTAATACACACAGACCAGTTGGAAGATATAATCACAAAATAATTTCAAGGTTTACATCTGCAGCAAGCCACAAGCAAAGGAAATATACGCTTCACCTTGAGGGGGAGAATTATTTATATTTTGTGATGTAGGAGTATATATTCTATAATTAAGGGCATACATTAAGAAGTATTATGTACATCAACTAAAATCAATTAATAGAATCAATAGGATATTCAATCTTGTAAATATGTATCACTTCTTATTTTAAAATGTCTACAAACTATTTAAACCCCCAATAGCTTGAGGGAATGATCAGGGCGAACATTCAAAAACCTTCATTCCATTTTTTCTACATTCTTTTTTTAATTCTACAGGATGCCGATAATCTGCCCTTATACTCTCGTGTCTAGACCCTAACACTTCGTTGAGGTAGCAGGTTTTGCCCGGGAAGATCTACAACTCCAACAAAATATGCAAAAGGCTTAATACCGATAAAAAAATGCAAAAACCTGAACTTGCGTTGGATTCTGGCACACAGCAGTGAAGCTGATGTATCTTAAATAAGAAAAGAAAGTTTTATATCAAATTTATTTTCCATGAGGCAGAAAGTTTTATATCCAATTTATTTTCCATGAGGTCATAAAGACTTCCAAATTAAGGGGAAAAAAATCATATTTTCTACATTATGAGCTGGAAAAAAGCCAAGTCAGACACTTGCGGGCAATGAATCCAATGAAGCTTCCTACCAAGTTGTTTACCTGCTTCTATCATTTACTGAGCACAAATATCTGAAATAACGGGACATCCAAAAGAACAACGCACTGCACTAGTATGAAAATAACAAAATACCAGTGCTAAAGTGAATGTTTTGTTTGATATTTAGAATGATAACATATTGTATATTCCTTTTCAAGAAAGCGCACTGTTTGGGGACTGGCCAAAGCGAACATGTGGACATTTTGGATGATGGAGGTTATTGAATTATGCCTGCATACCTGCAAATCCCTCTCTCCAGGATATGAAATGAGTGCTACCATCACAATGCGAATAATAAGGTCAAGCACAGCTTTCCCCTGATTGTCCTCTCCACAAAAATTAAGCAATACTTTTTTATGATGTTTTGCCTTGTGATTATCTGAAGATGCACTCTCCTTACTTTCATCAGGTGGCATCAGATAAGTTGCTGACCATCTTGCAAGGAACCACACAACTGCCTGGAAAGAATGAGCATATTAGTTAACACCGAGAATAACATGAAAACTATAAGCAAGTACCAAGGGAGGACTATATATGTTATAACTACTGAATCATATTAAAATTTTGAACCGAAATCTGAGTATTAAAAGGAAATATCCCCTGCAAGGGGCCACTGAATTGGAAGATCAGAAGAACAGATCAGGAATAATCATACTTGGAAAAGCATAGCTAAACAGTTTTTAACATATGAACCTCATCAGAAGGAATCTAAGCTAATATTTCCTAGTCCACTTTACAGACAACGCATACTGCAGAGTTAGAGAGCTAAATACTGACAGAACTTGTGCAGAGAAATCTACAAAAGTTGAATGTGTATGCAAGGTATCTGGTGTAGCACCTAGGATTCGGAACAGATATTTAGTAAAGATTTACTCCCCTCGTACCACATTGACTGTTATGTCCTTAAGTCTATCATAATTTAAAATAAAACAAAATGTTTTGATCCAAAGCAGGGGATATTTATGACGGTGCTAATGCTGGCAGCAGCCCCCAAGAGAACTCCCCCAACCCCCAAGAAAATGGGTTTCATGATCAAACACTCCCAAGGCATAACTATTCATTTTGAAGATCTTAATATAGCAGAAATGTTGACAAACTACCTCCATTAGCCTTGGACTAAAGAACGATGCTCTCATCTCTGGATTTAAACTCTGCTCGGCAAATTTTATGATTGATCTGCACCAGCCCAAAGAAAACAAGGGTGGGAAGTTAAACACAAAAATATGACAATCTTAAAATTAAAAAGAAGGAAGGAAATTGGAGAACCACGTCCCCATTGTGTGCTGATGATAAACTCAGCAAGTAAAGACGAACTGTAAAATTTCCTGCTCAATCATTTGGATCCATATGCTGCAATTGAGATTTCTAAATTCTGATGAAATGCAACAAAAAGCTACTAGCATTACACTTTTACAGAGCTTTGCCCCACTTATTAATATTAAAGCTGCAAGACAAATACGGAGTACTAGAATCACTTAAAATATGATGTAATAACAGAAGATTCATCTTGATGAGAAATTACCACCAGTGCTCCCCAGTTATAGATGCAGGAAATGAGAATAAGACGATTTGCCTCATAAATCAAAAACCAGTTAGGAGGAATCACTTTACTAGCCCTCTTGTTCTGTAAGAGGTATCGAGTAGTTAATGCTTACTGAAGTATGAACCAAAAACCATCTTACTCTGGTGTTGGAGAATACTTTTGTTCCAAATGACAGAAGGCAAGAAAGAGGCCAAATAAGACGGTTAAAGTAAGAGAAAAATGACACACAAAAGAAAAACGACACAATACTCTGATTTTGGTATTTTACATTGATATTCAACATTCAATTAAATATTACAAGACCAATTTCATTCATGTCCTATATTAGCATTCTAATAACACATCTCTGAATACCATTTATATTATTCACTATCGGAGAAAAAAATCAATCCGCAGTATGGCTAAAACGCATCTAATTAGATTGTAGATGGAGGTTGTTGCTTGCTGACATTTTTTTATACTTCTAACTGTTCTATCCAGTGGTACTTGTTATTGGACTATAAAGACTAAACCGTACTACTGCTCAATGGATAAGAATGTTATTTTGTAATGAAAGATCAGCTCTTTCAGGTCACACTAATATGTTACAAGACACTATAATTCACAACCCCCCCCCCCCCCCATTTGATAGTTGGATAAAATACTGTCAGAAGTTTGGTTTTGGTCCACAGACCATGGAAACTAGGATTGGTCAGTCAGCCATTTGAATCGTACTTTAAACTGTTCTGTTACTTTCTTTTCATGATTTTGTTGTCATACAGGACCATGGTAAGGGATTGACACCATCAGACAAATTGAAGTGATACATCTATAAAAGCTAGGTCATACTATTGACTACATGTCAGTAGTGATAAGAGAATGGTTACATATCCTACTTTTTGAACAATTCTCAACGGAAAGGAAGTAGGAAAATTACCCACAAAGTATGACAACTGGATGCTCGTCTGTCTCCGTAACATCCATAAATTGGGTTTGTATAGCATTAGGCACCTGACAAGAAATAAAAAAAAAAACTTTACCTCATTTATAGAACCATAGGAAATGGAATCACAAAAGAGAATAAAATAATGTATTACAACGATTGTGTTGACAGCCCAGAAAACTCAAGAAACCAATAATGCAGGCTTGCGCAGACCGGGTACAATAGAGCAGCGAAAAAAGAGAGAAATAAACCACTAAATGCACAACAAATCAATGATCCCATTCCTTTATTTGTCTTATCCTGCATCAGCCTCTGCTGCCCATCCAAACTCTAAAGCCTAGGACCAGATCTTAAAATCATCAAATGGTTTCAAAGGTAAATTATTGTCCATTATATTCAAGCTAATAGTTTAGACCAGCTATCACACTAATACACATCGAGGCAAGAAAAACAGCTACTAAGAGCTATCTAAGAAACTTCTGATCACACAATGACATTGAGAACAAGAATGATAAAGCACGTAAATTAAATCCTGTATTTCACTAATGCAATTGGTAATGCTGTCTCAAAAGGATTTCCAGAAACAACATTGTCCGGCAGAAAAATCTCTCGAAAAAAAAGATCGCCAGCATAAAAAAGGATTTTTATTACCAAAGGTGTTTCACCCTGTACTTCATCAGCTAGAACATGCCCAGTTATTAACAAAAGTGAGTAGAGCTCTTCCAATGTTTGAGTTGGATCACTAAAGCCTCTGCCCTACACATGACAAGAAGAATGTTAGAAAGAAAGCAGAAAAGACCAGTCAACTTGTAATCAGTTGTTGACTGCTGAATATGAACATAATGTTATAGATTAGCATTGTTACACTCCGCTAAGAAGAGATTAAGAATGAGAATTCCACCTCCATTTAGAAGAATAGATCACCTTAGCCTTATGGCTTAGAGGCATACATAAATCACCACAGAAAGAGACAAGGACGTTTAAAGTAATGAAAGAGAAGTAAAAAGTGGCAGTAACTCAGTCTCTGCTCCACCCAACGACCACCCTTGAGGTGGGAGAATGTTTCTTACGCCTCAGCAACATATACACGTGTACATATAATCAGCAGAAGTGTAAGACTGTGCAAGTGAAGGGATTTCAAGATCCCTATGGTAGAAAAACAAGTGATTACAGAGAGAAATGGGAAAATTGCCGATTAGGTGCTCAATAAATTCTGGAAATATTGCCGACAAGTTGTTGATTAGCATGATTTGAGGAGACTTGATTTAGAAGTGTCGATTAGCATGATTTCAGGAGATTTGATTAAATTTAGGAGATCAGATTTTATTCTGATTTTATTTTATTTGATTTGATTTGATAGCTGTATTGATTGTATAGATTTATTTTATTTCCTTAATTAGCATTAGGAGTTTTGTATAAATTCTCTTGCTCATGGGATGTAATCATACACAGAAATACAAGAAGACTTTTCTTCTTCTCAAAATCTACATGGTATCAGAGTCATTGCTGCCTTTTTGAGGTGAGTTATCTCCCTCGCAGCACTAGGATTCCTTTTTTATCAAAAAGGTTGAGTTTTCTCTCTCTTGGTCGTCCACAATACAAACTCCTTCCGATTTCCTTTGATTGGGCTGAAATATGGAGACATTGAAGGATACGATTTTTGGAGAAATCTTGTCTTCGGATGAAATTCAGCTTCTCCGTCGCTTCCTAGCCAAACTTGACTCCGCTAGTGTTGCCACATCCAATCATATGCAATCAGGTACAGCCTTTGTTGCTCACCTTAATTCTTGATTGTTGACTCTGGTGCAAATAGACACACGAAAGGCTATTCCAAAGGCATTCAAAATTTTCTCCGCGTCCCAAAGGAGCTAATATTAAAATAGTCAATGGTTCTTTAACACCTATCTCTGGAACAGGTTGTGTCATTTGTACTCTTAATATTAAACTATCATCCGTGCTCCATGTCCCTGAGTTCCATCACCACCAAAGCTCTAAACTGTAAAATCGAGTTCTTTCCCGATCAATGTATTTTTTAGGATCTTCAAACAGGGAAAAGGATTGGCAATGGTAGATTGCGTGATGACTTGTATATATTAGATGTGATTCAAACTCTGATCACGCCATTTTTGGGGAAGTAAGGATGTCAACCAAGAAATAATACAACGGCATAGACGGTTAGGACACCCATCATTCTTTGTTTTGAAGAAGTTATATCCCGGTTTGTTTTCAAGGACTCGAGTTGAATCTTTGTTCTGTGATGCGTGTGAAATAGAAACTCTTATCCTGTGAGTGATAATAGAAGCACAACTCCGTTTATGACTATTCATTCTGATGTATCCAGGGCCCTACCCAAACTGTTTCTTTGTCTAGTAGTCGATGATTTGTTACTTTTATTGATTGTTGCACTAGGATGACTTGGGTATATTTGTTAAAAGCCAAAAGTGAAGTTTTCTCTTATTTTCAGTCATTTCATAAGATGATTTGTACTCATTTTGATGCCAAAATAAAAACCTTGAGAACTGACAATGGCAGCGAATATTAAAGGAAGACATCATATACCCAACGTCCACGCTAACATTAAAGGAAGACATCATGGCGGCCTTCAACAACTTCCATTCTCAGGAGATGTTTGAGAAAAGCTTCAATGGAACATATATACCTTTGATTCCAAAGAAGACAGGTGCGAAAGAATTGAGAGGTTTCAGACCAATCAGTCTGATAGGGAGCTTCTACAAATTGCTCTCAAAAGTCTTAACCGAAAGACTTAAGAGGGTGGTAGGGAAAATTGTCGATGCTCAACAAATGGCTTTCATCAAAGGAAGACAAATAATAGATGCAGTGTTGATTGCCAACGAAGCTGTGGATTCAAGAATAAAAAAGAAGGAACCTGGAATCTTATGCAAATTAGATATTGAGAAGGCCTATGATCATGTAAATTGGAGCTTCCTACTCAGAATGTTAGAACTAATGGGTTTTGGGCAGAAATGGAATAGATGGATGAAATTTTGCATATCTACTGTAAAATTCTCCATTCTCATAAATGGATCTCCTAAAGGTTTTTTCCATTCACACAGAGGTCTAAGACAAGGTGGTCCTTTATCTCCCTTTCTATTCATTATAGCCATGGAAGGATTGAACAACATGATCAAAACGGCTAAAGTCAGTGGATGGGTTAAAGGTTTTGAGGTAAACAGGAGTGGGACAAACAATCTAGAGATCACACATCTCCAATATGTTGATGATACTCTAGTCTTCTGTGATGCCGAAAAGGACCAACTTAAATTCCTAAGAATCATTTTGGTCTTATTTGAGGGAGTCTCAGGATTACACATCAACTGGAGAAAGAGCAATATATTTCCCATTAATGAAGTTAACAACATGGAGCAACTGACACAGATATTGGGAGGAGAAGTTGGGTCCCTACCAACTGTTTACCTTGGGATGCCTCTTGGCGCAAGATCCAAATCAAAAGAAATCTGGAATTCAGTCATAGAAAAGTGTGAGAAGAAGCTGTCAAGATGGAAATCACAATACCTATCTTTGGGGGCAGGCTAGTTCTAATCAACTCAGTATTAGACTCACTTCCTACTTATATGATGTCTTTGTTCACAATTCCAGCAGGCATTTTACAGAGATTGGACAAACTCCGAAGATCGTTCCTTTGGCAAGGTAATAAGGAGAAAAAGGTCTTCCATTTAGTTAAATGGAAGACACTCACAATGGATAAAAAACAAGGTGGTTTAGGAATAAGGAATTTGAAGAATCATAGCAAGGCTCTTAGAATGAAATGGTTATGGAAGTACTCTCAAGAACCCCAATATTTATGGGGCAAAGTGATCAAAGCAAAGTATGGTGAGGAAAATAACTGGGTGTCAAAAAAAGTCAGAATATCATATGGAGTAAGTGTGTGGAAATCCATCAGAGAACTTTAGCCTATAATGAAGAATCACTCCTCCGTAAGAGTGAACAACGGAAGGAACACATCATTCTGGAATGATAATTGGTTAGGAAACGGAAGCTTAAAGGAAAGATACCCCGATATGTTTGGTTTAGCACAAAACCAGCATAAGACAGTAGCTGATATGAGGAGTCATCAAGGATGGGAAATCGCTCTAAGAAGACAGTTGAATGACTGAGAGATAACAAGATTAGCTGACCTTTACAAAGAGCTGGAAGCATTTAAAGGATAACAGGAAGGTTTTGATTCACTTTGGTAGAAGAGGCACAACAGAGGGGTTTACCGGGTGAAGGATGCATATAAGATTTTGAATCATAATAATCAACAGGTGGACCCATGGCCTTGGAAACATATATGGAAAACAAAGATTCCATACAAGGTAGCTTGCTTCACTTGGCTACTAGCAAAGGAGGCGGTATTAACCCAGGATAATCTCATAAAAAGGGGAATTTCTCTGTGCTCAAGATGTTTTCTGTGCGGGGAAAATGCTGAAACTGTCACACATTTGTTTCTACATTGCAAGATTACAGACCAACTATGGAAAATCTTTATTAGTTTTAGGGGTATTTCATGGTCAATGCCATACAGGCTTAAAGATGTCCTTTATAGCTGGGAAGAAGCTGGAGCTGAAGCAACTAGTAGAGATAGATGGAGGACTGTCCCGGCTTGTATCTGGTGGACAGTTTGGAGGAAAGGAACAATAGATGTTTTGAAGATAGAAGCAATCCAGTGCAGAAGATCAAACTCAATTGTATTCTTCTTTTTTGTTTTTGGTGCAAACAGATTTACATAGAAGATACATTGACAATCATAGACATACTAGGATCTTGCTAGGTCTCGAATTAGAACATCTACTAATCCTCTCCATGTAAATCTGGTTTTCAGTGCAACCTATGTACTGATGTTTTTAATATATACAATAGTTATCAATTCAAAAAAAAGATTTGGTGCTTATTTGGAGTCCAATGGGATAGTCCATCAGACTAGTTATCCTTACACTAGTGCACAAAATGGGGTCGCTGAAAGAAAAAATAGGCATTTGTTAGAAGTAGCAAGATCTCTTATGTTCATCGTGCATCTACCAAAACCTTATTGGGGGATGCTATTCTAGCGGCTGCCTATCTTATCAACAGAATGCCACTTAAACCCCTCAATTTTCAAAGTCCTCTGGAAACGTTAAAGGGTAAGAATGAATATATTGTTCCTCCAAAGGTGTTTGGGTGTGTTTGCTTTGTCCGCACTAGAAATTCTGGGAAACTTAATCCTAGAGCTATAAATGTTTTCATTGGGTACTCCGACACAGAAAGGTTACAAATGTTATCATCCTCCCTCTAGGAGATCTTTTGTTAGTGTGGACGTTACCTATCGAGAATCTGAGCCTTATTTCAATATTACCTCATCACCTCTTCCGGGAAAGAGCAGTAAGGAGGAAGAGGTGATTCTAACTAGTTCCATTACTGGACCTCTAGATGACACTGTCACAGGGGAAAGTGAAATTGGAGAAAGAATTCAGGGGAAGACTATTGGGCGTTTGGATAGGCCTGATTTGAAAACTTACTCAAGAAAAATAGAGCAGAAGAAGTCATCATACAATCTACCGAAGCTGAACCGTCTTCTACTTGTGAGTTATTTACATTTTCTAATGAGTTAGATGAACCTATTGCTCACAGAAAAGGAGTCAGATCTTACACCACCAAACACGCTTTATCTAATTCTGTATCCTATAATTCTTTGTCTTCCTCCTATAGAACATTTGCCTTGTCTATTTCTTCTATGTTTATTCCCCAAAATTGGGCTCAAGCTTTTGTAGATCATAAATGGAAGCAAGCTATGATTGAAGAAATGAAGGCCTTGTCAAAAAATGAAACTTGGGAACTTGTCACTTCACCACCGGACAAGAAGTTGGTTGGTTGCAAATGGGTCTTCAATGTGAAGCACAAAGTTGACGGCTCAATTGAATGATTCAAAGCAAGATTGGTGGCTAAGGGATTCACTCAGACTTATGGAGTGGATTATCAAGAGACATTAGCCAATGTTGCTAAGATGAACACTGTTAGAATTCTTTTATCTTGTGCGGCTAATCTTGATTGGGACTTGCAACAATTTGATGTGAAGAATGCACTTAGAAAAAGAGTTGTATATGGAGATTTTCTGGATTTGATATTGCACAGGGTCAAGCAAAGGTATGCAGATTGAAGAAAGCCTTAGACTGAAGCAATCCCCCAGAGCTTAGTTTGACAGATTCAGCAAAGCAATGATCTCCTTCGGTTACCAACAAAGCAATGTCGATCACACCCTCTTCATAAGACATCAAACGGGTAAACTCTCTCTTCTCATAGTTTATGTTGATGACATAGTAATGACGGGAGATGATAAAGAGGAAATGTCTCGATTGAAAAAGTTGTTGGCACATGAATTTGAGATCAAAGATATAGGAAAATTGCAGTACTTCTTTGGGAATTGAGGTTGCTAGATCCAAAAGAGGAATCTTTATTTCTCAAATGAAGTATATTTTAGATCTCTTGAAAGAAACCGGTATGACAGGTTGCAGACCCGCGGAATCGCCCATTGAAAGCAATCACAAGTTACAAAGCAGAGTTGGAGATGATAAGGAGAGATATCAGAGGCTGGTTGGAAGACTCATTTATCTCTCCCAAACTAGACCAGACATAGCCTATTCAGTTAGCCTGGTGAGTCAGTTCATGCATGGTCCCCGAGATCCTCATATGCAAGCTGTCTTTCACATTTTGCGGTATCTGAAGTCTGCTCCAGAGAAAAGTCTACTTTTCTCCAAACATGATCACCTCCAAATAGAAGCCTTTAGACACGGATTGGGCTGGATCTCTAGATAACAGAAGACCAACATCCGGTTATTGTACGCTCGTAGGAGGAAACTTGGTTACTTGGAGAAGCAAGAAGCAAAATGTAGTTGCTAGATCAAGTGCGGAGGCAGAATATAGAGTTATGGCCCAGGGTGTTTGCGAACTACTTTGGCTACAAAAGCTACTACAGGAATTAAGACTTTTTGTAAAAGGAAAACTTTCCTTGTACTATGACAATAAGGCTGCCATCAATATAGCTTATAATCCAATCCAGCATGATCGAACAAAGCATGTGGATATTGATCGATACTTCATCAAAGAAAAAGTTACAACTGATGTCTTGAGTTTGTTTCATGTGCCATCGGAAAAACAGCTAGCTAATGTGTTTACCAAAGGTCTCAACAAGCGAACTTCCCATATTTTGAGTTGCAAGTTGGGCATGTGCGACATCTTGCATCAATTTGAGGAGGAGCGTTGATTAGCATGATTCAAAGAGACTAAGGAGACTTGATTTAGGAGTATTGATTAGCATGATTTCAGGAGATTTAATTATATTTAGGAGATTTGATTTTATTCTGATTTGATTTGATAGTTGTATTGATTGTATAGATTTATTTTATTTCCTTAATTAGCATTAGGAACTTTGTATAAATTCCCTTGCTCATGGGATGTAAACATACACAGAAATACAAGAAGCCTTTTCTTCTTCTCAAAATCTACACAAGTCAACAAATAATTAAATAAAAAGAAAGAGTTTAGCAAGTCAGCATTACCTGTATGAAGAAAATACTGAACTAGCAAAAACTCATAAATACAGTAATACTGGACATGCATTTGATTTAACAAGATTGACTCTTCTAACATGAAAAAAAGAGACTTCATAGGAAGGTAAAGAAGAAGAAAAAAGACAACACCAAACCCAAGAAAAAGGGAAAAGGAGTAAAGATCACCTAGGGAGGAGCTTGGAGATCAGAAATTCTAGACAATATTAGTGGATCAACAATTAAACTCCTAGATGATAATATCACTTCCCAAAAATAGAAAAAGGCAGCAGGGCAATTGAATTTCACATGTGACGATATTTCAAAAATACCAATTTTCTGTTAGGAACTCAAATATTTGAATTAATAACTAAAATACTGAGAAAACTAGATAATCCTCAGAAATATAAAAAGGTAATAAGTTGAAAGATAGATTCTGAAAGGGAATAAGTTGCTATGCGAATGTACAGCCTGAGTGACCTTACAGCTCCCAGGTTAAAAAAAAGGTTTAAGGTGACAGTACCTGATGTAGACGGGCAAATTTCTCAGAGAAGAGTCTTGTCAGTAAGGGAACGGTAACATTAATAGCTGCTCGAGCAATAAGTGCATATGAACTTAATCTTTCATCCATGGCTAGAAACAACAATAAGACAGAACAAGAAATAAGTGCTATAAATGGAAGAAAAGAAAAAAGGAAATAACTACAACGACGAAGGATAACAAAGTAAGAAGACATAACTGAAACGTCAAAATAGACATCAAGAAAGAGGAAAAGAAGAAAGAATCTTAAATAAATTAATGAATAAAGTATATTTAACTACCAGCAATAGAAGCCTGAAGATAATCAGCCTCATTCTCATCACTGAAAGCTGATGCAGAAGCAGCTACACAAGAGATCATGTTACAGAATGACCAAGACAAGAAAAACTTTAAATCAAAAATTTATATTCGTATTAGATCTAGAATTACCTCTTAACTCAGACTCTACTATCAGGGCAAAGAGATGAGATGCAGCACTAATCCCTTCTGAAGGAATAAACGCATGGCTAATAGAACCATCCAAAGGCTGAAAATGTTGTACATAATATACATAAAAATAAGAGTCCGGATATGTGAAAGACTATACGTGTGCATGTGTGTGTATATATGCATCGCATGCACGCACACACACACATATATACACATGGACGCATGTTATATACATGCATATATTTGTATGTGCATGTCTAGTACATGTACGTATATATCATGATCTCCATCTGAAAAGTTGCATTTTACATATTGACTATGGCATTTCATCAACATAACCATACTAGGCCATGATTGTCCTATGCGATAATTAGTACTATAAACTTTTAATCTTCTAAATTTTAGAAAAACAACAACAACTACCCAGTAAAATCCCACAAAGTGGGGTCTGGGGAGGGTAATGTGTACGCAAACCTTACCCCTACCCCGATAGGGCAGAGAGGTTGTTTCCGATAGACCCTCGGCTCAGAAAGACGGAAATAAAAAACAAGAAAAGACGAAATAAAAAAACAAGAAAAGATGAAATAAAAAACAAGAAAAGACAAAGTGAGAGAGAGAGTGCACCACCAACATACTTGCATCCTGTGGCAAAGAAATTCTAAAACAGGCTCAGGCACTGTGAAGCCTGAAGATATACCTTTAAAGGTTTCAGAGTCATCAAATTCAGCATCTCAAGGAAACTAAATCAATTGTGAAGGTAAAACCCGCACACAACCAGATCTCTGTACACCTAAAACTGCTAAAACAGCCCCTTACTTCCAACCCCTCCCAAAATATTTATTAAAAAAAATAATAACAATAATAATAATATTAATAAAGAGAAACAGAGAGAGAGAGAGAGAGAGACTAAACCACTTTAGTAACTGTTAAAATAAAATGCAATCCTCTATGGGATTGGATTTATGAATTGTTAATTTACAAGTCAATACTTCACTTTCTTGGTTTTTTCTTTATCAGGTGCTTGTTGAAATGTCCTAAAGACTCAGGAATTTATTTTTCCTTTTATTTTAATATGGCAACCTTATTTCTGCAAAAAAAAAGGACCTTATGCAGGAGCCTAACATGTTTTTTCCCTCTTTGTTACCTTAGTGACTGAAACCCCAATGCCCATGGTTGGAGGTGGAGGGCCCTTACTATCCCTCTCTTGTTAATTCGTTTTCTTTTTTTTTCCTTTCTCTTTTGTATTGTAAATCTACAAGAAGCACAACACTGTTGACTTCAGCATGGCTTGCGCATTTTTGTATCATTAAAGTTTTCATACATGCATGGCAGTACTAGCTCCTGTTGTTAATGTAAGTTCCTCTAGCTGAGAAGGGAAACAAAAATCAATTGTCCTAGCAATTCAATCGCGAAAGAATCTTAGCGTTCAATCCGAACCTTAAGGCAATGAGTGAGGTGACCACTACCTTCATAAAACCCTTTTGAATTCTTTACACAACCCATGTGGAACAACAATATAACTCAACACAAACAATGGGGACAGCATAAAAGAACTTCATGGAATTTGAAGAGGTTGCAAAAAAAGAAGAGATAGCTTGGAGACAAAGGTCCAGAGCCCTGTGGCTGAAAGAAGGAGACAGGAATACTAAATTCTTCCAAAGGACAGCCAATGCGCATAAGAGGTACAACAATATTGATCAGCTAGTGGTTAATGGTGTAACACTGGAGGATCCAACTGCGATAAAAAGGGAGATAGTCAGGTTTTACCAACACCTCTTTACTGAATCAGAAGCATGGAGACCAAATTTCAACATGATTGATGGTCCTGAAATCACAGAACAAGAGAAAGAATGGCTCCAAAGGCCTTTTGAGGAGCAGGAGGTCCATGAATGCATTAAACTTTGTGCTATTGATAAAAGTCCGGGGCCTGACGGTTTCAGTATGGGTTTTTACTCCAAGTGCTGGGAAATCATCAAGGGAGATATAATGCAAACCATCCAGAATTTCCACAATCAAGAATACATTGGAAAAAGTCTAAATGCCAGCTTCATAGCTTTGATTCCAAAAAAGAATGGTGCAAAAGAGTTAAAGGATTACAGGCCAATCAGTTTGATAGGCGGTGTATATAAAATCATCTAGAAACTCCTATCAGAAAGGCTCAAATCAGTGATCTCAAAATTGATTGGCAAACATCAAATGGCTTTCATCAAAGGAAGACAAATAATGGATGCTGCTCTTATTGCCAATGAGTGTGTTGATGCTAGAATGAAGGAAAAGAAGCCTGGAGTCCTGTGTAAACTAGACATAGAAAAAGCCTTCGATCATGTGAATTGGAACTTCTTGACAAACATGTTGAAGAAGATGGGTTTTGGTACAAAGTGGATTAACTGGATCAGATTTTGCATAAGCACAGCAAGATTTTCAGTGTTGGTTAACGGGAGTCCAGAAGGTTTCTTTCCATCATACAGGGGTCTAAGACAGGGGGATCCGTTATCTCCTTTCCTATTTATTATTGCTATGGAAGGGCTGAATAATATGCTTCAAACAGCCCAACAGAATAACTGGATCAGGGGATTCAAGGTTAGCAACAGACAAGTGGGAAGTTCGGAGATCACTCATCTCCTTTATGCAGATGACGCAATCATTCTTTGTGATGCTGAGACAGATCAGATAAGGATGTTAAGAGTAGTCTTGACAATTTTTGAAGGGATATCAGGACTCCACATAAACTGGAGGAAAAGGTTAATATATCCGGTTAATGAACCTCAACAAATTCAGCAGTTAGCTGAGATTCTTGGAGGTGAAATAGGTACCCTCCCAACTGTTTATCTTGGAATGCCTCGGGGGGCAAAAAGTAAATCCATTGATATATGGAGCGGAGTTCTGGAAAAATGTGAGAAGAGGCTTGCTAGGTGGAAAAGCCAATACCTCTCATTAGGAGGTTATTAGTGCTTATAAACAGTGTGTTAGATGCTCTCCCTACATATATGATGTCACTGTTTCCTATCCCGGTAAAGATAGAAAAAAGAATGGATTTTTTAAGGAGAAACTTTCTATGGCAAGGCAACAAAGTTAGAAGAGGGTTCCATTTAGTTAAATGGAAAACTGTCACCTTAAGCAAAAAACAGGGTGGCATGGGAGTTAAAAATTTGAAGAAACAAAATCAAAGCCTTCTCATGAAATGGCTCTGGAGATACACAAATGAAGAACACTCATTATGGAGGAGGGTAATCACAGACAAATATGGTGAGGAAGGACCCTGGAAAACTAAGGCAGTGAACAATGTCTATGGAGTAAGTGTTTGGAAGACCATCAGAAATTTGTGGCAGATTTTTAGCAATAAAATCAATCATAGAGTGGGAAATGGGCAAAAAATCTTCTTCTGGGAAGATAATTGGATGGGGCCGCAACCTTTGAAGACAATGTATCCAGACATTTTCATTATAAACCAGCAACAGAAGGCCACCATCAATGAAGTTTGGTCTGTCCAAGGGTGGAATCTCACCTTTAGGAGATTATTGAATGATTGGGAAATCATTAGAATTGCAGACTTCTTCAACACAATCAATCAATTCACTGGTGTCACCCAGAATGATGACAAGGTTTGGTGGCAGGGACACAAGTCAGGTAGTTTCTCTGTTAGATCTTCTTATCAAGCGATCAATCAAACTAACGTTATAACTGAGTTTTGTCCCTGGAAGCATATTTGGAAAGTAAAAATTCCTTATAAAGTGGCATGTTTTGTTTGGCTGGTAGCTAGAAAGGCCTGTTTAACAGAGGATAACCTGATGAAAAGGGGTCTACCACTCTGTTCCAGATGTCATCTATGCGGAAGGGAGGCAGAAACTATTAATCACCTTTTCTTACATTGTTCAGTGACAGTACAAGTTTGGAATATATTTCTAGCACTAGCAGGGGTACACTGGGTCATGCCAAACAACACAAAGGAAATGTTGTCATGTTGGAATAAAGGGAGTAGTCCCTTAGCTCAGAAGAACAGATGGGATTTAATTCCTGCTTGCATATGGTGGTCTATTTGGAAAGAAAGGAACTCAAGGTGTTTTGAAGACAAGGGCAGCTCAATTCAAAAGATAAAAACGGACTCTTTGTTGTTGTTTTATTTTTGGTGTAAGCAGGATTATATAGAGGATCCAGAAGCTATAATAGATGTTCTAGGATCCCCGTAATAGGATAGAAAGTTTAGACGTATATTTTGGTACAACCTCCTGTAATTATGGCCAGCACAGCCTTTGTGCCTTTTGAATATATAAAACTGTTATCATCTCAAAAAAAAAAAAAAAAAGAACTTTATCCTTCTCCATCATGACATGTACTTAAAATGGAAAATGCTCCTAAAGCATACAACAATAACGACAACAACAACAAAAAACCCAGTGAGTTCCCACAAGTGGGGTTTGGGAAGGGTGTGTACGCAGACCTTATCCCTAACTTGGGAAGATGGAGAGGTTGTTCCGATAGACCCTTGGATAAAGAGGCAACAGGTGGTAACAACAACAACAAGATATTAAGAAAACCGAAGCGAAAGAATGCAATCAAAAAGTAGGTAGTACCAGCAGTCTAAAAATAGAGAGATACCATGCTAACACTAATGCTACCTATCTGAGAAAGAAAAAGGGAAACGCTCGACTGCCTGCTAACCTTCCACCCTAATTCTCGACCTCCACACCCTCCTATCAAGGGTTACGTCCTCGGTAAGCTTCAGTTTGCGCCATGTCCTGCCTAATCACCTCTCCTCAATACTTCTTTGGCCTACCTCCACCCCTCCTCATATCCACCAATGTCAACCTCTCACACCTCCTAACTGGAGGCATATGTGCTTCTCCTCTTCAGTTGCCTGAAACATCTCAGCATCGCCTCTCGCATCTTTATCCTCCAGAAGGGCCATCCCAGCTTTTTTCGAATAATTTCATTCCTAATCTTATCTAACTTGGTAGCCCGCACATCCTTCTCAGCACCCTCATTTCAGCTACTTTAAAGGAGTCCAACAAGAAAATGCTCCTAAAGCATGATTTTGGAAAAAAAACAAAAATAAGAAATCGGACGGCCACTCCAAGATCAAATGGTGTTCTTGGAAAATTGGTATTTGGGAACAAAGAAACAATTCTCCAAACCTTTAGATAGTTCAAACAGCAATATTTGCCAGACTCCAATAGAAAGAACTCTGCTCAAAAATACTTTACATATATTGCCCCCATGCAGACTTCTTAGGTCCTTGTTTGCCACAGCATAATGTTCCCTCTTCCGCTATAACAAATAGGTGTACTAGGATAAGTCTAGCAGAGAAATTTAGAAAGCCTAGAAAAGTGGCATGTCTGTTGGGGCTTAAAGTGTTGCACAAGCTTTGGTAAAGAGGGGAAAAAATGGTACATGTGTAACATATGAAAACACATCAGCAAAACAAACACCAACTATATGGACAACATAATTGGAAAAACTGCAATGAACTGAAATATGTGATTCAAATTTTAACACCATTTTAAATTTTTTATTAAAACGTAAAGATGCAGCTCTAACTATTACATTTAGCAATTAGTTTCTTATACTTAATTTAAAATTTGTGTCTAATCACTAACATATTCATCTATACATCTTATTGATTAAAATACAGCTTCACGAGCAACATTTAATGTTTAGTGCCACTCTCTTCAAGGGGGAGCCCCTGATCGCATGGGCACACACACACTAGTGTCTTGGTACTAGCACTGAAACGTTAAATAAGCGAGACGAAGCACCCAATCTATGCTGCACATAACTTCAGTGCTTAACCTTGAATAACATCATAAGCCCATAATTTTTCCAGTAACATCAGTGAAAGCTGTGTAAAGAAATACCATTAGAAGTGTAGTCCAAGTGTCCAACAAGATATCACGTGCAACCCAGCTCCACGTCTCCTCTTCAGTGTGGTTTGCCATAAGGTCTTTAATGACTTCACACATCAGCGCGGACAACAAACTAAGAGTGCCATACGGCCTGAGCATTAAAGTATAGTAGATGTGATTGACATAATCAAATATTCTCACCAGAGAAAAGCTGATGGTTAACCACTAAACTGCAAAAATAAAGCATGAGGCTTGATGGTAACAATGATATATAAATGACCTTATAGACTTCAGCAGTTCATCAAATACTAGCAGGGTGGTTACAGTAGCCATGTATAGTAGCGCTCGGCATCCGTCAAGCAATTCACTAGACAAATTGAAAAATAGGACAGGCATCATCTTACACATTAATAGACAATAGGCGGGCATCGTGCTAATACTAACCTTTCACTTTTTCCATTCTCAATTGATTTTGAAACGGCACCAGGGGGGTCTATCCATGGTATAATTCCAGATAAGAGATGCAGAAGATGCTGCTTTTGAGAATTCCCATCATCTGCATCCATGTAAAGAGGTATACTCAGTGAGCACCCAATGATCCCACAAAAATACTTGAAAAGTTAGCATATACGAGAAAAGGACTGAAGTAACAATCAAGGCAGAGCTGCAACTTACTGTTAATGTAAGAGCAGCAAGGTGAATTCTTTTCTTACATGAAGTTCGTAAAGCAAGTTCTCACGCTCTTCCAGAAGTCAAAATCAGAGTACAGTAAGAGGAGCAAAAGCGAAGAAAAGGCTCTAAAAAGGTAATAATAGTACTTAAACTAAATTATAGGTTCATGATTGATTACTTAGTGAGGTACTACCTTCCTCGTGATAAGTATATGAGGTGGAGTAAGAGAGAAAGTTATAAGCATGATTAAAAGTTCTAACCTTTTTCACCAAAACCTTTGAGAGTTTTGTCTTTTTAACACAAGAAAAGAATTTGATTGGGGTTTCAAAAAGCTTCCACCAAATTATTACAAGTTTCCAACTTTTGCTATGAGATTATCAAAGCAAAACTTATATAAACTTGAGCTTTATCTATCGAACAGAAAGAAGCATAAAGTTACAAGTTTTCAAGGCTCAAGCTAAATCTACCGCTGGTTGGTAGTAAATTTATGCGGTCAAAGCAGTGTTATCAAAGGTGAAAAGCGCAAAAAAGCTCCAAGGTATGTTGGGGCTTTAAGCGCAAAGCGCAAATAAAGAGTGGGATTCAATGAAGAAAGGCAAATGGAGAAAAACTACAAATATGTATATGCAGACCAAGACTAATATCTATAAGCATGAATATCAAATATATGTACAAAGAAATTGAAGAAAATTTATGATAAAGTGAAATACCAATGTTTAGCGTCGCCTCTTCAGTACTACGCTCATTGGCAAGGAAAAGTATATCTTAGAGCCTTGACAACAACACTGAAGCACCCGCTAAGCGAAGTGAAGCGGTCAACATGTTTTGATCCTCGCTTCTTTAAGCGCGTCTTTAATAACACGAGGTCAAAGTTGGTCCGGATGGTCAGATTGATTGACTTAGGTCTACCTTGTTGACAAAGGTTATAGTGATACTTCCTCTTCCGTGGTTAAATAGCACATGTCCACTAATTTCTATCCATGGTTGTTCGTCGTTGGCCTCTTAATCAATTGGACATTAAGAATGTTTTTCTCCATGGAGATCTCGAGGATGAAGTTTATATGGATCAACCACCTGGCTTTGTTGCTCAGCGGGAGTATAATGGTCTTGTTTGTCCATTCCATCGTTCACTCTATGGTCTGAAACATTCTCCTTGAGACTAGTTTGGTAATTTCAACACAGTTATTCAGGAGTTTGAGATGACTGGTAGTTTAAGATGACTCGTAATGAAGTTGATCGTTCTGTGTCTATCAGCTGCTCCAAACGTGTGCATTTACTTGGTGGTTTATGTTGACGATATAGTCGTCACTAGCAACGATACAAGTGGTATCACCAAATTGAAGTAGCATCTCTTTTAGTATTTCCAGACTAAGGATCTAGGCGGATGGAAGTTGGAAGTTTCTTCGAAATATTGAGGTCGCGCAATCTAAGTCAGGTATTGTTATTTCACAATGGCAGTATGCTCAGACATTTTTAAGGAAACTGGAATAACAGTGTTAAATAATAACATATATGTTAATATACTAGTGTCCCACATTGGAGAATAGGTATTAGTATTATGTAATGTCTATATATAAATAGCGCTTACTATAACTCTAAGTATCATTAATAATATTTCGCTCGTTATTTCTCATATGGTATCAGAGCGGAGAGAAATCTTCGTTGTGCAGTAACGAACGAGTTCAAGATAATCAATGCGCGACTATTTCAGGTTGTTTGCGTCACTTCTTCTTCGGTGGGTTTTCTGCGAAAACTGATACCACCACAAGGTTGGGGAAGCTCCGGCAAGAAAACCCTAGAAAACTTTCTGCCTTCATGTGCCAGTAGAACTTGCGCTTCCGGAGAGCGCGTCTGATCCACTCGCGATGTTTTCCGCCTAGATTTCGACGAGATTTTTGGCGACCAAAAGAATGACCAGATTCAATTTTTGGCATACCATGCTTGCCAGCCAAATTCAGTCAAATTTCAAGCCAGTTTCAGTCAAATTTTACTGTGAGAGTCCAACTACATTGTCAGAATCCATGTTGTATATTTGAATGAGGTTGACCTCCTTGCTTCTCTCATGAGGCACTCCTTTTCCCACCGAGCCCCTTTTCTCCTCGGTCCATAGAGACAAAATATAGGACTGATGCCAACAATTCATCAGAATCACTAAGACGGGATCACTAACTAATACTAATTTAATATAATAATCTAATATATGTATTGCACATACTTATGCATATATACTTATTTCTATAATGAAAGTACATATAGATATTTTATCCACATAGTGGATAATTCCGAAATTAAATAAAAAAAACCTCTTTTAACTTAGTGGTAGAATAACGCCATTGTAATGCGTATGTTTTTTTGATAAGGTAAATTGTATTAATCAAAAGGGAGAGAACTCCCGTATACAAGAAGTATAACAAAAAGTAGAGAATTTACATCAGAACATGATTCTCTACAAAAAAACGCCCAGTCTTCTATATAAATGGGGGCTATATAAGTGCACCAAAAAGCGATCAAAGATAAAAGATTATTCTTAAGATGTGAGAAAGGAGACTCAATCCCCTCAAAAGCTCTCATATTTCTCTCCCCCCAAACTATCCACATGAGAGCTAACGGGGCGAAATTCCACGCCTTTTGCTTTCTTCTTCTACGGAAACCGGCCCAGCTACATAGCATTTCCTTTACAGTGCTTGGCATCACCCATTGAACACCAAAAAGGTTCAGGATCGTCCTCCACAAAGCCGAGGACACAGGGCAATGCAACAAAAGATGATCAACTTCTTCCCCTGAAATTTTACACATATAGCACCAACTAACAAGTGTAATTCCCCTCATTCGCAGATTCTCAGCAGTCAAAATCACTCCCCTTGCCGCTAGCCATGCAAAAAAGCACACCTTCGTGGGCGCCTTAGGAATCCAGATCGAGGAGTATGGAAAAGAGGCCTCCTCTCTCACCAACATACTCTGGTAAAAGGATTTTACGGTGAACAGACCATCGCCACGCAAGCCCCATCTCCAAGAATCACAAGATGGCTGAGGATAAATCTTGGAGCTCCGCAATCTCTCAATCTTGCATGTTCCTTCTAAATGAGAGGTCCCATACTACCCCCCCCCCCCCCCGCATGCTCCTTACGAATCTGTTGGACCATCAATTCCTTCTGGTTTGAAACTCTGAAGACGTGGGGAAGGAGACCCTCAGAGTATCCTCTCCACACCACCTATGATTCCAAAAGCTGATTCTCCTTCCATCTCCCACCCTGTAAGAGATGTTGCCACTGAAGGATTCCCAATTCTTCATGATGCTCCTCCACATGCCACACCCGAAAGGTGTTGTGATTGCCTTGGTCTTCCAACCCCCTCCCGTGGAATCGTACTTTTCTACTATGACCTCCCTCCATAGAGCATGCTCGTCTACCCCGAATCTCCATAGCCATTTCCCCAACAAAGCTCTGTTGAATACCCTAAGATCTTTTACTCCAAGTCCACCTCACTTCTTTGGGGAAGTGACTCTGCCAATTCACTAGATGATACTTTCTAGTTCCATCCGCTGCATCCCATAGAAAGTTCCTTTGAATCCGCTCCAGTTTTTCTGTGAGCATCACAGGAGCTTGCAGCAGGGACAAGTAATAGGTGGGCATACTCGATAAAGTGCTTTTAATGAGCACTTCCTTTCCGCCTTTTGACAAGTACCGTTTCTGCTAGCCTGCTAATCTTTTTCCAACCCTTTCGATCACTGGATTCCAAACCGTAGTATCCTTATGCGAAGCGCTCAATGGGAGACCTAGGTAAGTAGTGGGAAGGAAGTCCACCTTACATCTGAGAACATAAAACAAAGCATCAATGTTAGCAACCTCACCCACCGGAAAAATCTCACACTTGCCAAGGTTGATTTTGAAACTTGATACTATCTGAAACCACTGCAGGACCTGCTTCAGGTAGGTCAACTGATCCATATCAGCATCACAAAAAACCAGGGTGTCATCCGCAAAAAGCAAATGAGAGACTCTTCGGGCACTGGGCACCCCGATCGAAGCTCAGAATCCTCTCAAGAAGCCTCCGCCCGCCGCTCGATCCATCATTTTACTCAAAGCATCCATCACTAGAATGAATAGCATGGGGGATAGGGGATCTCCTTGCCTGAGACCCCTGGAGCTGCCAAAGAAACCACACGGGCTACCATTAACCAGGACAGAGAATCTAACTGAGGAAATGCAGAACTTGATCCATCCCCTCCATCTTGCCCCAAACCCCATCCGCATCATAATGAAATCCAGGAACTCCCAATTGACATGGTCAAAAGCCTTCTCAAGGTCCAATTTGCATAAGGCGTATGTTCACAAATATACTAGGGTTCTTAACCACTTCTTGAGGAATTTTTTGGCAGAACTCTCTTCAATCCAACAATGTCTTTGGTATTTGATTTTTTATTCTAAAAACACGGGGTCTGAAAATTCAAGTTTGATGATTACTTTGGAACCCTTAATGGGAAGTTCAAACTATTTAGCTTGGGCTTCCTCGGTTGAGTTGTGGTACAAAGGTCAAGAACAAGATCACTTATCCAAAAAGGCTAGTGATGGAGATGAAAAGGCAAAAGAACATTGGAAGAAGGTTGATGCTCAATTATGTAGTATTATGTGGCAATCTATTGCTTCCAAGTTGAAGCCCATGTTTCGTCCATCCTAGATATGTTATTTAGTTTAGTAAAGGCTCGCACTTTATATACTAATGACATCTCGTTTTTATGATGTGACATCTCGAATGACAAACTTAAAGAAACAGAAATTGGATATGTCTACTTATTTGGGACAGGTACAGCCAGTCATGGAGGAATTTGAGAAGTTGATGCCAGTATGCTAGTTTTGAAAAATAACAGGAGCAACGACTAAAGATGTTTATAGTTCTTACACTTGCTGGACTTCCTACTGACCTTAGATTCAATTCGTGACAAGATTTTGGCTAGCCCTACCATTCCTACTGTCGACGAATTATTCTCTCAATTACTTCACCTTGTTGCACCACCAATGATCTCATCATAAACAGTTGACTCATCTGTTCTCGCATCTCAAAACTAGAAAATCGAACATCTCAAATTATAGAGAATCGATGAGGAAGAGGTCGGTTTAGAAGATCTCGACCCAGGTGTAGTCATTGTAATAAGCTTGGACACACTCGTGAATTATGCTACTCTTTGCATGGTCTGCCACCCAGAAATGCTCATGTTGCTCAAACCGATATTGCAAGTGATCAAGGGTTTTCTTTATCTGAAGAGGAATTTAATGAGTTCCTTTAGTATCGAGCAAGTAAGCAGACATCTCTACAAGTAGTCTCTCTGTCGCTGGTAATAAATCTCTTGTTATTCATGGTCTCTTCCCTATGTTACTTTAGCCAATGGCTTCCAAACATAAGCAAAAAGAGTTGGACAAGCTAATCCCCTTTTCCTGTATCACTCTTGATTTTGTCCTTTATGTCCCTGGTTGTCCTTTAAGTCGTGCATCCGTTAGTCGTTTAACTCATGCCCTCAATTGTGGTTTACTATTTCTTTATGATTCTTTTGTTACGCAGGACTGCAGTACGGGACAAACGATTGGCATAGGGCGTGAATCATAAGGCCTTTACTACCTTAACTCTTCTAATTCCTCCACAGCATGTCTAGTTACAGATACTCCAGACTTAATTCACACACATTTGGGACATATGAGTTTATCCAAGCTTCAGAAGATGGTGCCTAGTTTATCTAGTTTCTCTACATTATATTGTGATCGTGTCAGCTTAGGAAACATACCCGAGCCACTTTTCAAGTATTACTGAGAGTCATGTAGAGTCTAGTTTTACTTTAGTTCATTCTGATATATGGTATTCTAGTAGAGTCAGTTCAACCTTGGGATTTCGTTATTTATAGTCTCATTGATGATTATCAAGATGTACTTGGTTTTTCTTCACGAAAGATCGTTCGGAGTTGTTTTCTAATATTCCAGAGTTTTTGTGCTGAAATAAAAAAATCCGTTTGGTGTTTCTATCCACACTTTCATAGAGATAATGACTTACGTGTTCCTCTTAGTTTGAGCAATTTATGATTTCTCAAGGAATTATTCATCAAGCTTCTTACTTGTATATTCCTCAGCAACATGGAGCAGCAAAAAGAAAGAATAGACACCTAATTGAGACTGCTCG
Organism: Nicotiana sylvestris; assembly: GCF_000393655.2. Lineage (NCBI taxonomy): Eukaryota > Viridiplantae > Streptophyta > Magnoliopsida > Solanales > Solanaceae > Nicotiana > Nicotiana sylvestris. Next base: position 137,353,881 of record NC_091065.1, on the reverse strand, counting down.
CACACTTCTCATTCAGTCCCAATGAGTCCCATGTTCCGCTGCATTTTTTGGGCGATGCAATTCTCAAAGCTTGTTATTTGATTAATAGGATGTCTTCATCTTTCATCCATAATCAAATTCCACATTTAGTAACTTTCCCTAAATCACCCTTATACTTTCTTCCCCCTCGTGTTTTTGAGACGACATGTTTCATTCATAACTTAGTCCCTCAAAAAGATAAGTTAGCTCATTGGGCTCTCAAGTGTGTCTTCCTTGGTTATTCTCGGATTCATAAGGAATAGTGTTGGCTCTCAAGTGTGTCTTCCTTGGTTATTCTCGGATTCATAAGGAATAGTGTTGCTTCTCACCTGATATCTTCGTAGGTATCTTAAGTTAGTCGATGTCACATTTTTTGAGTCTCAGTCTTACTTTACCTCTTCTGACCATCTTGATGCATCTAAGGTCTTACCTATACCGACGTTTGAGGAGTCTACTATTGCTCTTCCTACATCCCCAGCCACAAAAGTCTTACCCATGTCGGCTTTTGAGGAATCTACTATTACACATCCTACATCCCTGCCACATAAACACCACTTTTGACTTATGGTCATCGCCCGCCTCCAGCATCAGGCCTAGCTAATTCAACGATTGCACTTCAAAAAGGTCCAGCGGACCGGACCTTGCACCTACTATTCTTTTGTCTCCTCCTAGTCCATCAATTGCACTTCAAAAAGATATACAATCCACACTTAATCCTAATCCCCATTATGTCGGTTTAACTTATCCTCGTCTGTCATCACCATATTACACATTTGTATCATTTTTATCTTTTGTTTCCATCTCGAAGTCTACCGGTGAAGCACTATCTCATCTAGGATGGCAGCAGGCTATGATTCACGAGATATCTGCGTTATATGCGAGTGGTACTTGGGAGCTTGTTCCTCTTCCTTCAAGTAAATCTACGGTTGGTTGTCATTGGTTTTATGCAGTCAAAGTTGGTCTGAATTGCCAGATTGATCTGCTTAATGCCCCCTCGTTGCCAAGGGTATACTCAGATATTTGGGCTGGATTATCATGACATTTTCTCTCCCGTGGCTAAAATAGCATATGTCCATCTTTTTCTATGAATGCTCCATTGGCCTCCAGTTGAACATTAAGAATGTTTTTTCTTCATAGTGACCTTGCGGATGAAGTTTATATGGAGCAATCACCTGGTTTTGTTGCTCAAGAGGAGTCTCGTGGCCTCGTATGTTGGTTACGCTAGTCACTCTATGGTCTGAAATAGTTTTCTCTGACCTGGTTTGGTAAGTTCAGCACAGTTATTCAGGAGTTTGGCATGACTCATAGTGAAGCTGATCACTTTGTGTTTTATAGGTATTCTGCTACAAATCGGCGTATTTATTTGGTGGTTTATGTTGAAGATACTGTTATTACCGGCAATGATCAGAATGGTATCACTATTAAAGCAACATCTCTTTCAGCGCTTCCAGAATAAGAATAAGGATCTCGGGAGACTGGAGTATTTTCTAGGTATTGAGGTTGCTCAGTCTAACTCGGATATTGTTATTTTACAGTAAAAGTATGCCTTAGACACAGGTTGTAGACCCATTGACACTCTTATGGATCTGAATGCTAAACTTCTGCCAGGACAAGTAGAGCCTCTTAGCAACCCTGGAAGATATAGGTGGTTGGTTGGTAAGTTGATACGTCGGAGTGATTAGACCTGACATTTCCTTTCTTTTGAGTATTGCGAGTCAGTTGTCCAAATTCTTCGATATATAAAATCAGCCCAAGCAAAGGACTGATGTTCGAGGATCGAGGACATGAGCAGATTGTTGGATCCATAGATGTTGATTGGGCAGGATCACCTTCTGATAACATTTTACGTCTGGATATTTTGTTTTAGTAGGAGGTAATTTGGTCATCTTGGAGGAGCAAGAAACAGAATATGGTTGTTTGCTCTAGTGCAGAAGCAGAATATCAAGAAATGGGATCAAACAGTTGCTACTGAAGTTTGGAGAGATTCGTCATATGGAACTTGTGTGTGATAATTAAGTTGCCCTTTATATCGCATCAAATCCAGTGTTCCATTAGAGGACTAAACACATTGAGATTGACTGTCACTTCGTTAGAGAAAAGATACCCTCACGAGATGTTCTTTCAAAGTTCGTGAAGTCAAATGATCAGCTTGCAGATATTTTCACTAAGCCCATCACTGATCCTCGTATTAATTATATTTTAACAAGCTCGGTACATATAATTTTTATGCATCGGCTCAAGGGGGAGTGTTAGATAGTAGTGTATATAGTAATATACTAGTGTCCCACATTGGACAATAGGTATTAGTGTTATGTAATATCTGTATATAAGTAGCGGTCTGTGTAATTATAAGTATCATTAATATTAATAATTTCTCACAAATAGATTTAGACCTAATGGCTCCCGTGTGAATCTAATGCTAAGCTTATGTCACGACAGGGGGAGGAGTCCCTTAATGACCCTACAAGATATAGGCAACTAGTCAATAAGTTAAACTACCTCACAATGACTTGATCTGACATTGTATTACTAATGAGTGTTGTAATCCAGTTTACAGACTCTCCATGTAATAGTCATGGGGACGATATTCATTGTCCCCGGTCAAAAGAACTACTTTTTGAGGATCAAAGCCCTACTCAAAGGACTACTTTTTGGGGATCGAAGCCATTAGCAGATCGTTGGATACATAGACATTGACTAGGAAATATCACCTTCTAATAGACAGTCTACGCCTGGATACTGTGTTTTGGTAGGAGGTAATTTGATGTTTTGGAAGAGTAAGAAACAAAATGTGGTTACTCGATCTAGTGCCAAAGTAGAATATCGAGCAATTATTATGGCAACTTGCAAGCTTGTTTGGATCAAACAGTTGCTCACCGAATTGGAATTGGAAATATTAGTCAGATGAAACTTGTGTGCGATAATCAAGTAGCTTTTCATATTGCACCGAATACGATATTCTATGAGAGGACTTAACATATTGAGATCGACTGTCACTTCATCTGAGAAAAGATATTCTCACGAGACATTGTTACGGTGTTCCTGAATTCCAATGATAACTTATGGATATTTTCATCAAGTTCCTTATTGGTCCTCGTTTAGTTACATTTGTTAAAAGATTGATATGTACGACTTGTATGCGCTAGCTTGAGGGGGATGTTAAGAAGATTGTACATGATATAGTAAATCAATTAGAATTAATTAGATTGATCATTTCCTAATTTAGATCTTGTACATTCACTATTTAAATCCGACATCTTGAGGGAATAATCAAGCTAAGTTTTCACTCGATTATTCCTTTCTTGTCTTAATTTCTCACACTATCGATATGATCAAGACTCGATTCTCATTAATGAACATGAGTTGACGATCATGAAGAGCAAACATCCTCAACTTCAATCAGAGATGTACCACATCTATCACAAGAGTCAGGAATAATGTAGCCAAAAAAAAAAGGTAACCACAAACTTGATGGTGAACTAGTATGAGTACCAGATGGAAATATTGTCCCGGACAAGGAGCAGAATTGCACTATAAGCTTTCGCGCAGAGACTGCAAGAGGACAATCAAGCCAGTATTCTTCACATGAAAACTTCAGCCTCAGTGCCCCATAAAAACTCAAAAGCCACCCAATGTGACCACTTGACACAAGTATACCCCGCCAAGAGGATCCAGGCTATAAACAATGAAGACAAGAAACATAAATTGCTAAAAAGATTAGTAGCTAGAATCTCTAGTAGAAACAATCCAACAATAGTAAATGCACAATGTATGAGCAAAAAATTATTAACTGTTACACCAAAAGAAACTACATCGCAACATATTCCATTTCTTTAATAGTTCAAGCAGGCACCCGTAACTGACGGGAAAATAGAATTTGTAGGTACTTTAAAAGAATAAAAATTTCATCACTATGAAGAAGAAAACCCGGTATCCTAGAGGAAAACAAAATATAGAGCTCTCCAGTGGTGGTGAAGATCAGTCTAGCAGCTATCATGAGGTAAGCTCAATGGATTTGCAGCATATATAGGCCAACTCCTCCATCCCACATATGGTGTTAAAGCAGACTGATCTCGCAACACATTGCACTCCTAACCAAACACAAGCTCAGCCAGCTAAGCCCTCTGCAAAGAATCTTTCCATTGCCGGTACGTCCACAACCCACTATTTGATTGACATGAGCCAGCTAGATCAAGTTGCAAGCAAAGAGATCCATGTGCCAAGTGGGCCAATTACAAGAGCTAGAGCCAAGAAGATCCAAAAGGCCATGAATGCATTGGTCAAGAAATTCCTCGGAGTAGATATGGGCTTCAAGGAAGGAGACGTGTAAGAAGATTCAAGATTGGTCAATCGCTTTGGCTTGTCAGCATAACACGCCCATCACTTGCCGATCTGAGCTGAATCGGGACACATTCTATTAGTTAAAATCATAGGAAGTTAGGAACTTATCATAATAAGTGAGATATGATTGCCACGTGTTATTAATTAGTCTTTACAAGTGGATCTTTAGGTCTTTATTATTAGCTTAATAATGGCACTGGGAGGGTGGGCCAATTTGGGACGGCGTTAAGAATTACTTTTCTAGTACAAATACTCTTCCATATGTGAGGAAAAGAAAAAAAAACTTTTAGCTTATCATCATTAGCAATAGATTGCTATTCTCTATAAGGAATCACTATTTTCCTGGAATTCTTCTTAGAATTTGCGGCCGTATTCATCAAGGTGAGCTTCCTTGTCATGCTTGCTATTTGATAGGTTAATTTATTTATTTTTTATTCCTTGATTCCAAACTTTGGGTTTAATCTTTGTGTTTGTGATAGATTTAAGTTCGTTCTTTCCAAACAATAATAACAGCTAAGCCTCAGTCCCAAACAAGTTGGGGTCGGAGATATGAACCCTCATTCCTTTCTTTAAGCTCAACTCATATCATCATCATTACCGAAATAAAATAAAAATGAAACTAAAAATAAAAAAAAGTATGATTATATATATAAATATATAAAATAGTTAATAATTTAATAATGACAATGAAGGGGAGCCTTGACGTAACTGGTAAAGTTGTTGTCATGTGACCAGGAGGTCACGGGTTCAAGCCGTGGAAATAGCCTCTTGCAGAAATGCAGGGTAAGGTTGCGTACAATAGACCCTTGTGGTCCCGCCCTTCCCCGGACCCCGCGCATAGCGGGAGCTTTAGTGCACCGGGCTGCCCTTTTTTTTTTAATAATGATAATAATATAAGTTTTCTGTCGAGTCTAAAACCTATTCCCAAATGGTAGGTATCAGCTATATGGATCTTTCTCTTTCATTGTGCTTTATCTTTAGCTAAGTATGCATGATTTCGAGGATTTGTAGGTCTTTAGAGACAACTTTCTTCCATGCGATTTTAGATCTACCCCGAACCCTCTTGACACCTTCCCTGGCCATAGTTTCACAGTTATTGATCGATGCATCTGTAGGTCAACGCTAGATATGACCAAACCATCTTAAGCGACCTCCTTTCATTATATCTTCAATGAATGCTACTTGCTCCTTCGGGCTAATATGGTCATTCTTAATTGTTAGATAGTTACATGTAAATAATCCTAGTCTCATATGTAGTAGGGGTAGAATATGTCCTAGTCCCATATGTATTAGGAATAGAATATATATTATATATTGGCTCATTGTATCATTGTTAATAAAATAGATTTTTCTCCCGTGCATTCTCACATGGTATCAGAGCTTCGGTGAGAAAAATGTTGATGTGAGTCACTCCAGCGACATCCACGAAGAAAGATCTCTTCGTCATGCAATTTTCCGACAACTTCGTCTTTTTCCCGGGGTTCATCACTGCTGTAGTGTTTATGTGCATATACCAGTACCACCATCAGATCTGAAACCCTTGTGCGACCAAACCCCAGAAATCCTAGTCGCATCGAAACAGAAAAATCAGTCACCGCGCATCTATCCGATTGACGACTCAAGATTGATTTGCGTTCTCTCTTCCCCGGACCCCGCGCATAACGGGAGCTTAGTGCACCGAGTTGTCCTTGACCTTCATCGATAAGTGTTGTGTGAAAACAACTACTACCATCTTCTTCAGAAAAGTTGGACAACAAAACCCCAGTCAATCGCTACGGCAGAAAGTCCCTGGCACGCCTCCACACACCACCAGAACTAGGGTTCCGGCGAGCGTGTTTGACACCCGAGCAGGCGCGTAGAGCACTTACCAACCAGAATTTTCAAAAACTTATTTAGGCCAGTTGTTTCGTGCGGTGATTCCGAGTACACCAGTATAATTTCCTACATATTCGAGAACTTTGGAATTTTTCGGTGAGCTACAGTAACGTTACTGGCGTGTGTGAGCCATTCTAGCCACTTTTTGACAATATTTCTTTAGGATAACTTACTTGTCTAGTGATTCCGAGCCTACCCATATAAATTACATCAAATTCTGACAACTTTTATTTTTTCCGAAGTGAACAGTGCACTTTTTTCTAGCGTGAACAGTAATTTCCAAAAAAGATTATGTTTTCTGATGGTGTTTTAGAACGTATTTTGTAGTGTGGAATTCGACTTAGTCTCACTATTTTCAAATTTCTCGGCGACTTTTCCGCCAACTTCTGTTTATTAGCAACCACCTAGTTTTGTTGCTCGGCGGACTTATATGTCGCTTGCGCCGATCACTTTATGGTCTAGAGCAGTCTCCTCGAGTCTGGTTTGGTAAGTTCAACAAAGTTATCCAAGAGTTTGGCATGACTCATAGTGAAGTTGAATGATCAGCTTGCATATATATGTTTAACTAAGTCCCTCGCTAGTCCTCGTACTCGTTACATATGTAACGAGCTCGATACATATGATTTATAGGCACCGGCTTGAAGGGGAGTGTTAGATAGTTATATGTAAATAATCCTAATCCCATATGTAGTAGGAGTAGAATATGTTCTAGTCCCACATGTTGTAGGAATAGAATATATATTATATATTGGGCTCATTGTATCATTGTTATAAAATTGATTTTTCTCCCGTGCATTCTCACATTAATCTTATCTAATCTTGGGTCAGTGCACATTTATCTTAGCATCTGCATTTCTGCAACAATTATCTTGTGGATATGTTGGATTTTAGCAGCCCAACATTCACTATTATATAAACATAACGGGTCTTATAGTTTGTCTACAATACTTACCTTTCACTTTGGTAGGCATCTTTCTATCACATAACACTCGGTAGCACTATTCCATTTCAACCATCCGGTTTCAATCCTACGAGTAACATCTTCATCGATCATTTCATTCTCTTGAAACAACGAGCCTAGCTATCTAAATTGCTTTCATTTTGTCACCGCAATCCCATCTAGTCTCACCTCAACTTCGCTCTTCTCATGCTAAATAAACTTGCAGTGCATGTACTCAATCTTACTTCTATTTATCCTAAAACCCTAACTCTCAAGCTTTTGGTTGACACCCTCACTAGTTTCGTTAATTAGCACAATATCATAAGCAAATAGCATACCCCAGTGGACCTTATTTGTAGTTCGTTGGTTAGCTCATTTATAACTAGGGTAAATAAGTAGGGGTTGAATGCAAAATCCAGTGTAAACCCACGATTACGAGAAATTCCTCTGCATCTCCTACTACTGTTATCACCTAGTGACAACTCCTTCATACATGTCTTTTATGGCAACTATATACAACGAACAATAAACCTAGTGAAATCCCACAAGTATGGTCTGGGAGGATGGGGTGTACGCTGACCTTACCCCTACCTTGTGAGAGGTAGAAAGGCTATTTTCGATAGACCCTCTGCTCAAGAAAAGCGTTTCCAAAACTGGTTTTAAGAAAAACAGGAGTAAAAAGTAATGGTGAAAAAGAAAAGGAAAAGTACTGCCAGCAAAAGTAGTAAAGATACCCAAATATAGAAAAACAACAGTAACAAATTTAAGGAATAAAACAATAATAGGATAATAATAATGATACTGAAAAGCAAAAGATGGAGCAAATAAGGTGCTCTAAACTATAACCAAGTTCTCCCACACAAGATGGAGCAAATAATGATATTGCTCATAAATGCTCGACTACTTACTAACCATCTACCCTAATGCTTTCCTATATAGAGTCATGTCCATGGTGAGCTGAAGATTGGTCATGTCATGCCTAATCACCTCTCTCCAATTCTTCCTCGGTCTACCTCTACCACTCATTCGGTCTATCACTGCCAGCCTTTCCCACCTCCTCACTGGAGCATTTGTGCTCCTTTTTTTCACAAGCCCGAACTATCGCAGCCTTGCTTCCCACATTTTGTCCACCAATGAGGCCACTCCCACCTTGCCCCGTATATCTTCGTTCCTGATCCTATCTCTCCTAGTATGCCCACACATCCATCTAAGCATCCTCATTTTTGCTACATTCATGTTCTGAGCATGTGAATTCTTGATTGGCCAACACTCTGCTCCGTACAGCATAGCTGGTCTAACAATCGCTCTATAGAACTTATAAGTCTCTGCGACACATTTTTATCAAATACGATTTTTATAGACATTTATATATTTAATATGAATTCCTTTTCTTCTCCATCACTGTAATACTCTATCATATGCTTTCTCTAAGGTTAATGAACATCATATGTAGATCTTTCGTCCTTTCGCAATAAATTTCGATCAAACTTCTTAGCAAGAATATAGCCTCAACTGTAGATCTACCAAGCATAAATCCAAACTGGTTCCCAGTCACTCTTGTTGTGTTCCCAAGTCTATGCTCAATCACTCTTACCCTGAGTTTCATCGTATGATTCATAAGTTTAATGCCACGATAGTTCGCACAACTTTGAATATATCCTATGTTCTTATAGATTGGAATCAGGAGGCTCTTCCTCCACTCTTCAGGCATCCTACCACTTCCTAGTATAGAATTAAATAACTAGGTGAGCTATACTACTCCAACCTCATCAAGACACTTCCAAGCCTCTATAGGGATACTATCTGGGCCACAAGCTTTTCGAATCTTCATATTTTTCATGGCATCCTTTACCTCTGTCGGCCTAATTCTATGAGTATAACTAAAGTTTCTATCAAACATCTTGGAGGTCTAAAATGCTATCATCTTGTTTTGTTCTTTCCAAACATTAGATTTAATGTGTTTTTCTTATTTGGGAAAAGGTCAAATAAGCTTCAAAGTTTGTTCTGAGGATAAGTGAGTTGGCAAGTTCTAAGGCGTTTTGCAGGTGAAAAGGTGACGGTAGCAGCAATTGTGGAAGATAAGGTACAAGGGGAAGTCGAAGCTGAAGTTAAAGGGTCTTCATCCTTTCATTTTGGTGCAAATAAGCGGGAAAATACTACTTGTTTTGGTTTCCCTATTTTACCAATGTCGTCGGTGTCGATTGTCGATTGTTGCGGTGGAAGAAGGTGGCATCCCTCTTTTTTCAACCGGGTTATAAAATAAATGGGGCGGGTTAGAAAAAGCGTCAGGTTTATGATACCCATATGTATGGACTAAAACGAGTAACATGGCCCAATAAAACGCTGCCAACACATTACAATTATGGCATGCATGTCGTTAAATCGAGGGATATTTTTAGCAATAGAAATAACAGTGGGGGTATTTTTGGACTTATAGGTGGACGGAGGGTAATTTTAAACTACTTACCAAAAATAAGGGTATTTTTGACCCTTCTCCAATTAAAAAAAGAGATCACAGGTGCATCACTAGTTTATTACCTGCACTAGGTTACATTCGGTCCTCTTAGAGGAGCTTACATCATCCCTTACTCCACCAGAGAAAACATCGATGGCTCGTTTTGCATTGTCTGGCATGTTTGTATCATATTTGAAGTCCCAGTTGAGGATCTGAAGCATCAGACGCAATGTTGTTGTACAAACTTTAACTTCGGGAATTGCAGAATCAGATTCAATTATTTTATTGGAAACACTAACAGCAGCATCTTGTGCCCAGCAGTAAAACATCTGCACATTGGAAATACACCAAAAAGGGAAAAGAACCCATGTGAACCATATTAATTTAGTGAAAAATAAGAAACTGCAAACTGAACGGAGGGGCCTGATGGAAGCTGTATCCAAGTCAGGAAAAAATATCAGCGCCAATTGCAACTGACTAACCTTTAGATATTCTAACTCAAAAGAGACTCGGCACTGCTCATGAAACTCCCTGGGAAGGGCCATAGCAGTTGAAGTAGAAGGTGAGAATTCAGATACCTGAAAAAGACGCAGAACAAATTTCAACTGAAAATATTATGACTAAATACTGATTTGATTTTACCCACATGAAAGATGGGAAATATAAAACAGTTGGTAATGGCTTTCATGTTAAAGTTACAAGATATTGTATGTGTGATGTACCAAGGATTCCAGAAAGTTCAATCCAATGAACTGCACATCAAGACCATGGCTGCCAACTATCGCCTGTCTCACCTGTCATAACACAAGAATAAAGATCGCATGCATTGAAAAAGGATAACCATAATCGAGTGTGCCATTTTAATCCTTCTCAAAAATAATTATCGAGTATGTCACTGTTGCAAAAACGCAGAAAGAAATTTAGCACATTCAACTTACTAAAATTTTATCACTTGTTCTACTGTAGCATCAAAAGACACAGCTGTGACTAAACATAGTCAGAGTGCAAGAATAATGGGGAAGAGGGGCTATCCTATACTCTTCATGGCATAAGGCTATAGGCCTCATTCTGGGAGATATTTCTTAATGTACTTCTGGAAAATTGAGAACTTTGATGCTGATATGACACACAAATAATCTTTAGGGAAAGCTTCCATCTTTGATGGTTTACATAATTTTCACTAAAAGAGAAACGACTTGAGAGGAAACTTCTATTTCATGGGACTGTGTGCAAGGGGGGAACAGTGGCCAGCCGGCAGTTTCTTGTTCCCCTGTTAAGTGACTTTTATACTTAGGAATTAGTGGCTGGAACTTTTAGGGCACAGTGGATCACGTTATTCTCATCTAGCCTCTATTTGAAAATGTAACACTATCAACTGCCTCTTAGCATTCTATGGTTTACCTTCCGAGACTAACAAACGTCTTCTGCCTTCTGATTAGGTGACTTACCATTTTTAAAGCTTGTATTTCTAATTGTAAGTCTCATCATAGTATTGCAGTGTAGTTCTTATATGGTCCCTAAAATACTCAGCTCATGAGCTAGATTTATGGTGAAGTTAGGTCCAAGATCCATTTTCCCAACATGAGTGCTCCAATGAGACTCTAGGTTGGAAAGAAACCCTAAACCTTTCTTATTCCACAGCTGTGACGACCCAAGTAACTCTGACATTTCATCTTGATTTTGCATATGTAAAACGAGTCATGCTCTATCAAATTATCTGGCACTTTGAGTCTGCTCCGCAACACTGGTACCTTTTTGCGCCTGAATGTGTTTTGAGAGAGAACGGCAGTGCTTGAGGCTTACCATAATGGAGGGTAAAACTTGCAATATTTAAGGAACAATTAAATAATTAGTTATCATAAAACTACATAAAGGATATTAAAGAAACAAAAGCTTCCCCAAGCATAGAGAGAACGGACAGGCACAGGTAGCTAAGCTGAAGCTTCCCATTAAATTAATACTCAACTATGAAAAGACTTCAATAAATTGGCTTCGAATTTAAATAGGACTGTTAATATTTTAAAAAAAAAGTACATGCTAAAAATGTTAATTAGATATCCAATAGCCCAATTTTTCATAACTGGGCTGCTGATGACATGATATATGCAATATCAACTGATCAATTAACTAGTAACTACGCCTCAATTTCAAACTATTAGGGTTCTGATATATGAATCATTTGTACTCAATCCTATCTAGTAACTCCTATTACATTCCAATAATTATTAATTTGTCTTTCAAGACAACACACGAGTTCTCAAACGGTCTCTGAGTATCACACTTATCTCTACATAGACATACAAGCCCCTAATCAGAATAAAAAGACTCTTGGCAAGTATCATAGCATATGTAAGTGTATTAAAAGCTAAGCCTTAATCCAGCTAGCTAGTTTTACCTGTGGAATCCTTTGATTCCATCATGTTCTGGTTTTACTTTTTACCTAAATTCACATCGATTCCAAAATTGTATTTTCTTGTATGAAAGTACATCTATGCATTTCTACAACATTCCTCTTGAAGAGTATTTGACCATAGAGGTCCAACATTCACTATCACATGCTAATATTTTAAGATGAATAACCGCTCATAGAACTGGCATTATGCTCATTTGGATAAGGTAGAGCCAGATTTTAACCTTTTTTAGGTATCTTTTATTTAATCCATTTCAAGAGAGCTCTATGTGCCCCCAAAATAAATCTGAGATTTTTGTTTTCTTGCACATAAATGTCAAAAATCATCACTGTCAAAAATGACCCTTAAGGCCCTATTGCCCATGTATGCCTCAGCTGCAACCCAAGGCATAAGGCTCTCTCTGGTATCTTTTAAAAGCAAGAAGGCCTATGCTGCTGGAATGTGTGCTGATCATTGGAGCTTAAACCCATATGTCTAGACTCCAGAGAACATCAAACCCAAGTCAGGATGATCGAGCATTTTCTCATTTGCAAAATTTCAGAGGAAATGCTAATTATGATGGACATTTCCTCACACCATGCCCATGGGAGGCAGGGAGGGAGGTCCAGTTATTGCAAAAAAAGAATCACCAAGAGTTAGGATCCACGAAAGATTCCAGCCCCTCCTGTCTAAAAGGCAAGGGAGGTCTGAGATCAGTCAAGCTTTCTGAGAGTTGTCAGGCAGCTCAAGTTGGTCCAACCAGCTCATGAGCTGCTTTTGTACTGTGTCCCTGAGACAGTTCATATAACATGACAGTATCAACACACAACTGACAACTTAACCACTTGTCATCTCAGGTTGAGAAGAAATCTGTGGTGGAAACAAGGGATTGCTTCATAATCACATTTTATGATGAGGTATAAGAGATCACTTTTACGATACCTTGTGGGTGATTCTAGTAGAGTCGATTTATATTTCAAGTGGAAGACAAGTTTCTGAGTTTAGGTGGAATTTGAGCGCTATGATAAGTCTGTCTCGTCTAGTTAATTCACTTTGTGAAAGTACATCACTTATGATACCCAAATCATGAAACCATCTAGACTTCTCAGTTAAAGGAAACAATAACAAACCATGTGTTAATATATTATCGAAGAAAATATGTATTCAGACAATAGTGATGGATAATTTAAGAAAAGTATGTACCTGGACCAGGGTATAAACAAGAAAGAGATATTCATACAATGCCAAAATTATGAACTTGAAAGACAGACCTCAAGGAAAAATGTCTCCTTCTGAGCAGCACTGAATTCTATCCTATACAGAGACACAAGCACCAGTCATGAACAGCTTTTAAATCCCTATTGCTTGGAAATTTATGATATCATGTACACAAAATCCAAATTGAGGAACTGCACATATTAAAGATAATATCTGTGTTGGCCAAGCGCATGAATACTAACCAAAGGAAATGATAATAGCACACAAGCGCACCTTAAAACTAAAAGATCAAAGATGCCATAAAATAAACTCATTCATTTTCAAGAAATAGAAAAATCCTTTACACGCTTAAATATGAAAGCTTCATATGAAATCATGGTTTCCTTGTAAATTTTAACTTATCTTGCACAATCTCCAGTTTACAGAGAATCCCTCCGTTGTTTCCCAGTTTACATATATTTTTTAACTCTAAGCCAGCAATCACAACCACAATAACATATGTATTTCCCTTGTTGAGATATTCTACTATCATCCATAATAGTCTTCTTGTTAAATTTTCTTTCTTTTTCTTTTAATCGAAAAAATCCCCGAGAGCATATGGCACACAGTACGAAACAAAACTCGGTGCATAATGCGCCCGTCCCTCTACCCTCCTGCACTCAAATACCAAATACCAGGATTTGTCAGCAACAATAACAACAACAAACCCAGTGGAGTCCCACAAGAGGAGTCTAGGGAGGGTAGTATGTACGCAGACCTTACCCCTACCCTTAGGAGATAGAAAGGTTGTTTCCAGTAGACCCTCGGCTCAAGAGGATGAAAAGCAACAATAGAAACAAGCAGTATCAAAAATAGGTGGAAGGAAGCTACTAGCAACAAGCAGTAAGAGCGGCAAGATAGTAGGAAAACAGCATGAAATACTGGCAGTCTAAGAATAAGACACTATCAGACTAACCTGTCTGAAACCCCACGTCCGGAACAAAAAAACGCTCGACTACCAACTAACCTTCTACCATAATTCTCGACCTCCAAACCCTCCTATCAAGGGCCTAATACTACGCTCTTACTGTTAGACCAAGGCTCTAGGGACGATCTCCTTAATAGATATTTAATCACAAACATCCCAGTACATCAACTATATGTAATCACAAAAATCCTAGTACATCAAATAACTATAATACAATGTATGTATGTGTGAACGGACTCAGATATGTGTATACAGAATTGAGCAAGTTCAAGCGCATAAAAGAGCTACTTTTGTGATCACATAACTGCTAGCATTAGCAGGACAAATATATAATGCGTGAATTATGATGTGCATGACTTCAAACTTCCAATATAGAGCCACTTACCAGCCCCTTTTTATCAACTGGGCAGCTACAGATGCAACTTTTGCTTGAACATATCCCTCAGGTGAACTAGCATATTGTATAGCAGAGTGGAAGCAAAAGCTGCAGTAAATGACTAAATTTGAGAACACCGCCAGAGAAGAAGGATGTGTCGAATCCTTTTGCTTTCCTTTTTCCTTTTTTTTTTTTTTGGTTGGGGGCACGGGGGGAGGAGAAAACAATTCTTTAAAAGGATGGGGTAAGTTTTATATTGTACAGATGCAGACACCATTGATGAGAAAGGTCTATAGAAATAACAGAAAGCCTAAGCTCATCAGCACGAGAGTTCTGTATCTAAGAAGATAATATTTCAAATTGTTTCTCATTTGTACACATCTCAAAATAATAGAAAAATGGAACTTATATAGAGCCAAAGCAGCTACAATGCTCGATTCATTTAAACAACAGCATACCTTATCAACCCCCTCTTGTCATCAATCTCAAGGGATGCCCATTCTCTTAAAGCTGCATCTCGAATTGCTCCAGCAGCCTGAAACCTTGCATTTGCCAACTGAGAATTTTCTGGTAAAATAAAAGCAGCATTAATCGATAAATAGAAGAACTCGTTACCAGCATTTTTAGCTATCGAGGTAGTTACTAATCAACTTCTGAAAATCATGTATCTAGAAATTTTTCTTTCTTTAAGAAAGAAAAATAGATTGTATAGTGTCGTGTGTGGTTAGAGGAGTTGCAGATTCTACAACAGCAAAACAGTAATATAAAAATAGACAAGAGCAAGGGGTATTTTTGAAATTTTTGAACATTTAGACCATCTTATACTGGTAAAAAAAGAAAAAGAACATACGGTGTGAATGGAGGACCGTACATATTTAACAAATCATTGTCGGGATAAAAACTATCATCATGTTCTCTTTCCGCATTCCCTTCTTGGATGTCAAGATTTATGTCATGGACTACTTTCCACCGGTGCCCAATTAACTGTTGGTCTCATCCTATGGCGTGTCTTCTGAAGTCTCTTAGTGCCTTGTGCTAACATCAGCCCACCAGTCGTGCGCAGGCAGAGCCCATAATGCCCACACACAAACAGCATAGGCCACAGCCAATGCCAGATATAGTCTAGATGCCCCTTAGTAAGGGCGCAGCCCTACCAAGAGCCACCTAGACCAAATTAACCAAATGAAATTCTATCTTGCCAGTACAAGTTACTCGGAGTACTTGCATAGGCCTTAGGGCCACTTTCGTTGTATATAGCTTCATTTTCCTATTGTGTATTTGTAACATTCTTTTAGTCTACTACTATAGCTTTGGTTTTTTGTCTAAGACATATGAGTAGTCAAAGTCATCAAGCAAAGAGAATCTTTTGCAAGGGCAATCCCCCTACACCACATGTCTACGTTTACATTGTACTATTTTACTCAATCAATCAACATTCATTTCTTAGTGAAATGAATTCGTATTTCACAATTTCCTCGCGGCTTTAAAGCATTGCATATGATTGCAACACAACGACTTGTTAGGAGGAAACAAAAGCACTGTTGTTTTGCCTCACGTCATGTTTCCACATTAGACAAAGAAGCGGCTATGTAACATTAATACTATCGTTAGTTATGGAAACTTACTGTACTCACTAAGTCAAAAAGTTTGTTACTAATCCCATCAAGATGCATTTAAATGACAAAATATTTTTCGACATCCCTATCATCATTAACAAGCAAACAAGTCACTCAACCACACTACAACTAAGACGTAACTAACCTTATGAAATCATCTAGCCAACTCTATAGAAGTGGAAGGTCGCCTAATTTAGCAAATTTATTTCTGATAGACACAACGAGAGCAAACATCCTCATCCAATAACACAACTCTAAAAGACAGGATATTATCGCCATTTTTTATTCCTCTAGAAAAATGATTTTCATTTCATATGCTTGCCTTTTCTTGTTTCTTGAAACAATGCAATGTTGATAGAGTGAGCCTGAACTTTGAAACTTTTGGACAGCTATGAAGAGGGTGATTATAAAGACCTACCCAGAATATATTTGCATGCCTGGTATGGCCGAGGAGACTGGCTTAGTGACAAAATGGTTCCCTCAGCTGCTGCTGGATTCATATGCATCTGCTAAAACAAAAGAGAGTTCTACAAGCTCTTTAGAACTTACAATCCAAGAGAAATGGCACTAAAAGAAGTTACAGAAAAAATGTAAAAAGCATGTATCCGAATTAAAATCGTTAGCACAGTCAAGTTTTCTAGTTAATTGCCATGAGCTAGATAACCTATACAGGGCTATAATATTTTGAGGAACCAAACTCCCTATATGATCCACGCTTAAATATTTCTAATAATTAACACTTCCAATGGAAGGCTAAAGGCTTTTTTGTGCATATGTAAAGGGAAACCTGTAATGTAGTATATGGAATAAAAACCACCACGATTAAATAAGGGGACAAAAAGAGTTATCCCATTCGTCCTACTTTACAAATTGTTGCTCGACTACTTTAAGGTATTAACTTGACTTATACATCAAATTAATGGTAGTGGAAGAAACTATTAAGTAAAGTTGAAAGCTAATAAATTGAGAAAATATCACAACAATATTGCAGTTTAAAACCTGAATAGTCAATTGAATCTGTATTCTTGAAAGTGGTGAAAGTTATATATATATATATATATATATATAGAACAGTATTGGACAGACTGCCATCTAAACTGGGAGAAAGAGTATTAATTACATAATTGCCCTGGAAAATTTTCAGAACAAAAGCTCAACGACACATGATGAGTAAGAGAGTAAAGAAATTTTTCTGTTGAGTGTCACTTCATTTTCAAGGTCCTTAAAGGTATTAACGTGAACAAGAATACATGTTAAAGGAAGGAGGAAAAGCATTTCTTTATGCAAAGATAATGGAGAATAAGCTCAATGCTCTTTCTTACTAGAAAAATGAAAAAATTCCTAATTGTCACTAACACGTGAAGAATGGTTGGGAAAGAGTTAACAGAACGCAGTAGCAAAAAAGTTGAAATGTGCTAGCGAACCTAGAAAAACTGAAGCAGAAATAGAGTAAGAAGTAACAAAAACCAGTTCATTAAGAAGCTTCTTTATGAGAGAGTTCAACTGCTAACTCTGCCACTTTCTGCACATCTTTACTTTCCAAAAAAGAATACCCGCTTATAAAATATAACTAGGAAACAACAATATGAACTTTGCGAGCTACAGCAATAGATAGCATGAAATCAATTTTTTCAACTTGTAAGTCATTAAGGTCAAATACTTGCCGATGCTCAAACATAGTCCAGATGTCCACATTTGTGATTTGATTGTAGAATTTGTAATATGGATATGGTTATGAGGATTAATCAATCATGGAACAATCATCAAGTAAATTGTGTGGCACTGAAGCTCGTCTCTGGAACCTATCAGCAGCAAAAGGGAAAAGAATGGAAAGGGGGCCTATTTCAATTTTATAAGGCCTTCAGAATTATACAACATCCAATACCACAAGAATAAATACGACTAGACTAACTTAATTTCACAATTCTCAACTAAACAAGGCACAAACCAAAATGTTTAGCACTCACTTAGAACTTGCCATCACTTAATTTCACCGAATAGCTTGTGTTTTGGATCATAAAGAGAAGTTACTCGAGAAAAGATGGCTGCTAAAAGCAGTACATACCAAACCAACAACAGTTACAGATATGACAAAACTAGTTGACAAAATGACCTGAATAGAAGTGCAAGCGAATTCGATTGCTTGCATGGTGGCTTGAAGCTGAGCCAAATCGGCGGCTCCACTATTCTGATGCATCTGAATCAAACAAACAAACGGATATCGAGATGAGAGAGAGTGTGTAGAGCAGAACATAGAGATACTGAAATTTGGGGCGTACCGTGATAGGGTAATCGCCGGAAACAGTGAGTAATCGAGGGTTTTGGTTTTCACAAAGCCTTCGCTTCAACAACTCTTTTTCCCAGGATATTCAAAATATACTCCTATTTGGAAAGGGGTGATATAAAAGATTGCAATTCTCCTACTTCCTCAAAATTGTTATAAAATAAATATTGTAAAGTAAAGACTAGTATAGATAGAAATTTGATATTGATATATTATTCAAATTTAAACTGACGTACATAATGAACTGGGATCTATTTTATTTATAGAAGAACGCAAGTATAGAGAGAAACTGATATATTATTCGAATTCAAACTGATGTACATAATGAACTGAAATCTCTTCTATTTATAGAAGAAAGGAAGCTGCTGTGTAAGCTGCTACTATACCAGATATGGATAATCTTCTACTGAGAGCAATGTTTATCCATAACGGAGTACTGAAAGGATAAGCTTATTATACCCGATATGGATAATCTTCTACCGGGGGTAATGTTTATCCATAACTGGGTACTGAAAGGATAAGCTTATTATACCCGGTATGGATAATCTTCTACCGGGGATAATATTTATCCATAACTGGGTACTGAAAGGATAAGCTTATTATACCCGGTATGGATAATCTTCTACCGGGGGTAATGTTTATCCATAACCGGGTATCGAAGTGATAAGCTTCTTCAGGAAGCTTATTTCCAATAGAGTACTTAAATAGATAAACATATTTACGGTGGAGTCCCATATGGATAAGCTTCTTCAGGAAGCTTATTTACAACAGAGTACTAAATGAACATCCATAATATAATATATTTATAACACTCCCCCTTGGATGTTCATTAAAAGATAATGTGCCTCATTAAAACCTTACTAGGAAAAACCACGTGGGAAAAAATCCTAGTGAAGGAAAAAAAGTACACATATTTAGTAATACGCATTGATATGTGCCTCATTAAAAACCTTATAAGGAAAACCTCATGGGAAAAAACCTTAGTAAGGAAAAAAGAGTGCACCGCGTATTTTACTCTCCCTGATGAAAACCTTGTTTGAAATATTTGAGTCTCCGCATTCCAATCTTGTATATCATCTTCTCAAAAGTTGAAGTTGGCAAAGATTTAGTGAATAAATCTGTTGAATTATCACTTGAACGGATTTGTTGCACATCAATGTCACCACTTTTCTGAAGATCGTGTGTGTAGAATAATTTTGGTAAAATGTGCTTCGTTATATCTCCTTTTATAAATCCTCCCTTCAATTGGGCTATGCATGCAACATTATCTTCGTATAAAATTGTGGGTCTTTTCTCGAATAAAATGAATTATTGATCTCAACCATACGCATTCCCTACTTGCTTCATGAATAGCTATTATCTTAGCGTGATTTGAAGAAGTAGCAACAATAGATTGCTTTGTGGAGCGCCATGATATGACAGTACCTCCATATGTAAATACGTACCCGGTTTGAGATCGAGTTTTATGCGGATCAGATAAATAACCTGCATCTACATAACTAACAAGATCTGCACCATCTTTGTTAGCATAAAACAAACCCATATCAAGAGTTCCCTTTAAATATCGCAATATATACTTAATCTCATTCCAATGTCTCCGTATAGGAGAAGAACTATATTTTGCTAGTAAATTAACAGAAAATGCTATGTCATGCCTTGTAGCATTAGCAAGATACATTAGTGCACCAATTGCACTGAGATAGGGTACTTCGGGACCAAGGAGTTCCTCGTCCTCTTCTGGAAATCGGAACAAATCCTTACTCACTTCAAGTGATCGAACAACCATTGGTGTACTCAATGGGTGCGTTTTGTCCATGTAAAAGCGTTTTAAGACCCTATCTGTATAGGCAGATTGATGGATAAAGATCCCGTCTGCTAAATATTCAATTTGCAGACCAAGACAAAGTTTTGTCTTTCCAAGATCTTTCATCTCAAATTCTTTCTTAAGATATTCAATTGTCACTACAACCAAAAATGTCTTTAGTGGCAATAAATATTGCTTTTAGCAGTAATATAAATTGCCGCTAAAATTTTTACCGGCAATTAAATATTGGTCATTGAATCCAGCGTCGACACAGGCTTTACCGGCCATTTCACCGGGTGTCGGTAAAGACCCCATTTATTGCTGCTAAAGGTCTCTGAGTATTAGCAGCAGTTAAAAACGGCCGCAAAAAGTCTTTCAAAAATGTCCATGGAATACATTTGTCGGCCTTTTGTTATTTCAATAAAGAGCCACTATATTGCCGGTAAAAGTGATTGTTGGCAATTTTTTATCGCCACTAAAAATTACGAAAGAATTTACAATTTTCATGCCCGTTGTATCTATTTGCACTCAATAATAATAATAATAATAATAATAATAATATGTCCTAAAAACACATAATACATTTCATTAAATCTAAAACAAGCAAAACAAGTACTAATTCATAATTTAAATAGAGTCAAATACATTAAAAACTGTGAATTATTGAATACAATTGATGGTGTCATCTTGCGTCTTATCAAATAGCTATAATATACTAGACAATAGACTTAATTTTTTTTTAACTCTTTATCATAATGAGGTCTTTCACATGCCAAATATTTTGAACATCTCCATGTCAAATGCTCAAATTTGAATGTACAACCTTTCATCCTAATCTTTTGCTCATCACATCTTTTATCATCAAGATCAATGACAATTGTATCCTTTCTCTTCTTTCCCTGGACACATCACATGCTTCATAAGCAAGGGAAATTGTATTCTCTTCTTTCCCTGGATCAACAACATAATAGAACACAAATTTTAAGTCAACTGAATTGCTGGTAGAGAAACACACATAGAAATATGAGTGTCTAGACTTCATGCCAACTAATTAATAGATTACATAAGCACAATAAAGGTAAACCAGTAGCAAAAAAATAGTATGAGAAAACTATAAACATATTTACAAATCCTGGTCTTTTGTGCTTCAAAAGTTAGAAAATTTCCAAAAATAATAAATATACCATATTTCGGATGTCTGATATACATTATATTATGTAATCATATCATGGATTTATTGAGAGTTTAAAGAGATCTAGTTGTTGGAACCAAACAAACTAGAAACTCGATGATCCGTGATACACAAGAAAACAACTCAATCCCAATTCTATCAGGACAAGTTAAGTTGTCCAACTCTGATTGAGCAATCAAACCAAATAACTAATGTAAAACATCAGAACAAATTTGAAGGTAAACACACAAGAATCTAATGCATTAGTCCAAAAAGAAAGTACATGTACGGTAAAAATAATTTTGGAGGATATGGAGACTACAGAGATAAACAAGAACCATCTACCAACATCGCATGAATACGGATTGCATATTTGAAATGAGTCTTATCGGAGGATTTTTCAAGTAATTTTTTTTTACTAATCTTAGTTTGCAGCGTATTGCTGAAGTACATCCTTTATGTGCTTGAACTTATACCTAAACAATGTAACTAAAGCCAATAGTTAGATATGTTTGTCAAACCCTCCTTAACATATGATGCTGGCAAATCAAAATAGTGTAAGTGGCCCACTGACATTTTAAATATACACTTACTTGCGTAACTACTTAGAATCACATAATGTGAATTTCTTTCATTATGACTTTCATCTAATATAATGTTCTTACAAATCAAGTACGAGCCAACTCATTTTTATAACTGGAAGAAAGACATGTCTTGAACTTGCAATATAGTAGAAAACAGACTAGCAAATTGTCTAAACTGTTATTAGTTGTAAATAACATGATTGATGATTTTTCTTCTTTGCCTTCTAATGATGGGAATATGAATACTATAACGAAACCACTAAAAGTGAGCTTCTCTAAGACCTTTATACCATAAAGCTAAGTAGCTAAAAGTAAATTACATTAGAAAATTCTTTTAGACGTATCTTTATCAAAGTGCTCTCAACAAAATTAAGCAGAAAAAAGAGCTTTACCTGCAACTTTTTGTCATTACACATACAAGACCTCCACCTCGATGAATAGCCATCTAAATATGCTAGATCACCACTAGTTCCGATCTGTGACACCTTCAATAGAGTACTTCTTTTAGGTCAAGAAGATCCAAGTACAATAGCCAGACTCCTAACTGTAACCTCTCAATTCTTTTAAAGTATCAAGCAAAACAGAAACTAAAGAGCATACAGGAGAGCAGAAATGGAAGTTTTAAGCAATCATAAACCTCACTGATATTTTAATGCTTTTTTGATGTACTTAATAATTTTTATTAAAACTATGCACATTTGAAAAATTAATCTATGAGCACAGAAAGGAATAAGGCCAAACCTAAATAAGACTTGCATTAGAAATTAGCAAATCCGATGTCTAAACTTGATTAACAATCTGATCATCTATTCACATTCTCTATTATATAAATTACTCCTTCGGCGGCTTTAAGTCTCGAATATCATTTGTTAGTAACGCAATCTCTATGAAGTCTCTTATGTTATATTTCAGTTATATGCCCAATACTACCTGATAACGCCCAACTATGCCTTTTAAAGTACAAAGCGGTCGCTGCAAATATAATCCGATTTTAAGTCCGGAATCGAATCCTCAGGGAACTAACCTATCTAGTACACTCTTCGGCAATGTTATTATCAACTCAATCAATCTCTAGATGCAATATTTTTGCTCAATTAAGATTGGGTTTTTGTTTAACTACTTTAAATACTATGAAAAACAACAGTAAGCTAAAACAAAGATAATTCAATGGTAAAAAGGTCTAGGGCAGTGATTTCCCCAATTGCTAGTTTAGGTCTTGACTCTTCCGCTATAATCTCGCCTTAATACTCTATGAGGATTAAGAGTTATGGGTTATCGTAATTATCTCTCGATCAACTACAATAATTTACTAGAGCATTCTTTCGAACTACTCTAGCTGACAATATGTGTGCAACTCTAAATTATCCCACCAAAGTTCCGTTATCTCTAAACCCACTTTTAAGTTCAAGTAATGAATCTCTTCAATTACCCAAAAGTGGTGTTGTTCAACAGCTGTCTAACCTAATACTCTTTCTCAAGAAATATAAGGTAATTAGACACGATTAATCAAGGGCTCATTCAATTAATCACCATACAAAACGTAGTTGAACAATCATATCATAAATCCGACTCGATTATAACAACTTGAGTCAAAACTTCAACCAATAATTGGTTCCATCAACCCTAGATAAGTGTTTAGCTACTCATAACAAAATAAGAGGAAACTACTAAATTGTTCATAATGTAAAATTGCAAGAATTAAAAGGAGATAGAAAAACTCTAATGTTTGGTTGATCTTCTCATACTTGTTCTTGCCTCCAAAAATAGTTTTAAAAAAACTTCGAACGATCTTGGGCGAGTGTTTAAAGCTTATAAGGGTTTACAAAAGTTTCCCCGAAATTACACTTTGGTCCTCAAACTTCCAACAGCGTGAACAGTGCACCGCGGTCGACCGTGGTGAGAGCTGACCTTTCTGCCTCACGATTTTAATCTATCGCGGTTCACCGCGGTTCCACAGCGGCCGCGGTGGACTTCTTGTCCAGGCCATTTTCTGCTTCTTAGTGCTCGGGTACTTCTCGAGTAGGCGTTTTCTTCACATTATCGCCTCCAAAACACTTCATGTTGCGTCCTCTCATATAATATTCCCTGCGAAACAAAAGAACACTATTCAGAGCATTTTGTTGGTAATTTATCTATAAACAACAACAAAGTATGGTCATATTAAGGTGTAAATATCAACTATATAGCCTACTATCAACACCCCACACTTAAATTATTGCTAGTCCTCGAGCAATCCACCACACTCCATCAAAATTCCTTCCCTAAGCTTTTCCCTTAACGACTAACACCATGAACATTTTACAAAAGTTGCACCTAGTAGTGAACAACCTTTACCTCAAGAGTCAAACCTTTTGTACCATGCAACATTTGCACTTACTCAAACTACTCTATACAAGAGTCAAGACTTACCTTTCCTTTGTGAATCATATGCCCTCACATCATACAAGAGAATAGTTCCATATATAATGATAATTAGAACAAGTAGGAACTAAGATAGACAAAATTCGCTCACTCTCAGAAAGAATATTCACATGCCACAAAGATGCACCATAGGCTTGCCCGTAGTGTAATACTTTACTAATTGAGCCCACTCAGTCTAAGATCAATAGGACTTTACTTGGTTGTAGTGTAAGCTAAGGGACGGGTAGGATATATTTAGATATAGTGACTAACCTCCCTAAGCACTTTTAATACAATCACATTAAACTTAAAGATCATATTTGTGCCAACCAAACACTCCACCTTATTTTTTTAAAACATCCCCATCCATTAGGTGCAATTTGTACAAGCCACCACTTATCAACCACTATAATTATTTATAACCCATATTTTTTTTCGTGGTGCTTTTTCTTTTATGCTTCAAAATTTCACACCTTTCCTCTATCTCAATGGTTCCACTCAAAAATCAAACTACCACCCCACACTTTTGCTTTTGCATATTTCCAATACCATTCAAGTGCTTATTGGGAGGTAAAAGGGTTCAAACGGCAAGCTATTCAAATAATTGGGTAAGGTTCGCAATGTGGTTGCCAAAGAAATAGGCTTATAGGCTCAACGTGGTTAACTAAGATGTATTGCATTCAGGTGGGTTTACTTTATTATGTCTAGCTCAACAAAGAAATGCCTATATCACTTCTAAAACTGAAAGAAACTACTATTTCGCTTTGCAAACACACAAGGCAAGTTCTAGGCATCACATATGAAACATGGAACACAGTAAAACTCTCACACACATGGCACATGACTCACTCCAGATTGGTTTATCAAGACATTCTCTTTTGAGTGTTCAAGTTAGATACAAACGTACAATTTTAAGGCACTCTAACAGGATTCACCAATGAAGCTAGGCGTTATACTCTAGTGTCTATTGTGCTCAGGTGTATCAACGCTAAGGGTTTTCCTTCGAATTTAGCTCGTAGCCCATTATTCCTAATTTAAAAACTAAAAAGAACAAAATTAAACAAAAACTACCTATACCCGATTCAAGCTAAACCCTTAAAAAAGAACCGTGGCCCAAAGAAAATCAAGGGGAAATTACTACACTACCTAAAAATAAAAATAAAAAAAATAAAATCTTTTTGGTCTTTTCTCTAGACTAACTTCCCTCAAGAAAATTGTCTAAAGGATCCGTCTTCAGGAAGAGTCTCCATATTCCAATTTTTTTTCTTCGACTTAGTCCCTCAAGAACCCCGCCGAAAGAGATCCGTCGTCGGGACAAGTCACTTACTATTTTAGCTTTCCTAATGAACTATTACTCTACATCAAAACAATCAAAGCAAGACAAAACAAGCAAAATCAAACAGTCAATTGTTACAATTACAAACATACAATGAAGTATCCTCCACCCCACACTTAAAATGAAGACATGTCCCCATGACTTAAAATTTTGAAGAACAGTGAGGTTAAGAAACTTCCCTGAAGGCTCACTCCTGATAGGAGACAGTGTTTGGGCTCATGTTGCACGCATGTCCCAGCGCTCTCAACCAGCCCAAGAATTTCTTCTCTGACTTCACTTGCCTCTTAGCCATCGCATCAACACGGGCACCCAAATCAGTGAGTGAGGTACGCAACCCAGCCATATCCTGCTCCAAAGCTATCATACGGGTGCTCCGACGTGGCTGTGATGGGCCTACCACATCAACTCTCGGAGGAGGGGGAATCACAGTTACCTTAGCATCATCATCATCATCATCAGCTGAATCATCATCAGAGTCATCAACATTCACCACCGGCTCTCATCCAATTCCAATTTTTTTTGCCCGGAACGGGGCTTTTAGTGGCAATCTCCCATCAACCCGAGGGTCTTCAGGGACTCTAGCAATACGACACAACCGGGTGATCAGCGAAGGGAAGTAGTGGCCCTTGGTTAGCTCAGGTGATCTAATGAACATCTCTTCATGGATGAGCCGGGCCACATCAAAATCACTGTGGGATATGAAACAGTGGATTGTGGACGCCCGTAGTAGATTAACATCTGTCGTGTTGCTGGATGGCAACAATCGACTGTTGACAATGGTGAGCCAACACTTAGCCTCCCAATTCAGACAGTGGGAGTTGAGAGTGATCTTGTGCTTGATCCATAGGTGTTCTCCGTCCGGCACACAGATAGTATCAAGAAGAGTTCCCCACAAGGCCCGTGTATCGCTAAAAGTACGATAAGGATCAAATTCACCCCTAAACACTGACAGCCTGTATACCATGCAGATGGTGTCGAGGGATGCATTTACCGGGGTATTGCGTACCGTCACAACCCCATTCTCATGTTCTGGCAAGTTCGCATAGAACTCCCTTACTAGTTGAACATTAGCCTTCTCCGATACCTCGAAGAAGATATCTAACTGACACTGCCTCAGCTCATTAAACATATTGAGGCATTCCACCTCCAAAGCCGTTCGATCAAAGTGCACCTCATGTTGTAACTTCTTAGCTTCTTTCTAGTTGTACCTATTCTCCGCTGCTTTGGATACAAACCGAGTGCTATCGAACTGAGGTGCACTGGCTTGGCTCCTAGCTCGTGAGGAGCCTCCCAGTCCACTAGTGGAGGGCCCAGTGTTTCGTCTCTTTCTAACTGAACTCATTACACCTGTCAAACAACGAAACGCCTATTAGCGAGTGCCCAAAATATATGACTATGGATGGTTACTCAGATTTCACCACAACCATGTCACAATAGCTCCTTATATCTCTATTGGGGCAATTTCCCAAACACCTTGTGGGCTGGGCATTATCCAAACACATTTAGCCCTCATGAGTCTATCAAAACTCCTCCCAAATCAAGTATGCAACTACACCAACACACCCCACACTTGTGTCATTCAATCACCCACCAACAAACAACATTCCAAACATTAATTACATATCCCCTTCACCAAATATTCTCAAAAACGAAATTAAAATAGAAAAAACAAGTAGAAGAAACTACAAAATTTTTTTACTACAATTACAACACCATATAACCTCAAACTATCATAAACAACAACAAAATACAAAAAGAAAAGAGATGGGAGGGTTAGAATCATACCTTAAAGGAGGAAAGAGGAGAGGAATGGAGATGGGGGGGGATAGTATGAGTGAAGAGGAAGAAGGAGAAGAAGAGAGTATTTGAGAGGGTTAGGGTTTAGAGAGAGATATTGAGAATTTGGGGGAAAGGGATCGTGCATTGTAATGTTATGGGGGGGGGGGGGAGGGTTTGGGTTTTAAAATTAAAAGAAGAAGAAAAGAGAAAAGAGAAAAAAATGGAAAAAGAAAATTCAAAATACCTGGTAACCCCGCGGTCGACCGCGGTCGCGGTGGGTTTAAAAATTTGAGGCAGAATGTTCACGCCTTACCGCGGTCGCGGTGGGATGAAAAATCTGAGGCAGAATGTTTGCTTCACCGCGGTCACGGTGCTGGCGTTGTTTTTTTTAAGTTACACAAACACACTAATAACACACTCGTGGGTTGCCTCCCACGCAGCGCCTGATTTAACGTCGCGGCACGACGCAAGCAATTGATCATCACTCCTCATTCGCGTACTGGGGCTCTTCCAAATTGATTACCACTCTATCCCCTTTTTCTTCAGCCATTCCAAGGTAATGTTTCAACCTTTGCCATTTTACTGTGAACTTGTTTGTCCCATCTTCTGATTCAATCTCTACAACTCCACTTAAGAACATTTGCACCACTCTGAAGGGTCCTGACCATCGGGACTTTAACTTACCTGGAAAAAATCTCAATCTCGAGTTGTATAACAACACTAGATCTCCGGGTTTGAAGTTTCGATCCAAGATGTGCTTATCATGCATTAATTTCATCCTTTCTTTGTATAATCTAGCACTCTCAAAGGCCTGGAACCTGAATTCCTCGAGCTCATGTAACCCAGTGATTCTGTTAGAACCTGTTATCTTCATGTCTAAGTTTAACTGCCGTAATGCCCAAAGTGTTTTATGCTCTAGCTCAACTGGGAGGTGGCACGCCTTGCCAAACACCAACTTGTATGGTGACATACCAATTGGGTTTAGAAGGCTGTGCGGTACGCCCACAATGCATCATCCAATTTCTTTGCCCAGTCAGTCCCTGTTGCATTCACTATTTTTGTGACGACACTTTTAATCTCCCTGTTGGACACTTCAACTTGCCCGCTCGATTGTGGGTGGTACGGGGTGGTCAATTTATGACGAACTCCATATTTGTCCAATAGCCGTGTGAATGCTCTTTTGCAGAAATGGGTTCCGCCATCACTGAGTATAGCTCTTGGGGTACCAAAACGTGTGGGGTTTAGTCGAGTTCTGAGGCTATTTGCTTTGTGATTTACTTGGTCGTCATGCTCTGAATTCGATTGATTTCAAAACCCTAACTTCTTTGGACCTATTCGAGCTTCTGAAGCTGCCTCATTTGTTGCTCGACTAGATTCAAAATCTTTTTGTTTCATCCTCTGTTTCTTTATATGATTTTAACTTCCTTGAAACTAGACTACAGTTTTCAGAAAAGTCTTTTTATTTGACCCCTTTGCATGCTATTTGATACTCTCTCTTTTCTCTATTACTGAGTTACTAAGATTGACCTATGTGACTACCATGTTTCGATAGTCCACTACTTACTGACTTCGTGGTTGCATGACGCTTCTCTTTGTCCTAAATTCAGCCTTGCATGCCTAATACTTATGCACTCTTTTATATGCTGTATTTCCCTCTGAAATGACCTTCAATTTTAGACTGATTTCAAACCTCCTTGTGTAATTTTTATTGCATTCATATGTTAAGTGATTGGCTCTTCCTTGTTTTGCCTTACTGATTCCCCTGTTTCTTGGGTTGATTTGAAAACTTTCCTTAGACATTCAATTCTCCCATTTCTGACTTGGTTTATTTGTTTATTCATGGGAACCCATGTCACTCTCCTTAAATCAGTGATTTTGAAATCCTTGACTACCTGATTTGGTATGTACTGATTTTCAATTGTCTCCATATGCTGCAACTTTACTTTATTTTCTTACCTTATATGGCTAACTGAGTATTTCAAAGATTTTTCCCTTAACTAAACCTCTATGCACTTACCTCTAATTGTCTACTCTGCACATGACGCTTACTTGATTTCTTTCCTGAAATGTTTTCTGCCTATTACCATTTGATTTTAACTCCTTAATTAAAGGAAGTTCTTATATTGATTTGATTTTAATTGGTACATAGTTCCATAATTACTGCTAAACTGTGATCCTTGCCTTATTTTCTGCCTGTATTCAAACTATAAATACCCTGCTCATTCATTAACACAGACACACGAACACACTTAGTTCTGAAATCACTTACACTCGAAATATTCTCTCTTGCTACTTGTACTGGGGCCTGTCTTCAAAGTCCTGCTACCTACTTTTACTATATTTTGCTTCCTTGAACTGGTATGTTCTGATTAAGATTTCAGCGTCACAACAATATGTTTACTTAATACTTTTGCCTTCTTGTTTGCCTACTGCTTGTGTTTAGTCCAGTACTTAATTTAGCATGCTGTAATTTCCTTCTACCTGTTTTGAATCTATTATGTGTCCTAAACCTCTACCCCAATGTGTTGATACTGATGGTTTTGTTTGAGGCATGACAGTATTAAGTATTGTTGTCTATGACTCAAACGTGATTCCCCTGGGATCATAACCTCTATGTTTCCATTATGTGATTGTGTATTCTGGTTGATTTTGTAAGCATAACAACACTCCCTATTGTTGTGCATGACCAGAATTAACTAATGCCTAAGTGCATAGGCTCTTTGCAATCCCCGATCCCTGAACCCCTTTTGTGAAGTCCTTAACTCTGTAATTGTTTCCTAGTTCCTCTCTCCCTCTTCTTTACTTTGTTTCTTCATTTGCACTCTCTCTTAGACTTAAGTTCTGCCCCCCCCTTGTGAGCCTTGCCTTGGGACCCATGAGCTCCCTCTAAACTTAGACAGTTGAGGGCTGACACTTTCACACTACACTTGTCCGTATTCTGGTAATACAATTTGCGTGTGAGCACTACCCAGAGTCCCATTGAGTCTCTTAGGGAACTCTGATATGCTCAAATTGAAGAAAGGCTTTGTATCAATGGTCTTTGAGTTGGTTTATCATGTAACTCAGAGAGGAAGTCAAGAATCAGGCCTCCTCTGGTTGTACTTTCTTTGTATTTTTCTGTTCTGATGTAGTTTGTTATTCTGGTTTGTAATAAGTTGTAATAAACACTTAGGACTGGCTAGTGAAAAGGGTGGGTAACTATGCATGCAAGGGTAGAAAACATGCCTATAGGGTGTTTTAACTCCTGCATATTCGAACTTCACCTAGAGACCATGCCTATAGGATACTTTTTCAACTTCACGTAAAAAACTTGCCTATAGGGTACTTTTAATTCTGCATATTCAACTTCATGTAGAAAACCTGCCTATAGGGTACTTTTAATTATGCATATTCAAACTTCATTTAGATGCCATGCCTATAAGGTTTAAACGAGTAATGCATAGAAATCATGCCTATAGGGGTTTCTTAAATCAATCTGATTCACTTTCATTCGCAGTCAATGTTAGATAACACGCTCCTAGGATTTAAAGTCGGTAACAGTAGATACTACCAATCCGCGCTTTAATACCTTAACGGGGTGGGAATGGTAGATATGGATATGATGACCACGTGATAATGTCACGTGTAGCCCCTCATTGAGGGGTGATTACCGGATATTGTGTGGGGTGATCCATATTTTCAATAAACCTAGGACCCCCTTTCCTTTATTCTTTATTCGTTTAGCAATTTAACTCCTTATTCTAAAAAATCAGCTTTTCTAATTGTTCTTTCAAAACTTGTTTACTTTTAAACCATTATGTGTTGAAATCCCCTATTATTTGAGCCTTATTTGCTTATACGTTAATTGCACCTCAATTCACAATAATTGTCTAGCCGGGAACCACACTAGTGGATTCTGAGTTGTGCCTAACACCTTTCCCTTAGAATAATTTCAAGCCCTTACCCTATCTCTGGTTATTCAAATTGAACTCTTTTGGTATCCTAATGCACCCTAATCATTAGGTGGTGACTCTCCAAATTCAAACCCAGTTCCCAAAAGGATAGAGTTGTCTCTCCAAATGTCACAAACCCGATTTCCGCTTAGAAAGAAAAAGGGGGCGTGACAGCATAGCGACTCTGCTGAGGATCTTTAGGATTTTACCATTTCAGACTATTATTGTGGATTTATACCTCTTTATGTGCAATTACTTGTTTATTTCTTTTAAGCATTCAATTCCTTTTTCAACTGCAAAACTGACTTGTTTTCTTTGTTTCTTTCCTTACTACTGCTTTAAATTATGAAACTGTTGTATTTACCGCTTTCTTAACGTGAAAATACGTGCCAACATGCTTTTGATTATTGCATAGTCATGCTCAATATCATATTCCACTCGTGCCAAATATATACCATAACAACGCTTATAATGAGTGGTTGCGCTCTTCCGATATTATCACCCCTAAATCCGGAAAAGGCATATTTGCGGTAAAACCAGTCGATCAATGGTGTAGTCGACGGTTTCGTGCCTTTCCCCCTTGAGTTGTCCGCTCAAGGGTACTAGTCTAAAAGCCCATAGAAACCTTACTCTGTTTAAACTGTGCATGCATCATGGTCAAACCTAGCCGAGTTAGTTATGTTGTCTGCATAATGACTCTTTAAGATAGCCTTGTCCAAAGTCCACCGGGTTTCCCCAAATCCCAAACGGACATCCCCACCTTCTATGCATTTATTTGGAGAACTAAATACTTCATGCTAATTGTTTATGTTAAATAGTCGAGTCCGGTGGGGGTCGGGTCTTAACACTTTTGTTTTGCAGAAAATGAAGACGAGGTCCCCAACTTTGGTATGGTTAGCATACCCTCACTCTTGCTAGACTGGTGGAGGAATATTCCATTAAATGACCAAATCAATGAGTGGAAAGAAAGGGTCGCCAAAGCTAGCGAAAAGTTGGAATATCTGGAATACAGCCTGCTGGAATTGGAAGGAAAAGCGAGGAAAAGAGTTACCGACTGC
Organism: Nicotiana sylvestris; assembly: GCF_000393655.2. NCBI lineage: Eukaryota > Viridiplantae > Streptophyta > Magnoliopsida > Solanales > Solanaceae > Nicotiana > Nicotiana sylvestris. The sequence goes on along the minus strand of NC_091065.1, from coordinate 137,321,337 downwards.
CAGAACGCTAAGGGAAACGAAGGAGAACACCTGGAAAAGGCATGTTTACTGGTGAACCTATGCAAACTAGAGGATCTGATCAACGAGAGCATTCAACCTGAGGAAGGTCCTTCTGGGACCAAGTAAATAGGAGTTTATCTTTTTCACTTTATAAATGTAATAAGGCCAATGACCATTAGTGACTTTTATTTCTTGTTTATTTAGTGTCGATTTGGGATTCGTCCGTTTTTATCAATAAAATGAGGCATTTAACATTCTAAGTTCTCCAAGTCAATTTGTCGCTAGGCCTACCTTGGGCACAAAGAGGTACCCCAAATTAGGACACGATTTACATTCTTGCGCTACGTGTTTAAATAACGCAACATTTTCTTATAATCCTCACTAACTTGGTTACCTTTTGTTTTTATTTTTTGTTTTATTTTTATTATTCCCCTCCCAAAGGTTAGTTCGTGCACTCTGGCAACATCATCATAATCCACGAGATCCAGGGGTCCTCCACCCACTCCTCCTCTTAGTCCCATTAAAGGCAAGAACAAAGGGCTCGACAGGAACCTTCAAGGAATCTCTAAACCCATAAAACTCAAGAAACATGGCTCTACCTTCAGTTTACGATATGGATACACCTGGGAGGAATTCAATAGCTAGTTGCCACCATGGCGTGGTCCTTACTATCCACTAGAGCAGCCAATACCGCATTTGGAGCAGACTTTCCAACAGGCTGACATTATTTATGGTTCAGATGAAGAAGAAGCACTTGCAGCGGTGAAGAACTTGTTCCTAGAAGATAATGACATAGACTATTGTGTTGTTCTCGAGGAGGAGGGGGAGAAATGCCCTTCCATACAGGCTGTTAGCAGGGGGAATGCCTAAATAATTAGACCATCAGGATAACCAAAGCCCGACGAGCTTCAGGGTAGCAAGGTTAAAACACGCATCATTCACTATTTTATTTTCTAAATGATTTTCTTTTCGCATTTTCAATTCCCGCAATAAGATCTTCGATGTTCAAAACAGTTATTCAATTCATCAAAAGCATTTTTGACTTTTCTTATGAATCAATACTTATTTCTATTGTTTTCTCTCATTACTTTACCTATACAGCATTACTATTACTTACCTTGATGAACCGATGACTGTGACACGCAACGAGATAACACAACAAACGGATATAGATTCAGAGGAAGATGACATACCAAAAGAGATTGTTAAAGAAGTAGAGAATTTTTAGAACAGATCTAAGTCCAACCTGGACAAAACAAAAGTTGTTAACCTGGGAGATGTAGAAAACGTCAAAGAAACACAAATCAACGTCCACTTATCACCGTCAGAAAAGAAGGAATACACGGAATTTCTAAGGGAATATGAGGATATATTCGCCTGGTCGTATGATGGCATGACTGGTCTAGGTACGTCTAGTGTGGCTCATAAACTGCCAACTGATCCGACATGTCCGCCGGTAAAGCAAAAGCTCAGCCGACTAAGCAGAGAAGTCGAGAGTCAGGTTTTAATGGCCATGGCTGGCCGGAGTAAGGTCGAAAGTGGCCGGAGATAGCCATAAGAAATGAAATCGACCAAGGTCTGGACCGAGATTTTCTCGATCTGGCCTTGAAACCATAGTACTCGAACATATAGAAGCTAAGGGAAGTGGATACAAACCTCCAATGGCTTTGGAGGCCATGGATTTGGGAGATTTTCAGGTGGTAATTGAGGGCGGCAGCTAGGTTTTGAGAGAGGATTGAGAGAGAATTGAGAGAAGATGGGGGTTTGAAGGCAGCTGTAGGTGAAAAATGACTAGGGTTTGGGGTAGGTCTAGATTAAAAAAGGAAAGGGCTGATGTGAGCCGTTGATCTAGGCGATCAATGGCTGGGATTAAAAGGAAATCCAGGCGGGTTATTTAAAAAGGGTCGTGGGTCGGGTAGATTAGGATTTGGGCTGGGTAATTGGGTTTAAAATTGGGGTTCAATTCAGGCTACAATTGAAACACAATTGGGCTATATTTTAAATAGCCACTCTTCCATTATTTATTTTATAAAAAATAGTAGAATAATTTTTGGAAATAAATTAAAGGTACTAAAATAATTAATGGTACATAATCATCAAATTAAACATATTGGACCTAATTTTTATAGACATAAATGTAATTAAATCTAAAAGAGGCTAATATTGCAATTATATGCAATTTAGCTTTAAAAATAGTAAACAAATTTGTAAAAATATGCAAAAATTACATTAGCTATATTTCAGAATAACTATGAGAGTCCAATAAATGAATCACCAAAAATAAAAATTTTGGAAATAATTATTGGATTTTTTCTGGATAAGACAGGGCAATAAATTGATTTAAAAATCTTTAAAAAATTAAGAAAAAATAATAAAACATTTGGACATACTTATATATGCATACATATGCTATTTTGAAAGTATTTTGCATATTAAAAATATATAGGGAAAAATTGGGTATCAACAGCTGCCCCTCTTTACTCGGGAAGAATGAAAGAGTTGTCGGAAAAAGATATGATGGACAATTTTGACTGAACGAAATGGTTCGAAGAGACTTAGGCCGTACTCTCGCTTTTGAGCTGCCTACATATCCCTAGTCTTAGAGGAATCAGACCATATGTAGTTCAGGATCCGTCAGCGGAGTATGCCGATGGAGACTTTTCAAGAACGAACGCAATATTAATAACGGGTTGAATGGTTGAAGTCTGATAGGGCTGCGGGAACCGGAGCAGGTTCACTCCTGCCGAGACAGCCGTTGCTCGCTGGATTTCCTGCAAATAAGCAATTCAAGCATATATGGTGCATAATTTAAATATGATGCACATTCCCGTCGGACCATGAATGTTGTCTTTGGACAGTTAGGATGACGTCCTTAGACCATGATGTCCTTGGCCATGGAGCATATAATAAAGGATTCTCAGGCCATGAGATAATGCTCTCGAGCTATGAGAATGATGCCTCCGAACCATGATGCCTTTGAATAATGATATGCAAAAGATTAAAAGGGGTCATCAGGCCATGGCATGGTGTTCTCGGGCTATGAAAATTGTGCCTCCGAACAATGACGCCTTCAGATAATTTGGCGATCCTTCAGCCCATGAGATGCAGTATTTGGCGATCTTTCAACCTATGCAATGCAGGAGGTGGCGATCTTTCAACTTTGCAAAATGTAGAGGTGGTGATCTTTCAACCATGCAAATGTAGAGGCGGCGATCTTTCAACCATGCAAATTCAGATGGAGGTAGAGCTTAACCTCGGAAAGTAGAATGGTAGCCTTATGCAATGCAGAAATGTAGATGGAGACAGCGCTTAGTCTTGGAAGGTAGAATGGTAGCCTTATGTAATGCAAGAATGCAGATGGAGATATAGCTTAGTCTCGGAAGGCAGAATGGTAGCCTTATGCAATGCAGAAATGTAGATGGAGACAGAGCTTAGTCTCGGAAGGCAGAATGGTAGCCTTATGCAATGCAAGAATGCAGATGGAGGTAGAGCTTAACCTTGGAAGGCAGAATGGTAGCCTTATGCAATGTAGGAATGCAGATGGGGACAAAGCTTAGTCTCGGAAGGTAGAATGACAGCCTTATGCAATGCAAGAATGCAGATAGAGGTAGAGCTTAACCTCGGAAGTTAGAGTAGTAGCCTTATGCAAAAATAAGATAGCAAATGGTAATAGAACTTTCTTAGATGATAGCAGATTGCGATATTGTAACTGCTGGGGATATTGTGCCTGCTGAGAACACTGTTGTGTGCGGATAGAAACTGTGAGTAAGTGCAATAGTTCTGGGAGTTATATTCCTGAACAATGTTTGTCTTGTGAGCGTATAGTATATTCGATGATTTTGCAATTCAAGTACCTGCATCCAAAAAAATCGTGAGTTTTGTAAAAAAGGGGGTGGTTCGTTGGTATCCCCCGCTGGCTCTGCTTGACATGCTCAGCTTTGAACTGGTGATACTGTATGCATCATTGGGGTAGCGTTGCTAAACAAGCCAATTTCAGTAATAGACATGCATGATTTATTAAAATTATGACATAATAATAATAATTTTTTAGATGAACCGATAACTGTGACGTGGTTCAGGACATTGCAACCTCTCTTGCTACGGAATTTTGAGGGTCCTCCTCAAAATTCTGCCCCAGTTTAATGGGTTTATATTTTTGACTGTTGCTTGCGATGATTGGCTAAAATCAACTTCGGAATTTGAGGGTCCTCCTCAAAATTCTGCCCCAGTTTCCAATTGCGGGGGAAAATGAAATTTTTATTGAATTGTGGCCGAACCCATAGGGCTGCCTACGTATCCCCTCTTAAAAGGGAATCAGGTCAGGCGTAGTTCAATTTACCTCATATAGGAAAGCATAAGATTTCACATAATAACGCTTGACTGCATTATAGTTGATCAGCTTCGGCCAGACTTCTCCGTCCCTTTTTGCAAGTATGAGGGCTCCTCCTATCAGGACCCGGTGAACCATGTACGGACCCTGCCAGTTGGGAGAGAACTTCCCTTTGGCTTCATCTTGATGCGGGAAAATCTTCTTTAACACCAATTGAAGGCTCTGGACATTCTGTTCTGATAAAGTTAACCATGACAAACTGCATATATTCTTTTCCCGTCTATAAGTGGTAGTTGCTCATAATGACTTTTCACCCGCTCTGCATCGTCGAGCTCAGCTTCCTGTATGATCCTTAGGGAATAAATTTCTACTTCGGTGGGAATGATGACTTCTGTACCATAAACCAGCATATAGGGGGTTGTCCCAGTTGATGTGCGAATTGTGGTGCGATATCCCAATAGAGCAAATGACAACTTCTTGTGCCACTGTTTATGCTTATCTATCATTTTCCTCAATATCTTTTTGATATTCTTGTTGGCGGCCTCTACGACTCCGTTCATCTGAGGTTTGTAGGCTGTAGAATTCTTATGCCTGATCTTGAAAGTTTCACACGTGGCTTTAATCAAGTCACTGTTGAGGTTGGAGCCATTATCGGTAATGATTGATTCTGGAATCCCGAATCGACAAACGATGCGGTCGCGGGCAAAGTCTGCCATAGCTTTCTTAGTCATTGCTCTGTAAGATGCTGCTTCGACACATTTTGGTGAACTATCCAATTGCTATTAGGATAAACCTGTGCCCGTTGGAGGCGGCATGCTCGATTGGTCCAATAACATCTATTCCCCAATCGGCGAACGACTATAGTGAGCTTATTGCATTAAGCTTGTTTGGAGGTACCTTTATCATGTCTTCATGTATCTGGTAGAGGTGGCATTTCCAGACATACTGGATGCAGTCCGTTTTCATAGTCATCCAAAAGTAACCAGCTCGAAGTATCTTCTTTGCTAAGACAAAGCCGTTCATATGTGGACCGCTGGTCCCGGCGTGAATTTCCTCTAGTAACCTGGATGCTTCTTTTGCGTCGACACACCTTAGTAATCCCAAATCAGGAGTCCTCCTATACAGGATTCCTCCGATGTGAAAGAAATTATTGGACAACCTCCGAAGGGTGCGTTTCTGAGTAGGATTCGCTAGTTCTGGGTATTCGCCCCTTGCTAAATATTTCTTGATGTCATGAAACCAAGGCTTTCCGTATGCTTCTTCTTCAACATGGGCTCAATAAGCTGGCTGATCATGGATCTTTACTGGAATGGGATCAATGAAGTTCTTGTCTGGATGTTGTATCATGGATGACAAGGTAGCCAATGCATCGGCGAACTCATTCTGGATCCTATGAACATGTTGGAATTCCGTCTTTATAAACCTCTTTCTCAATTCCTGTACATGATGCAGATACGGGAGTATCTTGAAGTTCTTGGTTGCCCATTCTTCTCGTACATGATGTATAAGCAAGTTTGATTCTCCAATCACTAGCAATTCTTGAATGTTCATTTCGATGGCCATCTTGAGCCCTAAGATGCAAGCTTCGTATTCGGCGTTGTTGTTGGGGCACGGGAATCTGAGTTTGGCAGACACCGGGTAATGTTGACCTTTCCGATACTAGGACTGCTCATATGCCAACTCCTTTGAAATTTGCTGCTCCATCGAAAAACATTCTCTAACCATCAAAGGATTTTGCAATGTCTTCTCCTATGAACGATACCTTTTCGTCGGGAAAATACGTTTTCAGGGGTTCGTATTCTCTGTCCACGAGATTTTCAGCAAGGTGATCTGCTAGTGCCTGTCCCTTGATTGCCTTCTGAGTCACGTAGACAATGTCAAATTCACTCAGTAGGATTTGCCACTTGGCTAGCTTGCCAGTGGGCATGGGTTTCTGAAAGATGTACTTCAAAGGTTCCATCCTTGATATGAGATTTGTAGTGTAAGCATAGAAGTAGTGCCTAAGCTTCTGAGCTACCTAAGTCAAAACACAATAGGTGCGTTCTGTTAGAGATTACCGGGCCTCGTACGGGGTGAACTTCTTACTGAGATAATAGATGGCCAACTCCTTCCTCCCTGTCTCATCATGCTGCCCCAGAACGCAACCGAAAGCTCTATCCAATACTGCAAGGTAGAGTAATAGAGGTCTACCTAGCTCAGGCGGGACCAAAACTGGTGGTGTCGACAGGTATTCCTTGATTCTGTCAAAAGCTTTTTGGCAATCATACGTCCATTTGGTAGCGACGTCTTTCTTTAACATCTTAAAGATTGGCTCACAGATAACTGTAGACTATGCTATGAACCAGCTGATATAATTGAGTCTCCCCAAGAAACTCATCACGTCCTTCTTGTTTTTTGGCGGTGGCAATTCTTGAATAGCTTTGACCTTTGATGGTTCTAGTTCTATTCCTCGGTGACTCATAATAAACCCAAGTAGCTTTCCGGCAGAAACCCTAAATGCACATTTTTCGGGATTCAGTTTCAGGATGCATCTTTGTAATCTATTGAAAATCATTCTCAAATCTTCCATGTGATCAGTGGCTTTCTTGGACTTGATAATAACATCATCTACGTACACCCCTATCTCCTTGTGTATCATATCATGGAAAATGGTAGTCATGGCCCTCATGTAGGTGGTCTCTGCATTCTTTAACCCAAACGACATCATCTTCTAACAGTACATTCCCCACGGCGTAATGAAATCCGTTTTCTCAGAATCTTTTTCATCCATCCAGATCTGATGATACCCAGCCAAACAATCTACAAATGATTGCAACTCATGCTTGGCGCAATTGTCAATCAGGATGTGTATGTTTGGCAAGGGGAAGTCGTTATTCGTACTAGCCCCGTTGAGATCCCGGTAGTCGACATAGACTCTGACCTTCCCGTCCTTCTTTGGTACTGGCACGATGTTGGCTAACCATGTCGGGTATTCTACTGCCCTGAGAACCTTAGCTTTGACTTGCTTAGTGACCTCTTCCTTGATTTTTAGACTCATATCAGGCTTGAATTTCTTGAGCTTTTGCTTTATCGGCGGACATGTCGGATCAGTTGGCAGTTTGTGAGCCACAATAGGCGTACTTAGTCCAATCATGTCATCATACGACCAGGCGAATATGTCCTCATATTCCCTTTCCGTGTATTCCTTCTTTTGTGACGGTGATAAGTGGACGCTGATTCGTGTTTCTTTGATGTTTTCTGCATCTCCCAGGTTAACAATCTCAGTCTCGTCCAGGTTGGACTTAGGCCTGTTCTCAAAGTTCTCAACCTCCTTAACAATCTCTTTTGGTATGTCATCTTCCTCTGAATCTATGTCCATTTGTTGCGTTGTCTCATTACATGTCACAATCATTGGTTCATCAAGATATGTAATAGTAATGTTGTATAGGTAAAGTAATGAGAGAAAATGATATCAATAAGTATTGATTCATAAGAAAAGTCAAAAATGCTTTTGATGAATTGAATAACTGTTTTGAACATCGAAGATCTTATTGCGGGAATTGAAAATGCAAAAAGAAAATCATTTAGAAAATAAAATAGTGAATGATGCTTGTTTTAGCCTTGCTACCCCGAAGCTCGTCGGGCTTTGGTTGTCCTGATGGTCCAATTATTTAGGTATGCCCCTCTGCTCACAGCTTGTATGGAAGGGCCTTCCTCCCCCTCCTCATCGAGAACAACACAACAGTCTATGTCATTGTCTTCTAGGAACCAGTTCTTCACCGCTGCAAGTGCTTCTTCTTCATCTGATCCATAAATAATGTCAGCAGGTTGGAAAGTCTGCTTCAAATGCGGTATTGGCTGCTCTAGTGGATAGTAAGGACCACGCCATGGTGGCGATCAACTATTGAATTCCTCCCAGCTGTCTCCATATCCTAAACCGAAGGTAGTGCCATGTTTCTTGTATTTTATGGGCTACAGATTCCTTGAAAGTTCTTGCCGAGCCCTTGTTCTTGCCTTTAATGGGACTAAGAGGAGGAGTGGGTAGAGGGCCCCTGGATCTCGTGGAATAGGATGATGTTGCCAGAGTTCACAAACTAACCTTTGAGGAGGGGAATAATAAAAATAAAAACAAAAAATAAAAACAAAAGGTAACCAAGTTAGTGAGGATTATAAGAAAATGTTGCGATATTTAAACATATAGCGCAAGAATGTAAATCATGTCCTAATTTGGGGGACCTCTTTGTGCCCGAGGTAGGCCTAGCGACAAATTGACTTAGAGATCTTAGAATGCTAAATGCCTCATTTTATTGATAAAAACGGACGAATCCCAAATTGACACTAAATAAGCAAGAAATAAAAGTCACTAATGGCCATTGGCCTTATTACATTTATAAAGTGAAAAAGAAGAACTCCTATCTACTTGGTCCTAGAAGGACCTTCCTCAAGTTGAATGCTCTCGTTGATCTGATCCTCCAGTTCGCGTAGGTTCACTAGTAAACATGCCTTTGCAAGGTGTTCTCCTTCATTTCCCTCAGCGTTCTGGCAGTCGGTGACTCTTTTCCTCGCTTTTCCTTCCAATTCCAGCAGAAAGTATTCCAGATATTCCAACTTTTCGCTAGCTTTGGCGACCCTCTCTTTCCACTCATTGATTTGGTCATTTGATGGAAGACTCCTCCACCAGTCTAGCAAGAGTGAGGGCATACTAAAGTTGGGGACCTCGTTCTTCATTTTTTGCAAAACAAAAGGGTTAAGACCCTACCCCCACCAGACTTGACTATTTAACATCAACAATTAGAATGAAGCATTTAGTTCTCCAAATAAATGCACAGAACGTGGGGATGTCCATTTGTGTTTTGGAGAAACCTAGTAGACTTTGGACAACGCTATCTTAAAGAGTCATTATGCGGACAACATAACTGACTCGGCTAGGTTTGACCATGATGCATGCACATTTTAAACAGATTAAGGTTTCTATGGGACTGGTACCCTTGAGCGGACAACTCAAGGGGGAAAGGCACGGAACCGTCGACTACACCGTTGATCGACTGGTTTTATCGCAAATATGCCTTTTTTCGGATTTAGGGGGTGATAATATCGGAAGAGTGCAACCACTCATTATAAGCGTTGCTATGGTATTTGTTTGGCATGAGTGGAATATGATGTTGAGCATGATTATGCAATAATTAAAAGCATGTTGGCACGTATTTTCTTAAGAAATCGATAAATACAACAGTTTCATAATTTAGAGTAGTAGTAAGGAAAGAAACAAAGAAGACAAGTCAGTTTTGCAGTAGAAAAGGGAATTGAATGCTTAAAAGAAATAAACAAGTAATTGCACATAAAGAGGTATAAATCCACAATAATAGTCTGGAATGGTAAAAGCCTAAAGATCCCTAGCAGAGTTGACATGCTGTCGTTCCCCCTTTTTCTTCCTAAGCGGAAATCGGGTTTATGACATTTGGAGAGACAACTCATTCCTTTTGGGAATTGAGTTTGAATTTGAAGAGTCGCCACCTAATGATTATGGTGCATTAGGACACCAAAAGAGTTTGATTTGAATAATCAGAGATAGCGTAAGGGCTTGAAATTATTTTAAGAGGAAGGTGTTAGGCACCCCTCAGAATCCACTAGTGTGGTTCCTAGCCAGAAAATTATTATAAATTGAGGTGAAATTAACGTATAAGCAAATAAGGCTCAAATAATAGGGGATTTCAACACAAAATGATTTGAAAGTAAACAAGTTTTGAAAGAACAATTAGAAAAACTATTTTTTTAGAATAAGGAGTTAAATTGCTAAAAGAATAAAGAATAAAGGAAAAGGGGTCCTAGGTTTATTGAAAATATGGATAACCCCGCACTATGTCCGGTAATTACTCCTCAATGAGGGGTTACACGTGACATTATCGCGTGTCATTATATCCATATCTACCCTTCCCACCCCGTTAAGGTATTAAAGCGTGGATTAGTCTCGATTACTTATTGCATGCTATTACTCATCCCATTCCTATCAATCCCGGAGGCACTTAGGACTACTAATCCTAAAAGGGTGGGATGTTGGGCTTATTTGGAGTTTCAAAGGTAAAAATTCTAAGGCGGCATACAAAAACACATATTGCATATAAAAGGGGAAACACATAAGCGTATTGGCTCAAGTATACCTCCTCGAACAAACACATAAAGCAGCATGTCTTACACATACTGCTTAGGTCTAATTGAAAAGCATTAAAGACGAAGGAGATAAGATTGTTGAGGCAGTTTTAGTTTATTGCATAACTCCGATAAGAAGTCCGAATTAGGCCTGCCTGCTGGTTATAGTGATTAACAGATTCAGTTTTACAGTTATTATTCTAAGGTTTACCTAAGTGTTTAGATGGGGTCCTATAGGCATGATATCTACCGAATTTAAAAGGTGATGAGATAGTAGAAGCTTGAAATAAATTATTCGAAATCCTATAAGCATGCTTGTTAAACCTTGTTAAGCGAGGGAATTAGGTTATTAAGAGAAGCAGAATGAACAAAAAAAACTAAGCTGGTTACAGGTTCTGCAGGTGGTAGTATCTACTGTTACCGACTTTAATTCCTAAGAGCATGTTATCTAATATTGACTATGAATGAAAGCGAATAAGATTGATTTAAGAAACCCCTATAGGCATGATTTCTATGCATTACTCGTTTTAAACCTTATATGCATGGCATTTAAATGAAGTTTGAATGTGCAGAATTAAAAGTACCCTATAGGCAAGTTTTCTATGTGAAGTTGAAAAAGTGTCCTATAGGCATGGTCTCTAGGTGAAGTTCGAATATGCAGGAGTTAAAACACCTTATAGGATAGTTACCCACCCTTTCACTAGCCAGCCCCAAGTGTTTATTACAACTTATTCAAACCATAATAACAAACTACATCAAAACAGAAAAATACAAAGAAACTACAACTAGAGGAGGGCTGATTCTTGACTTCCTCTCTGAGTTACGAGATAAACCAACTCAAAGACCATTGATCCAAAGTCTTTCTCCAATTTGAGCGTGTCAGAGTTCCCTAAGAGACTCAATAGGACTCTGGGCAGTGCTCACACCCCATTTGTATTACCAAAATAGGGACAAGTGTAGTGTGGAAGTGCCAGCCCTCAAGTGTCCAAGTTCAGAGGGAGCTCATGGGTCCTAAGACAAGGCTCACAAGAGGGGGGCAAAACTTAAGTCTAAGAGAGATTGGAAGTGCAGAAACATAATTTTAAGAACTAAGGAAGTAAAGGAGAGGAAAGAGGTGCTGGGAAACATTTACAAAATTGATAACCTCACATAAAAGGGGTTCAGGGATTTTGAGCTTGCAAAGAGCCTATGTACTTAGGCACTAGTTAATTCTGGGCATGCACATCAATAGGGAGTGCTGTTATGATTACAAAATCAACCAGAATACACAACATATAGTGGTAACATAGAGGTTTGAGTCATAGACAGCAATACTCAATACTATCATGCCTCAAACAAGCCATCAATACCAAACACATTGGGGTAGGGGTTTATGATACATCATAAATTCAGAACAAGCAGAATCGCTAAAATAAGTACTGAATTAAACACAAGCAGTATGCGGACAAACATGTAAAGATTAAGTAAACATATTGTTGTGACGCTGAAATCTTAATCAGAACATACCAGTTCAAAGAAGCAAAATATAGTAAAGGCAGGTAGCAGAACTTTGAAAACAGGCCATAGTACAAGTAGTAAAGTAGAAGAGAGTGTTTTTTCAATGTAAGTGATTTTAGAACTCAGAGTGTTCATGTGTTAGCGTTAATGAAAGAGCAGGGTATTTATAGTTTGAAGACAGGCAGAAAATAAGGCAAGGATCATAGCTTAGCAGTAATTATGGAACTAATACCAATTAAAATCAAATCAGTATAAGGACTTCCTTTAATTAAGGAGTTAAAATCAAACGGTAATGGGCAGAAAACATTTAAGGAAGGAAATCAAGTAAGCATCATGTGCAGAGTAAACAATTAGGGGTAAGTGCATAGAGGTTTAATTAAGGGAAGAATCTTTGAAATACTCGGTTACCCAAATAAGGTAAGAAAACAAAGTAAAGTTGCAGCATATGGAGACAATCGAAAATTAGTACATAGCAAATCAGGGATTCAAGGATTTCAAAATCACTGATTTAAGGAGAGTGACATAGGTAAACCAAGTCAGAAATGGGAGAATTGAAAGTCCAAGGAAATTTTTCAAATCAACCCAAGAACAGATGAGGTAGCTTCAGAAGCTCGAATAGGTCCAAAGAAGTTAGGGTTTTGGAATCAATCGAATTCAGAGCATGATGACCAAGTAAATCACATAGCAAAATATCCTCAGAACTTGACTGAACCCCAAATTTTAGGGTTTTCACCATCAATCGAGTTCTAGAGATGAAAACGAGTAAATCAGACAAATACTAACAAAAGTAGATTCAGAAAGACTTTTAACATGCAAACTCCAGTAGAAGAACAACATAAACAAACACAGTAGAACATGTTAAAAATCATAGAAAGCTTTAAAACAACTTTAACGAAACCTAAATCGGAAAAGACAAGGGTTTTGGAGGAAGAGTTTTGAAAGAAACCTTGATAAAAGCATTTAGAAGTTTAGAGTAAACACAGATCTAGACATATCTAAAGAAATTGGAACAACCTCAAAGTCTAGGGTTTTGGAAGAACCCCAGATGCTTGGAAAATCATCGATCTTAAGCAGAGAAGTCGAGAGTCAGGCTTCAATGGCCATGGCTAGCGGGAGTAAGGTCGAAAGTGAGCGGAGACAGCCATAAGAACTGAAATCGACCAAGGTCTTGACCGAGCTTTTCCCGATCTGGCCTTGAAACCATAGTACTCGAACACATAGAAGCCAATGGAAGTGGATACGGACCTCCAATGGCTTCGGAGGCCATGGATTTAGGAGATTTTCAGGTGGTAATTGAGGGCGTGGCTAGGGTTTGAGAGGGGATTGAGAGAGAATTGAGAGAGGAGGGGGGCTTGAAGGTGGCTGGAGGTGAAAAATGACTAGGGTTTGGGGTAGGTTCAGATTAAAAAAAGAAGGGGCAGATGTGAGCTGTTGATCTAGGCGATCAACGGCTGGGATTAAAAGGGAATCCGGGCGGGTTATTTAATTGGGTCATAGGTCGGTTCAGACAGGGATTGAGTCATAGTAATTGGGTTTAAAATTGGGTCCAATTGGGGTGCCAAATCCGGCTAAAACTGAAATGAAAAATGGGCTAACATTTAAATAGCCATTTTTCCCTATTTGATTTAAAAATAATAGTAAAATAATTTTTGAAAATAAATTAAAGATACTAAAATGACTAATATCATATAATTATCATACTAAAAATATTGGACCTAGTTTTTATAGACATAAACATAATTAAATCTGAAAAGAGGCTAATATTGCAATTATATGCAATTTAGCTTTAAAAATACTAAATAAATTTGTAAAAATATGAAAAAATCATATTAGATATATTTTGGCATAAATAAGAGAGTCCTATAAATGAATCATCAAAAATGATAATTTGGGGAATAATTATTGGGGTTTTATGGATAAAATAGGGCAATACATTAATTTAAAAAATCTTTGAAAATTAGAAAAAATAATAAAACATTTGGACATACTTATATATGCATACATATGCTATTTTGATAGTATTTTGCATATTAAAAATATATAGGGAAAAATTGGGTATCAACTTATCACCCCTTCTTTTTATATAGGATATCGATGAAAGTATTTTTCCCGGGTAAAGAGGAGACTTAGGACGTGCTCTGGCTTTAGAGCTGCCTACATATCCCTGGTCTTACAGGAATCAGGCCATATGTACTTTAGGATCCATCGGCGGAGTATGCCAATGGAGACTTTTCAAGAACGGATGCAATATTAATGACGAGGTGAATGGTTGAAGTCTGATAGGGCTGCGGGAACCGGAGCGGGACCGCTCCTTCCGAGACGGCCGTTACTCGCCGAATTTCCTGCAAATAAGTAATACAAGCATATATGGTGCGTAATTTAAACATGATGCACATTCCCGTAGGACCATGAATGTTGTCTTTGGACAGTTAGGATGGCGTCCTTAGACCGTGATGTCCTGGGCCATGAAGCGTATAATAAAGGATTCGAAGGCCATGAAATGACGTTCTCGGGCTATGAGAATGATGCCTCCAAACCATGATGCCTTTGAATAATGATATGCAAAAGATTAAAAGGGGTCCTCAGGCCATAACATGGTGTTCTCGGGCTATGAAAATGGTGCCTCCGAACAATGACGCCTTTGGATAATTTGGCGATCTTTCAGCCCATGAGATGCAGTATTTGGCGATCTTTAAGCCTATGCAATGCAGGAGGTAGTGATCTTTCAGCCGTGTAAAATGTAGAGGCGGCGTTCTTTCAACCATGCAAATGTAGATGCGGCGATCTTTTAGCCATGCAAATGTAGAGGTGGCGATCTTTCAGCCATGCAAATTTAAATAAAGTAGCGATCTTTTAGCCATGCAAATGTAGAGGTGAAAATCTTTTTGCCATGCAAATGTAAACAAAGTGGCGATCTTTCAACCATGCAAATGCAGATGGAGGTAGAGCTTAACCTCGGAAGGCAGAACGGTAGCCTTATGCAATGCAAAAATGTAGATGGAGATAGCGCTTAGTCTCGGAAGGCAGAATGGTAGCCTTATGTAATGCAAGAATGTAGATGGAGACAGAGCTTAGTCTCGGAAGGCAGAATGGTAGCCTTATGCAATGCAGAAATGCATATGGAGACAGAGCTTAGTCTCGGAAGGCAGAATGGTAGCCTTATGCAATGCAAGAATGCAGATGGAGGTAGAGCTTAACCTCGGAAGGCAGAATGGTAGCCTTATCCAATGCAAAAATGCAGATAGATGTAGAGCTTAACCTCGGAAGGCAGAATGGTAGCCTTATGTAATGCAGGAATGCAGATGGGGACAGAGCTTATCTTGGACGGCAGAATGGCAGCCTTATGTTATGCAAGAATGCAGGTAGAGGTAGAGCTTAAACTCGGAAGGCAGAATAGTAGCCTTATGCAAAAATAAGATAGCAAATGGTAATAGAACTTTCTTAGCTGATAGCAGATTACGGTATTATAACTGCTGGGGATATTGTGCCTGATGGGGAAACTACTACGGAATTTTGAGGGTCCTCCTCAAAATTCTGCCCCAGTTTAATGGGTTGATGTTTTTGACTGTTGCTTGCGATGATTGGTTGAAATCAACTTCGGAATTTTGAGGGTTTTTCTCAAAATTCTGCCCCAGTTTCCAATTGCGGGGGAAAATGGAAATTTTATTGAATTGTGACTGAACCCATAGGGCTGCCTACGTATCCCTTCTTAAACAGGAATCAGGTCAGGCGTAGTTCAATTTACCTCATATAAGAAAGCATAAGATTACACATAGTAACGATTGACTGCATCTGAGTTGATCGGCTTCGGCCAGACTTCTCCGTCCATTTCTGCAAGTATGAGGGCTCCTCCTATCAGGACCCAGTGAACCATGTACGGACCCTGCCAGTTGGGAGAGAACTTCCCTTTGGCTTCATCTTGATGCGGGAAAATCTTCTTTAACACCAAATGAAGGCTCTGGACATTCTGTTCTGATAAAGTTGACCACGACAAACTACATTTATTCTTTTTCCATCTATAAGGGCTAGTTGCTCATAGCGACTTTTCACCCACTCTGCATCGTCGAGCTCAGCATCCTGTATGATTTTTAAGGAAGGAATTTCTACTTCGGCGGGAATGACGGCTTCTGTACCGTAAACCAGCATATAAGGGGTTTCCCCAATTGATGTGCGGACTGTGGTGCGATACCCCAATAGAGAAAATGACAACTTCGCATGCCACTGTTTATGCTTATCTATCGTGTTCCTCAATATCTTCTTGATATTCTTGTTGGCGGTCTCTATGGCTCCGTTTATCTGAGGTCTGGAGGCTGTAGAATTCTTATGCCTGATCTTGAAAGTTTTACACATGGCTTTCATCAAGTCACTGTTGAGGTTGGAGCCATTATCAGTAATGATTGATTCTAGAATCCCGAATTGACAAACGATGCGGTCGCGAACAAAGTCTGCCACAACTTTCTTAGTCACTGCTCTGTAAGATGTTGCTTCGACCCATTTGGTGTCGTTAGAGGCGGCATGCTCGATTGGTCCAATAACATCCATTCCCCAAGCAGCAAACGACCATGGTGATCTTGTTGCATTAAGCTTGTTTGGAGGTACCTTTATCATGTCTGCATGTATCTGGCAGTGGTGGCATTTACGGACATACTGGATGCAGTCCGTTTCCATATTCATCCAAAAGTAACCAGCTCGGAGTATCTTCTTTGCTAAGACAAAGTTGTTCATATGTGGACCGTAGGTCCCGACGTGAATTTCCTCTAGTAATCTGGATGCTTCTTTTGAGTCGACACACCTTAGTAATCCCAAATCAGGAGTCCTCCTATACAAGATTCCTCCGTTGTGAAAGAAATTAATGGACAACCTCCGAAGCATGCGTTTCTGAGTAGGATTCGCAAGTTCTGGGTATTCTCCCCTTGCCAAATATTTCTTGATGTCATGAAACCAAGGCTTTCCGTCTGCTTCTTCTTCAACATAGGCACAATAGGCTGGCTGATCATAGATCTTTACTGGAATGGGATCAATGAAGTTCTTGTCTGGATGTTGTATCATGGATGACAAGGTAGCCAATGCATCGGCGAACTCATTCTGGATTCTATGAACATGCTGGAGTTCCATCTTTATAAACCTCTTTCTCAATTCCTGTACATGATGCAGATACAGGAGTATCTTGGAGTTCTTGGTTGCCCATTCTTCTCGTACCTGATGTATAAGAAAGTCTGAATCTCCAATCACCAACAATTCTTGAATGTTCATGTAGATGGCCATCTTGAGCCCTAAGATGCAAGCTTCGTATTCGTCCATGTTGTTGGTGCACGGGAATCTGAGTTTGGCAGACACCGGGTAATGTTGACCGGTTTTCGATACTAGGACTGCTCCTATGCCAACTCCTTTGAAATTTTTTGCTCTATCGAAAAACATTCTCTAACCACCATAGGATTCTACAATGTCTCCTCCTATGAACGTTACCTCTTCATCGGGAAAATACGTTTTCAGGGGTTCCTATTCTCCGTCCACGGGATTTTCAGCAAGGTAATCTGCTAGTGCTTGTCCCTTGATTGCCTTTTGAGTCACATAGACAATGTCAAATTCACTCAATAGGATTTGCCACTTGGTTAGCTTGCTAGTGGGCATGGGCTTCTGAAAGATGTACTTCAAAGGATCCATACTTGATGTGAGATATGTAGTGTAAGCACAGAAGTAGTGCCTCAGCTTCTGAGCTACCCGAGTCAAAGCACAATAGGTGCATTCTAATAGAGAATACCGGGCCTCGTACGAGGTGAACTTCTTACTGAAATAATAGATGGCCTGCTCCTTCCTCCCTGTCTCATCATGCTTCCCCAGAACGCAACCGAAAGCTCTATCCAATACTGCAAGGTAGATTAATAGAGGTCTACTTGGCTCGGGCGGGACCAAAATTGGTGGTGTCAATATGTATTCCTTGATTCTTACGAAAGCTTTTTGGCAGTCTTCAGTCCATTTGGTAGCGGCGTCTTTCTTTAACATCTTAAAGATTGGCTCATAGATAACTGTAGACCATGCTATGAACCGGCTGATGTAATTGAGTCTGCCCAAGGAACTCATCACGTCCTTCTTGTTTTTTGGCGGTGGCAATTCTTAAATAGCTTTGACCTTTGATGGATCTAGTTCTATTCCTCGGCGACTCACAATAAATCCAAGTAGCTTTCCGGTAGGAACCCCAAATGCACATTTTGCAGGATTCAGTTTCAGGTTGTACCTTCGTAATCTATTGAAAAACTTCCTCAAATCTTCCATATGATTAGTGGATTTCTTAGACTTGATAATAACATCATCTATGTATACCTCTATCTCCTTGTGTATCATATTATAGAAAATAGTAGTCATGGCCCTCATGTAGGTGGCCCTTGTATTCTTTAACCCAAAAGGCATCATCTTGTAATAGTACATTCCCTACGGTGTAATGAAAGCCATTTTCTCAGCATCTTCTTCATCCATCCAGATCTGATGATACCCAGTGAAACAATCTACAAATGATCGCAACTCATACTTGGCGCAATTGTCAATCAGGATGTGTATGTTTGGCAAGTGGAAGTCGTCTTTCAGGCTGGCCCGGTTGAGATCCCGGTAGTCGACACAGACTCTGACCTTCCCGTCCTTCTTTGGTACTGGCACGATGTTGGCTAACCATGTCGGGTATTCTACTACCCTGAGAACCTTAGCTTTGACCTACTTAGTGACCTCTTCCTTGATTTTTAGACTCATATCAAGCTTGAATTTCCTGAGCTTTTGCTTTACCAGCGGACATGTCGGATCAGTTGGCAGTTTGTGAGCCACAATAGACGTACTTAGACCAGTCATATCATCATATGACCAGGCGAATATGTCCTCATATTCCTTTAGAAATTTCGTGTATTCTTTCTTTTCTGATGGTGATAAGTGGACGCTGATTCGTGTTTCTTTGATGTTTTCTACATCTCCCAGGTTAACAATCTCAGTCTCGTCCAGGTTGGACTTAGGCCTGTTCTCAAAGTTCTCAACCTCCTTAACAATCTCTTCTGGTATGTCATCTTCCTCTGAATCTATATCCGTTTGTTGCGTTATCTCGTTGCATGTCACAGTGATTGGATCATCAAGATAAGTAATAGTAATGTTGTGTGAGTAAAGTAATGAGAGAAAAAATAATAATGAGTGTTGATTTGTAAGAAAAGTCAAATACTTTGATAAATTGCATAATTGTTTTGAACATTGGAAATCTTTTTGCAGGAATTGAAAACATGTGAGAAATAAAAATCTTTTAGTAAATAAGATGGTGCTTTATTTAGCCTTGCTACCCCAATGCTCGTCGGGCTTTGGTTGTCCTGATGGTCCAATTATTTAGGCGTGCCCCTCTGCTCACAGCCTATATGGAAGGGCCTTCCTCCCCCTCCTCCTCGAGAACATTACAACAGTCTATGTCATTGTCTTCTAGGAACAAGCTCTTCACCGCTGTAAGTGCTTCTTCTTCATCTGATCCATAAATAATGTTAGCTTGTTGGAAAGTCTGCTCCAAATGTGGTATTGGATGCTCTAGCAAATAGTAAGGACCGTGCCATGGTGGTGACCAGTTGTTGAATTCCTCCCAGGTGTACTCATATCCCAGACCGAAAGTAGTGCCATGCTTCTTGAGCTTTATGTGCCTCAAATTTTTTTAGCAAAGCAAGTATGGAGATCTGCGCCGGTGTTTTGTTCAACTGGTCGATGACCGAGTATTCCTTGGCCTGTATCTTTCTCCAAGGATCGTCTGGACCTGTCTCAATGATGGGCGAATGATTAGAGGCCTGCTTGCTTTACTCAACTAGGTGTTCTAGGATATAGATCCTACCAGTTCTCGTCATACCCTATGCGACAACAATTTCCTCAAACCTAACCTTGCCTTTCCTCCTTGCCTCAGCTGTATAGTCCCATGGTATAGCCTTTGTGTGGAATGGTGTCATGGTCGACATCGCCACTGGGATCGATGTGGCTATCTTTACTCTGAATGGAGCATGGGCCTTGGGTGGAAAAACTGCAACTTCAAATGGCGTAGGTGCATTTGCTAGAGACACGAATTCGACCTCAATTGGCGCTGGTGTCTTTGTAGATGGCGTTATTTCAAACTCAAGTGGTACGAACATATTTACCTCGGTGTTCCCCGAGGGTTGAATCTGGACCCCGATCGAATTAAGAGTAACTATTGGCTTCTTTGGGTCATCACCTTCTGCGATCAACCCGATAGACCCCTCGGGATCCCAATCATCCTCTATTTCAATCATGTGAACGCTTCCACCCTTATGGTCTAGCAGAGGGTTGTTGCGGACATTTGGGGCAGGTTCCTTTGCCATAATAATTTTGTTGTCAATCAGAGCCTGGATCTTGTCTTTCAGAGAACGACATTCGTCGATGGTGTGTCCTTTCATGCCAGAATGGTATGCATAAGATTTGTTTGGATTATCCCACTATGAAGGGTTCTTAGGAGTTATAGCAGGGATAGGGGTGACATAACCAGCAACTTTGAGTCTCTCGTATAACTGACCAATGGGTTTGGCAATGGTTGTATACTATTTAGGAGGTCTGCGGTCAAAATTTGGTCGAGGTCTAGAGCTGTTTTGGCGTGTAGGAGGTGATTGATAGTAGGATGGTTGAGCATTGTAGGCTTGGTAAACATGTGCGGGTTGGGAATATCTGGGTGAAGTAGGCTGATATATGGGTGGCGGAGATGATTGATAAGTGGTTGGTGGAGTTTGGTAAAAGGGTGAGGGTGCTTGGTAGTTTGGAGTAGGCTGATATATTAGTGGAGGCATTGGATAGGTTTGGTATTTGATGGGAGATTTGGTTCTTTGTGCCACCATTACGGCTCCTACGTCCCTTTTCTTGGACACACCACCGGACTGTAAGGCCTTATTTATAGCTTGCAAGGCCTCAAAGTTCGTAACCATACCGCTTTTGATACCCTCTTCGATCCTTTCGCCCAGCTTGCTAATGTCGGAAAATTTGTGGCTCTCAATCATCATCAGTCTTTCATAATATTAAGGGTCCTGAGCCTGTACAAAGAATATGTTCATATGTTCCTCTTCTAAGGCAGGTCTGACCTTAGTACCTTCGGACCTCTAGCGAGTAGCATACTCTCAAAATGTTTCTATAGGTTTCTTCTTTAGATTCTGAATGTAGAACACATCCGGTGCATTCTCCGTGTTGAACCTGAACCTCTCCATAAAATCGGAGGCCATGCCTACCCAACTTGACCACTTCTTCGGATCTTGGCTAATGTACCATGATAGAGCATCTCCCTTCAAACTCCTCATGAAAAGCTTCATGCGGATTCTCTCGTCTTTCCCTACTCCAACCAGCTTGTCATAGTATGTTCTCAAATACACTCTTGGATCCCTTGTACCATCAAACATCTCGAACTTAGGAGGTTTGTACCCCTCGGGCAGTTCGACATCGGGCTGTAGGCAAAGATCCTCATAGTTCAGCCCCTCAATTCCTTTGCTTCCTTCAATGCCTTAAATCCGGCTAGTCAATTTCTTAAGTTCCTCAGCCAGGTTCCTAATGAGCGAGTCTTCATCATCAGACTCAGGTGTGCTTGAGATGGGTTGGGTGGAGTGTGGCATGGTCTCTATGTAGATGGGGGTGTTATGATGGGTGTGAAAGTGGTCATTTGTGGAGTTTTGGAGTTCTGGAATGAGTAGCGGAGTGTTATTTGGGGTATGGCAAGTATTGCATTGGGTCCTTGGTAGAACAGGGTGGGGAGTGGATGATTCTGTTGCTTTGGGATGTTTTGAGGTAGTGTAGGGTTTTGAGTATTGGGAAAGGTAATATCCGGGGTGCTGAGGGAAAATGACAAGCTTGCCAGATTCCGAAACTGATCGAGCTCTTCTTGGAATTTCAACAATTTCTGTTCAAGTTGGGATACATTTTCCTTAGGAACCTGAGTACCATGACCATTGATGGCCTCTACCCATTCAGTTGCGTTCTCCCTTCTGACATTGTTCAAATCTTCCATATTGCCTTTGTTCTTGTTTTTGACAGGACTAAGAGGAGGAGTGGGTGGAGGGCCCCTGGATCTCGTGGAATAGGATGATGTTGCCAGAGTGCACGAACTAACCTTTGGGGAGGGGAATAATAAAAACAAAAACAAAGAATAAAACAAAAGGTAACCAAGTTAGTGAGGATTATAAGAAAATGTTGCGATATCTAAACACATAGCGCAAGAATGTAAATCGTGTCCTAATTTGGGGGACCTCTTTGTGCCCGAGGTAGGCCTAGCGACAAATTGATTTGGAGAACTTAAAAATGCTAAATGCCACATTTTATTGATAACAGTAGACGGATCCCAAATTGACACTAAATAACAAGAAATAAAATGTCATTAATGGCCATTGGCCTTATTATATTTCATAAAGCAAAAGACAACTCCTATCTATTTGGTCCCAGAAGGACCTTCCCCAGATTCAGCATTCGTGGCTCCATCGAACAACTTTCCCATCTCGCGAAGTCCCAGCTATAGATAGGGTCTGGCTAGGTGTCCGCCCACGTTTCTTTCAGCATTTTGGCAATCCTCGATTCTTTTGAGGAATTTCCTTTCCAGCTCCACTATGCCCCGCTCCAAGTATCCCAGTCACTTGTTGGCACTGACAGCCATGTCTTTCCACTCCTCAATCAACTTTTGGTTGGCTTCTTGTATCTCACGGTGCTTACTTTCGCACTCCAGGATCCTCTTGCGCAGTTGATTGTATTTGACCTGTGCCTCGGCCCTTTCATCTATGATCCTGTGGCCATTAACAAGCCCTGGCTGGCCCAAACCATCGTGATTATCCTCCAACTAGCCTGAATAGTAGGGAACACAACCAGCGTGGTACCTGTCTGGCTCGATGGTATCTCTCCCCATGACAATCTTGTAGTGCCATATATGCAGAGCTTGACACTTGTAAGGACTGTCATTAGCCTAGAAGTCAGCCTGGAAATGACTCATCTTGTCGACCCTGGGTATAACCTGCTTCCTACCGGCTTGCCTCATAACACGGGGAGGGATGTAAGAGTATGTTCCTCTCAGACCGATCAGTATCAGAAATGGTGCATCCTTGGATCGGGAGATGAACTCCTCAGTAGGGAACCACTCGAACATCCATTGTACCCATTCCTCGGTTAGATTATCAAATAACTCTACCTATCCTCTGGCATCTTCTGGCTGGGCAAACATGTTGGGCATGTAATTCATTTGCTTCGGACGATGGAAAGCGATATGATCATCCTAGTCTCTTCGCTGAATCTCCCGTCGGTACTCACCCTTTTGGAGATGCTCCATGAGCCAAAGCTGGAGTAGCAAATTGCAGCCCTCGAAGTGTTTGGCTCCTCGTTGACACTTCTCCAAGGCCCGATATATTTTCGCAATGATCATGAGCATAATACTAAATGGTTGCCCACCAATGCCCTCCATCAGAGTTTTAGTTACCATAGCCAGCCTGGTATGGATCCTTGCTTTCTTCATTGGAAACACTATCAACTCCATAAAACAAATCATGAATACAAAGACCCTTCGGTGAGTATGCCCTAGTGATGTAATGGCAAATTCGTCAGGATAGGTACAGTAGGACTTGTTGTGACCGTACCTCTCGTAAAAATAATCAAAATGGATATAGGACTCTTTCAAACATGTTAGTTCTGGATTCTTCTTCAAACTAATCATTTTGAGGAAACCCCTGCCCTTGCGGTTCTCGGGCATTAACAAACCAGGAGTTTCCCATGGGATACTGGCCAATACTCCTATTTCTTATAGCAAGGGTGTCATTTCAATGTCCCCGAAGTGGAACACAGATCTCTCATAATCCCAGTACAAAGTGGCAGCTTCTATGATCTTGTTGTTGGGTTGGATTGCCAGGAGAGAAGGTAGGTTGCTTAGATATTTGCGGACAAGGGTTTAATCACTAGAGTGAAGATCCTCCCACCAACTTAGCAATTTTGGGTGGATGTTGGTGACCATGCAGAATCTGGGGACTTCGTGCCTTATATTTCTGCAAGACAAAAAAAGGATTAGGCCCTTACCCCACAGGACTCGCCTATTTAACATCAAAGATTAGCATAAAAACATTTAGTTCTCCAAATTAATGCACAAAACGTGGTAGTGTCCGTTTGGGTTTTGGGGAAACCCAGTGGAATTTGGACAAGGCTATTTTAAAGAGTCATTATGCAGACAACATAATTGACATGCCTAGGTTTGATAATGATGCATGCACAGTTTAAACAGAGTAAGGTTTCTATGGGGTTTTAGACTAGTACCCTTGAGCGGACAACTCAAGGGTGAAAGGCACGGAACCGTCGACTAAACCGCTAATCGACTGGTTTTGCCGCAAATATGCCTTTTCTGGATTTAGGGGGTGATAATATCGGAAGAACGCAACCACTCATTATAAGCGTTGATATGGTATTTGTTTGGCACGAGTGGAATATGATATTGAACATGATTATGCAATAATTAAAAGCATGTTGGCACATATTTTCACATTAAGAAAGCGGTAAATACAGCAGTTTCATAATTTAAATTAGTAGTAAGGAAAGAAACAAAGAAGACAAGTCAGTTTTGCGGTTGAAAAGGGAATTGAATGCTTAAAAGAAATAAATAAGTAATTGCACATAAAGAGGTATAAATCCACAATAATAGTCTGAAATGGTAAAAGCCTAAAGATCTCCAACAGAGTCGCCATCACTCCCTTGGCTTCTATGTGTTCTTGAAAATTGGGTATCAACAGCTACCCCTCTTTACCCGAGAAAGATGAAAGAGTTGTCAGGTAAAGATATGATGGCCAATTTTGACCGAACGAAATGGTTCGAGGAGACTTAGGCCGTGCTCTGGCTTCTGAGCTGCCTACATATCCCTGGTCTTACAGGAATCAGGCCATATGTAGTTCAAGATCCGTCGACAGAGTATGCCAATGGAGCCTTTTCAGAACGGACGCAATATTAATGACGGGGTGAATGGTTGATGTCTGATAGGGCTGTAGGAACCGGAGCGGGATCGCTCCTGTCGAGACAGTTGTTGCTTGCTGGATTTCCTACAAATAAGCAGTACAAGCATATATAGTGTATAATTTAAACATGATGCACATTCCCGTCGGACCATGAATGTTGTCTTTGGATAGTTAGGATAACATCCTTAGACCGTGATGTCCTGGGCCGTGAAGCATATAATAAAGGATTCGCAGGCCATGAAATGACGCTCTCGGGCTATGAGAATTATGCCTCCGAACCATGATGCCTTTGAATAATGATATGCAAAAGATTAAAAGGGGTCCTCAGGTCATGACATGGTGTTCTAGGGCTATGAAAATGGTGTCTCCGAACAATGACGCCTTCAGATAATTTGGCGATCTTTCAGCCCATGAGATGTAGTATTTGGAAATCTTTCATTCTATGAAATGCAAGAGGTGGTGATCTTTCAGGCGTGCAAAATGTAGAGGTGGCGATCTTTACACCATGCAAATGTAGAGGCGGTGATCTTTCAGCCATGCAAATGTAAAGGTGGCGATCTTTCAGTCATGCAATTGTAAATAAAGTGGCGATCTTTCAGCCATGCAAATGTAGAGGTGGCGATCTTTCAGCCATGCAAATGTAAATAAAGTGGCGATCTTTCAGCCATGCACATGTAGATGGAGGTAGAGCTTAACCTTGGAAGGCAGAATGGTAGCCTTATGTAATGTAGAAATGCAGATGGAGACAACGCTTAGTCTTGGAAGGCAGAATGGTAGCCTTATGCAATGCAGGAATGCAGATGGAGGTAGAGCTTAACCTCGGAAGGCAGAATGGTAGCCTTATGCAATGCAAGAATGTAGATGGATGTAGAGCTTAACCTCGAAAGGTAGAATAGTAGCCTTATGCAAAAATAAGATAGCAAATGGTAATAGAACTTTCTTAGCTGATAGCAGATTGCGATATTTAACTGCTGGGAATATTGTGCATGTTAGGGACACTGCTGTGTGCGGATAGCAACTGTGAGTAAGTGCAATGGTTCTGAGAGTTGTATTCTTGAACAGTGTTTGTCTCGTGAGTGTATAGTATATTCGATGATTTTTCAATTCAAGTGCCTGCATCCAAAAAAATCGTGAGTTTTGTAAAAAAAGGGCGGTTAGTTCGTGTCCCCCACTGGCTCTGCTTGACCTATTCGGCTTTGAACTAGTGATACTGTATGTATCATTGGTGTAGCATTTCTAAACAAGGCAATTTTAGTAATAGACATGCATGATTTTGTAAAAATATGACATAATAATAATAATTTTTTAGATGAACCGATAACTGTGACGTGGTTCAAGACATTGCAACCTCTCTTGCTACGGAATTTTGAGGGTCCTCCTCAAAATTCTGCCCCAGTTTAATGGGTTGATGTTTTTGACTGTTGCTTGCGATGATTGGCTGAAATCAACTTCGGAATTTTAAAGGTCCTCCTCAAAATTCTGCCCCTGTTTCCAATTGCGAGGGAAAATGGAAATTTCATTGAATTGTGATCGAACCCACAGGGCTGCCTACGTATCCCCTCTTAAACGGAAATCAGGTCAGGCGTAGTTCAATTTACCTCATATAGGAAAGCATAAGATTACACATAGTAACGCTTGACTGCATCTGAGTTGATCGGCTTCGGCCAGACTTCTCCGTCCATTTCTGCAAGTATGAGGGCTCTTCCTGTTAGGACCCGGTGAACCATGTACGGACCCTGCCAGTTGGGAGAGAACTTCCCTTTTGCTTCATCTTGATGCAAGAAAATCTTCTTTAACACTAGTTGCCCCGGTGTGAACTATCTCGGCTTGACTTTTTTGTTAAAGGCTCTGGACATTCTGTTCTGATAGTGTTGACCATGACAAACTACATTTATTCTTTTCCCGTCTATAAGGGCTAGTTGCTCATAATGACTTTTCACCCACTCTGCATCATCGAGCTCAACTTCCTATATGCTCCTTAGGGAAGGAATTTCTACTTTGGTGGGAATGACGACTTCTGTACCATAAACCAGCATATAGGGGGTTGCCCCAGTTGATATACGAATTGTGGTGCGATACCCCAACAGAGAAAATGACAACTTCTTGTGCCACAATTTAAGCTTATCTATCATTTTCCTCAATATCTTCTTGATATTCTTGTTGGCGGCCTCTACGCCTACGTTTATTTGAGGTCTGTAGGCTGTAGAATTCTTATGCCTGATCTTGAAAGTTTCACACATGGCTTTCATCAAGTCATTGTTGAGGTTGGAGCCATTATCGGTAATGATTAATTCTGGAATCCCGAATCAATAAACAATACGGTCGCGGACAAAGTCTGCCACGACTTTCTTAGTCACTGCTCTGTAAGATACTGCTTCGACCTATTTGGTGAAATAGTCGATTGCTACTAGGATAAACCTGTGCCCGTCAGAGGCAGCAGGCTCGATTGGTCCAATAACATCCATTCCCTAAGCGGCGAACGACCATGGTGAGCTTGTTGCATTAAGCTTGTTTGGAGGTACCTTTATCCTGTCTGCATGTATCTGGCAGCGGTGGCATTTCCGGACATACTAGATGCAATCTGTTTCCATAGTCATCCAAAAGTAACCAGCTCGGGGTTTCTTCTTTTCTAAGATAAAGTCGTTCATATGTGGACCGCAGGTCCCGGCGTGAATTTCCTCAAGTAACCTGGATGCTTCTTTTGTGTCGACACACCTTAGTAATCCCAAATCAGGAGTCCTCATATACAGGATTCCTCTGTTGTGAAAGAAATTATTGTACAACCTCCGAAGCGTGCGTTTCTGAGTAGGATTCGCAAGTCTTGGGTATTCTCCCCTTGCCAAATATTTCTTGATATCATGAAACCAAAGCTTTTCATCTGCTTCTTCTTCAACATGGGCACAATAAGCTGGCTGATCATGGATCTTTACAGGAATGGGATCAATGAAGTTCTTGTCTGGATGTTGTATCATGGATGACAAGGTAGCCAATTCATCGGCAAACTCATTCTGGATTCTATGAACATGCTGGAATTCCATCTTTATAAACCTCTTTCTCAATTCCTGTACATGATGCAGATACGAGAGTATCTTGGAGTTCTTGGTTGCCCATTCTTCTCGTACCTGATGTATAAGCAAGTCTGAATCTCCAATCACCACCAATTCTTGAATGTTCATGTCGATGGCCATCTTGAGCCCTAAGATGCAAGCTTCGTATTCGGCCATATTGTTGGTGCACGGGAATTTGAGTTTGGCAGACACCAGGTAATGTTGACCGGTTTCTGATACTAGGATTGCTCCTATGCTGACTCCTTTGAAATTTGCTGCTCCATCAAAAAACATTCTCCAACCATCATAGGATTCTGCAATGTCTTCTCCTATGAACGATACCTCTTCGTCAGGAAAATACATTTTCAGGGGGTTCGTGTTCTCCATCCACGGGATTTTCAGCAAGGTGATCTGCTAGTGCCTGTCCCTTGTTTGCCTTCTGAGTCATGTAGACAATGTCAAATTCACTCATTAAGATTTGCCACTTGGCTACCTTGCCAGTGGGCATGGGCTTCTGAAAGATGTACTTCAAAGGATCCATCCTTGATATGAGATATGTAGTGTAAGCACAGAAATAGTGTCTCAGCTTCTGAGCTACCCAAGTCAAAGCACAGCAAGTGCGTTCTAATAGAGAATACCAGGCCTCGTACGGGGTGAACTTCTTACTGAGGTAATAGATGGCCTGATCCTTCCTCCTATCTCATCATACTACCCCAGAATGAAACCGAAAGCTCTATCCAATACTGCAAGGTAGAGTAATAGAGGTCTACCTAGCTCGGGCGGGACCAAAACTGGTGGTGTCGACAGGTATTCATTGATTCTGTCAAAAGCTTTTTGGTAGTCATCAGTTCATTTGGGATCGGCATCTTTCTTTGATATCTTAAAGATTAGCTCACAAATAACTGTAGACTGTGTTATGAACCGGCTGATGCAATTGAGTCTCCCCAAGACACTCATCACGTCCTTCTTTTTTTTTGGCGGTGGAAATTCTTGAATAGCTTTGACCTTTGATGGATCTAGTTCTATTCCTTGGCGACTCACAATAAACCTAAGTAGCTTTTCGATAGGAACCCCAAATGCACATTTTGCGAGATTTAGTTTCCGGTTGTACCTTGGTAATCTATTCAAAAACTTCCTCAAATCTTCCATGTGATTAGTGCTTTCTTGGACTTGATAATAACATCATCTACGCACACCTCTATCTCCTTGTGTATCATATCATGAAAAATGGTAGACATGACCCTCATGTAGGTGGCCCTGCATTCTTTAACCCAAATGGCATCATCTTGTAACAGTACATTCCCCACGGCATAATGAAAGCCATTTTCTCAACATAATCTTCATCCATCCAGATCTGATGATACCCAGCGAAACAATCTACCAATGATTGCAACTCATGCTTGGCGCAATTGTCAATCAGGATGTGTATGTTTGGCAAGGGGAAGTCGTCTTTCAGACTGGCCTGGTTGAGATCTCGGTAGTCGACATAGACTCTGACCTTCTCGTCCTTCTTTGGTACTGGCACGATGTTGGCTAACCATGTCGGGTATTCTACTACTCTGAGAACCTTAGCTTTGACCTGCTTAGTGACCTCTTCCTTGATTTTCATACTCATATCAGGCTTAAATTTCTTGAGCTTTTGCTTTATCGGCGGACATATCGGATCAGTTGGCAATTTGTGAGCCACAATAGACGTACTTAGACCAGTCATGTCATCATATGACCAGGCAAATATGTCCTCATATTCCCTTAGAAATTTCGTGTATTCCTTCTTTTCTGACGGTGATAAGTGGATGCTGATTCGTGTTTCTTTGACGTTTTCTGCATCTCCTAGGTTAACAACTTCTGTTTCGTCCAGGTTGGACTTAGGTCTATTCTCAAAATTCTCTACTTCTTTAACAATCTCTTCTGGTATGTCATCTTTCTCTAAATCTATGTCCGTTTGTTGCGTTGTCTCGTTGCATGTCACAGTCATCGGTTCATCATGATAAGTAATAGTAATGTTGTATAAGTAAAGTAATGAAAGAAAACGATAGTAATATGTGTTGATTCATAAGAAAAGTAAAAAATGCTTTTGATGAATTGAATAACTGTTTTGAACATCGAAGATCTTATTGCGGGAATTAAAAATGCGAAGCTCGTCGGGCTTTGGTTGTTCTAATGGTCCAATTATTTAGGCGTGCCCCTCTGCTTACAGCCTGTGTGGAAGGGCCTTCCTCCCCCTCCTCCTCGAGAACAATACAACAGTCTATGTCATTGTCTTCTAGGAATAAGTTCTTCACCGCTGCAAGTGCTTCTTCTTCATCTAATCCATAAATAATGTCAGCCTGTTGGAAAGTCTGCTCCAAATGCGGTATTGGTTGCTCTAGTGGATAGTAAGGACCACACCATGGTGGCGACCAACTATTGAATTCCTCCCAGGTGCATCCATATCCTAAACTGAAGGTAGTGCCATGTTTCTTGATTTTATGGGTTTAGAGATTCCTTGAAGGTTCTTTCCGAGTCCTTTGTTCTTGCCTTTAATGGGACTAAAAGGAGGAATGGGTGGTGGACCCCTGGATCTCGTGGAATAGGATGATGTTGCCAGAGTACACGAACTAACCTTTGGGGAGGGGGATAATAAAAATAAAAACAAAAGGTAACCAAGTTAGTGAGGACTATAAGAAAATGTTGCGATATTTAAACACATGGCGCAAGAATGTAAATCGTGTCCTAATTTGGGGGACCTCTTTGTGCCCGAGGTAGGCCTGGCGACAAATTAATTTGGAGAACTTAAAATGCTAAATGCCTCATTTTATTGATAAAATTAGACGGATTCCAAATCGACACTAAATAACCAAAAAATAAAATGTCATTAATGGCCATTGGCCTTATTACATTTATAAAGTGAAAAAGATGAACTCCTATCTACTTGGTCCCAGAAGGACCTTCCTCATGTTGAATGCTCTCATTGATCAGATCCTCCAGTTTGCGCAGGTTCATTAGTAAACATGCCTTTGCCAGTGTTCTCCTTTGTTTCCCTCAATGTTCTGGCAGTCGGTGACTCTTTTCCTCACTTTTCCTTCCAATTCCAGCAGACTGCATTCCAGATATTCCAACTTTTTGCTAGCTTTGGCGACCCTCTCTTTACACTCATTGATTTGGTCATTTGATGGAAGACCCCTCCACCAGTCTAGCAAAAGTGAGGGTATGCTAACCATACCAAAGTTGGGGACCTCATTCTTCATTTTCTGCAAAACAAAAGGGTTAAGACCCTACCCCCACCAAACTCGACTATTTAACATCAACAATTAGCATGAACCATTTAGTTCTCCAAATAAATGCACAAAACATGGGGATGTCCGTTTGGGTTTTGGGCAAACCCTGTGGACTTTGGACAAGGCTATCTTAAATAGTCATTATATGGACAACATAACTGACTCAACTATGTTTGACCATGATGCATGCACAGCTTAAAAAGAGTAAGGTTTCTATGAGGTTTTAGACTGGTACCCTTGAGCAGACAACTCAAGGGGGAAAGGCACGGAACCATCGACTACACCATTGATCGACTGGTTTTACCGTAAATATGCCTTTTCCGAATTTAGGGGTGATAATATCGGAAGAGCGCAACCACTCATTATAAGCGTTTCTATGGTATTTGTTTGGCATGAGTGGAATATGATGTTGAGCATGATTATGCAATAATTAAAAGCATATTGGCACGTATTTTCACGTTAAGAAAGCAGTAAATACAACAGTTTCATAATTTAAAGCATCAGTAAGGAAAGAAACAAAGAAGACAAGTCAGTTTTGCAGTTGAAAAGGGAATTGGATACTTTAAAGAAATCAACAATTAATTGCACATAAAGATGTATAAATCCACAATAATAGTCTGAAATGGTAAAAGCCTAAAGATCCCCAGCAGAGTCGCCATGCTATCCCGCCCCCTTCTTTTTCCTAAGCAAAAATCGGGTTTATGATATTTGGAGAGATAACTCATTCCTTTTGGGAATTGGATTTGAATTTGGAGAGTCGCCACCTAATGATTAGGGTGCATTAGGACACCAAAAGAGTTCGATATGATTAACCAGAGATAGGGTAAGGACTTGAAATTATTCTAAGGGGAAGAAGTTAGGCACCCCTCAGAATCCACTAGTGTAGTTCCCGGCCAGACAATTATTGTGAATTGAGGTGCAATTAACGTATAAGCAAATAAGGCTCACATAATCGGGGATTTCAACACATAATGGTTTGAAAGTAAACAAGTTTTGAAAGAACAATTAGAAAAGTTGATTTTTTAGAATAAGGAGCTAAATTGCTAAAAGAATAAAGAATAAAGGAAAGAGGGTCCTAGGTTTATTGAAAATATGGATCACCTCACACAATGTCCAGTAATCACTCCTCAATGAGGGGATACACGTGACATTATCGCATGGTCATCATATCCATATCTACCCTTCCCACCCCGTTAAGGTATTAAAGCGCAGATTGGTCTCGATTACTTATTGCATGCTATTACCCGTCCCATTCCTATCAATACCGGAGGCACTTAGGACTAATAATCCTAAAAGGGAGGGATGCTGGGCTTATTTGGAGTTTCAAAAGTAAAAATTCTAAGGCGGCATACAAAAACACATATTGCTTATAAAAGGGGAAACACATAAGTATATAGGCTCAAGTATACCTCCTTGAACAAACACATAAAGTAGCATGTCTTACACATAATGCTTAGGTCTGATTGAAAAGCATTAAAGATGAGGGAGATGAGATTGTTGAGGCATTTTTAGTTTATTGCATAACTCAGATATGAAGTCCGAATCGGGCCTGCCTGCTGGTTATAATGATTAACAGATTCAGTTTTACAGTTATTATTCTAAAGTTTGCCTAAGTGTTTAGACGGGGTCCTATATGCATGATATCTACTGAATTTAAAAGGTGATGAAATAGTAGAAGCTTGAAATAAATTATTCGATATCCTATAAGCATGCTTGTTAAACCTTATTAAGCGAGGGAATTAGGTTATTAAGAGAAGCAGAATGAACAAAAAAAAACTGAGCTGGTTACAGGTTCTGCCGGTGGTAGTATCTACTGTTACCGACTTTAATTCCTAGGAGCATGTTATCTAACATTGACTGCGAATGAAAGCGAATCAGATTGATTTATGAAACCCCTATAGGCATGATTTCTATGCATTACTTGTTTTAAACCTTATAGGCATGACATCTAAATGAATTTTGAATATGCAGAATTAAAAGTACCCTATAGGCAGGTTTTCTACATGAAGTTGAATATGCAGAATTAAAAGTACCCTATAGGCAAGTTTTCTACATGAAATTGAAAAGGTATCCTATAGGCATGGTCTCTAGGTGAAGTTCGAATGTGCAGGAGTTAAAACACCCTATAGGCATGTTTTCTACCCTTGCATGCATAGTTATCCACCTTTTTCACTAGCCAGCCCCAAGTGTCTATTACAACTTATTACAAACATAATAACAAACTACATCAGAACAGAAAAATACAAAGAATGTACAACCAGAGGAGGCCTGATTCTTGAATTCATCTCTGAGTTACAAGATAAACCAACTCAAAGACCATTGATCCAAAGCCTTTCTCCAATTTGAGCGTGTCAGTGTTCCCTAAATGACTCAATGGGACTCCGGGTTGTGCTCACACCCTAATTATATTACTAGAATAGGGACAAGTGCCATGTGAAAGTGCCATCCCTCAAGTGTCCAAGTTCAGAGAGAGCTCATGGGTCCCAAGGCAAGGCTCACAAGAGGGGGCAGAACATAAGTCTAAGAGAGAGTGGAAGTGCAGAAACAAAATTTTAAGAACTAAGGAAGTAAAAGAAAGGAAAGAGGTGCTGAGAAACAGTTACAAAATTGATAACTTCACATAAAAGGGGTTCAGGGATTGGGAGCTTGCAAAGAGCCTATGTACTTAGGCACTAGTTAATTTTGGGCATGTACAACAATATGAAGTGCTGTTATGCTTACAAAATCAACCTGAATACACAACATATAGTGGTAACATAGAGGTTTGAGTCATAGACAGCAATACTCAACACTGTCATGCCTCAAACAAGCCATCAATACCAAACACATTGGGGTAGGGGTTTAGGATACATCATAAATTCAGAATAGGCAGAATTGCTAAAGTAAGTATTGAATTGAACACAAGCAATAGGCAAACAAGAAGGCAAAAGTTTTAAGTAAACATATTGTTGTGATGCTGAAATCTTAATCAGAAAATACCAGTTCAAGGAAGCAAAATATAGTAAAAGCAGGTAGCAGAACTTTGAAAATAAGCCACAGTACAAGTAGTAAAGTAGAAGAGAGTGTTTTTGAGTGTAAGTGATTTTAGAACTCAGAGTGTTCGTATGTCTGTGTTAATGAAAGAGCGGGGTATTTATAGTTTGAAGACAGGCAGAAAATAAGGCAAGGATCATAGCTTAGTAGTAATTATGTAACTATGTACCAATTAAAATCAAATCAGTATAAGGACTTCCTTTAATTAAGGAGTTGATATAAACGGTAATGGGCAGAAAACATTTAAGGAAGGAAATCAAGTAAGCATCATGTGCAAAGTAGAAAATTAGGGGTAAGTGCATAGAGGTTTAATTAAGGGAAGAATATTTGAAATACTCGGTTAGCCAAATAAGGTAAGAAAACAAAGTAAAGTTGCAGCATATGGAGACAATCGAAAATAAGTACATAGCGAATCAGGGAGTCAAGGATTTCAAAATCACTGATTTAAGGAGAGTGACATGGGTTCCCATGAATAAACAAATAAACTAAGTCAGAAATGGGAGAATTGAAAGTCTAAGGAAAGTTTTCAAATCAACCCAAGAAACACGGGAATCAGTAAGGCGAAACAAGGAAAGATCCAATCACTTAACACATGAATGCAATCAAAATTACAAAAGGAGGTTTGAAATCAGTCCAAAATTGAAGGTCATTTCAGAGGGAAATTCAGCATATAAAAGAGTGCATAAGTATTAGGCATGCAAGGCTGAATTTTGGACAAAGAGAAGCGTCATGCAATCACGAAGTCAGTAAGTAGTGGACTATCGAAACATGGTAGTCACATAGGTCAATCTTAGTAACTCAGTAATAGAGAAAGAGAGAGTATCAAATAGCATGCAAAGGGGTCAAGTAAAAAGACTTTTCTGAAAACTATAGTCCAGTTTCAAGGAAGTCAAAATCACATAAAGAAATATAGGATGAAACAAAAAGATTTCGAATCTAGTCGAGCAATAGATGAGGCAGCTTCAGAAGCTCGAATAGGTCCAAAGAAGTTAGGGTTTTGAAATGAATCAAATTCAGAGCATGACGACTAAGTAAATCACATAGCAAATAGCCTTAGAACTCGACTGAACCCCAAATTTTAGGGTTTTCCCCATCAATCGAGTTATAGAGATGAAAACGAGTAAATCAGACAAATACTAACAAAAGTAGATTCAGAAACCTCAAAAGAAACTACGACTTTTAACATGTAAACTCCAGTAGAAGAACAACATAAAGAAACACAGTAGAACATGTTAAAAATCAGAGAAAGCTTCAAAACAACTTTAACAAAACCTAAATCGGAAAAGACAAGGGGTTTTGGAGGCAGAGTTTTGAAAGAAACCTTGAGAAAAACGTTTAGAAGTTTAGAGTAAACACAGATCTAGAACAGATCTAAAGAAATCGGAAGAACCTCAAAGGCTAGGGTTTCGGAAGAGTCCCAGATGGTGAGAAAGGCTTGGAAAATCATCGATCTTAACCAGAGAAGTCAAGAATCAGGCTTCAATGGCCATGGCTGGCCGGAGTAAGGTCGAAAGTGACCGGAGACAGCCATAAGAATTGAAATCGACCAAGGTCTGGACCGAGCTTTTCCCGATCTGGCCTTAAAACCATAGTACTTGAACACATAGAAGCCAAGGTAAGTGGATACAGGCCTCCAATGGCTTTGGAGGCCATGGATTTGGGAGATTTTCATGTGGTAATTGAGGGCGACGGCTAGGGTTTGAGAGGGGATTAAGAGAGAATTGAGAGAGGAAGAGGGGTTTGAAGGCGGCTACAGGTGAAAAATGACTAGGGTTTGGGGTAGGTTCAGGTTAATAAAGGAAGGGGCAGATGTGAGCCGTTGATCTAGGCGATCAACGGCTGGGATTAAAAGGGAATCCGGGCGGGTTGTTTAATTTGGTCGTGGGTCGGTTTAGATAGGGATTGGGTCATGGTAATTGGATTTAAAATTGGGTCCAATTGGGGTGCCAAATCTGGCTAAAACTGAAATAAAAAATGGGCTAACATTTAAATAGCCATTTTCACTATTTGATTTACAAAAAATAGTAAAATAATTTCTGAAAATAAATTAAAGGTATTAAAATGATTAATAGCATATAATTATCAAATTAAAAATATTGTACCTAATTTTATAGATATAAATGTAACTAAATCTAAAAAGAGGCTAATATTACAATTATATGCAATTTAGCTTTAAAAATACTAAATAAATTTTTAAAAATATGCAAAAATCACATTAGCTATATTTTATCATAAATAGGATATTCCTATAAATGAATCACCAAAAATTATAATTTGGGGAATAATTATTGGGTTTTTCTGGATAAGATTGGGCAATAAATTGATTTAAAAATCTTTAAAAAAATTGAGGAAAAATAATAAAACATTTGGACATACTTATATATGCATACATATTTTAAAATTATTTTGCATATTAAAAATATATAGGGAAAAATACTTTCATCAGTACCATATATATTAAAAATGATTGCGTCCGTTCTTGAAAAGTCTCCATCGGCATACTTCGCCGACGGATCCTGAACTACATATGACATGATTCCTGTAAGACTAGGGATATGTAGACATCTTAGAAGCTAGATCACAACCTAATTCTCCTCGAACCATTTCATTCGGTCAAAATTGGTCATCATGTCTTTACCCGACAACTTTTTCATCCTACCCGGGTAAAGAGGGGCAGCTGTTGATACCCAATTTTTCCCTATAAATTTTTAATATATAAAATACTTTCAAAATAGAATATGTATGCATATATAAGAATGTCCAAATATTTTATTAGTTTTCCTTAATTTGTAAAGATTTTTAAATTAACTTATTGCCCTATCTTATCCAAAAAAAATCCAATAATTATTCCACAAATTATCATTTTTAGTCATTCATTTATAGGACTCTCCTATTTATGCCAAAATATAGCTAATGTGATTTTTGCATATTTTTACAAATTTATTTTTTATTTTTAAAGCTAAATTGCATATAATTGCAATATTAGCCTCTTTTTAGATTTAATTACGTTTATGTCTATAAAAACTAGGTCCAATATTTTTTATTTGATAACTATATGCTATTAATCATTTTAGCACCTTTATTTTTATTTTCAGAAATTATCTTACTATTTTTTGTAAATCAAATAGGGAAACATGGCTATTTAAATGTTAGCCCATTTTTCACTTCAGTTTTAGCCAGATTTGGCACCCCAATTGGACCCAATTATCTAGCCCAATCCTAACCTACCCGACTCATGGCCCTTTTTAAATAACCCACCCGGATTTCCTTTTAATCCCAGCTATTGATCTCCTAGATCAACGGCTCACATCAGCCCTTTCCTTTTTTAATCCTGACCTACCCCGAACCCTAGTCATTTTTCACCTGCAGCCACCTTCAAACCCCCTCCTCTATCAATTCTCTCTCAATCCCCTCTCAAACCCTAGCCACCGCCCTCAATTACCACCTGAAAATCTCCCAAATCCATGGCCTCCAAAGCCATTGGAGGCCTGTATCCACTTCCCTTGGATTCTATGTGTTCGAGTACTATGGTTTCAAGGCTAGATCGGGAAAATCTCGATCCAGACCTTGGTCGATTTCAGTTCTTATGGTTGTCTCCGGTCACTTTCGACCTTACTTGGACCAGCCATGGCCATTGAAGCCTGACTCTCGACATCTCTGCTCAAGATCGATGATTTTCCAAGCCTTTCTCACCATCTGGGGTTCTTCCGAAACCCTAGCCTTTGAGGTTTTTCTGATTTCTTTAGATCTGTGCTAGATCTGTGTTTACTCTAAACTTCTAAACGCTTTTCTCAAGGTTTCTTTCAAAACTCTGCCTCCAAAACCCCTTGTCTTTTCCGATTTAGGTTTTGTTAAAGTTGTTTTGAAGCTTTCTCTGATTTTTAACATGTTCTACTGTGTTTCTTTATGTTGTTCTTCTATTGGAGTCTGCATGTTAAAAGTCTTAGTTTCTTTTGAGGTTTCTGAATCTACATTTGTTAGTATTTGTCTGATTTACTCGTTTTCATCTCTATAACTCGATTGATGGTGAAAACCCTAAAATGTGGGGTTCAGTCGAGTTCTGAGGCTATTTGCTATGTGATTTACTTAGTCGTCATGCTCTGAATTCGATTGATTTCAAAACCCTAACTTCTTTGGACCTATTTGAGCTTCTGAAGTTGCCTCATCTGTTGCTCGACTAGATTCGAAATCGTTTTGTTTCATCCTCTGTTTCTTTATGTGATTTTGACTTCCTTGAAATTAGACTACAGTTTTCAGAAAAGTCTTTTTACTTGACCCCTTTGCATGCTATTTGATACTCTCTCTTTTCTCTATTACTGAGTTACTAAGATTGACCTATGTGACTACCATATTTCGATAGTCCACTACTTACTGACTTCGTGATTGCATGACGCTTCTCTTTGTCCTAAATTCAGTCTTGCATGCCTAATACTTATGCACTCTTTTATATGCTGAATTTCCCTCTGAAATGACCTTCAATTTTGGACTAATTTCAAACCTTTTTTTTGTAATTTTAATTGCATCCATGTGTTAAGTGATTGGCTCTTTCCTTGTTTCGCCTTACTAATTCCCCTATTTCTTGGGTTGATTTGAAAACTTTCCTTAGACTTTCAATTCTCCCATTTCTGACTTGGTTTATTTGTTTATTCATGGGAACCCATGTCACTCTCCTTAAATCAGTGATTTTGAAATCCTTGACTCTCTGATTTGCTATGTACTTATTTTCGATTGTCTCCTTATGCTGCAACTTTACTTTGTTTTCTTACCTTATTTGGCTAACGGAGTATTTCAAATATTCTTCCCTTAATTAAACATCTATGCACTTACCCCTAATTGTCTACTCTGCACATGATGCTTACTTGATTTTCTTCTTTAAATGTTTTCTACCCATTACCGTTTGATTTCAACTCCTTAATTAAAGGAAGTCATTATACTGATTTGATTTTAATTGTTACATAGTTCCATAATTACCGCTAAGCTATGATCCTTGCCTTATTTTCTGCCTGTCTTCAAACTATAAATACCCCGCTCTTTCATTAACACAGACACACGAACACTCTGAGTTCTATAATCACTTACACTCAAAAAACACTCTCTTCTACTTTACTACTTGAACTGTGGCCTATTTTCAAAGTTCTGCTACCTGCTTTTACTATATTTTTCTTCCTTGAACCGGTATGTTCTGATTAAGATTTCAACATCACAACAATATGTTTACTTAATACTTTTGCCTTCTTGTTTGCCTACTGCTTGTGTTTAATTCAGTACTTATTTTAGCAATTCTACTTATTCTGAATTTATGATGTATCCTAAACCCCTACCCCAATGTGTTTGGTACTGATGGCTTGTTTGAGGCATGAGAGTATTGAGTATTGCTGTCTATGACTCAAACCTCTATGTTACCACTATATGTTGTGTATTCCGGTTGATTTTGTAAGCATAACAACACTCCCTATTGCTGTGCATGCCCAGAATTAACTAGCGCCTAAGTACATAGGCTCTTTGCAAGCTCCCAATCCCTGAACCCCTTTTATGTGAAGTTATCAATTTCATAACTGTTTCCCAACACCTCTTTCCTCTCCTTTACTTCCTTAGTTCTTAAAATTCCATTTCTACACTTCCACTCTCTCTTAGACTTAAGTTCTGCCCCCTCTTGTGAGCCTTGCCTTGGGACCCATGAGCTCCCTCTAAACTTGGACACTTGAGGGCTGACACTTCCACACTGCACTTGTCCGTATTCTGGTAATACAATTTGGGTGTGAGTACTGCCCGGAGTCCCATTGAGTCTCTTAGGGAACTCTAACACACTCAAATTTGAGAAAGGCTTTGGATCAGTGGTCTTTGAGTTGGTTTATCTCGTAACTCAGAGAGGAAGTCAAGAATTAGGCCTCCTCTGGTTGTACTTTCTTTGTATTTTTTTGTTCTGATGTAGTTTGTTATTCTGGTTTGTAATAAGTTGTAATAAACATTTGGGGCTAGCTAGTGAAAAGGGTGGGTAACTATGCATGCAAGGGTAGAAAACATGCCTATAGGGTGTTTTAACTCCTGCATATTCGAACTTCACCTAGAGACCATGCCTATAGGATACTTTTTCAACTTCACGTAGAAAACTTGCCTATAGGGTACTTTTAATTCTACATATTCAACTTCATGTAGAAAACCAGCCTATAGGGTACTTTTAATTATTCATATTCAAACATCATTTAGATGCCATGCCTATAAGGTTTAAAACGAGTAATGCATAGAAATCATGCCTATAAGGGTTTCTTAAGTCAATCTGATTCGCTTTCATTCGCAGCCAATGTTAGATAACATGCTCATAGGAATTAAAGTCGGTAACAGTAGATACTACCACCTGCAGAACCTGTAACCAGCTCAGTTTTGTTTTTGTTCATTCTGCTTCTCTTAATAACCTAATTCCCTCGCTTAACAAGGTTTAACAAGCATGCTTATAGGATTTCGAATAATTTATTTCAAGTTTCTACTATTTCATCACCTTTTAAATTCAGTAGATATCATGCCTATAGGACTCCGTCTAAACACTTAGGCAAACCTTAGAAATAACTGTAAAACTGAATCTGTTAATCACTATAACCAGTAGGCAGGCCTGATTCGGACTTCTTTTCTGAGTTATGCAATAAACTAAAACTGCCTCAACAATCTCATCTCCCTCGTCTTTAATGCTTTTCAATCAGACCTAAGCAGTATATGTAAGACATGCTACTTTATGTGTTTGTTCGAGGAGGTATACTTGAGCCTATATGCTTATGTGTTTCCCCTTTTAGATGCAATATGTGTTTTTGTATGCCGCCTTAGAATTTTTACCTTTGAAACTCCAAATAAGCCCAACATCCCTCCCTTTTAGGATTAGTAGTCCTAAATGCCTCCGGGATTGATAGGAATGGGACAGGTAATAGCATTCAATAGGTAATCGAGACCAATCCACGCTTTATTACCATAACGGGGTGGGAAAGGTAGATATGGATATGATGACCACGCGATAATGTCACGTGTATCCCCTCATTTAGGAGTGATTACCGGACATTGTGTAGGGTGATCCATATTTTCAATAAACCTAGGACCCCCTTTCCTTTATTCTTTATTCTTTTAGCAATTTAACTCCTTATTCT
Organism: Nicotiana sylvestris; assembly: GCF_000393655.2. NCBI lineage: Eukaryota > Viridiplantae > Streptophyta > Magnoliopsida > Solanales > Solanaceae > Nicotiana > Nicotiana sylvestris. Next base: position 137,279,955 of record NC_091065.1, on the reverse strand, counting down.
AAAAAATCTGCTTTTCTAATTGTTCTTTCAAAACTTGTTTACTTTCAAACCATTATGTGTTGAAATCCCCTATTATTTGAGCCTTATTTGCTTATACGTTAATTGCACCTCAATTCACAATAATTGTCTGGCCGGGAACCATACTAGTGGATTCTGAGGGGTGCCTAACACCTTCCCCTTAGAATAATTTCAAGCCCTTACCCTATCTCTGGTTATTCAAATCGAACTCTTTTGGTGTCCTAATAAACCCTAATCATTAGGTGACGAGTTTCCAAATTCAAACCCAGTTCCCAAAAAGAATGAGTTGCTTCTCCAAATGTCATAAACCCGATTTGCGCTTAGGAAGGCAAATGGGGTGCGACATAGCTGGTGTTTGATCTATAGCAATTGAGCACAACAAGAGGCAGCAACAACATACTCAACTTAAGCAGTAGATAAGGCTACTGAATTTTTCTTTTTAGTAGCCCATGACACTAGACATGAACCAAGGAAGTGTGCCATACCTGAGGTGCTCTTCATATCCACTAGGAAACCTGCATAATCAACATCAACATATCCTACTAGATTGAAATTACTACCTTTGGGGTTCCAAAGACACAGATCAGTGGCGCCTTTCAGATATCTTAGTTTCCTCTTGACAACAGTCAAGTGAGACTCTTTTGGATTTGCCTGCAAACGAGCACAAAGCCCTACACTGAAAACAATGTCAGTTCTACTGGCAGTAAGATACAAGAGTGAACCAATCATACCCCTATACAACTTTTGATTAACTGATGAACCATGTTCATCAATGTCTAATTTAGTGGCAGTTGCAATGGGTGTGTCTATTTCTTTTGATTCTTCCATTTTAAACTTTTTAATAAGCTCTTTTGCGTACTTCTGCTAATGGATCATGGTTCCATTATGACTTTGTTTGATCTGCAAGCCTAAGAAGAAGTTAAGCTCACCCATCATACTCATTTCAAACTCACTCCCCATTAATTTTGCAAAGTCCTTACTTAGCTTATCAGTGGTGGCCCCAAAGATTATGTCATCAACATATATTTGTACCACAAGGAGATCCTTACCTTTTTCCCTTAAGAATAAGGTACTGTCAATTTTACCTCTTTTGTAACCATGCTCCAGTAGGAATTTGGACAGTCGTTCATACCATGCTCTTGGGGCCTGCTTGAGTCCATAGAGAGCCTTGTCTAACTTGTACACATGCACAGGACATTCTTTGATCTCAAACCCTGGAGGTTGTTTTACAAACACTTCTTCTTTCAAATAGCCATTCAGGAAGGCACTTTTGACATCCATCTGATGAAGAGTGAATTCCATGTGTGCTGCAAAAGCTATGAGGAGTCTGATTGCCTCTAGTCTTGCAACTGACACAAAAGTCTCATCATAATTTATGCCTTCCTCTTGACTGTAACCTTGGACCACCAGTCTTGCCTTGTTTCTTGTAACTTTTCCATCTTCATCAAGTTTATTTCTGAAGACCCATTTTGTACCAACAACTGATCTGTCCTTGGGTCTTGGAACTAGATGCCAAACTTGACTTTTCTCAAATTGATTAAGTTCATATTGCATTGCATTCACCCAATCTGCATCCTGTAAAGCCTCAACAACATTTTTAGGTTCAATAAGAGATAAAAAGGCATCAAAAGTACACAGATTCTTTAATTGTGATCTAGTTTTGACTCCAGATATTGGATCGATGATAATGTTCTCAATAAGATGAGAACTTTGATACTTGTCAGGTTTTACAACTAACAAGTTTCTGCTAGATGTTTCTCCCATGTTCTGCTGATGAGGAATAGGGTCATAAACATGTTCTTTTAGGGGATTTATTTCAGTTTCTCTTTGATCAGTTCCCTCTGTCAGGTTGCCCTGGATGGAAGAACTTGTTCCATCACTTGTCCCTTCTTTTGGTGCCACTTTGACTTGTGCTGAGGCTTTAGTCAAATCCTTTACCAATCCAATGGCTTCATCTTCATGTTCCTGTCTCTCAGAAAGAATGTTAGTTTCATCAAATACTACATGTACACTTTCTTCTACACACAAAGTTCTTTTATTGAACACTTTATATGCTTTGCTATGTGAAAAATATCCCAAGAATACTCCCTCATCACTTCTGGGATCAAACTTACCTAGGAAGTCTTTTCCATTATTGTGTACAAAGCACTTGCATCCAAATGCCCTAAGATGGGATATATTTGGTTTTCTCCCTTTTGGTGTTCTAGTGAAATTACATTGAAAGCTGACACTCTACCCAATAAGAAACTCACTATTACTCTATGTTCTTATTTCCATTATTGTATCATATTCGTTCAAGTACTTTAGATAAATCTGTTTGCTAGTGGCATTAACATATGAATTTACTTATTTATTGGAACCCACTATGGGCTAGCAATTAAAAATTTGATCCAAAGTTTCATCAATTCCTTCCACCCTATTATTCTCGCTTTTTGACATTTATTTAAGGGAAGTACCATGTCAGAAATCAATAACCATCTAGTGGACCCAACAACTCATATAATTGATCAAACAAGAGGGACACGAACTCCAAATCATCTAACTCTTGGAATCTCACCATCCCATTCAAGAAAAAATTCCCCAGCAAGATCTACTAGCAGGGGCTGCGAACGACTTCGATTAGAGGAAATGGTAAAAATCTTTATGACTCAACAAAAACAATAGCTGAACGCTCAGATCAGACAGTCGTTAAGGGTTCTATGAAATGGTGCAAAAACTACAACGCCAACCCCACCTCCAATGGTCCATCTCGACATGAAAACCCCTAACTCCAGATTGAGGAATACGAAAACTGGGGGACTTCCAAATGACACCAAAGTTAGAGGTTCAGGTGCAACCAAAAACATTGAATATAATTACAAAATTTGATTCTAACCTTGAAAGAAAAGGTGAAGGATCAGAACAAGCAAATTAAACAAATCCTGGGAGTTTTGCCGCGCTCATCATCAAAATGATCAAGTACTCTCAACAACCATGAAAGCCGAGTGCCGGCACCACTACCGATCCCTAAGAAGTTTAAGATGCTGGATATCCCCAAGTAAATGGAACTTCGGATCCACACAACCATGTCATGGCCTACGTACACAACCGGAATCAAGGGGAATGATCTCACAAAAGGTTGAATCTGTGCTAGTCAAGAAGTTCGAAGAGACATCAACCAAAGGAACTTTGACGTGGTATTCCCATTTACCTGAAAACTCTATTGGATCATTTGTCGAACTTGAAAATGAATTTATTAAAGCACAGTTCGGAGCACAGAAGGTGGAAAAACATATGGAGGACATTTTCAAAATCCAACATTGAAGCACATAATTGCTTTAGGACTTCATAGATCCGCTACAGAGGGAAAGGTTGCTATTCCCTACTGTACCAAATAACTGCGCAGTTATAGCATTCACTAGGAACCTGAACAAGAAAAGCTTGGAAGCTACAAAAAGATCAAAAAATAGTCTTAGAGAATTCCCTCCCAAGACATGGACTGCTGTGTACCATATATAGTACCAAACTTCGAATAAAAGAAGATACTCCAGCATTCCCCAGGTTTGAAAGCAAAAGTTAAAGGGGAATAGTCATAGGCCAGAGACGGTTCATAGACGAGAAGATTCCAGACACGAAGACTCTAGGATCTGGTGTGAACCTTATTCTGGACCTTTGCATTTAGAAAGCGATGGGATACAAAGGCCAAAATAAGATAGCAGAAATTCTAGGCAGAGGAATAATACGATATAACATCGAGTAGGCAAAAACCAAAAATGTCAAAACTTAGTGATTATCATTCCAGGCCAAAGCTAGTCGACTACAACTTCAATCTCAATGTGTCCGAATTGGTAGTGGTACTCAAAGATATGGGAAACAAGGTAAGGTAGCCAAAATAAATAAGAATAGATTCAAGTAAATGGAGCCAAGAATTCTGGTGCGAAATCCATAAAAATCACGCCCACAAAAGCACCGATTGTAGAGTTCTTCAATATGAAGTTGAACGCCTTCTCAAACAAGGATATCTCACTTAACTCTTCAGTGAAGGGAAGAAATCTTATATAAAGAAAAGAAGTAAAGAAGAACCACCTCGGTTCCTTCACTAAAACGAGTAATCAATGTCATATTCGAAGGAGAAAAAGTAAATAGGGTGACTTTCATAGTAGCAAAGAATTTCATAAAATTATCCGTCTCACATGAAAAACATACTCAAAATATGTTCTTGGGGAAAATATAGATTTTGATGATGAAGACGCAGACCGCCTGACCATGCCTCACAATGATGCTCTTGTAATGATTCTATGAATTTTAAATGCTGATATTTGATGGGTTTTGATTAACTCAGGTAGCTCGACGAGCATCATTAGTTATGTGTGATAGAGGAGATGCAACTTATGAGTCATATCATCCCGAAAGTATGATTTCTATCTAGGTTCAATAATTCTAGTGAAATGACCTGAGGTAAGGTTATTCTAACAAATTGTGCAAATAGGGGGGTCAAAAAATTTCAAGTGGTAGTTGGTGACATGGACTACAACGCCTTCACGGGAAGACCTTGTATCCATTAGTTATCTAGTCCCGTCAACATTACATCAAGTGGTTAAATTCCCATAAAAATGGGGAACAAGAGAAATCCTGAGGGGAGCAAAGAACAATTCGGTAGTGGTTTCAAGTAACCTTCCCAGAGATGAATTGACTATAAATGTATATTTTTAGTATATTAATTGCCTTACATTTTAGTGTTTTAATGATAATATGTGCGATATTTGAGCTTAATTATATCGTTCTTATGTGTAGGATCACTCAAAGAGGAAAATGAGTGAAGTTTGCACACGGGGTTGCAAAAATACATAAAAAGAGCATGAAAAAGGTAAAAAACGAAGAAGGCCAGAACCAGGCGCCAGGCCAGATGATGCCTGGATTCTGGCGAGGTAATCCAGGCGCTAAGCCTCGCACCGACCAACTCCCAGCTCGCCCCAGTCCATGCTTCACGAGCTCTAGGACCTGGACCCTTGCTCAGTCTGCGCATTAAATGTTTCCCACTCAGTTTTGGACTTGGAGGCTTCGACCCTAGACTATAAATATCCCCTAAATGTGATTAGTGAAGGATTGGCCAATATTTGAAGACAACAAAGGCTTAGAAACACGAGCATAACACATATTTCATTGATTCTTCCATCCTTCATCTAGTATTCCTAGCTTTTATATTTAAAAACAATTCTTTGATTGTCGTTATGAACATGAGTGGCTAAGAACCTCATTATTCTGGGGTTATGGGTTGTTATTGGCTTTTGCGGTTTGAAGGTTGATTATTTTTCTTGAGTTATCATATTAATTTATTTATTCAACCTTATACTTAATTATTTTACTGTGTAGCTAACATTTGAATACTATCTACGAATTTATAGTAAAACTCAAAAGTGAGAACTATAGATTGTATAGAAGATTGAATAGAGTAAGATTATGAATCCAAACGTTAGAGAATAGATTCCCGATTAGTATAGACATATTCTAGTTGCCTTACTTGGTTATTTTCATAGGAGATATACATGCATTCTTGTTAATTATAATTCTATAGACGTATAATAATAGATTGGCTTGAATATGCGAGAAAATCGTTGAAAGAACTTTGCGAGGTTTAATAAATAATGTAAACCAACAACTTAGATAAATCAAGTAATTGAATCAACCAGAAGAACGCAATAGAAGAGACATTAATTTCATAATCCCAAAATATTCCCATCTCACTGATTTTTTCCTAAGTTTTGCTTGTTTGCTTTGCATCTTGAATTATTGCTTTTTTCGTAGTTTCATAGTAATTATTAGTAGTAAAAATCACAATCATCTTTTTTATAACCACTTGGACAATTAATTTAAAAGTGATACGCTCAAATTACACTTAAATAATAGTGTAAGGCGGTCAGTGTCAAATATAATAACCCAACAAGGTCGGGGTCGAATCCCACAGGGAATCAGTGTGAAAAGATGATTTGAATAGTATGAAACTTGACTTAAATTGTAATTATACTCCTTTAGCTTAAAAAGAGAATGATATAATTGTAAATTAATAAGATAACTATTTTTTTGTGAGAATGTAATTAATTTGATTAAGGAAACCAAGGTTGTGTCCTCCAATGAAGTGTAATGATATCGGTGTTAGTATGATATATTTCTAATGGAAGGTACTTTGATATGCAAATGGTTTCTAAATGACCACCCAATATTTTCCAATAGTTGGGTAGTATTTTCTCTTTTTGATTTTTTCAAATATAAAAGAGTTGCAATTAAGAATAACAAATTTATGCCAAGTAGAACCCGCTTATTTCTAAGCGATCTATTAAATAAGGTTTAAAGACTTGAGTTCTTGATATTCACTTCTACCAAACCCTAACCCACTTTTCCAAGTAAAGATAGAGTAAAATGGAATGAGTCAATATTTGCAACCACCAACAATAAATAAAGCATAAGAAATGAATAAATATCAACCAACCATTATATATATATATTCAATGTTAAACACCCATTAACATTACAACCATTTAGGGTCCACAACATTGGTATTTAAAACTAGCTACTCATACTAGAATCCAAGAACAAAGCAATAAATAAAGTCATAAACTTACAAAGGTACAAGATTCTCTCTTCAAAAGCTTCCAAAAGAATGGTGTATTCAATGCCTTCAATGTAGTCTCTTTTTCAGACTCAATGTCCCACAAAAACCCTAGTAAATTTTATAGTGGACCAAAAGTCAGGGTCAAAGTTGGACCCGCAGAACATATCTGCGATCGCAGAATGGTCGCAGATCAAGTATACGGTTCGCATAGTTGTAAGGGTTATTGCATAATCACACGCCCAGTTTCCAGTTTTCCATCGCATTTCCCTTATGTAGTCTCTTTTTTAGACTCAATGTCCCACAAAAATCCTAGTAAATTTTTTAGTGGACCAAATGTCAGGGTCAAAGTTGGACAAAAATGCCCCCGCAGAACCCATCTGTGACTGCAGAATGGTCGCAGATCAAGTATGCGGTTCGCATAGTTACAAGGTTCGTCGCATAATCACACGCCCAGTTGCCCAGTTTTCCATCGCATTTCCATTCTGCGGTCCGCATAAGGATTATGCGACTGTAGACTTCATCATAAAGTGTTCAAGCAAAGTCTCTTATTGAAATTATGCGGTCATTATATGGTCCGCAGAAGCGTTATGAGACTGTATATTCTTCTCTTCAATAGCTAAAAAACCTGCTTCAGTCTGCGGTAGGTTTGCGGTCTTTATATCACTTCCGTGGTCGCAGACTTACCGCATTTCTGCCCTTCTATGGGTTTTTGACTTCTTTTCCATGTTTTTAGTTCTTCAAGTCTCGTACACTACAAAACACCAAAACTTCATAAGAAACAACTAAAAATACTTCAAAAGACGAGTTGAAATCTATTTAATTAGTATAGAAAGTGCCGAAATTCTACGACACATCAAAAAGTAGTTTAGATTGGACGATAGTTAATCATAAACCCTCGTGGGATGACACTTTCTTAACACTTTATTACTTGTTGACCGCGTATACTTGTGTGTGCATTTGGCCCCAACAAGTTTTTGGCACAGTTGCCGAAAATTTAGAAATTAGCTACTTTTTTGGAATAAGCTTTTATTCGTTGTTTGTTCGAGTTTTAATTTATTTACTGTTTCTGACTCTTTAGGTGTTCACATTGAATACTAAGAATAAGTTACAGTTTGAACAATATTCCTCCTCCTGATTCTGAACCCCAAAGTCTTTTTCATAAGTTAAGGAGGGATGCATAAACAAGAGCAAGAACTACATAGTTGGGCATCGTAGTCCAACCACAGCCAATAGACATGGCAGAGAATGACGAGAAAATGGTGATAGAGGCTGCAACAAGGCCTAATCTCGCAAACATGACTCATACTATTGTGAAACATGTCATAACTAGTTACTACGAGTTGAATTAGTACATGGTGCAGCTAATCTAGCCCATAGGGCAATTTGTGGGTTTATAAAACATAAAGATCCACAACGGCACATACATAATTTTTTTGAGATTACGGATACATAAAATTATCCAAACATCTCCAAGGATTACGTTAGACTGACCTCATTTCTCTTTTCTCTATTGGGTAAGAAAAGAAATGGTTACAGATAGAGTCAGCAAAGTCAATCTGCACGTGGGATGATTTAGCACAAAAATTCCTAATCAAATTCTTTTCCACAAAGAAAACAAAGTCTCTGAGAAGTCAAATTCTGGGGTTTCAACAAAATGATGGCGAGACTCTATGTCAAGCAAGGGAGAGATATAACAAGCTACTAAGAGATTGTTTGCATCACTGTCAGACTGATGAAGTCTTGGGGCATACTTTTTTTGATGGGTTAGATGACACATCCAAGATGAGTCTTGATTCGACTTGTGGAGGTAGTTGCATGGAAATGTCATATAGTGAAATCCAGATCATGCTAAACAATTTCACTGCTAATGATAACAATTGTCAAGGAAATGAGGAACCATGAAGAACATTTAAATAGAACACAACATGCATTATTGGCTTGATGATTTCTCAACCATGAGAGCAGATATAACAAAGTTAGCCAATCAGGTGAATAAGATGACAATGCAATAGACACATAATATGCAACATGTGCAACAGATGAATATAGTTTGTGAAATTTATGGAGAAGGTCACACGAGTGATCAATGTCTGGTGAATCCATAATCTATTTATTATGTGGGCCAGTAGGGTAGAGGTCCAATGAACCATCGAAAAGTATGAAAAAATATCTCGTAATGTATTTAACCAAAAAATAGATTATACTCATGCGGAAGTATCTAGTCGTTATGGAATCTCAGGTGTCAAAGTGTGGATTTTATATAGTAAAAAAAGGGGACGTGCTATATCCTAAACATATGAAATATAGTAAATCTCGTAAAGGAAGATGTAGTAGGGGTTGCAAACCAGACGGTACACAACTTGGCTTTAGAAGATATGGCACTAAAAGTTATAGAGCTAGTCGTCTTTCATATCGAGCCATTGAAGCAGAGCCCATTCATACTCGCTTTTGTTCAATTATAAAAATAATCACTTTGATGAATATTATAGAAACACTTATAATCTCAATTAGAGGAATCATCCAAACTTCTCATGGGGTGGAAATCAGGCTACTCAAAATCAATACAGACCCCAAAGAAACTACAACCAACTTCAAAAGCAACCACAACAAGTAGATAAAAGCACAAATGAATTGCCGAAAAAGCTATTAGTTAATAACCAGCAACAACTTAGAACTGATTTTCAAAATTTAGAGAGGCAGTTTGGGAAGTTGGATGCACAACAAAATACTCGACCTACTGGAGCAATCCCAAGTGATACTGAGAAGAATATCATTGAACAAGTGCAAGCAATTAATCTGAGAAGTGGGAGAGCATTGGAAAATGGGCCGCCTAAAAAGTATATGCCTAAAGTAGTTTTTGAAAGATTGATTCCTAAAACGTGGGAGAAGCTGAAAAGAAAGATGATGAGCACATACAAGGGATCGAAGTAAGGCCAGCACCTCCTTTTCCTCAAAGGTTGCAGATATTTGAAGATAAGTACAAAACATTTTTAGATATCTTGAGCCAGGTGTGTGTGAATCTACCTTTGGTTGAAGTGCTGCAAGAAGTGCCTAAATATGCCAAGTACCTTAGAGACATTATGGCCAATAAAAGAAGATTGACAGAGTTTGAAATGGTTGCACTTACTGGCGAGTGAATTTCTAGAGTACAATGTAAGTCCCGCCTATGTTGAAGGATCCCGATTATTTTACAATTTTCTTGAAGATTGAAAAACACGAGGTTGTTATAGCCTTATGTGATATGGGGGTGAGTATTAATTTGATGCCACTGTTAGTGTTCAAGAAGCTCGACTTGGGAGCACCTAAGCTGACTACTATAATTCTACAGCTAGCAGATCTATCATTAGCAGTGCCTAAAGGAATTATTGAAGATGTGCTAGTATGAACATGGAAGTTCATTTTTTCGACAAATTTCATTATTCCGGATGTCACGACCCAAACCGATGGGGCGTGACAAGTGCTCAAGTTCTACCTGTCGAACACCCCTAAGCATACATCTAAGATGTAAACATGAAATAAATGTAAGTCATGCATAACATCTGGCAATAAAATACTGAATCATGTGAATAACATACGCGGAAAAACATGCCCAAAAGATATAAATACATATATATACGGAATACGGCAGGGCGAGCCCAAAAGGACACATACTATCTAACTACACATGACTGTCTACAAACCTCTAACAGAGTGTACACTGTATAATGGATGGGACTGGGCCCCGTCATACCCATATGTATACAAAAGTATCGTACCAAAACTCAATAGCAGCTCCGGATCAAATGGAGCACACCAACTCTCGCTGGGCAAGGATCCTAAGAAGGGGGACCGTCAGCCTGTCTACCGACACCTGCGGGCATGAAATGTAGGCCCACAAGCAATAGGAGCGTCAGTACGAATAATGTACCGAGTATGTAAGGCATAAAAATCAGTATATAAAAGATATGAAAGAAACATGGAGTAAAGGACTCGAACTGTAAGTCTGAATAGCTCTGTGAATCATGAAGCATTTATAATGTCATGCATATGCGTATAAATGTCACGTCATATATAGGTATATGCATAGATAACATAATCAAGCTTCTGAGAGTATCCCATCATATCATCTCATCCTATGTGGGTGAAATCATAAACGTATACCAGCTGATCAGGTGGTGGTGCGTGTATAATGCCATAACCTTTCCTCATACCATATATACATATACTATATGTTTATATAATGTCATCTGGTAATGGGTCAATATACATGTATAAATGGATGAAATGCATAATGAAGTAAGTCAATAAGATCTCTCGGAACGTCATGAGACCCATGAACAGACGATATGATAGTAGGACATATAGGGAATCCAGAACATAGGCAACCCTAGTACTTCTAAGAATAGAATCATTTGTGAAAGTTGCATGCTTTCTCATTTCGTTGTATCATACGGACCATGCCAAAAGGAAATGAGGGATAGCCTTCACATACCTCAAGTTGTCAATGCAATTCCATAACAAGCTTATGATAACTAGCGCACCAACCCTATAACAAAGAAATGAATGCACGACTTAGATGGCGCTAGTATATTACGTATCTCCAAGATTTTAAAATAAAACGGACCGCACTTCCCCTGATTTTACTGCTCCCTCAAGCCTACTATAGGCGAGATACAAACACAATACAATCAACAACTCAAAACCAACCTAATTACAATTTAGGACCTTCAATACAACAAAAATCCCAAATATACCGTAACACACCCAATCAATAAGTTATCAATTAGCCTGAAACTGCAAGGACGAGTGACCAACCTACTACCCTACCATATGTTGTGTTTCTCCATGCATTTTTATCCTTCCAAACTCCATAAATCAGCATCAAAATTGTCCAACATAAATGGACTACAAAACAATCCACTAAAAGTGGAAAAAAATCGAACCCACGGTTTTTAATCATCGTCCCGTGAGTCCTAACTCTTAGGAAACCACTTTATTAACCTTCCCTGATATTTAAACACTTAATTACAGAAATTAGATGTTTCTTAACTATGAAGTACCTTGCAAAAATCGAACTACAAAGAGAAAAGAGAGGCGGTATAATGATACTTACGTTGTAGGGATTGTTCTGATGTTATCGCTTCTCGATTTCGTATCCTGGATTTTAATATTCTTTGAAACCCTTTGGAGAGCTTAAGGAAAGGTTTTTATGGTGTTCTCTGGTCTGTATCTATGTATAAGTGAAGAGAGAGATGAGATAAAACCTAGATATAAACTTTTGAAAAGTCAAAGAGGTACTAGCTTGGTACTCTCGCATTAGCCCATCTTCCGACGCTTATATTGTTTTATCTATATGTCGTATAAATGAATGGTTAAGTACATTGGAAACTAAATTCCAAGACATTTAATTTGGTATATAATATGTCCCAAAAATACCTCATATAGAACACGAAATTTATTTCTTAAAAACTCCACTACAAGGCAAATCCTTAGTCGGTTCTTCCGCAACTTAAATCCGATTTTTCCCAAACTTTATATTTTCTATCCAAACATCATATATAGTCATATTATGACTTTAAAATCATTTAAATCATGGTTAACAAGTCTCATATTCATTATACGTCACCTTGGGACGCACAGGGTGTAACAATCTTCCCCCCCTGTAAACATTCGTCCTCGAATGTTAAAATCCCAAAGATCTATAGAAATTTTGGCAGAGTCTCCTCTGTAATGGTACCATTACCAACCTGTCAGACAGAAAACCGAAAAACACAATGCCACATAGGGCCACAATCATCAATAATACTAATGGCCTCACACAACCAATGACAATAACTAACATAAGAATCAAGTACCATATACATACCTAAGGCTGTGATATCTCAGTCCGATCCTCCCCAGGAAGCGGAAACAAGTGAGGATACCTAGACTTCATGTCTTCTTCACCTTCCCAAGTCACCTCCTCCATATTATTGTTCCTCCAAAGTACTTTAACTGAAGATATCTTTAGTTCTCAATCTCCGAACCCGTCTATCTAGTATCGCAATAGGAGCTTCCTCATATGATAGCTGCTCTGTGACCTAAACATCGTCAATTGGAATGACTCTAGAAAGATCTCCGATACACTTACGGAGCATAGGCACATGAAAAACTGGATGTACTAACTCCAAGTTGGAAGGCAAGAGTAACTCATATGCTACCTGGCCTACTCTGCGTATGATCTTATAAGGTCCAATGTACTGATGGATAAGCTTTCCTTTCTAGTTGAATCTCATAACGCCTTTCATCGGTTATACCTTTAGGAATACCTAGTCATCTACCCAAAACTCCAAGTCTTGTCGTCGATTATCTACATAGGACTTGTGATGACTCTGAGCTGTTAATAGCCTTTCCCGTATAAGCTTAATCTTCTCAACTGCCTGTTATACCAAATTTGGTCCTACTAACTTAGTTTCCCCAATCTCGAACCATCTGATAGGTGACCTACACTTCCGTCCGTAAAGAGATTCGTATGAAGCCATCTGAATGCTAGAATGGTAGCTATTATTATATGCAAACTCAATAAGTGGAAGATGATTATCCCAACTACCTCTGAAGTCTATCACACAAGCCCGTAGCATATCCTCTAGTGTCTGAATTGTACGCTCAGCCTGACCGTCTGCCTAGGGATGAAATGCTATACTAAGACTTACTTGAGTTCCCAATCCTTTTTGGAAAAACCTCCAGAAATTAGCTGTAAATTGAGCACCTCTATTTGAGATAATAGATACATGGACACCATGAAGTCTTACTATCTCCTTAATGTAAAGCCTTGCATAATCCTCTGCTAAATACGTAGTCTTGACAGGCAGAAAATGGGCTGATTTTGTAAGTTAATCAACAATCACCCATATAGAATCGAACTTACGCTGGGTACGAGGTAAGCCTATTATGAAATCCATATTGATTACTTCCCATTTCCAAGTTGGAATCTCTACAGCCTGCAATAATCCACCGGGTTTCTAATGCTCAATTATAACCTACTGACAATTAGGGCACTGAGCAACAAACTTTGCTATATCTTTCTTCATTTTGTCCCACTAGTATACTTCCCTGATATCATGATACATTTTTGTCGCTCCTAGATGAACAGAATAACGAGAATAGTGAGTTTCTCTCATAACCTGCTAGCGCAACCCTGCCACATTAGGAACACATAATCGACCTCGATATCTGAGGACTACGTCTCCTATAATCTCAAATGGTGTCTTCTTCTTTTGAAGGTCTGTATCTCTATAATGAGCTAGAACATGATCCTCATACTGGCATTCGTTCACTTCAGTTACAAAAGAGGATACTGCCGTGTCCTGAATACTAACTCTAGTATCACCTGAATCTAGTAATTGAACTCCAAGATTAGCTAGCTGATGAATCTCACAGGCTATCTCACTCTTCTATGGCTGTAAATATGATAGGTTACCCATAGATCTACGGCTGAGGGCGTCAGCTACTACATTCGCCTTCCCTGGATGGTATAAAATATCAACATCATAGTCTTTTAGTAGCTCCAACCATCGCCTCTGATGTAAATTCAATTCCTTTTGCTTGAATACATACTGAAGGCTCTTTTGATCCGTACAAATATCAACATGGATGCCATGCAAATAGTGCCTCCACATCTTTAGTGCATGAATTATCGCGACTAACTCTAAATCGTGGGTCGAGTATTTCTTCTCGTTCTTTCTTAGTTGTCTAGAAGCATAAGCTACAACCTTACCATGTTGCATCAATACACAACCCAATCTAATGCCTGAAGCATCATAATAGATAACATAACAATCGATACCCTCTAGGAGTGTCAAAACTAGTGCTGAAGTCAATCTGTCCTTCAATGCCTGGAAACTCCACTCACAAGCATCAGTCCACTAAAACTTAGTTGCCTTCTGAGTTAACTTCGTCAATGGTGCTGAAAGAGAAGAAAAGCCCTCTACAAATCTCCTATAATAACCTACCAAACACAGGAAGCTACGAACCTCCATTGGTGTCGTGGGTCTAGGCCAAGTCTTCACTGCCTCAATCTTCTATGTATCAACACAGATACCCTCATCTGAAATAATATGTCCAAGAAAAGCTACAGAATTCAACTAGAATTCACATTTAGAGAATTTTGTGTACAACTTCCTTTCTTGTAGAACTCTGAGCACAATACGCAAATGATCTGCATGCTCAACCTTTGAATGAGAATCAACCAAATTATCATCTATAAATACAATCACGAACAAATCTAGAAAGGGTCTGAACACACGGTTCATCAAATCCATGAATACTGCTGGGGCATTGGTTAAACCGAACGACATAACACGAAACTCAAAGTCCCCGTATCTGGTCCTGAATGCTGTCTTCGGAATTTCTTTCTCTCTAACCCTAACCTGATGGTACCCAGGCCTCAAGTCTATCTTTGAGAAACACCTGGCACCTTGCAACTGATCAAGTATATCATCAATCCTCGTGAGCGGGTACTTATTCTTGTTTGTCACCTTATTCAATTGTCTGTAATCAATACACGTCCGCAAGGAACCATCTTTCTTTCTCACAAATAACGCAGGTGCTCCCCACAATGATATACTGTGTCTGATAAAGCCTTTTTCAAGCAAATCCCTTAGTTCTTTCAACTGTCTCAACTCTGCAGGTGCCATTCTATAAGAAGGAATAGATATCAGCTGAGTATCTGGTAATGTGTCAATAGCAAACTCAATCTCCTGCTGGGGCAGAAGGCCTGGAAGCTCATCGGGAAAAACATCGGAAAACTCACTAACCACCGAGATAGACTGAAGGGTCGGTGACTCTACTTTAACATCCTATACCCGAGCTAAGTGATAAATATAGCCCTTTATGATTATCTTCCTTGCCTTGAGATAGGAAATAAACCTACCTCTCGGTGATGTCGTATTGCCTTTCCACTCTAGAATTGGCTCCCCTAGAAGCTTGAACCGAACCATCTTTGATCTACAATCAACATTAGCATAACAAGAAGCCAACCAATCCATACCCATTATGATATCAAATTCTACCATATCTAGCTTAATCAGGTCTGCTACTGTAGAACGACTAAGAACTACTACTATACAATCTCTATATACTTGTCTAGATATCACTGGATCCCGAGCATATGTAGACACCTCAAAAGGTTTAATCAACTTAGGTTCTATCCCAAACTTGCTAGCAGCCAACTGAGTGACATAAGATAAGATAGAACCTGGATCAATCAATACATATACATCATATGAGGAGACTGATAATATACCTATAACAACATGAGGTGGTGACTCTTGATCCTGTCAACCCGCTAATGCATAAATGCGATTCTGAGGACCGCTCGAGCTAGATGCTCCACTTCTGCCTCTACCACGATCGGCTGGTGCCTATGAACCTTGCCCAGGGGGCGTACTGATGATGATGAACTAGCTGCAGATCCTGATGGCTGAACTATACCTGCACCACCTTTCATTGGACAATCTCTCATAACGTGGCATGGATAACCACAAGTATAACAAACACCCAACCCCATGAGGAACTGCCCGGTGTGCTGTTTACCACACTGAGCATATCGTGGCAAGGGTGGCCTTATTTGACTTGACTCACCCCTATACTGAGAACTAGAGGCCCTGGAACTTTGACTAGGCGCTGGATAGGTGTGACGATCAAATCTCTTACCGGCAAATGGAGGAGGTGTACTAGGTGATGGCTGGGTTGGATATCTTGGGTATTGATGTCTCTGACCGCCAAGAAACTCACCATAAGGACCTGAAGATCTTGCTCTCTTACTCTGGCCTTTATCATGCTCACGATCGGCCCTCTGCTTCTACTTATGCTTCTCTACACCCCGAGCGTATGCCTGAATACGAGAAATATCAATGCTTGGATGAAGTGAGACCGACATACAATCATTAACCAGGTGCGGCTCCAACCCTATCACGAACGGATGAACTCGATCCTCCATCTTAGCTACAATGTGGGAGCATACCTATCCAAAGAATCAAACTGAAGGCTGTACTCCCGAACACTTATATTACCTTGTCGAAGAGTCAAGAACCTATCAACTCTAGACCGTCTAAGCTCTGGTGGAAAATAATGACGAAGAAAAGCCTCCGTAAACTCCTTCCATACTCCTGGAAGGGTATCCTCACCTCTGGACAAATCCCAAGACTCGTACCAATTAATTGAAACCTCCCGAAGTCTATTGGAAGCTAGCTCAACTAACTTAGTCACAATAGCCTTCATTACCCTCAAAGTCCTCTACATCCTATCGATAAATACTTGAGGGTCCTCATTTGGATCTGCTCTAGTAAATATCAGATGGTCCAAATTAATGAAATCATGAACCCTCGCACTGATGGACCTATCTACATGACCAATACCTACCTCTTGGCGCCGAGCCAGTGCAACCACTAATTGAGTCAATAGCTGAATAACATCTCTTATCTCCTGACCCGGTGCATCTGGCTGAGGAGCTGGGGGTACTGGAGTGGGTGCTAGAGCTGGTACCCCTCGGATCTCCTCTAGAGAGGGTAGGGTATGTGAAGTCTGATATGGAGTCTCACTATGCGACTCTCCCTAAGCCTTGGTAAATCGTGGCGCTCGATTTGTAGTCTCATCAGCCACGAACTTGCCCTTCTAGGCGACTGTAGCCTTCTTGGGCATCGCTGAAACATAACATACTATTAGGAAAATAAATCCTCACATCGCACGATTTAAGATAAGAAGGGAGGATAACATCCTCTATGTCATGTAGCCTCTTGTTTGTAAGTGTGGTACACAACACACTCATAAACAAGACTCTACTAGACACGGTCTGTAGACAACCCTAGGATGGAACTATTCTGATATCACTTTTGTCACGACCCAAACCGATGGGGCGTGACGAGTGCCCGAGTTCTACCTATTAAACACCCCTAAGCATACATCTAAGATATAAACATGAAATAAGTGTAAGTCATGTATAATGTCTGGCAATAAAATACTGAATCATATGAATAACATACACAGAAAAACATGCCCAAAAGACACATATATATATATATATACGGAATACGGCAGGGTGAGCCGACAAGAACACATACTATCTAACTCCACATGACTATCTACATACCTCTAACAGAGTGTACACTATATAAAGGACGGGACTGGGCCCCGTCATACCCATATGAATACAAAAGTATCGTACCAAAACTCAATAGCAACTCCGGTTCAAATAGAGCACACCAACTCTCGCTGAGCAAGTATCATAAGAAGGGGACCTTCAGCCAGGCAATAGGGGCGTCAGTACGAATAATGTACCGAGTATGTAAGGTATAAAAACTAGTATATAAAAGACATGAAAGAAACATGGAGTAAAGGACTCGACCTGCAAGTCTTAATAGCTCTATGAATCATGAAACATTTGTAATGTCATGCATATGTGTATAAATGTCATGTCATGCATAGGTATATGCATAGATAACATCATCAAGCTTCTGAGAGCATCCCATCATATCATCTCATCCTCTGTGGGCGAAATCATAAACGTACACCAGCTGATCAGGTGGTGGCACGTATATAACGCCATAACCTTTTCCCATATCCCATATACATATACTATACGTGTATATAATGCCATCTTGTCATAGGTCAATATACATGTCTAAATGGATGCAATGCATAATGAAGTAAGTCAATAAGATCTCTCGGAACGTCATGAAACCCATGAAAAGATGATATGATAGTAGGACATATGGGGAATTCAGAACATAGGCAACCCTAGTACTTCCAAAAATAGAATCATTTGTAAAAGTTGTTTGCTTGCTCATTTTGTTGTATCATACAGATCATGCCAAAATGAAAGGACGGATAGCCTTAACATACCTTAAGTTGTCAATGCAATTCCACAACAAGCTTATGATAACAAGCGCGCCAACCCTATAACAAAGAAATACATGCACGACTTAGATGGCGCTAGTATATTACGTATCTCCAAGATTCTAAAATAAAACGGACAACATTTCCCCTGATTTTACTGCTCCCTCAAGCCTACTATAAGTGAGATACAAACACAATACAATCAACAACTCAAAACCAACCTAATTACAATTCGGGACCTTCAATACAAGAAAAACCCCAAATATACCATAACACACCCAATCAACAAGTTATCAATTAGCCTGAAACTACAACGACGAGTGGCCAACCTACTACCCTACCACATGTGGTGTTTCTCCACGCCTTTTTATCCTTTGAAGCTCCATAAATCAGAAGCAAAATAGGCCAATACAAATGGACTACAAAATAGTCCACTAAAAGTGGGAAAAAAATCGAACTCAGGACTTCCAATCACCGTTTAGTGAGTTCTAACTATTAGGAAACAACTTTATCTACCTTCCCTGATATTTAAACACTTAATTATAGAAATTAGATGTTTTTAACCTATGAAGTACCTTGCAAATATCGAACTACAAATAGAAAAGAGAGGCGGTATAATGATACCTACGTCATGGGGATCGTTCTGATGTTATCGCTTCTCGATTTCGTACCCTGGATGTTAGTATTCTTTGAAACCCTATGGAGAGCTTAAGAAAAGGTTTTTTATGGTGTTGTCTGGTTGGACTCTATGTAAAAGTGAAGAGAGAGATGAGCTAAAACCTTGATATAAACTTTTGAAAAGTCAAAGAGGTGCTAGCTTGGCACCCTCGCATTGGCTCATCTTCCGATGCTTATATCTTTTTATCCGGACATTGTATAAATAAATGATTAAGTGCATTGGAAATTAAATTCCAAGACCTTTAATTTGGTATATAATATGTCCCAAAAAAGACCTCATGTAGCACACGAAATATATTTCTCAAAAAGCTCCATTACAAAGCAAATCCTTAGTCGGTTTTTCCGCAACTTAAATTCGATTTTTTTCAAACGTTATATTTTCTATCCAAACATCATATATAGTCATATTATGACTTTAAAATAATTTAAATCATGGTTAACAAGTCTAATATTCATTATATGTCGCCTTGGGACGCACAAGGTGTAACACTCGACTACATGACCGATAAGGAAGATCTTTTTATTTTGGGGCGACCATTGTTGGATACTAGTGGGGTAACTTATCGGTGTGGGGGAAGGTAAGCAAAAAGATGAGAGTGAATGATGAAATAGATGCGCTTACTGTGTACAAGGCGCACAACCTACCCAATCATTATGAGAACTTGTGCATAATTTCTATAGTTGAATCAAAGTTAATGGATTCGGGTCGTGATGTGAATTTTAGTGATGTTGAAAGGAAAATGGAGCCAGAGGAGTTTCAATTTCTTAATAATGCAAAGGTATGTAAGGGCAAGACAAAGAAGTTGTGTGAAAAGAATATTGTGCATCATGAGTTTAAGCCGGGTCAATTCATTCTTTTGCTTAAGTTGAGGTTGAAGCTCTTCCCTGGGAAGCTCAAGCCTCGATGGTCTAGTCCATGAGGTAGTGAGTGATATGAGGAATGGAGATGTGGAACTTTGGGATCCCATACATGGTGGCACGTTCTTAGTCAATGGTCAAAGAGTTAAATACAGTTGGGGTTGGGAGAAGCTTTAAGAAACATTTTCCTCATACCTTGACGTTAAATCAGGCGCTACGTGGGAGGCAACCAATAGTGATATTGTAAACGCCATGCCATGAAGTTAACTAAGGCGCTTGTTGGGTGATAACCTAATTCATATAATAGTTTAGCTTAGTTTGATATTTTTATTTTTTGATTGTGGTATACTAATGGGTTGATTTTTATTGTTTGAATAGATACGGGCCTCATCCAATTGAAAGATGTGATCGGGAGTGAAATCGGGAGGTCAAAACGCATAAAGAATTCAAAAATAGGATGAAAAATCACATGTGCACGCCCTAGACCTCGCCCCCAGCCTAGCGTCACGTAGCTAGATGCGAGCTTCAACTCGATGCACACCTTGCACCGCTCCCCTTCTCCTCGCCCCACCCCTGGTGTCAGCTACCAATCATGTGAGCAGCTTCGCCCCAAGAACATAACACCCAGGTGAGTACTTTTTTCCATCCTTCTTTCATTTTTATTTCACCCCCTCCCATACAAGTACACACACATCGACTACTTCACTCATCATTGAAATCTTCAGCACTCAAGGTATGAGTCTATTCCATCTCTCTTTTATTGGGTTATTGAATGTTGAATTGAGCATGTGAGTTTTGCGAAGTTGTCAATGGTAAAATTCGTTATTATTATCCCAACCCCTTGAACCCCATAGGAATACGATTGTTGATTACATGAGTGTTTAAACTAAAATCCCAAGCCGCTTTGGGAGGGTGAGGCAATCCCTCACCCACACAAGAGCTTGCACCTAACTAGTGCACGCCAAGTGTCACTAAATTGCCTCAAAGGCAATTTTTTCCCAATAGGAGCCCGAGTCTCTGGAATAGATATACTAGTATCTTGTGAGATTAATCAAATTGAACTTTTAAGTGTGGGGTGGCTCACCGGAGCCAGGATATATTATTTTTATAGTATGGTGCATACATTGTGCTTAGATGTGAACTAGTTGATTGGATGACACTAACGTTCTTAAATTGTGCAAGGTGAATTCCGAGTAACCTTGATTTAATTGAAGAACCATGTGCTGAGATTTTAAGTGTGGGGTCGTTACAACCACTTCTTGCTATGATTGATGGAGCTATGTTGAGGGAGATAATGAATAATGACTAGGGAGTTATCTTACCACCCTTCTTGATTTTAATTTTTTAATATCCACTGAGGACATTGTATGCTTTAAGTGTGGGGTGGGGGATTGTCCCGACCCAAACCGATGGGGCATGACGAGTTCCCGAGTTCTACCTATCAAACATCCCTAAGCATACGTCTATGATATAAATATGAAATAAGTGTAGGTCATGCATAACGCATGAAAATAAAATACTGATTTATGTGAATAACATACGCGGAAAAACATGCCCAAAAGACATATATACATATATATACAAAATACGGCAGGGCGAGCCGACAAGGATACATACTATCTGACTACACATGACTGTCTACAGGCCTCTAATAAAGTATACACTATATAAAGGACGGGACTGGCTCCGTCATACCCATATGTGTACAAAAGTGTCATACCAAAACTCAATAGCAACTTTGGATCAAATGGAGCACACTAACTCTTGCTGAGCAAGGATCCTATGAAGGGGGACTGTCAGCCTATCTACCTGTACCTGCAGGCATAAAATTTAGCCCCTCAGGCAATAGGGTTATCAATACGAATAATGTACCGAGTATGTAAGACATAAAAATCAGTATATAAAAAACATGAAAGAAACATGGAGTAAAAGACTCAACCTGTAAGTCTGAATAACTCTGTGAATCATGAAACATTTATAATGTCATGCATATGCGTATAAATGTCATGCCATGCATAGGTATATGCATAGATAACATCATCAAGCCTCTGAGGGCATCCCATCGTATCATCTCAGCCTCTATGGGCGAAATCATAAACGTATACCAGCTGATCAGGTGGTGGTGCATATATAACGCCATAACCTTTTCCCATACCCCATATACATATACTATACACGTATATAATGCCATTTGATCATGGGTCAATATAAATGGATGCAATGCATAGTAAAGTAAGTCAATAAGATCTCTCGGAACGTCATGAGACTCATGAACAGACGATATGATAGTAGGACATATGGGGAATCTAGAACATAGGCATTTGTGAAAGTTGCGTGTTTGCTCGTTTCGTTGTATCATATGGATCCTGCCAAAAGGAAAGGAGGGATAGTCTTAACATACCTCAAGTCATGATTGCAACTCCACAACAAGCTTATGATAACTAGCGCGCCAACCCTATGACAAATAAATACATGTACGACTTAGATGGCGCTAGTGTATTAAGTATCTCAAACGATAACTCAATTCTAAAATATAACAGGCAACATCTCCCCTGATTTTACTGCTCCCTCAAGCCTAATATAGGTAAGATACAAATACAATACAATCAACAACTCAAAACCAACTTAATTACAATTCGGATCCTTCAATACATCAAAAACCCCAAATATACCATAACACACTCAATCAACAACTTATCAATTAGCCTGAAAATGCAATGATGAGAGACCAACCTACTACCCTACCGCATGTGGAATTTATCCTCACCTTTTTATCCTTCCAAAATCCATAAATAAGTAGCAAAATAGGCTAGCACAAATGGATTACAAAACAGTCCACTAAAAGTGGAAAAAAATAAAACTCACGGCTTCCAATCACCGTCCCGTGAGTTCTAACTATTAGGAAACCAATTTATCAACCTTCATTGATATTTTAACACTTAATCACAGAAGTTACACATTTCTTAACGATGAAGTATCTTGCAAAAATAGAACTATAAAGAAAAAAGAGAGATGATAGAATGATACTTACGTCGTAAGGATCGTTCTGATGTTATCGCTTCTCGATTTCATACCCTGGATGCTAGTATTCTTTGAAACCCTTTGGATAGCTTAAGTATAGGATTTTATGGTGTTCTGTAGTTGGGCTCTATGTAAAAGTGAAGAGAGAGACGAGCTAAATCCTATATATAAACTTTTGAAAAGTCAAAGAGGTGCTAGCTTGGCACCCTCGCATTGGCCCATCTTCCAATGCTTATATCTTTTTATTCGGATGTCATATGAATGAACGATAAAGTACGTTTGAAAATAAATTCCAAGACCTTCAATTTAGTATATAATATGTCCCAAAAAGACGTCATATAAC
Source organism: Nicotiana sylvestris (assembly GCF_000393655.2). NCBI lineage: Eukaryota > Viridiplantae > Streptophyta > Magnoliopsida > Solanales > Solanaceae > Nicotiana > Nicotiana sylvestris. The sequence continues at coordinate 137,256,595 of NC_091065.1, read as the reverse complement.
ACACAAAATTTATTTCTCAAAAAGCTCTGTACAAGGTAAATCCTTAGTCGATTTTTCCACAACGTAAATTCGATTTTTTCCAAACTTTATATTTTCTATCCAAAAATCATATATAGTCATATTATGACTTTAAAATCATTTAATTCATTATTAAAAAGTATCATATTCATTATACGTCACCTTGGGACACACATGGTGTAACAAGAATTCTCTATGGTATGTAAATAGTATACTAATATCTTTTAGCTTCATATTAATTGGTTTAACCGCTGGTCATGAGTTACTAAGTTTTTTAAATGCTTATTTCTGTCACAGAGGATCAAGGAAAAACATCCTTTACTACTAACAAGGGGACTTACTGTTATAATGTGATGCTTTTCGGTTTATAGAATGCATGGGCAACAAATCAGGGATTGGTCAACATGGTGTTCAAAAACTATATCGGGAAATCCATGGAAGTTTATATCGACAATATGATAGTCAAGTCGGCGTAGGCAACGCTTAACTTGCAGTTCATGACACAATGGAGCATCTTAGATAAGATGAAATTGAGGATTTGTCATTGTCCCCTCCAGCTGTTGGCTCCATGCAGATTGCTGGAAGCACAGAGGACCACCTAGATCATCTAACAGAAGCATTTTTTACTCTTCGAAGGTACATATGAAACTAAATACGAAAAGTATGCCTTCTGAGTGGCCTCGGGTGAGTTATTGGGTTTCTTGTTTCTAACAGAGGGATAGAAGTAAACTTGACCTAGATCAAAACCATTAAAGAGATACCAAATCTCGGTTATTGGAAAGGTGCCACAAGCTTTTCTCGTCATTAATAAAGTAGAAGAATTTCAAGTGGACTCTGGAATGCCAACAAACATTAAGGGACTAGAAAATTATTTATCAAAGCTGACTGTCCAAACCCTGGGAAGAAGAAAATTATTGATTTACCTTATAGTTTATGAAGTCCCGATAAGTGCGGTATTGGTGCAAGAAGATAAAGGTACGTAATCTCCAATTTATTATATTAGTATTACATTACTTGACACTAAAACTAGGTATCCACGTTTAGAGAAATTAGCTCTGGCACTCATGTGGCTGCTGAAAAATTGAAACCCTATTTTCTGTGTAATCCTATTATTGTAGTTACTACTTTCCTGTTGAAAATTATCCTACACAAGCCGAAACTCTCAGGATGACTTGCTAAATAGGCGATCAAATTAAGCGCGTATGATATTTTTTACCAACCTCGCTGATGTGCCTTAGAAATACGGCACTTTTTATACTAATATCATAGGCTTTAACTTACCTTTAAAAGGATTTTAAGTCGTTTCTTATGTTGTTTTATAGGAAATTGGACTTGAAGAGCCAAGAACATGAAAAAGATGTCAAAAAACCTAAAGAAGTCAGATTCACGGTTAGATATGCGATTGTAGAACAATGTGTGAACCACATTTCAATCTCAAATGCAACCAGGCCTGCCCAGTTTCAAGATTCAAATATGCGGATTGTAGGATTATCGCACAAATGCAAGGGAAACTTCCAGTGATCAGAAGTGACAAGTCTTTGATCCGTTATGCGGACCTTGGAGTGATCATACAGGCCACATAACCGATATCCGATGGAATTCTGGAAGTGTTGAAGATCAAATTTACAGCGATATAACGAATGTGCAGACTGTGGATCGTATCCGTAGTCCATTCTGCGATCGCAAAACTTTTTTGAAGGTTATTTTTTTCACAAATTTATCCGTGTTTTTGGACATTATAAGTAGAAGAGCTAGGGTTATTATGGGACATCTTGTTCTGAAAAAGGTTCTACATTAAGAGGTTGAATACTTCATTTATTTGGAACTTTGGATAGATTCATACACTTTGTCTTCATTGTAAGCTTTATATCTTTCTTTAATGCTTTGTTCTTTTATTTTAGCATGAGTAGTTAACTTTAAGTACTAAGTTTGTGGACCCAAAGTGGGTGTAATATTAATGGGTGTTTACCATTAAATATATATATATATATATATATATATATATATATATATATATGGATTGTTGATTTCTATTCATTTCTTATGCTTCATTTATGGTTGGTGGTTGTGAACTTTAACTATTGCCATTCTACTTTATCTTTCACTTGGAAATATGGGTTGGGGTTTGGTAGAAATTAATAGCAAAATCTCGAGACTTTAAACCTTGTTTAATAGAATCGTTTAGGAATAAGTGAGTTATACTTGGAATATATTGGTTGCTCTTAATTGTAGCTCTTTTATATTTGAGAAAATCATAAAGAGGAAATATTACCTAACTATTGGGAAATATTGGGCAGTCATTTAAAAACCATTTGCATATCAAAGGACTTCCCATTAGAAATATATCTTGTTAACACCGATAGCATTATATTCCATACAATCGGACACAACCTAAGTTATTTAGTCAAATTAATCAAATCTCTTAACAAAATAGCTTCTCTTTATAATTTACACTTATCAAACTCTTTCCAAACTAATGGAGTACAATTTTGGCCTTAGTCAAGTGACATACTATTCAAGTAATTCTTTCATGCCTATTCCCCGGGGGATTCGACCCCATTCAAGGTGAGTTATTATATTTGACATCGACCTCTTTACACCATTTATATACGCGTAATTTGTGAGTATCAAATTTTGGCGATGTTGACAGGGATTACAGTTTTGAAATTACTAACTAGTGTGTGCTTTACTTAAGTCTTTTTTTATTCCATCACACATTGCTTGTCTTATTTGGTGTAACTAGGCAAGCATGTGCGAGTCAAAGAATGCATTTGTGGATATGGATGAATTCATTGATGATTCAAATGCCATTGTCCTTTAGAGTTGATGCGGCTACCTTCAAAGTGGACCATAGTCGCTACCTAATTCTAAAGACGAAGGGTTTTCTGAGATTCCATCAACGATGACCCAACACAGCACCTCAAAGATTTTATGGGTGTGTGCAATGCATAAGCATAATCATATTTTGGATTATTCCTTAAGGTTGAGGGTGTTCAAATACTCTCTAGCCAGAGAGGCAAGGCAATGGATTCATAGTCTACCTCAAAACTCCATCCACACTTGGACCGAACTTGTGCATGTCTTCCTAGGGAAATGGTTTCCACAGAGCAAAAAGTGAGAACTTCGGGACAAAGTTTTCTTCTTCAAGCAACTACTGGGGGAATAACTACATGATGCTTGAGTGGGATTCAAGCAATACTTATTGAGATCTCCGATAATGAGTTTCGGGAAACTATTTTGTTGGAGATCTTTTACACGGGTTTGGATTGTTGATACCCAATTTTTTCCTTCAATATTTTGAAATGCATATATACCTTTAAAACTATGCATTAGCATCAATTGGTATTTTTCCATAATTTCTACATTTTTAAATTAATTTATCTCAGTATTTCATTCATATAAATAATTGCAAAATTGCATTACAAATGATTTCAAAATATTTCTTGATTTAATATTACCATTTATGGTCCTATTAAGTCCAAATTATTTCATAAATGGCCAGATTGACACTTTTTGGTTTCAATTGCAATAACTTTGCAATTGTAGCCCATGCATACATTATTGCATTATTTTACCAGAAATTGGTCCATTGTATTTTTAAAATACTAAATAATTATTTTAAAATATTTATATTCATAAAAATAATTTTTTATAATTAGTTAATTATTTCTCAAATTAATTTTATTCAATTGTTTGGGTATTTAATAAATAGCCCCTTTTTGTTTTAAATTTTAACCCAAGAGACCAACCCAAGACCTCTTATAATTTGGCCCAACTCCTTAAGCCCAAAACTTAGCCTGCCCGACCCAATACCATGACCAATCCTGGCAAATGATCAACGGTCCAAATTTCCCCTACCATAATTAAACCCTAATGACCCCCCTTACACCCTCTCATTTCCACCCTCCCCCCGGTCACCCTCTCTCTTCTCTCTCAAACGCACTCTACCTAAACCCTAATCCTCAAGCGTCGTCACCGGCTTAGCCCTCCGTTCTATGATATTTCTTTGTCGTCTCAGACCTATACTGACCTCCTACTTGCTATGGTTCATTAGTTTCCTAGATCCTTGAGAAGATCTCAAGGGACCTAGGCGGTCTGGCTTGCACCTTTGATTTCTTTGCTTGTTTCAGGCCGTTTGCTCGACCATGAGTAAGAAACCTTTCTTATTTGCTATGAATCCATGGTTTTCTAGGCCTATGTTCTCGTCTCTGTTATTCTTTCTAACAAAAACCCTAATTTATTATCCCTGATCTTCTCAGATTTGTATAGATCTGAGACGAATCGGGCAACTCTTACATATTGTCCTTGAAAATTTTCCGGTTTCAACTGATTTCCCAATTTTTCCTAATTTAGGTTTCATTATAAGTCATTTTCTCAAGGTCTTTATGATTTTAAATGTTTAATCGATTATCCTTTAATGTTCTTGATTGATTTATGCAAAAGTTGCTTAAACCCTAGTCGATTTATGTGAAACTCTATTTTTTTTATTTTTTGCTTCGATTTTGAGTTTTTCAGTGTTACCAGTTGTATTGATTCACTCTGTATCTTTCACCTACATGATTTTACTTTGTCAAATGCATTGCTCTATGATTTTTGCCCTAACTAATCTCTATTAGGGTTTTTGAATCAATTTTCTGGTTAACTTCTCTATGTTTATAAAGTTTTACTTAGTCTACTTTATTTGTGGGAATCAATGTATTCTTTCCAGAATTATTGTTAATCTGGTTGATTGATTTGCTCTGTTAAGAATCTGTACTCCTAAGTCTTGCCCATTTCTATGATTACGACCTTAATTAGTCGTTCTTGCCTTATTCGATTGCTGTATATTTACTGATTCTTTCCTTAATTAGACCTCTAATTATTTACTCCTTTATTTGGTCTGATTTGAACCTCTTTTCTTAATTAATCCTATTATTAACATTGGCTAATTGCTATTAATTAAGGGAAGACTATGCTGAACTTTTTGTATGATTGGATTCTGATATCCCTTAATTGCTGATTATTGATTCCTTTACCTTATTTGCTCTACTCTTGAACTACTATATAAACTCTCTTATTTAACTTCTTAACACACGAACACAAGTTCAAAGAACACACACATATACACACACACTCAAACTCTCTTTTCTTTCTCTGTTACTTGTGATACTTACTGGTCTAGCCGGCTGAAAGTCAAGGCTAAACATTGGAACTGCACCTACTTTACATTTTGTACTCTTTTCTTCAACTGGTATGTCTCTAATTCAGTTTTGAAACTCAACTCTATTTGTTCTATGTTTACTCTTGCACTAGTTTGATTGGTTATGAATTCAAGTTGTCCTTTTGTTTACTGTTTTACCCTGCATGTCTAGATTCTGTCTCCTTTTGCTCAAGCACGTAATCAGTATGTCCTGACTTCATTGATGGTTTGATACTGGCTAAGCATGTTTTTGTTACTCCCTTAGATTGGTGTGATCATAATTAGTAGCTTAATCCCCTAATGAACTTAACTTTATGTCTAATCCTGTCTAAGACACCCTTGTTTTCCACATGATTTTACTACATTTTCGCTATATATCTTAATTGTCTATTATCATGTCTAGCCTATTAAGTCTCTAAGACTCCTAAGTGTCCTGTGCATTTGTTGTCTATATGTCTTCCCTGTACCCTGTTCATGTGCCCCCTTAACGTGATTTTTATATGTTCCCAACCCCCTTTACCCTTGTGTGAGATCTGCCTGTCTCTGAATCTGGGTATTCTATGACTGATTGCTTGTTTGCTGAATTTTCTCTCTTCAGAACTAATTTCAAAATGTTCTTAGTATTCTTCTAAAAGCTGGTTTTCATTCTTAGCAGCTTCTTAAAACTGGTCTATTTTAGAAAATATTTTTCGCTCCTAAAAGTTATCTCCACACTATTTTGCACTAAGTCTTTCAAAACTATGTCAAGCACTCTCATTTTACTCTTAGATTATTAAGTTCTGCCCCTGGTATGTGTACTGCTTAGGGATCCTTGAGATCTCTCTGAACTCTGGCATACTGGGGCTGGCTCTTCCACACTGCACATAACCGGTCCCTATTTGAGAAAGGTCTTGGTGTGAGCACTGCCCGGGATCCTTGAGGTTCTTAGGGAACTCTGACACACTTGGACACTCAATGGCTATGAAATTCTTGGCATTTTGAGACTATATTGAAGGCCTGGTACTCCCAGGTTTACTTTGGGCTTGCTTCAGGCTCCCTATAGTATAAGTTTACATTTCATCTATGTAATTTATTCAATCCTGGTCTGTAATAATCCTTTGTAAACAGATATTGGGGTAACTAGTAAAAAGGGAGGGTTGCTATATGATTCTGTGGGGGTAAACTGGGTAGAAATCATGCGTTAGGTTTTATATTATGTTGAGCTTCTGTAGAAATCATGTTCTAGGTTTGTGTGGTGCAATATATATCATGCTTCAGGATTGCTATGCTTCTTTGCATTAAACCATGCTAAATTTGTTCATTAGATATCATGTCTTAGGATATTCACATTTATTGCTTTCGCCTATTAGAAATCATGCTGTAGTTCATCACCTTATCTCTGATTCTGCTCAAGTCATAATCACCTAGAAACTTATTGATAAAATCACTGCTATAATTATTCTTAGTCAAATGACCACCTATCTCTGTGCATTAGAAATCCTGCCTTAGGTAATCATGTTTACTACATTCATTGTATATTGGAAAACCTGCTATAGTTTGCCATTTCTGATTTCTGCCTAATCACCTAGCAATCATATTATTAGGTTATTACTAATGCTGCCTAATAGAATGACCTTCTCCATATGCATTAGAGATCCTGTTTAGGACTGCATGTGCATTTGCCTTGAAATATGCCGCTTAAATAAATAGGTTAAAAACAGCCCCACACATAGGTATCATGTTCTAGTATAAATATGTATAAAATCGACTGTTATAATATTCATCACTTGGATCAGAATTCCTATAGGATGAAATAACTTCAAATTGTTTAAATAGCTCCCAGAATTATGATTGCATATAGTCCCACGCCTAGGAAAACTTTAGGTAATTAATGTTCTGATAAAAAACTGAGAAATTGTGCTTTGATTATTTATAAACTGCTCAAGTTTAACAGGTTTTTAAAATCAGTTGGCAACCTGATACTGATTAGGATTCTGTCACTTTGCTTTAAAAATAATGTTGCATATTCTGCGTTTGTGATGCTCACCTAGATACCCAGTTCTAGAATTTCTCTGAAATTACCTAAAATCTGTGTTTGAGATGTAATGTTTATTTTCCTATATATATGGAGGTAAACATGAGTGTATACGGTAAAATCGGAGGGTCAAATTTTCCGTCGTTATGATGGCTCGTAAGCATATTTCACAAGGTTCAAGACTAGGGTCGAGGCTCGCCCTCGAAGGCTACCGACGCTCGACCTTGGGGCAACACAGACCAACGACCATTATGGAAAGGTTGGGAGTTCCCAAGGTGCACAACTAGGGCTGATGAAGTCTAATAAGCTAAGTTCAGACCCGGATCATGGTGTCAACTAGCTGTCCCATCCCTATATCTTTGTAATTAATGCACTTGTACTATGTTGGGATTCCCCCTCTTATATAAAGGGGATCCTTTTTATTTTGGAGGGGTCTATTGCTCCATATTAAATATATTAGAACATTCTCTCTTCTCTTTAACACATTCTCTTTGTTTTGTTATCTTATTTATTGCTCGTATTTATTGTGTTCTATTTATTATTCATCATTTATTGCTTATTATTGGCCATAAGGAGCATCCTTTGATCTATTCATAACTATTATTCACCATCGACCGCCTTCGATAGCTCCCAGCTGAGCTTCAGACTCGACCCCGAGGCCCTCGAATAGGCAAGCTCGAGGCCCCGATTGGCAGTGATTCGGTTTGATTAACACCTCGTTCTTAAGCTCTCATTTCGTTTCTAAGTCTTTCACATAGCGTCAACTGCCTAACAACTAGCATAAAAATAGATCACATATTTTTAGAACCACTAAATCAAATTTAATTGTTATTACCATTTTCACGGTAAACAGTTTGGCACCCACCGTAAGGCTAAACATAATAGTAATTATTTTCTTGCTGGTTTAACTACATAACGCAAGTTATCTTTGACACTTTTTCTTGCCCAAGACCTTTGATTTCAGGTCAAAATGTCTGACTCAGTAAACAACAATCTTGAGAACCATGGAGAAAATGATGTAGATGTTCCAGGTGCTGGTGTGCCACCATGAAACCCTGAGAACACACCGGAGCCGATTCCCAAGGATACGACCTCGTGCGATGCCCGAGGCGTTAATGTCGATCCTCACATTAACTAGGAAGCACGCCGAGAAACTCAGCGGGAAACTTGGAAACACCCAACCTGGGACAAAAGAAATATTTCTCGGCATGTCGTTCATGTGATTATTGGGAGGACCGACATTCCCCAAGGACCCCTGATCAAACGGACAAAAATGTCCACTGCAATTGAGGGGCCGATCCGAGACCACATGACCGAAGACACCCTCGCGTTCAGCAAGGAGGACCTCGAGACCTTGGCAGAACCATACAATGACGCACTAGTAATTTCATTCCTTTTAATCAACATTCAAATTAAACGTGTACTCATGGATCCAGGCAGCTCGGCCAATGTAATCAGGTCAAAGGTAGTGGAACAGCTTGGGTTGCTCAACCAAGTCGTACCTGCCTCTCGGGTCCTCAATGTCTTCAACATTGCCGGCAAAATAATGAAGGGAGAGATCATCCTCCCGGTTGATGTGTCTGGTACAATTCAGAATACCAAGTTCCACGTCATCATTTGTGACACGAGGTACAACGCATTGCTTGGTAGGCCATGGATACACAATATGAGGGCGGTGCCGTCAACTCTGCACCAGATGATAAAATTTCCAATGAAAGATGGCATAACAACCATATATGGTGAACGATATATGGCAAAAGAAATGTTCACAGTTTACCAGGAGGCACCAAGCCCCATACACTCCACCTTGGATGAATCTAGGAGCATACAGACCCCCGAGGACGATGAAGAAGATTTCCTTGCCCCTTGAACTTTTGTCGCCCCCGAAGAGGCGGATGCAACAAAATCGACAATTGAAGAACTGGAGCAAGCTGTTTTGATTGAGCATCTCCCGGATCGGAAGGTATACCTGGGAATGGGATTAACCCCCGAACTCAGGAAAAAACTCACTCAATTACTTATTAACAACATCGACTGTTTTTCTTGGTCCCATTTAGATATGGTTGGAATCCCGCCGGAAATAACAACCCACCGATTAAGTGTCGACCCTAGGTTTAAACCGGTGAAGTAAAAAAGAAGACCCCAGTCCGAGGTAAAAACACGCATTCATCAAAGACGAGGTATCGAAACTCCTTAAAATAGGGTCTATCAGAGAGGTAAAGTATCCCCAATGGCTGTCCAACGTAGTGGTAGTGCCCAAAAAGGGAAATAAGTTAAGAATGTGCGTAGATAATAAATATTTAAATAAGGCGTGCCCCAAGGATAATTTCCCATTGCCTAACATCGACCATCTGATTGATGCTATGGCTGGCCATGAGACCCTTACCTTTCTCGATGCCTACTCGGGGTGTAACCAAATTCAGATGAACCCGAGGATAGGGAAAAAACTTTGTTCATCATGAAGTATGGTACCTACTATTACAATGTAATGCCCTTCTGGCTAAAAAACGCAGGGGCCACATACCAACATCTAGTTAATAAAATGTTCGAGTATCAAATAGGCAAATCCATGGAAGTTTATATCGATGACATGCTAGTTAAATCCCTGCGCGCAGAGGACCATTTGACTCATTTGCAGGAAACATTCGACATCCTCAGAAGTTACAACATGAAGCTTAACCCTGAGAAATGTGCCTTTGGAGTAGGTTCGGGTAAATTTTTAGGCTTCATGGTATCGAACAGGGGGGATCGAGATCAACCCCGACAAAATAAAGACCATCAAAGAAATCACGGTGAAAAATAATGTAAAAGTCGTGCAACGGCTGACGGGGCAAATAGCGGCTCTAGGGAGATTCATATCAAGGTCATCGGACAGGAGTCACCATTTCTTCTCCTTACTCAAAAAGAAAAACAACTTCGAGTGGACTCTGAAATGCCAACATGCCTTAGAGAAACTGAAGAGGTATCTGACTAGTCCGCCTTTGCTCCATACGCCAAAAGAGGATGAAATGTTGTATCTATACCTAACCGTATCCGAAATAGCGGTAAGTGGTGTGCTAGTTCGAGAAGAGCAAGGTACGCAATTTCCTATTTCTTATGTAATTCGGACCCTAGGGAATGCCAAAACCAAGTATCCGCACCTAGAAAAATTAGCTCTTGCATTGATAAGCGCATCAAAAAAGCTAAAACCCTATTTTCAATGCCATCGTATCTACATTTTAACAACGTACCCTCTCCGAAGCATATTGCATATGCCCGAACTATCAGGCCAATTGGCCAAATGGGCCATCAAACTCGGGGGGTATGATATCGAATATCAACCCCGAACGGTCATCAAGTCCTAGATTCTAGCGGACTTCATAGCCGACTTCTCACCCTCCCTTGTGCCCGAGGATTCCAGCTCGGTATAGTCCTGAAGCCTACCAAGGGCGGTACAATCAGGCAATCTATAAAAACTGCAAAATTGACTAATAATGAAGCCGAGTATAAGGCTACGATTGCAGGTCTGGAATTGGCCAAAAGCCTGGGAGCTGAGTCCGTCGAAGCAAAATGCGATTCACTCCTGGTAGTAGACCAGGTAAATAGGAGCTACGAGGTCCAAGAAGATAGGATGCAAAGGTATTTGGACAAAATCCAAATCACATTACGCCGTTTAAAAGAATGGACCCTGGTCCACATACCTCGTGAGCAGAACAGCGAGGCTGATGCCCTCGCAAATTTGGGATCATCTGTTGAAGAAGATGATCTACTCCCTGGGGCTGTTATCTAGCTCTCCAAATCAGTGGTCGAGGAAGGTCATGTCGAGATTAATTCTACTAGCCTAACATGGGATTGGAGAAATAAATACATTAACTATCTGAATGATGGAAAATTACCCGCGGGCCCAAAGGAATCAAGGGCCCTGCGAACCAAAGCATCCTAATTCTTTCTCGATGAAAATGGGACTCTATACAGAAGAACCTTCGATGGCCCCCTAGAAGTATGTCTGGGGCCGGGGGACACAGACTATGTACTCCGAGAAATCCATGAGGGTTTTTGTGGAAATCACTCCGGCACCGATTCCTTGGTCCGAAAGGTGATCAGGGAAGGCTACTACTGGGACAACATGGAAATGGACACTAAGGAATTCGTTCAAAAGTGCGACAAGTGCCAAATATTTTCCCCTATGATTCACCAACCCGGTGAACAACTACATTCGGTCTTATCGCCATGGCCATTCATGAAATGGGGAATGGACATCGTCGGACCCCTACCAACAGCGCCAGGTAAAGCTAAATTCACTTTATTTATGACTGACTATTTCTCAAAATGGGTGGAAGCGTAGGCCTTCGAGAAGATAAGAGAAAAAGAAGTGATTGACTTCATCTAGGATCACATTATGTGACGATTCGAGATTCCTTCTGAGATAACATGCCATAATGGGAGGCAGTTCGTTGGAAGCAAAGTAATACAGTTCCTTGAGGATCACAAAATCAAGAGAATCCTGTCAACGCCCTACCACCCGTGTGCAAACGTCCAGGCCGGATCCACAAACAAAACCATCATCCAAAACATAAATAAAGTTGGAAAGCGCTAAAGGAAAATGGAGAGAAATATTGCCCGAAGTGCTGTGGGCATATCAAACAACTTCAAAGACAAGTACAGGGGAAACGCCTTTCTCTCTAGTATATGGTGCTGAGGCCTTGGTACCAGTGGAGGTCGGGGAGCCAAGCGCCAGATTCCGACACACCATGAGAGCTCGAACAACGAGGCTATGACCACGACCCTCAAACTATTAGATGAAAACTGAGAAGCCTCGCTAGTCCGAATGCCGCCCAAAAGCAAAGGATCGAAATGTATTACAATAGGAGAACAAACCTTCGACATCTCGGAATTGGGGACTTGGTCCTAAGGAAAGTCACCATCAACATCCAAAACCCTAATGAAGGAAAGGTATGCCAGAATTGGGAAGGACCGTACCGCGTCCTCGGAGTAAGCTTGGCACCAAAGGGTCCTACAATATCGACACCATGGAAGGCGAGAAGCTTCCAAGAAATTGGAACATATCGATGCTGAAACAATACTACTACTAAGGCATGCGTTGCACTCTTTTCCTTCAACTCGATTTTATCCCAAAAAGGGTTTTTACCGGTAAGGTTTTTAACGAGGCAACATCTATATGCTACCTAAGGAAAATCCAACAAGTATTCAAGGCTTCTTTTGCAACCAACCTCAAATACTGGGGGCCATCCCCCCAGAAGGTCGCCTACTCAGAGAAGCCAAGATACGCCAAACGGGGGCTCAATAGGAAAGTAATATACCAGGATAAATGGTCGAACTAACCGTGTCCGCATAGAACAACGAGCCCACAACAGCAAAAACATGTATACTTGCTCAAAGTAATCAAAAAATACTTCCCAAAAACATTTTGCATTTCAAGAAAGCTCGACATTTTTGCAAAAAAAATAAACGGCCTCAGAGACAAAAAATGTCCCGAACACTCAGGGACTAGCGTCAACAACTTAAAATAATGTGACCCCCGTGTCGAAGCTCCTAACTCATAATCCCTCAATGAAGCAACATCAAGATCACAAAGTGGCGCCAGAGCCAAAAACATTCTGAACACTTGGGGACTGGCATCGAAAACTCAAAGGCTACACAACCTCCGGGTCGAAAACTCCAAAATCATAAGCCCTCGATGAGGCAATACCAAGTTCACAAGCAATGCCTCCCGAGCCAAGAAACCCTCGGCCACTCGGGGACTGCCATCAATCGCTATCTCTATCGACTTATCAAAACTCGAGGCCATAAGACCACATGCGGGCAGCCTCGATCTCGTAAGACCTGCATAAGGCAACAACAATATATGTAAGACCTCAAGCAAGGCATGAACCATACTTGTACCAAGTATCCAAAACTATAAGACCTCAAAGGCATATAAACTTGTAAGACCTTACTGAAGGCATAAACCCGATCTCAAAGTTTCGGCTATATATCGAACTTATAAGACCCCTAAAAAGGCATACCCTCGATATAGACGCCGAAACTAGTTCACTCAGGACTTAAAGGCTCCCAAACACAATGACTCCAGTCACAAGGCTGTACCAGCCAAACTAACGCGACTTAGGGACCTGTCACTACAAATAACATACCTTCAATTACTTCGAATATACTTCAGAAAGAACCGGTTAAATAGGCTACCCTCGACATAGGCAAAAGAGCTTCAACCATGTCAGCTCCTAAATAACTAGCTTCAAGATACTCAGCCTCTGAGCCAAACCTTCCGAGGTGCTCGATCATCGCCAGATAATGACTCACAATCGAGGTTTTTATTAAGCCGTCGAAGACTAAGGCAAACATTATTTCAAAAAGCCCTTAAGGAGGGAAAATCAAAGCCTATATAAAAGGTCGCATCGACCCAAGGCATAAGAGCCATTATCGCCAGCCCACATAAAAGGTCGCATCGACCTAAGGCGTAAGAGCCATTATTGCTAGCCCACATAAAAGGTCGCATCGATCCAAGGCTTAAGAGCCACTGTTGCCAACCCACATAAAATGTCGCATCGACCCAAGGCATAAGAGCCATTGTTGCCAGCCCACACAAAAGGTCGCACCGACCCAACGCGTAAGAGCCTAAGGGCCAGCTTGCAATTCAAAAACTTGAGGGTCAAATTAGCTCGAGTCGTAACCCGATTCGGAGACTGAACCCAAAATAGTGTATTAAATATGCCCAAGAGCAAACACATAAGAGCCAAAGTCGCCAGCACTAAAAATTAAAGGTCGCACCGACCAAACGCGTAAGAGCCACTGTCGCTAGCGCTAAAATCGTAGGTCATAGTGACCCAACGCATAAAAGACAGGTCTAACTCGAGAACACTCAGGATCGACTTTCGACCAACACGGGCTGCTCAACAATAGCAAAGAACCTGAGGTCATAAACCAAGGGCTAAGATCTTGAATCAATTGTCAAAAGTATCGCTTATTATTCTCAAAAGCAAAGGGGAAAAGAAATGATAAAAAGTGAAAATCATATCATACATATGGCTCGCGGAGGTACGTTTACAAGGTTTTTGAAAAATTCCTAAAAAAGGGGCCAAACAGAACCCCGACCCATCATCGAGCCTGCATCTTCAACAGCTCTGCTGGAGGTTGCGCCCTGACGTCTCCGGCTACAACCCCAGGACCTTCAACGACCTCTTCCCCTCGGGCAGTCTCGTTTCCATTCTCATAATCTTCTAATCCGCTACCCGACACATCTCTAAAAGCAAACAAGGTAGCAACTCTCTCCTCTAAGGTCTTCATCCTCTTGGCCCCCTCAGACACTCTCACGATGTGGGCGTTTATTATAACGACATCCTCTTTGTGCGCAGATATAAGCGCTTCAGCTTTAGTTTTGATCCCTGATAGTGCAGCTACTAACTCGTAGTGGAGACCTCTGTATTTATCACTGTCTGCCCTCGCATCTTGAAGCTGACGATCGACTGAGGTCATCCTTTTCTGAAGAGTATCCCTCTTAGAGGTTATCTCTCTCACATGCCGTTTGAGTTCGAGGACTTCAGAATCTCTGGCTCGGAGCCTCTCCCTCAGCAGGGCACCTTCCTTCTCAAACTGCATGGATCAAATTCGAGACATTAAAACATTAGTATCCGACAAACATTCAGACAATAGCAAAATAGAAGCTACGTAACTTGTTCAATGAGGTGAGCCTTCTCACGCTCATAATGTGTCACCTCATCCCGAAATCGGGTGAAAGTATGGTTGTAAAGCGCATTGGCCTGAAGCCATAAAAAAGACAAGTTAGAAAGACAAAGGTCATAGCGACAAAAATCAGAACGGAAGGCAGGATTTACTAAAGCTACCTACTCGCAAACCCTGCTCATCTCGCCAAAAACGAGTGAAGCATCGAGCCCGGGAATTCCCTCGAGAGCGGTTGAAGGCCTTTCAAGCGCCTCTCTGTCTCCGATAGGCACCCCCCATCGGAAGATTCTTCAATCGGTACATCTTACATTCCCTTAGGGAGCAAGGTCATTCCTTGAGGGGAAACACTCACGACAACGACACCAGCAGAGTCAATAAGGGCCATCTCTTGCCATGAAGGGCTCCAGAACTGGGCCCCTCCGAATCGCCTACCAAATACGTTCCATCTCTAGGGGTATCTTGGCCATCGGCCATCTCGGGAATATTACCCTATGCCTCCTCAGTAGCCTCCTCATTCCGAAGTCAGACTATGATGACATCAAGCTCCAACTCAAGAGCCAATGTCTCTATGGCCTGAGGATCAGTCAGGTTTTCCCCTCCCTCTAGCACTGTCGAGAAATTATTTTCCTTCTCGCCTTCAACTCGGGGACTTCTAGCTGCTCCCAGAGTCGGGGCTATCAGGTTGGCCTTAGTTTCTTCCAGTTTGATCTTCTTGGATTCAGAAGGCTCATTCGGTGGCTCCATTTACCTTTTTTTCCCTTCATCGGGCCCCAAAGTACTCTCTTCACCAAGCAATGTTCCCTTCATCAAAGGGATCTCCCCTAGACCTACACAAATGAGAAAAGTATGCACAGGGGAATGAGGGTGCTATAAGTAGCGATTCAGGTCGAAAAGTATGGCTGCAACAGGGGCGAAAGCTCACTGTGGTCCTTAGCTTCCCACCAAGCTCGAGATAGGTCACGCCACACTCGCTCGGTGTGTGGGCGAATTGAGTCCAGCCGATCAACCCAACCCAAGAGGTCCGTGACCGCGCCAGATTAAATTGCCACGATTGCATCAACCGAAAGAATTAAGCGCATGAAAAGATGTACCTAAAAAGAAGCGAGGAAATGCTAGATAGTGTGTCTACTTACGTTCCATATTCCACCTGTCGGGGAACGACATCCTTTTCGCCGGGATCAGGTCTGAAGTCCTTACTCGGACAAAGCGGCCAATTCGACCTCCGTTCTCATATTTTTCGATACAAGCAAAGAGGGCCCTCAGAGCTCTGCAATAAATCTTAATCAGGCCCCCACGGAAGAGACGGGGGCTCTACATCCTGATCAGGTGATCGAGGGTGAAAGGCATCTCCTCAATCATGTTCACATAGTACCTGATTATGTAGACAGTGCGCCAGAATGAAGGGTGAATTTGGCTGAGGGTCACCTGATACCGTTGGCAGAAGTCAAGAATCACGGGGTCTATCAGAGGCATGGATGGCCCCACCGGCCCAAGGGTAAATGGGTAAGTATACACACTGAGAAAGTCGGCCTTGTATGTCGTTATGCCCTCCTCCTGAGTAGGGATTTCCACAAGCACCGCATCCCCTCAACGGGAATCAGTCCTCACCTTTTCGACGTCTGATACCAAGCTAATATATTGAGACACGGGCTCATGATGCCCAGGTTTTGAAAAAGGTCTCTCGACCTTGAAATCAAAAGCCATTGCAAAAAATTCCGGAACACATTCCTCAGCATGAGGAGGCATTAACGTTTTGCCTTTAGATAGAAGTGAAGAGGAGGAGGTCACGCTCTCATGAGAAGTAGAGGCGAAAGTTTTCTCCATTCCTAAAAGATTCCAGAACACAAAGGGGAGTTGCGTTTCTAAGAAAGAACCTTTTTTGGGAGCTTGGTTGTACGGTAAGTTGTAAGGAACGAGAAGAGAAGTATTTATAGAGGCCTTGCACACACGCTGAAGGATGCCAAGGGACAGCCGACCGCCGTAATCAATGCGAAGGCTTCAGGGGCTGTATGTACGTCATCTTTTGGCACCTTATGATTGCCAGCATTATGGGAATACCCGAAGGGCAGGAGCTCAAGATCGTTTCTTATCACTTTCACTCTAAGAAACGCCGGAACTATCTGTATACGATAAAATCGGAGGGTCAACTTTTTGGTCATTATGATGGCTCGTAAGCATATTTCACAAGGTTCGAGACTAGGGTCGATGCTCATCCTCGAAGGTTACCGATGCTTGACCTCGGGGCAACACAGACCAACGACTATTATGGAAAGGCGGGGAGTTCCCAAGGCGCACAACTAGGGCTGATGAAGTCTAGTAAGCTATGTTCAGACCCGAATCATGGTGTCAACTAGCTATCCCATCCCCATATCTTTGTAATTAATGCACTTGTACTAATTTTCTCACCTTCCCCACTATTGGGAACCCACTGTTGTGGACCGCGAGGGGTGCCTAACACCTTCCCCTCAAGGTTATTTCGAGCCCTTACCCTAACCTCTGGTAATGCAAACTGGTTCATTGAGTTAATTTCTCTTGGTGCCCTAACGCACATTAATCCATTAGATGGTGACTCTTCAAATACCTAATTCCCAAAAGGAAACAAGTTGTTCCCCCATAAATGTCGAAACCCGGACTCCCGCAAAGGAAAAAGGGAGCGCGACAACATGGAGACTTTGTTGGGGATATTTTTAGGCTCTTACCATAACGAACTTATTTTTGTGAATTAATCTTAAGCATGCCTTATCCCGTTCATCCTTCCCCTTTATTTGTATTTAACTACTTATTTTTAAGCATTTATGATTTTCTTTATTTCCTGAAACTGACTTGTCTCTTTGTTTTCTTTTTCCGTAACTGTCTTTCAATTATTTAGATGCTACATTTATCATTTTTGTATGTGCAAATACTTGACAACATGCTATTTATTGTTGCATAAATCATGCTCAACATCATTTTCCACTCGTGCGTAATCAATACTATAGCAACACTTGATGAGTGTTTGCGCTCTTCCCATATATCACCCTTTTAAATTCGGAAAGGCGTATTTGCAGTAAAATTAGTCGATCAGCGGTGCGTTCAATGGTTTCGTGCCTTTCCCCCTCAAGTTGTCCTTTTGAGGGTCCAGTCTAGACTTCTATAGCAACCTTACTCTGATTAATTGTGCATGCATCATGGTCAAACCTAGCCGGGTTAATATGTTGTCCGCATAATAACCCTTTAAGACAATCCTCATCCAAAAGTCCATCGTGTTTTCCATAATTCCAACGGACGAAACCACGATTGTGTGCATTACTTTTGGAGAAATAAGTCCCAATGTGCCAATCATTATTGTATAAATAGATGAACCTGGAGGGGGAAAGGGATATTTTGTTTTGCAGAAAATGAGGCACAAAGTCCCCAGATTCGGTATGGTCAGTAGCATACCTCCACTTTTGCTAGATTGGTGGAGGGATCTTCCCTCAAGTGACCAAAA
Organism: Nicotiana sylvestris; assembly: GCF_000393655.2. NCBI lineage: Eukaryota > Viridiplantae > Streptophyta > Magnoliopsida > Solanales > Solanaceae > Nicotiana > Nicotiana sylvestris. The sequence goes on along the minus strand of NC_091065.1, from coordinate 137,238,238 downwards.
TCATGTGAAAAGAGTCTTAGGGAATTTGTCAGCACTATTGGATCTTCAAGAAAACAAAATGTTGATCGAGGCTGCCACTCTGTTTTGGGATAAGGAAAGGGTTGTGTTCCGCTTTGGGGATATAGAAATGACTCTCCTCCTAGAAGAAATAAGAGGATTTACTGGGTTGCCTTGGGATAGCCCGGGTTTGTTAGCATCTGAAAATCGCACCACTAAAGGGTTCCTTAAGATAATGGGGATGAAAAAAATGATGATTTGGAGTGCCTAAAGAACTCCTTCATACCTTTTGACTTCCTCTATGAAAGATACAGTTATAGTAGCTCTTACCGCATTTTTGATGATGAATTCTCAATCTGCTCCTTGGGCTGAGTTCATCGTAGGGTTTTCGTGTTCATTGTGTGCTTCTTGGGCATGCTGGTATTCCTAATCCAAGGGGATATAATCCATACTAGGCTGGCCATGGTGGCCAAAACTTTGATGGATGGGATCGAGGGGCAGACATATACTATTGTCCCTATGATCATTGTAGATATGTACTGAGCCTTGGAATGCTGTCAAAAGGGGTCCAGATTATTTGAGAGTTGCAATTTGTTGTTACAAGTTTGGCTGTTAGAACATCTCCAAAGGGGTCAATACCGGCAAGAGTTTCCACGAAGGCCGTGGAATGACCACATCGCCTTCTATCACCCTAAGAGAATGACTTACATTCTGGACATGTTTGCTCAATCTAAGGATGCTATAGGATGGGTGCAGTTTTTCAACAAGTTGACTGAGGACCAGGTTTAATGGATGTTCGAGTGGTTCCCTACCGACGAGTTCATCATCAGATCCAGAGACGTCCCACATTTGTTGTTGATTGGGTTAAGGGGGATATACCCTTATGAGCCAGGCAAGCAGGAGACAGGTCATACCACGGGTCGCTAAAATGAGTCACTTCATAGCTGACTTCCAAGGAGACGCCATCCCATATAAGAATGAAGCACAACATATGTGGACATTGAAGATTATTGTGGAGAAGTATACTATTGAGCCAGACCAATATCATGCGGGCCATTCATACTTTTACCCCTAATGGTTGGATGATAATCTATCAGGAGTCTTTGAGGCAAGGGTTGGTCCAGGAAACAGGGTCATAGATGAGTTTGCTGAAGTAGAGATGAAGTATAACAAGCTGTGCAAAAGAGTTCGAGAGTCTGGAGCTGAGGTGCAACATAAGGCCGACATGGAAATGATTAATGAGTGGAAGGATGGGTCTGTTAAATCCAGCGAAAGGCTGGAATATTTGGAGTACAATTTGATGGAATTGGAGGGAAAGATAAGAAAGTGAGTCACTGACTACCAGAATGCTAAGGGAAACGAAGGAGGGCATTCGGCAATGGCATTCTTACTGCTAAACCTGCGCGAGCTGGGAGAGTTGAGTAACAACATCATCCGGTCTGGAGAGGGTCTTTCTGGGACCAAGTAGATTAAATTTACTTGCCTTTCTTTTAAATGTAATAAGGCCAAGTGCCATTAGCAACATTATCTTATCTAGCGTCATTTTGGGTCGTTTATTTTAACATTAATGAAATGAGGCAATTATTGGTACTAAATTTCTCCAAATCTATTTGTCGCTAGGCCTACCTCGGGATCAACGAGGCTCCCAAATTAGGACGTGAATTTACATTCCCGCAATATATGTTTAAATACTGCAAACATTTCAGAACCCTTACTGATTTGTTTACCTTTTGTTTTTCTTTATTCTTTATTCCCTTCCCCTAAGGTTGGTTCACACATACTGGCATCATCGGCATATCACACCAGATCTAGAGGCCCTCCACCTCCTCCTCCTCCAAGTAATACAAGAAGCAAAGGGAAGGCTAAAATGGACGACTTAAGTGGTATTCGAAAGGAAAATGCTGAGAATGTGGACATTCAGATGGTCGGAGTACTCCGGCACCAAATGATTAGTTTTGAGGTTAGAACAAAAGATACTGGAGCTACAGAGAGAGATTGAGTAGGTACGCAACTTGGCAAACGTATCCCTCACCCTGAATGTCCATGATATCAACCAACAAAACACCAAAAACCCAGCGCCTCCCCAAAACACACCAAACCAGCATCCACAAAACCCTCCCACACAGCATCAATATGCAACTCCACCTCAAAATCTCAATCCCTTACCGATACCAACTCTACCATAACACCATCATCAACCAATCCAGTACCTACCAACCGCTACTTATCACACTCCCCAGAACACACCACAACCCATTCTCGACCCTCAAAACTCAACCAATGACCACCACTACACACAGGTTCCTAGCACTCACCAAAACAACCCTATATACGTGGAAACCATACCTCACTCTACCCAACCAACCTCCTATACACCAGAATTTGCTGAGAAGGACCTGCTCATCAAGAACATGGCTGAGGAACTCAAGAAATTGACAAGTCGGGTTTAGGGTGTCGAAGGAGGCAAAGGGATAGAAGGTCTGAATTATGAAGACCTATGCATACAATCGGATGTAGAACTGCCAGAGGGTTACAAACCTCCCAAGTTCGAGATGTTTGACGGTATATGTGATCCCAGGGTTCATCTAAAGACCTATTGTGACAAACTCGTCGGGGTCAGAAAGGATGAAAAGATCAGGATGAAGCTTTTCATGAGGAGTGTTACTGGAGATACTTTGTCCTGGTACATAAGCCAGGATCCTAAGAAATGGTCCAACTGGGTGAATATGGTGTCTGATTTCATGGACCAATTCAGGTTCAACATAGAAAATGCACCGGATGTTTTCTACATTCAGAACCTCAAGAAGAAGCCCACCGAGACTTTTTGCGAGTATGCTACTCGATGGAGGTCAGAAGTGTCCAAGGTTAGGCCAACATTGGATGAAGAGCAAATGAACAAATTCTTCGTTAGAGCACAGGATCCGCAATACTATGAAAGGTTGATGGTTATTGAAAACCATAAGTTCTCTGATATCATCAAACTTGGTGAAAGGATCGAAGAAGGCATCAAAAGCAGGATGGTAACAAACTTTGAGGCACTACAGGCCACAAACAAGGCACTACAATCAGGTGACATATCGAAAAAGAAAGACGTTGGGGCAGCAATGGTGACTCAGGGCCCAAAATCTCCACTCACATACCAAACACCTCTACCCACATACCAAGCACCTCCACCTACATATCAACCCTCATCTCCCAGATATCCCCAACCAGCCACTGTCTATCACACCTATAATTCCTACCCATCTCATTTCCAGTCACCTCCAACTCGTCAGAATTATCCAAGACCACAACCCAATTTTGACCGCAAACTACCCAAAGAATACACCACTATTGTTGAACCCATCGACCAACTGTATGAAAGGTTGAAAGCCGCTGGTTACGTTACTCCCATTCCCGTTGTGGCAGTAGAGAACCCATCCCAATGGGTTAACCCGAACAAAACATGTGTATACCATTCCGATATGAAGGGGCACACCAATGACGAGTGCCGAACATTGAAAGATAAAATCCAGACACTGATTGACAACAAGGTCATTTTATCTATGATCTCCGTGGTGAATCTATGTTGTGAGCACGTGATTTTTGCCTCATACGAATTACTCCAAAATAATTCCCAAAATTAGGTCTTGTCTTTAATTATGTGTTATTTTAGGAATTATTGTGTGATTTTCCTAATTGTTTGCATATATTTGTGGGCATATTTAATTTTATTAATGCATTAAAATTACAAAAATATAGCATTGGCATTTAATATTTGATTTTTACATTTCTTGGAATTAATTAAAAATTAGGTGTTTTACAAAAATGAAAATTCAAAAAATAATAACATATTTTTGTAATTTTAGTCAAATTGTGTGATTTTCTTTTAATTTGGCATTTAATTATTTGTGATAATTATTAGTTAGAGTTAATTAGTATTTTTAAGTTAATTTGGTGTTTTATAATTTAATTAGGATTTTAGTTTTAAATTTTTGAAAAAAAAAGAAGAAAGAAAAGAAAAAAGAGTTAATAAAATAGAGGAGATCAAATCTGGGCCAAAAGATCCCCAAGCCCAAACAATTACCCAGCCAGACCTGATCCCCAGTCCAGCCCAACCCATTCCCTACCCGGTCCACCCTACCAGAACCAAACGACGTCGTTTGGACACGTTTTGATCAGGGCCGCTAATTTCATTTGATCAAACGACCCAAAGCTTTACCCATTCCCGACCCCGACCCATTTCATTTAAGACCGATCAGGTCTTTAACTCACTCAAACGACGTTGTTCCAATTAATCAGATGATCCAAGTCATTGATCTCGTTTGATCGAACGGCCTGGATCCAATTTCACCCCAGTATATATTTTTCCAAACAGACCCCACCCCCCTCATAAACCCTCCCCCCAGCTCATCGCTCATCTTCCTCACCCAAACCCTAGAGACCAGCCGCCACCATTCCCCACCGCCTTCTGGTGGCAGCTCCGGCTCCAATCACTCCCAAATTTAAACCCCAGAACCACCCTGAGCCCCTCTTTCCAAATCCATGACTCATTTCCCTCGAATTACCCTAGTACTTCTCGAATCTTCAATCGAAGCTGTCCGGTCCCTAAATCTCCAAACCCTAGCCTACCCAATCGACCCCAAATTAACACCACACAACCCCCATGAATCCCTCATACCAAATCCATCAATGGTTTCCTTCGAATCTGACCGGAAAAATTTAATTTTAAATATAAGATTCGAACTTAAAAGTTCAAAATCAGTTTCCGTTGAGCCTGATGACATGCATCGATCCAAGCCTCTAGTTTTTGTGATTAGAAGGTCAACTTACTACAAAACCGATGCTGTTTATTTGTTCTTGATAAAGAACAAATGATTAGCATCAGTTTGGGGTGAGTCACAGTATCAAAGCCAAACCCAAGTTCAAGCCTGTCCGGTGAGTTCTTTCTTAGTCTTCGTTTATTTACATTAGTGTTATTATGATGTTCGTCTTCCTCATCTCTTTTTCTTTTCTGGTTAATTTCAAATTCGATCAGTACTCTGGTAAATTATTCTGTTCACTGTTTGTTTCTTTAGGATTGGTTTCGTTGATTTGTTTCATATAGTTAGGATATAAGTAGACCTTGAAATCGTATTTCGCTTAGTCACTTAGTCAGAATAGTTAGGATTAGTTCAATAAGTTTGGTATTAACCTCTTGTCTAATTATGTCAATGGGAACCGATTAATATAAATAATTCAAGTGTTTACCTACTTAAGAAGTTTCAAATGGATAGTAGGGTTAGGATTGCACTAATGGATTAAATAATTGAGTAGGATAATTGAGTGGACAATGGAGTGGAGGATTAAAGAAATGAAAAGTTGAATTGGTAGTGGAAAATGCACTAATTGAATGCCCATTTAAGGGGATTGATAGAGGGATTCTAAGAAAAAAGAGAGCTTAAGAATACAGAGGGATAGAGTACAAAGATATATAAAGGAGAGCTCAGAGACTTTAAGAGATAGAAAAATCCAGAAAACCAAAAACAGCTGAAGTTCTGAAACTGCACTGATTTTCAACACTTTTGCTTGATAAAAATTTATCAAATTCTGTATTAAGTGGGTATTTTTGATCTTTTTAATGAGCTAAAATCTCTAAAAGCTTACATTCTGCACTTGAGTTGAGAAATGGTCTAAATTTGGGGGTTCTGAAAGCTCTGTTCTAAATTCTGCTGTTTGGTTACTGTTTGATTGGTTCTGGGCACTGTTTCATAGCTGTGACTGCTGCTGCTTGGCTACTGATCTCACATTTCTTACTTCCTCTCATTTTCCAGGTATGCTTCAGCATTTGAGTAGCATATGAGATGTAAAGGGAAGCTATGTAGTTGATTTAGATAATGAATAAATGGCCTCTGTTTTGAATGATTTGTTCATGTGTTTTATTGTCTAAATTAGTTTGATTACCTGGACATTATTGTATTCAGTCATGACTTATGCCGTATATTTTAGGAAGATGCTTGAACTTTGGTTTTTGTTATTTTAATTCTAGATTAGATGAACTCCTTCTCAAATACTTGTGTGTTGGGACTGTTATGAATGAAATTTTAGTTATTTGGCTGATGTTGTTCATCTAATTTGATTGTTTTTTTGTTGTTGTTAATTGTTAATTGAGTCTATGGTTGAAGTTAATCTTATTTTAGTTGTATGAAATCTCAAATGAGATCTTATATTGAAGAAAAATTAGCAATGTCAACAATAGTGAATATTGAGCTATATAGATTTGTGGTTGAACTTTTATCTTGGTTAAAAAACTCATGGACAGAATTGATCCAATAATTTTGCATTTAAATGGTCTGTGAGTGTTTATATAGATTTTGATTTTGTTGGGTTAAGAGTTAGTCTTTGTTGGTAAACTCAAAAATGAAAAGAATTGCGGCTTTAGATAAAACCAGCATACACAGGTTTTCCCCTTTCTAGAGTTAATTTGTCTGTAGACAAAATACTAGTACATGTATTTTTTTATTTTTTTTATTTTTGTTCGTATGCCATTTTTGTTAAATCAAGCAAATGATACATTTAATTTCTTTCTTCAACTTTAAATGCTAAAAGGACTATTTGAATACTAGTTAGCAATTCTCATCCTAGCAGAAGCATATCGAGCGTAAAAATGTTCTTTTTGCTTTCCTTTATTAACCATTAGTTGCAATTTTTAGTATTTTATAAACAATAGGCTTCGACAGAAGGATTAGATTTAAGCGTGAGTGACAATTTGGATTTGAAACGTTTTATTACTATACTTTGTTGCTTATTGCTAGGGACATGCTTAGGCCGCCAACACCCAGATAGGCAATCTTTAGGATTTTCGATGTTCGCGTGACGTAATTATGATTTCCAAATATAAGTCAAAGTATGCGTTCGCGCAACTTTGGGCGACACAATTTTAGTAATAATAAAATGTTATTAATTCAATTGTGTACACATTTGCGTGACATGATTACAATTTCTAAAAAAAATGAACACTCGTAGTTTGCTTTAGGCTTGATTTAGACTAGTGTTGTGATTACGTATACGTTTCGCGTAACATAATTGCGAATTTGATTCTAAAAAGTGACTTGAGGGATGCGTTCGCGCAACTTCAACCAAATATTTCTTAATAAATCGACAAAAGCATTATTAATCGTGGACACGTTCGCGTGACATGATTTTGACGTGCCAAAAGTGTTATTAATTATGTACACGTACGCGTGACATGATTCCTTACATGCAAAATAAAACGAATATACGTACGCGTGATTCGTTTCAAGACAATTCTATAATTACAAATAATCAAGCTAAAAGCGGTTATAAAAGCTAAAAATACACAATAAGTTTAAAACGTGTAATAAGTCAGATAATTAGGCCAAGTATAAATTGTTAAGCGACCGTGCTAGAACCACGGAATTCGGGAGTGCCTAACACTTTCTCCCGGGTTAACCGAATTCCTTACCCGGATTTCAGGTTCGCAGGCTACAATACAGAGTCAATCTTTTCCTCGATTTGGGATTCGAACCGGTGACTTGGGACACTATAAATTATCCCAAGTGGCGACTCTGAATCTTTAAATAAACGAATCCCGTTTCGATTGTCCTTTAATTGGAAAAACTCCCTTATACACTCCTTCCCAGGTGTAGGAAAAAGGAGGTGTGACAGCTTTGACGACTCTGCTGGGGAACGAACCCAAAATCTCTGGTTCAGGGTTTAAGAATTTGAGCTTAGAATAATTGTCATATTTGGATTTATTTATTATCTGGTTTATTCACATGTTTGGGCTTAATGTGCTAAATGTTGCTTTTTACCGCTTTGATATTATCTGACCTGTATATATAAATTGTTACGAAACCCTTCTTCTTTCTGAGTCTTCTGAATTTATGGTACACACGTGCGCGTGGCCCACTTTTCTGTTAGAAGTCATACCAAGTAGAACGAGGTTGGGTCAAGTAACTAGACCGGGTAGATTTTCGTGCTCCCGGTACGTTGCCCCCGCTTCGGCTTGAGCTGTCCGCTTGGGTAAGCCAGGTCTAGAACAATAAACCCAGGTTTTAAACCTAGTATAACAAATCCTTATGCCAGATCCCTAGTAGGAACGCTTGTTTGCATCACGTGCATTTGACTTTGAGGACTCAACACATGGGTTGGGTCCGTCTAGGACAGGTGCACCCAAAATAACAGACCATCTTGATGCATCCTATGTGCTACATGTTGCATTTATTCAAGGTTAAAAGGGTCATTTGGCGGACCAATAATAGTTGAGGGCAAATGAAAAATGAAAAAAAAGAAAGAAAAGAGAGAGTGAAGTGTGGGGATAAAGCGAGTTGGGCCCAATTATGTTGTTAAAAAAAGAACTTGAAATTTCAGGAAAAAAAAAGATTTTGCACTTTTTCATCATTTTCCGAAAATCAGAAAATCAAAAAAAAAAGAGAGAAAAAGAAAATCCAAAAATATTTTGCATGTTTCATCATTTTTCAAGAAAAAGCAAAAAATAAATATGCTATCTCTAAATTAGTTGTTTTTTTAATTATCGCCCATATCCAATCTGCCCGAACTACGCGAACCTGATTCTCGTTTCTCGGGGTGGGATACGTAGGCAACCCACATAGGGTCCGGTCTTCCTAGTAAATCTTAAGTTCTTTGCTTTGCGGGGTCTTAGCCAAATTTTGCACTTCTAGCCACCTTTTGGCCAAATAAGTCATTTTGCAAAAATAGTCCCAATTATGTTTTGCATGTGTCTAATAGGGAGTGTTATTATCTCACATAGTGTTGGTTAAAGTTTTCTCATATAGGTGTGGATTTATTTACCGAAGTTTGAGCATGGCAGACACCCCGTGACCATCCGGTCAGGATCGCTCAGTCAGGAGTTGTTTAAGGAGATTTGTTTTATTTTTATGTTTTGAGTCTGTTCCTCATTTTATGTCGTCTTTTACTTTCTACTTTTGTACAGTAATGTCAAATCTTTTTATTATTGTTATTTTCTGTTTTATGTTTGAAAAAATGTGCGGTAACTCAAAAATCCAAAAAAAGAGATGTTGCCTTTTATATTTCGTTATAAATTTTCTTTAGAATGCTAATTCTAGAAATGAGAAAATTTTGAGATTGTTTTTCCTTTAGGCAATTAATATCTAGGAGTTAAAATGAATTGTTTTTAAGTTTCCTTTAGTATATTAGGACCAAAATTCAAAAAAAGAGAATTTTCTTTTAGTACTTCTTTAAAAGCTTTCTTTAGGGTGTTAATTCCAAAATCCAAAAAGATTTTCTTTTGAGGTGTCTCTTTGGAAAATTAGTGAAAAATGAGAAAAAATATTCTTTTATTTTCATTAGAATTTTAGGATATTGTACATAGAAAAAATACTTTATCTTTTGTTTATCATTAAAATTTTTTTTAGGTAATCAAAATTGAAATCCAAAAGCATTTTGTTTTATCTTTTTCATTGCTCATTTTTAAATATCGCGTTAGGATATCAAATGAAAAATTCAAAATATGTTTCTGTGGTTTATTGTTTAGATTTCCTCCTTAAAAAAAACGAATCAAAAAATATTTGTTTTCTCTTCTAAGGGTTTTCCTTAATAATTTCCCATGGAGTGTTTGTTTCAAAAGGATAAAAAAAAATATGCCCGTTAAGCTTGAGTTTAGAATAGGTCATAGAACGTTAAGTCTAGAAATTCAAAAAATAAATAAATGGATTTGCTAGTTTTATTTATCTTTTCTCATCAGAGTAGTTGTGGAGGTAAAAAGAAAAAAGAAAAAAGGAGAATGTCAGTTTGTTTACTTTATTCCCGTTCTTCCAGAACTACGCAAATATCTGATTCATGCGACGCCATGATAAGTACACAACCTACATAGGGTTTGATCAAATCATTTTATTTTTACTATTAAAAAAAAGGGTGAAATTATGGGACGTGAGAAATGAGAGGAAAGAAAGGAGTGATGATCAAGCAAGTGCTAAAAAAGCAAAGAAAAGGGAGGTTGAAATGAACAAATTGGGATGATGCCAAGTGACCTTATGACCCTCGAAGTCATTCTAGAACCATTAATTGTGTCTAGGTGCATTGCACGTAATGTGATATTTTTGTTGTTAAATGCCCTAACACTAACGTGATGGCCTCATTTTGTTATATTCATAGCATAAGGGTGGTTGGTTTGTGGTTTTTAAAGCGGTAACTCTTATCTACAACACAAAGTCAAAAGGCAATGGCAGACAACAACAGAACTGAGTTGGTTGATACCGGTGCCCGAAAGCAGTTGGTTGAATAGGACAATGGGTTGATTGAAGAGGTAAAGATGTTAAGGCAACACATGACAGACATGTATCATGCTTGGATGACTGGGAAGGCACCACCCCCGCCACTACCTAGCTTCCTAGATGTTGCCCTTACCCAAGCTCCGGACACAATGCCAGATGATCATCCATACTCTCCAGATCTACCCGCTTATCACAACTTTCCCAACCACCCTAGTAGCTCCATCACTCGTCCTCCAACTATCTTTTCCCAAAAGTGCCCTCCTGTCATATCCACTATTCCCAACAATGAATATCCACTCAAAGCTCATGACCAAAACTACCCCGTAGAGGTTGCCTACAAGGTTCCTGACTCATACAAGAAGAGCCCTCGGGATAAGCTTCATGTTGAAAATGAAAGGTTCACAGGAAGAGAAGGGAAAGAAGGGATACCCAGGAGGCTGAAAGGCATAGAACAATCCTTGAAGAACAAACAAGGAAGGGAAGACCAGGGTAGCATGGCTTACATAGAACTGTCTGTGTCCCCTGACGTTCGCCTGCCTGCGGGGTTCAAAGTGCCAAAATTTAACTTGTATGATGGATATGGAGATCCGGTAGCCCACCTGAGGTTCTATTGCAGTGAAATGAGAAGCGTTGGAGATAAAGATGACCTATTGATGGCATATTTTAGTAAGAGCCTGACTGTGGCAGCTTTGGACTGTCATATTCGTCAAGATGTTGGTAAGTGGCCTACATTGGGTGACATGGCTCAAGATTTTGTTCGATACTTTCAATACAGATCGGGCGTTACCCCAGATCGCTCCTCCCTATCCAGAATGGAAAAGAAGCCGGAGGAAAGCTTTAGAGAATTTGGACTCAGATGGAGGGAGCAGGCTGCTCGAGTCAATACCCTGATTGGTAAAGAAGAAATGGTTGAGCTTTTCCTACAAGCCCAGGGGCCCACCTACTTCAGTCATTTGATCCCGGCCTTGGGAAAGCCTTTCAAAGATGTATTAAAAATGGCGGAGCGAGTAGAAGAGGGAATCAAGTCAGGCAAAATCATGAGTTGTTCGAAAGACATTCAAAACATCCTAGTAAGCTTGGGTGGAAGAAAAAGAAACAAAAAAGATGATCCGATGGGCTTTCTTGATCAACACTTCTAGCCTCAACATCGTCCTCGGGGATATCCTGACGCACCAGATGATCCTCCCCAATGCCACTTCTCTCCACGGAACTCCCAAAATCGTACATCGCTCTCTCAGTACCCAGCTCCACGAAATGCCTATCCACCCCCACGAGCCTACCAAAAACCCCCTGGATCAGGTTTCCGGCCCAATCAAGCATTTAAGAATGAGAGGTTGCTGAAAAAAGAAAAGGATTTCACCCAATTGGGAGTGTCATACGCCAGTTTATTCCAAAAGTTGAAGCAATTGGACATTTTGAAGTCGATCCAGATAAAAATGCCAAATCCTCTTCCAAAGAAGTTTGATTTTTCTCAAAGGTGCGCATATTGCTCAGATGCCCCGGGGCATGACATAGAGAAGTGTTGGAATCTGAAGAAAGCAATTCAGAAGCTTATTGATGTAGGCGACATTGTTGTACAAAATCCAGATGCAGCAAACACTAGCCAAAGTCCATCACCTGTGCATAATGAGACGCATCTGGTGAGTATGATTTGTTTTGAAAAGGAATATGAAAATTCTTCTGAGATCCTCAAAGGCCCACGCGCTGCAAAGTTTTCAGTGCTATCAGAGGTTGATCTTAAGAACGAGCCAGCAAAGGGAACCCAAAAGCAATTTGTTAATGACAATGTGATGGAAGTGTGTGAAGATCCTAGTAATGTTGATGCGGAATTCAGTGGCTAAGATGCCGAGCTTGGCAATTGGAAAGATGCTCCTGTCTTGGTTAGCTAGGGAGGAGTTTTGGTGGTTTATTTTGTTGTCATTTCTGTTGTCCGGGTTATTTCAGGGTTGTAATCCAGACATTGTCTCGTGGCTCAAACTCTTCTATCCTTTTATTTTGCCTAGTTTGTTTAGTCATGGTAGCCCGTCTAGTGTTGTCTAGGTTTGTTCTAGGTTTGTGACCCCAATTTAGTTTGTTTGTTTCGTTCAAACCCTTTCACCATCTGTCAATTTTCTATTTTATGTAATTTCTAGTCATTTTCATTTAGTTCTCTTTTCTTTTATAGTTCTTTTCCTGATTGACTCTAGTGACATGACATGCACGCATAATTCTCGGCCTGGTTTTAAAAGTTAGTTTAATCACGAAGCAATGAAACAATGTTGAAGATGTAGGGACATTTGAGGGAAATAAGTAAAGGCATTTTGAGATCACTTCAAGCCCGAATTGTGTGAAACTGGGGCAGATAGAGCATAAAGAAACATTATTGAAATGTATCATACCTCATCGGATTTAAGCTAAAAGCAAGTTTGCCCAAATTGACAGGAGTCGTTCGTGGTAATGAGAGTTAGAGTGTTGTCCAATGGTGCTTTATATGTAATAGATGTAGAAGGCGAATGTGTGGATATGGTCATCAAGTCTGGCGCAATCAAAAGATGTTACGAATGTTTTCTTTGGTTTGTTTAATTGGGTTGTTTGTACTTGGCATGTTTTGAAGATTGGAATGACGAAAACATTTTGTTCTGCTATCTAAACACCTTATCCTTCATTACCCCTTTGAGCCTTGTTTATTTTCTTTCATACCCCTCTTTCGGGATCAGCAGCAAAGATCAGAAACACAAGTGTGAAAGATAAGTAAAGGAAAAAGAGAAAAGAATAGAACGAAAAGGGAGAGAAGAAAAATAAAAATTGAACAAAAAAAAAGAAGAGAAAAGAAGAAAAATAAAAAAAAGAGGAAAAAGAAGAAAGAAAAAACAACAAAACAACCAAAAGAGAAAAAGGAAGAAAGAAAAGAAAGGAAAAGAAAAGAAAAACCACAACAACAGAGCAATTCCTATGTCATGAACTACTTTCGACCTGATTCCTTTTAAGGATACGTAGGCAGCCTCACGGTTCGGTCTCATCAAAATAAAAATCCAAAAGTCCCCAAGCAAGAAACTGGGGCAGAAGTTGTGGCTGTTGTAAGAAATCTGATTCCGAAAGTTGTAATGTTGAACGCATGTGAATTGTTTTGAGCCTTTGATATCCTTTTTTTTAACCCTATCCAAAAGCCCACGTTACGGTCCAAAGAAAGACCTTCCGATCAGTCTTCGAGGAATGCCAAGTCAAGCAAGGAGAGGTAATTCATATCAGGGGCAACACTCTGGTCCAAACAGAAAATAATGAAAATGAGAGTCTTATTGGTGAAAACCCTCATGGGTACCGTAGGGCGACGGGAGCTGAGAGAAATTCAAAAATGAGAGAGTCTTATTGGTGAAAACCCTCGCGGGCACCATAAGGCGACGATAAGTTGAGAGAAGGAACAAAATGAGGGAGGCTTGATGGTGAAAACCCTTCGGGCACTACAAGTCGAATAAGGATTGTGAATCAGATTGGATAATCGGAGCATTGAAGTCCAGTTTCGCGACTTAGAGGGTACAATAATAGTTGAACATCAGACTTGCTTGACAGAATAGGCCACAGGTGTATGTCATGGTCGTTAGAGTTGGTATCCAATCTTATAGGTTTCTCCTTTGTAGTTTTCTTGTTAGGAATCATCTCTTTCCCTTGTCCTTTACTCTGTTTCTTTTGTCGTGTTTACTTCCTTTTTCTGAGTCTATTTGGTCAAAACAAGTGAGAAATGACTTCAAAATTTGCTACCAGCTTTTCAAGTGCAAAAAATAGATCTGGCTAGCACATCAAAGCATTATAAGTCAGGAAAGAACAACAAGTGCACTGAGCTAGTAACAATCAACATGCTTTGGGATCCTTGTGAAATACAAAGCTTTGGTACATATCAATCCCTGGACAATGCAACAAATGGAGGGTGTTAGGTGAACAAATCAAAGGTATCTTCTGTGGTAAGATTCACAAAAGTGGTTAACCAGTGGCAAGCAAGGTCTTCCAAGCAGAAATCAAAGTTATCATGGCAAATGAGGAGCAGTAGACCTCAAGGCCAGGGCCAGTGGTTTAATTCAAGGAAGAACAACATACACACTGAGTTGGTAACAATCAACATGCGTTGGGATCCATGTGAAATACAAGGGACAAAAAAGGTGGTAAACCAGTGACAAGCAAGATCTTCCATGCAGAAATCAAAGCTATCATGGCAAGTGATGGAGCAATAGACCTCAAGACCAAGGCTAGTGATTTAAATCAGGAAAAAACAACGTGCGCATTGAAGTTGGTAATAATCAATATACAGTGGGGATCATGTGAAACACAAAGGTTTGGTAGATGTCGGTTCATGAGCAATGCAACGGATAGAAGGTATTGGGTCTGAATGGATCAGAGGTATTTTCTGTGATAAGGGTGACAGAGAAAGTGGTGAGTCAATACACAGGCAAGGTCTTTCAAGTTGAAACCAAAGTTATCATAGGAAGTGAAGGAGCAATTGCCCTCAAAGTCAAGGCCACAAACCAACCACCATATTTATTAACTCACATGTTTTCTTTGTTTGAAACAGGGACGAAAATTGTGTCCAAATCAAAGCTTGGAAGTTTGAATTTTTTTTTCAAGTGTCATGCCCAAATTTTGTCAGCACAAAGGTGGTTGGAGAAGGGTAAAGGAAAATTTGTTCGATCTGTAGGAACCCTCAATGAGGAAAAGCATGGTTAAGAGGCAAGGAATTTTATCCGTTCTGCAGAGATCCTCCAGAAAGAAAGCATGGCTCAGGTAAGTTCATTCTTGGCTCTTCAGGACCCTCCTGGATAATGGGATTTAGTTTTAAGTGTTTAGGACCCTCCTAAAAAATGGGACTTAGTTTAAAATTCAAAACAATCATGAGTAGTAAGATATGGCATAAATGTACCCCAAAAGAATATAAATTGGTTTCAAAATTTTCGTTCTGGAGATAGGATTTAGTTTTAAGTGCTCAGGACCCTCCTGGAAAATGGGACTTAGTTTAAAATTCAAAACAATCATCAGTAGCAAGATCTGGCATAAATGTATTACAAAAGAATATAAGTTGGTTTCAAAATTTTCATTCTGGAGATAGAATTCAGTTAGGAGTTGTCAGGACCCTCCTGGAAAATGGGACCTAGTTTAAAATTTAAAACAGTCATGAGTAGTAAAATCTAGCATAATGTACCCCAAGAAATATAAGATAATTTTAAAGTTCGCATGTGGGAGATAGGATTCAATTAGGAGTTTTCAGGACCCTCCTGAATAATGGGACCTAGCTTTAAGATTGATGTTAGATAACAAAATGTAGCGGAAGTAATACCTTTAGAAGATATAATTTAGATAAAAAATTATCGTTTAATTAAGAGTAGTCAGGACCCTCCTGAATAATGGGACCTAGTTGTAATATTGCCATTAGATAACGAGATTTAGCGTAAGTTCTGTTATAGGGTAATATAATTCAGCCGTAAAGAAATGTCACTCTTAGGATAAAACTTGACTTTTGATTTTCAGGACCATCCTGGATAATGGGGAATAGTTTAAGACCCTCTTAGATAACAAGATTTAGCAGAAGTCATACCTTTAAAACATATAGCTTAGATTTAAAACTGTCGTTTAATTAAGAGTTGTCAGGACCCTCCTGGATAATGGGATCTAGCTTTCAAATTCTTAGAATATTTGGTAACATTATTCCGTTTAACACTCACAGATTTGCCCAGCTACCAAACTGGGTAGAAATTTTCTTCATTTTGTCTATTTTTGTTGATATCAGGTACCCACTTGGAGAACAGGGAAAAGCAGTTCATGTTCAGCAATCAGGCGCCCACCTGGAGAGCAAGGGAATACAATTCAAGTTCAGCAATCAGGCGCCCACCTGGAGAGTAAGGGAATACAATTCAAGTTTTAGCAATCAGGCGCCCACCTGGAGAGCAAGGGAATACATTCAAGTTCAGCAATCAGGTGCCCACCTGGAGAGCAAGGGAATACAATTCAAGTTTCAGCAATCAGGCGCCCACCTAAGTTTCAGCAATCAGGCCCCCGCCTGGAGAGCAAGGAAGTACAGTTCAAGTTTTAGCTTTCAAGTTCTTATTGATATTTGGTAACATGATTCAGTTTACACTCACATATGTGCCCAACTACTAAATTGGGGCAGAAATTTTTCTTTGTTTTTGTCTATTTTATTGAAATCAGGCGCCCACCTGGAGAGCAAGGAAATACATTCAAGTTCAGCAATCAGGCGCCCACCTAGAGAGAAAGGGAATACATTCAAATTCAGCAATTAGGCGCCCACCTGGAGAGCAAGGGAATACATTCAAGTTCAGCAATCAGGCGCCCGCCTGGAGAGCATGGGAACACATTCAAGCACATCAGTTAGGAGACCGCCTGGAGAACAAGGGAGTACAATTTAAGTTTTAGCTTTCAAATTCTTGGTTTGTCTATTTTGAAGTCAGGAGCCCGCCTGGAGAGCATGGGAATACTTTCAAGCACAGCAGTCAAGAGCCCGCCTGGAGAACAAGGGAGTACAATTCAAGTTTTAGCTTTCAAATGCTTATTGATATTTGGTAATGTGGTTCGTTTTACAGTTACATATGTGCCCAGATACCCAAACTGGGGCATAAAATTTTCTTTGTTTTGTCTATTTTGAAGTCAGGAGCCCGCCTGGAGAGCATGAGAATACATTTCAAGTTTAGCAGTCAGGAGCCCGCCTGGAGAGCATGGGAATACATTCAAGTTTAGCAGTCAGGAGCCCGCCTGGAGAGCAAGGGAATACAATCCAAGTTTTGGTAATCAGGCATCCACCTGAAGTTAGTCACAGTAAAGAAAAAAGAGAAAGGCAAGAAGTTAATCCAAATGCAGAAGTTGATGAAAGATGTGGGCTGCTCAAGACATGGCTGAGGTCACAAGTACTGCATGCCCAGTTTGATCCGAAAAGCTGAAGAAGAACGAGCTAGCACCTGCAGCTAACAAGCGCCAAGGTTCAAATCTAAAGTCTGCATGAAGAACCATTCAAGACTCAAGATCAAGCTTCAGAAGACTTATAGATAGGAATCTTGTAACTCGTAGTTGAAAGGCTTATTTAGTCTTTTTCATTTGATTTTGATATAATAACAGGAACCGCGGACCAGAATCTCAACGGCACCTCAATCGGCTCTCAAACTCATCACTCCATCACTTCATCCACTTCTGAACTACACGCGACCTGATTCCCTTATAACCCGGGATATGTAGGCTGTCCAAAATCAGGACTCGGTTGCACCTTTTATTTTTATTTTATTCCACTTTTGAATAACGATATGGTCAAAAATTAGGCACATGGTTCACTTTATCTTTGCCCGAAAACTCTTCGTGTTTCCGAGCAAAGAGGGGCAGCTGTGAACACCTAATTTTGACCATATTTGAATTTTTTTCCCACTTATCTCTCCAATACCTCACTTCTCACCCATCTTTCCCACTTTCCCTTGTCCCCTACGCTGGTCCCTCCCACTCTCTTTTATTTCCTCACATACATCCCCTTTATTCCCCACTTCTTGTCCCCCACTTTGTTCTCCACTTACAATCCCACATCCCCACTCCATTCCACTCATAATTCCACTAAGCCAATTCCCATTTTCCTCCACTCAAAACCCACGTTCTCCACTCAAAACCTACGTTCTCCACTCCAAATGGGAGGAACAAAAAATTACCAATTTTCTTCTCTATAAAGAGACAACAAAGACTTAGTGAAAGGGGGGAGGAAAAAAAACAATAATTCAAGTAAGAAGAAATAAGAGGAGAAGTTCAAAATACAGAGACGAAAAAAAAGGGATGGCTTCTTCTTATCGGTGACAGAGGGTATACACTCGATATACGGTCAGTATACATTCTATATACACTAGAGATACTCTCGATATACACTGGATATACAGAGGCAGCCAACGAAAAGAGGGTCTTCTTTCTCCTAAAAATTCTACATCTAGAGCTTAACATCCACCATGAAAGAGCCATGAGAGCTCATATTTTCCACCTAAAAAACACCCCATAAAACACCCCAAAGTCCTAGCCAAAACCCAACTAAAATACAATGAAATTCCAGCGTGTAATCACAGTCGAAAAACCCATGTAAAACGTCACTGCTTTAGCCGCATACCCGCCAATCCTCTCACCAGCTTCGTCCGCACTGTTGTCATCTCCCATCTCTCGTCCATTGCTGCTTCAACCTGAAGCAGCTCCTAAAACACCCTTTAACACCACGAAACAACCCCAAGGTCTTTGAAAATCCAAGCCGTCGTTGAGGTGGTCGTCGTCTGAGGCTCCGTCGATGAGATCGACGATGTTTGGTTATAGTTCTAATGATTTGATGTATAGGTTGGAGGAGGGTTGTTATCATCATATCAAATAAGTACTTTGCTTTGCAATACTACAGGTTCTCTTCCTTGTGTTTATTTTATCTCATATTCATTTTACTTGTTTGGTGAAAGATCTTGATTATATTTTGCTTCTCTGTATTGGTTTTGTTCATGTAATTTGCATGGTATGAGTGTTTCATCTTTTATTCTGTGTGTATGGTAGCTTTTAGGAGTGGACGAAATACTCCTAGCTATGTTGAACAAACATAAAAGGGACTATCTCATGACTGCCATTCATTTTCGTACAGTTTTAGCACTAGTCAATAATTTTTACACTATAAGACCTCCTCGTTGAATGGATTTAATTATTTGTGTTAAGTTAGGAAATGAGTTCTTCTTTTTGGTTGAGTAATAGTAAGTACTACTGTTAGTGAATTATCTTTTTTCTAGTTTTAAGCCTTTGTCCATTGTGGTAAATAAATCATCTTTGAAGGAAGTGTATAATTCATTTTACAAGGGGCAATTTTCACAGAGCTGTAGTACAAAGTTGGCTCGAGAATAAAAAGTATATTTTGCAGCCTTGTTTTGTGATTTAATCACTCTTTAATTTATTGTTATTCTTGATATGTGTATATAAGTAATATAGAGTAAATACTGTTTTTAGTTTGCTTTAGGCACGTTAATTATATAATTATCATGGCTACTAAAATTCGGGAGTACATTTCATGTGGCCCGGTTCTAATTTCCAACAATGTTATATAAAATGTGTCGTGAACCACAGGTGCATTTTATGTAGCGTGGTTTACGATGTGTTTTAAATAACTTTGAATTTTTTTCGGAAATATTAAAAGCGGCTAAAATATTAGTAGTATTTTTTGCTTTTTGCTTTTTTTTTTTGCTTTTTGCTTTTTACTTTTTGCTTTTTTGCTTTTTTGCTTTTGCTTTTTGCTTTTTGCTTTTAGTACCAATTATGGGTCTGTATGATCCATTTTCACGTTAGGACCATTTTGAAAGATCACTAAATGAAAAAAAGTGTTAAATAAGATTTTAATTTAATCCCAACAATTCATCTCATATATTTTGTTTTAGTAGCCTCTTTGTTAATTAATTTCACATTGAGACTTTGGTACAAAAGCATCTGCACTATGTTGATCCGTACTTATTCATTATATTGTAGTAATTCATATATGGGGATGTATATTTGTATGATCTCAAGAAAAAGAAAAGAAAAATAGTCATACTTAATTACTTACCTAATTGATACCACTACTACTGCTGCTTGTAATTCAAAATAAGAAAAAGAAGATTAACGCAATAGATGGTTGATTAGTCATGAATATCGTTGGTTGATTTGTCCATGTGGTTATCTAATTTAGGAATAATAATAATTCAAGAACATCGTAGTTTGCTTTAGGCTCGATTTAGACTAGTATTGTGATTATGTATACGTTCCCGTAACATAATTGCGATTTTAATTCCAAAAAGTAACTCGAGGGATGCGTTCGCACAACTTCAACCAAACCTTTCTTAATATAAATAAACCAAGCGTTATTAATTGTGGACACGTTTGTGTGACTTGATTTTTTGACACGCCAAAATAAAAGAGTATACGTACGCGTAACTCAATTCTTTAATTACAAACAAATCAAGTGATTAAAAGCGGTAAAAGGTAAATGCACATAGGTTTTAAAATAAGTAATTAGGCAATTTTAGCCAAGTATAAATTACTAAGATACCGTGCTAGAACCACGGAACTCGGGAATGCCTAACACCTTCTCTCGGGTTAACATAATTCCTTACCCGGATTTCTGTGTTCGTACACCATTAAATAAGAGTCAACTTCCTCGATTCGGGATTTTAACCGGTGACTTGGGACACCATAAATTATCCCAGGTGGCGACTCTGAAATAATTAAATAATGAGAAAGTCTTATTGGTGAAAACCCTCATGGGCACCATGAGGCGACAAAAGCTGAGAGAAATCCAAAAATGAGAGAGTCTTATCGGTGAAAACCTTCACGGGCACCATGAGGAGACGAAAGCTGAGAGAAAGTAAAAATAAGAGAGTCTTATCGTTGAAAACCTTCGCGGGCACCATAAGGCGACAAGGAATTGAGGAACAAACGAATGAGAGAGGTTTGTCGGTGAAAACCCTTCAGGGCACTGCAAGTCGAACAAGGTCCGTAAGTTGGCGGAAAGTAAAATTGGGTTGTGGAAATCTTGGAGAACAAAGTAAAACAATTGGAAAGGAGATTGGTTAAATAGACTGGGCTGATTAATCCAAAATGCATACCATGATCATTGGTGCCAGTGACTTTACTCAGATAAGTTCCTTTTTCCTATCTCCAACAGTCATCCAAATTTGAATTTTTCTTCTTTATTCTTAATTCTCAAAATCGTCGCATTTCATTGCTGTTAACTTTTACTCCTCTAAAGCTCTTCCAAGGTTAGCCTTGTTCCAACAAATAAGAAGGAATGTCAAAGTGTACTACCGGATTCAAAATTGCACAAAGCAAAATACGGCTAGGACATGCTGGAGATAGTATGATGAAAAGTGGGACCTAGGGTGTAAGCAAAGGTTAAATCGGTAGAATGGTTCAGTAATGTCATGAGAGATGTATGGTTACGAATAAAAGGGTCAGAAGTAAAAAACAACAGTTGGGGATCCTGCAGTTAAGGATCAGTCATGAGGTCAAAACAGTCCTTTCGACCAGTTCAAGGCAGTCTGTTGAAGTAAAGCATGGAAAAGAGAAAACCATCCCCAGCAGAGTCGCCAGAGCTGTCACACCTCCTTTTTCCTACACCCGAAGGTATATAAGGGAGTTTTTCCAATTAAAGTGGCAATATTCGAAATGGGATTATTTAATTATTTCAGAGTCGCCACTTGGGATAATTTATGGTGTCCCAAGTCACCAGTTAAAATACCGAATCGAGGAAGTTGACTCTTATTTAATGGTCTACGAACACAGAAATCCAGGTAAGAAATTCTGTTAACCCGAGAGAAGGTATTAGGCATTCCCGAGTTTCGTGGTTCTAGCACGATCGCTTAGTGATTTATACTTGGCTATATTTGCCTAATTACTTATTTTAAAACCTATGTGCATTTACCTTTTACCGCTTTTAATCACTTGATTTATTTGTAATTAAAGAATTGAGTTACGCGTACGTATACTCTTTTCTTTTGGCGCGTCAAAAAATCATGTCACGCAAACATGTCCATAATTAATAACGCTTGGTTTATTTATATTAAGAAAGGTTTGGTTGAAGTTGCGTGAACGCATCCCTCGAGTTACTTTTTGGAATTAAAATTGCAATTATGTCACGGGAACGTATACATAATCACAATACTAGTCCAAATCGAGCCTAAAGCAAACTACGATGTTTTTGAATTATTATTATTCCTAAATTAAATAACCACATGGACAAATCAACCAACGATATTCATGACTAATCAACCATCTATTGCGTTAATCTTCTTTTTCTTATTTTGAATTACAAGCAGCAGTAGTAGTGGTATCAATTAGGTAAGTAATTAAGTATGACTATTTTCCTTTTCTTTTTCTTGAGATCATACAAATATACATCCCCACATATGAATTACTACAATATAATGAACAAGTACGGATCAACATAGTGCAGATGCTTTTGTACCAAAGTCTCAATGTGAAATTAATTAACAAAGAGGCTACTAAAACAAAATATATGAGATGAATTGTTGGGATTAAATTAAAATCTTATTCTAACACTTTTTTTCATTTAGTGATCTTTCAAAATGGTCCTAACGTGAAAATGGATCATACAGACCCATAATTGGTACTAAAAGCAAAAAAGCAAAAAGCAAAAAAGCAAAAAGCAAAAAGCAAAAAGCAAAAAGCAAAAAAAAAAAGCAAAAAGCAAAAAATACTACTAATATTTTAGCCGCTTTTAATATTTCCGAAAAAAATTCAAAGTTATTTAAAACACATCGTAAACCACGCTACATAAAATGCACATGTGGTTCACGATACATTTTATATAACATTGTTAGAAATTAGAACCGGGCCACATGAAATGTACTCCCGAATTTTAGTAGCCATGATAATTATATAATTAACGTGCCTAAAGCAAACTAAAAAACATTATTTACTCTATATTACTTATATACACATATCAAGAACAACGGTAAATTAAAGAGTGATTAAATCACAAAACAAGGCTGCAAAATATACTTTTTATTCTCGAGCCAACTTTGTACTACAGCTCTGTGAAAATTGCCCCTTGTAAAATGAATTATACACTTCCTTCAAAGATGATTTATTTACCACAATGGACAAAGGATTAAAACTAGAAAAAAGATAATTCACTAACAGTAGTACTTACTATTACTCAACCAAAAAGAAGAACTTATTTCCTAACTTAACACAAATAGTTAAATCCATTCAACGAGGAGGTCTTATAGTGTAAAAATTATTGACTAGTGCTAAAACTGTACGAAAATGAATGACAGTCATGAGATAGTCCCTTTTATGTTTGTTCAACCTAGCTAGAAGTATTTCGTCCACTCCTAAAAGCTACCATACACACAAAATAAAAGATGAAACACCCATACCATGCGAATTACATGAACAAAACCAATACAGAGAAGCAAAATATAATCAAGATCTTTCACCAAACAAGTAAAATGAATATGAGATAAAATAAACACAAGGAAGAGAACCTGTAGTATTGCAAAGCAAAGTACTTATTTGATATGATGATAACAATCCTCCTCCAACTTATACAGCAAATCATTAGAACTATAACCAAACATCGTCGATCTCATCGACGGAGCCTCAGACGACGACCACCTCAACGACGGCTTGGATTTTCAAAGACCTTGGGGCTGTTTCGTGGCGTTAAAGGGTGGTTTAGGAGCTAGCTACAGGTTGAAGCAGCAATAGACGAGAGATGGGAGACAACGACAGTACGGACGAAGCTGGTGAGAGATCTGGCGGGTATGCGGCTGAAGCGGTAACGTTTCACATGGGGTTTTCGACTATGATTACACGCTGGAATTTCATTGTATTTTAGTTGGGTTTTGTTTGGGGTGTTTTATGGGGTGTTTTTCAGGTGGAAAATATGAGCTCTCATGGCTCTTTCATGGTGGATGTTAAGCTCTAGATGTAGAATTTTTAGGAGGAATAAGACCCTCTTTTCGTTGGCTGCCTCTGTATATCCAGTGTATATCGAGAGTATCTCTAATGTATATAGGATGTATACTGACCGTATATCGAGTGTATAACCTCTGTCTCCGTTAAGAAGAAGCCATCCCTTTTTTTTCGTCTCTGTATTTTGAACTTCTCCTATTGTTTCTTCTTACTTGAATTATTGTTTTTCTTTTTTCCCTCCCCCCTTTCACTAAGCCTTTGTTGTCTCTTTATAGAGAAGAAAATTGGTAATTTTTTATTCCTCCCATTTGGAGTGGAGAACGTGGGTTTTGAGTGGAGGAAAATGGGAATTGGCTTAGTGGAATTATGAGTGGAATGGAGTGGGGATGTGGGATTGTGAGTGGAGAACAAAGTGGGGGACAAGAAGTGGGGAACAAAGGGGATGGATGTGAGGAAATAAAAGAGAGGGGGGGGGACCAGCGTAGGGGCAACATAGGGGACAAGGGAAAGTGGGAAAGATGGGTGAGAAGTGAGGTATTGGAGAGATACGTGGGAAAAAATTCAAATTCAGTCAAAAATTCGAAGAGATTTCGTGCAAAGATATGTCACGCCCAACCTCGGGAGGCGCGACCGGTGCTCAATCGGGCATCCCCCAACTGAGCAAGCCTTATCAAACACTTCCTACCTAACTCGATACTAATAAAGAAACCATACTTTCATTCATTTATTTAGACGAGGAAAGAGGGTGCACTCTACAATGTTAGATCATTTTAAATCACAACATTAAACCGTCGATAAGTTCCAAGATTCCATGCAAATACACTTTAGCAAAAGCGAGAATTCGAATTACATCATAGTTCGAAGACTCATCCAACGCCCGTATATAACCCACACATATGTCTACGGAGCCTCTAAGGATGAAAAGATAAGTTATGACAATGCCGGCAACAAAGCCCCGGCTATACCTCAAAAGTAGAAGTCTACAACAAAAGATGTGCAACGTAACCCCTTGAAGGAGAAAGGGGCTCACAAGGACTTCAAGAAGAAGGTACTCCTCTACGCGCGATCCGCACTATCTGCAATGGAGCCACCTACATTTATTTAAAAATGTAGCGCCCGCGGCAAAAGGGACGTTAGTACCATGGAATAGTGCTAGTATGTATATCTAAACACCATCTAGTTAGAAAGAACTTTCATAAAAGAATAAGAAATCACAAGTATAACTCAAGCTTTAAACGATCACCACATTATCAAATAAAAGAATCATACAACTTCCACATCATTCTTACATAGCTTTTAGTTTGGGGCATTTCACACTATTCATCATTTGTTCACAATACCACCGCTATCTTGAGCGGAGTCCGATCTCGACCCGATCAGCTAGGTCACCTCATTTGAGACATATATTTCAATCACAATATCATTTTCTTTTCCGGAATTCAATCACAATACCACCGCTATCTTGAGCGGAGTCCGATCTCGGCCCGATCGGCTAGTCCGCCTTACCAAGGCATTGTTCCCTTCTCATTAATCAATTCGTTTCACATATATCATTTCATAGGAACTTTGGGCCACAACTTATCATATCATTCTTTGCACTAGGCCGCATTTTACATCGTTCCCAATTTCATTATTAGCTTTGCTATTTAGGACAGTAGGTGCACACAAGAGCAATTTAAATTGTAAGCATAGATAAGACTTCACGTAGATGGCACAACAGTGCAACTTCGATCTAAATTTAAGGTCTAAGCATTTCATTACAAAATTCATATCTTTTGCCTCTTTCAAGTTATCAAGATAGCACATTGATCATGTTGAGACACATCTTTCGCGCATATAAGGTTACAACACCAATTTATGTAAAATAACAATCATTGTAACAATTCAAATTTAACCTTACCATATTCACACAAACACCGATGAAGCTCAATTTCTAAAGACGGGGTTTTAGCCATACATATCTCAACCAAACTTTCCTTAATCTTATAACATTCCGAAATGTTCGCACTTCAATCTATTTAAGGAATATAGCACAATTTAACTCATAATCAAGAAAAGATCATAATCTAAGCTCTCTTGGGCATTTTACCGAGCATTTAGTGTTCATTAAGGCCTTATGGTTCTTTTATGCAAGACTACACTAGCCCATTACCCATGTCTCATCTTTTATAATTCCTCATACAATTCAAGAACACATGCATGCAATGCAAACCCCCTTACCCCCATGAATTACTTCACCAACGACCCTTTGTAGCTATGTGTAAAAATGAGAGCTGAGGTGATGAAGCCTTACCTCTTGGGATGAGGGTTTAGGTACCTCACTTGATTATCTTCAATGATTTACCAAGGATTTATGGAGTAATTTTGATGGGAAGCACTTCCCCTCTCTTAGACCCCCCTCTCTCTCTCTCCAAAAGTGTCAGGAAATGGGATCAAAATGAGCTATTGCACAGGATATAACGACAGGAGGTCGGGTTTAAAATTTAGAAAACTGGAGCCCCGACTCGGATATGCGATCACAAAGTTGACATGCGGCCCACATAATGGACCGCAAAAATGCTCCCCAAGACCTGAACACACTGCCTGGGTATGCAGCAGAAATGCGGTCCGCATACCCGTTCTGCGGTCGCATAATGTACCGAAGAACTGCCCCTTACAATATCCCAAGGGAATCATGCGACGACTTTGTGGCCCGCATATCGATTATGATCGCATAATTGGCCGCATAGTTGTCATCAATTTGGCCAACACACTGCTTCACTCTACGACGACTATGCGGTCCGC
Organism: Nicotiana sylvestris; assembly: GCF_000393655.2. Lineage (NCBI taxonomy): Eukaryota > Viridiplantae > Streptophyta > Magnoliopsida > Solanales > Solanaceae > Nicotiana > Nicotiana sylvestris. The sequence goes on along the minus strand of NC_091065.1, from coordinate 137,211,794 downwards.
ATTCCTATTATGCGACCGCATAGTGGACCGCAAAAAAGGCACTTTTCTTGAAAATATTATTCTTTGACTTTTTAATGCATAGACCAGTTATAAAGGGTCCGAACCGCGGTGAGCAAGCTTGCCGCTAAGAATTTTACGTATCTCTAACACATATTCCTAATTGCCACTACGAGCTTTCGGGTTTAGAGTGGAAATTTTCATGGGGCCTCACATCCTCCCCCACTTAAGATCATTCGTCCTCGAATGAGGATCAAGGTTCGCTTATTAGCAATCTCTTATGCAACCTTCTGATTTTTTTCTCAACCTAAACATACTATTTGTCTCAAAATTTGGCTAACTCCCTGAATTGCCGAAAATTTCGCTAGAGTTTCCTTTGTATCTGGGCCTTATCCACTAGTCACAGAGTCCTAGAAACACATCCTAACAGCAGGTACACATTCCATAGGCATAACATAACTCGTACAATACTAACCATGGCCGCATAGGCAACACATATATATAACCAAAACAAGACAGTTTTACATAGATTAATTCAAATGATAATAGTTCACAGGAGCTAAGTGCATAAAAGCTATTTCATGACTATTCAAGCAAATATGGGTACTTCTTTTTCATTTCATCCTCGGCTTCCCAATTGGCTTCCTCAACTTGCTGGTTCTACCATAACACTTTCACGGATGTAATTTCCTTATTTCTTAATTTTCGAACTTGCCTATCAAGAACGACAACTGGAACTTCTTCATACGAAAGCTCTTCATTAACCTCAGTAGTTTCAACCGGCACAATAGTGGACAGATCTCCTACTACCTTTCTCAACATAGACACATGGAAGACCGGATGTACTAATGACAGCTCGGGTGGTAGCTCGAGCTTGTATGCCACCTAACCAATCCTCTGAATGACTTTGTATGGTCCAACATACCTCGGACTCAATTTTCCCTTCTTCCCAAACCGCATGATTCCCTTCATAGGGAAAACCTTCAAAAATACCCAATCATCTTCCTTAAACTCTAAATCCCTGCAACAAACATCCGAGTAGGACTTTTGGCGACTCTGAGCAGTTTTCAACCTCTCCTTAATAATCTTGACTTTCTCCATGGCCTGATGCATGAGGTCCGGCCATATCAATTCCGCTTCTCCAACCTCGAACCACCCAATGGGAGACCTAAATCTCCTACCATACAATGCCTCAAATGGTGCCATTTGGATACTAGCATGGAAGTTGTTGTTGTAAGAAAATTCTAAGAGTGGAAAATGGTCATCCCAACTACCCTTGAAATCAAGAGTACAAGCACGCAACATGTCCTCAAGCGTCTGAATGGTCTGCTCTGCTTGCCCGTCGATTTGAGGGAGAAAAGCTGTGCTAAGATTTATCTGCGTGCCCAAACCTTGATGAAATTTCTTCCAAAAGTTGGCGGTGAACTGAGCCCCTTGATCGGAAATGATTGAGACTGGAGTACCATGCAACCTGACTATTTCCTTGATATATAACTGGGCATACTGTTCTGCTGCGCCGGTAGCTTTAACTGGCAAGAAGTGCGCTGATTTCGTGAGCCGATCCATGATTACCCAAATTGGGTCGAACTTGTGCGGAGTGCGCGACAACCCTACCAAAATCCATGTTAATCATCTCCCACTTCCACATTAGAATTTCTATGCTTTGAGCAAATCCACATGGCCTTTGATGTTCGGCCTTCACTTGCTGATAATTCAGACATTTTGCCACAAAGTCCGCCACATACTTCTTCATGTTGTTCCACCAATAAATTTCCTTGAGATCATGGTACATTTTCGTAGAACCTGGGTGCACGGAATACCTGGAAGTGTAAGCTTCTGCCATGATCCTTCCCCGAAGATCATCAATATCAGGAACACATAGGCGGTCTTGGTATCGTAGGGTACCATCATCCATGCCAAGGGAAAAAGCTGTGGTCTTGTTTTTGTGAATCCCCTCTTTCAGTTGTGCTAATAATGGATCATTGAATTGTTTTTCTTTCACCTCCGCCACAAGCGATGATTCAGCCCTATTCTGCACAATTACCCCTCCTTCATTAAAGTCCGTAAGGAGAACTCCTAAACTAGCCAACTGGTAAACTTCCCTGGCTAACGGTCTCTGACATGCCTCCAAATGAGCCAAACTTCCCATAGATTTTTGACTAAGAGCATCTGCCACAACATTAGCCTTTCCCGGGTGATAGAGAATATCAATGTCATAGTCCTTGAGTAACTCTATCCATCTTCTTTGCCTCAAATTCAACTCCTTCTACTTGAAAATAAATTGAAGGCTCTTGTGGTCTGTGAATACATCTACATGGACCCTATATAGATAATGTCGCCAAATCTTTAGCGCAAACACCGCTGCCTCAAGCTCTAAGTCATGAGTTGGATAGTTCTTTTCTTGATTCTTGAGTTGCCTAGAAGCGTAGGCTATTACCTTGCCATGCTGCATTAAAACGCACCCGAGCCTGATCCTGGAAGCATCGCAATACACCACAAATCCCTCTGTACCCTCCGGCAGGGTTAGTACCGGTGTTGTAGTCAATCTTGATTTCAATTCTTGGAAGCTCTTCTTACAAGTGTCTGACCATTGGAACTTAACTGCTTTCTGGGTCAATTTAGTCAATAGAGAGGCAAGAGTAGAAAACCCCTCCACAAATTTCCTGTAGTACCCAGCCAAATCCAAGAAACTACGAATCTCCATTGGAGTGGTAGGTCTAGGACAATTCTTCACTGTTACAATCTTTTGAGGATCAACCATAATTCCTTCCTCGGAAATAACATGACCTAAGAACGCTACAAATTCAAGCCAAAATTCACATTTTGAAAATTTTGCATACAATTGATATTGCTGAAGAGTCTGCAAAACTGCCCTGAGATGGTCAGCATGGTCCTCCCGACTTCAGGAATACACCAGAATATCGTCAATGAATACTATCACAAAAGAGTCTTGAAAAGGCTTGAAGACTCGATTCATAAGATCCATGTAAGCTGTCAGGGCATTTGTTAGCCCAAAGGACATCACCACAAATTCAAAGTGCCCACACCGAGTTCTGAAAGCCGTCTTTGGAATATCCTGCTTCCTTATCTTCAATTGATGATACCCGAACCACAAGTCAATCTTTGAGAAACACATAGCACCTTGCAGTTGATCAAACAAGTCATCTATTCTTGGTAGAGAGTATTTATTTTTGATTGTGACTTTGTTGAGTTGCCGGTAGTCAATACACATCCGCAGAGATCCATCCTTCTTCCTTACAAACAGGACTGATGCGCCCCACGGTGATACACTCGGCCAGATGAAACCTTTAATTGTTCCTTTAGCCCTTTCAGTTCTGCGGGTGCCATTCTGTAGGGTGGAATTGATATAGGCTGCGTGCCTGGCATCACATCGATCCCAAAATCAATCTCCCTGTCTGGTGGAATCCCAGGGAGCTCATCTGGAAAGACATTCAAAAATTCATTCACAACTGGTACAGACTTAAGGCTAAGCGCCTCGTCATTGGTGTCTGTAACCCGAACTGAATGATATATATACTCCTTCTTGATCTTCTTCGCGGCCTTAAGGTAGGAAATAAACCGGCCTATAGGCACTAGATTATCTCCCTCCCATTCAATTGCGGGATCATTAGGAAATTCAAGCCTCATAGTTCTAGTCCGACAATCAAGCTTGGCAAAACATGAATAAAGCCAATCCATTACCATTATTGCATCAAAATCCACCATTACCAATTCAATAAGATCGGCCCTGGTATCCCTACCACACACCGTGACAACACAACTTCTATAAACTCGAGTAGCCAAAATTGACTCACCAACTGGAGTAGACACCAAGAATGGTTCATGAAGCTGATCTGGTTCTTTCCCGAATTCCATAGCAATAAAAGGGGTAACATAGGACAGGGTGGAACCGGGGTCAATAAGTGTATACACATCATGAGATTGGACAGTCAGAATACCTGTAACAACATCTGGGGAAGCCTCTGCAGTCTGGCGTCCACTCATAGCATAGAACCGGCTGGGTCCTCTTGAACTCTGCGCACCACCCCTAGCTGCACCACGCCCTGCAGGTGCTGGGGTACCTCGAGATGGAGAGGGGGATGAAGAAGTAGCAACTGCTGGGCTGGCTGGCTGTGCTGTGCCCCTACCTGGTCCCTGGCGGGACACACGACAATGCCTCTGAATATGACCCCTCATCCCACATCCATAACATATAGGCAACTCCATGTAGCAAATCCCCGAGTGCATCTTCCCGCACCTAGAGCACGGGGACCGCTGCTGTTTCTGGAACCTCTCTCCTAACTGACCCCACTGATGGGATCCCCTGTTGCCCTGACCGAGCCTGAAACGACTCCACTGTTGCTGGCTGGGCCCTGATGGCGGTACACTGGCTGAAGACTATGCAACAGACTAGGAAGGCCCTGATGATCCTCCCCTGAAAGCTGATCTTTCCCCACCTAGTGACTCTCCCATGTTGCCCGTAGACCGGGCCTTGCTGTTACCCTCTTTCTCCATTTTGTTCTTCAATTTACGGTTCTCTGTGGCCTGAGCAAATGCCACCATCTTCCCATAATTTATGTCAGAATTCAATGCAGTTGTATAAGCCTCATGAATAGTCAAAGAATTAAGGCCCTGAACAAACCAGCGCACCCTGGCCTCCATTGTGGGAAACATATGAATGGCATACTTGAACAAGCGAGCAAACTCCATATGGTACTCCCACATAATTTTGTTACCCTGCTTCAAATTTTCAAACTCTGCTTCACGAGCTGCCCTTGTCTCAGCGGGCAGGAAATGATCTATAAAGGCATCAGCAAACTCACTCCACCTCGCAGAAGGGCACCCCTCCTCTCGGGAATCTTCCCAGAACTCAAACCACGAATAGGCCATCCCTTTTCAAATGGTAGGCAGCCAACTCTACTCCCTCCGTCTCAGTTGCAAGCATAACCCTGAGGGTCTTGTGCATCTCATCAATGAAATCTTGTGGGTCTTCTTCTAGATTGGCACCGAAAAACACTGGAGGGTCTAACTGAAGAAATCTGTTCACCCTTGAACTAGTAGAATCCCCTTGCTGGCTGGATGAACTGGGCATAACATTTGACCTCTGGGCCTGAGAGGCCACTAGCTGGGTCAACATCTTAATAGCTCCCCTAAGATCTCCATCAGAAATACCAGAACCAGAAACTGAGGCTGGAGGCGGGACAGTGGTATCAACGGGAGGGATAGTGGTATCCTCCACGGGTGTAGGGACTGGGGTAGTCTACTCTGGAATAGAAGAATCAGGTAGAGTGATAGCAGGGCGGCTACCCTCACCCACAGTATCAAGCAGTGAATCATCAACCACTCTGGAAGTGGCATTAGCATTAGCTTCCTGTCCAATTCTTGCTTTCTTCTTAAGTTTCATTTACTGAAAGATAGAACAATGCACTAATTAGAGAGGGAACAGTGTCACCGCATGATCCAGAATATCAAAGAAGGGTGTTATTCATAAATGCCCAAGTAGCCTCCAACTTATAGATGTGGTCGACTACACACCGATAGGAAGGACTCTACTAGACACGGCTCCAAGACATCCTAGGACACTTTAAAACCTTAGGCTCTGATACCAAGTTTTTCACTCCCCAACCTCGGGAGGCGCGACCGGCGCTCAAGCGGGCAACCCCCAATAGAGCAAGCCTTATCAAGCACTTACTACCCAACTTAATATGAATAAGGAAAACATGATTTCATTCATTTATTTAGACGAGGAAAGAGGGTGCACTTTACAATGTTAGATCATTTTAAATCACAACATTAAACCGTCGATAATTTCCAAGATTCCATGCAAATACACTTTAGCAAAAGCGAGAATTTGAATTACATAATAGTTCGCAGACCCATCCAACGCCCGTACATAACCCACACATATGTCTACAGAGCCTCTAAGGATGAAAAGACAAGTTATGACAATGCCGGCAACAATGCCCCGGCTATACCTCAAAAGTAGAATTCTACAATAAAAGATGTACAACATAACCTTTTGAAGGAGAAAGGGGCTCACCAAGACTTCAAGAAGAAGGTACTCCGCTACGCGCGATCCACACTATCTGCAATGGAGCCACCTACATTCATTTAAAAATGTAGTGCCCCCGACAAAAAAGACATTAGTACCATGGAATAGTGCTAGTATGTATATCTAAACACCATCTAGTTAGAAAGAACTTTCATAAAAGAATAAGAAATCACAAGTATAACTCAAGCTTTAAACGATCACCACATTATCAAATAAAAGAATCATACAACTTCCACATCATTCTTACATAGCTTTTAGTTTGGGGCATTTCACACTATTCATCATTTGTTCACAATACCACCGCTATCTTGAGCAGAGTCCGATCTCGACCCGATCAGCTAGGTCACCTCATTTGAGACATAAATTTCAATCATAATATCATTTTCTTTTCCGGAATTCAATCACAATACCACCGCTATCTTGAGCGGAGTCCGATCTCGTCCCGATCGGCTAGTCCGCCTTACCAAGGCATTGTTCCCTTCTCATTAATCAATTCGTTTCACATATATCATTTCATAGGAACTTTGGGCCACAACTTATCATATCATTCTTTGCACTAGGCCGCATTTTACATCGTTCCCAATTTCATTATTAGCTTTGCTATTTAGGACAGTAGGTGCACACAAGAGAAATTTAAATTGTAAGCATAGATAAGACTTCACGTAGATGGCACAACAGTGCAACTTCGATCTAAATTTAAGGTCTAAGCATTTCATTACAAAATTCATATCTTTTGCCTCTTTCAAGTTATCAAGATAGCACATTGATCATGTTGAGACACATCTTTCGCGCATATAAGGTTACAACACCAATTTATGTAAAATAACAATCAATGCAACAATTCAAATTTAACCTTACCATATTCACACAAACACCGATGAAGCTCAATTTCTAAAGACGGGGTTTTAGCCATACATATCTCAACCAAACTTTCCTTAATCCTATAACATTCTGGAATGTTCGCACTTCAATCTATTTAAGAAATATAGCAAAATTTAACTCATAATCAAGAAAAGATCATAATCTAAGCTCTCTTGGGCATTTTACCGAGCATTTAGTGTTCATTAAGGCCTTATGGTTCTTTTATGCAAGATTACACTAGCCCATTACCCATGCCTCCTCTTTTATAATTCCTCATACAATTCAGGAACACATGCATGCAATGCAAACCCCCTTATCCCCATGACTTACCTCACCAATGACCCTTTGTAGCTATGTGTAAAAATGAGAGCTGAGGTGATGAAGCCTTACCTCTTGGGATGAGGGTTTAGGTCCCTCACTTGATTATCTTCAATGATTTACCAAGGATTCATGGAGTAATATTGAGGGGAAGCACTTCCCCTCTCTTAGACCCCTTTCTCTCTCTCTCTCCAAAAGTGTCAGGAAATGGGCGCAAAATGAACTATTGCACAGGATATAACGACAGGGAGGCTGGTTTAAAATTTAGAAAACTAGAGCTCCGACTCGGATCTGCGATTGCAAAGTGGACATGTGGCCCATATAATGGACCGCAAAAATGCTCCCAAGACCTGAACACACTGCCTGGGTATGCGGCAGAAATGTGGTCCGCATACCCGTTCTGCGGTCGCATAATGCACCGCAGAAATGCCCCTTACAAAATCCCAAGGGAATTATGCGACGAATTTTCGGCCCACATATCGATTATGCAATCGCATAATTGGCCGCATAGTTGTCATCTATTTGGCCAACACAATGCTTCACTCTGCTGCGACTATGCGGTCCGCATTCCTATTATGCGATCTCATAATGGACTGCAAAATGGGCACTTTTCTTGAAAACATTATTCTTTGCCACTGTGAGCTTGTAGGCTTAGAGTGGAAATTTTCACAGGGCCTCACAATCTAATATTCTCTCCTTTTGTCTTTTTATTGTCTTGAGCCGAGGGTCTTTCGGAAACAGCCTCTCTATCCCTTCGGGGTAAGGTAAGGTTTGTGTACACACTACCCTCCCCAGACCCCACTTATGGTATTTTACTGGGTTGTTGTTGTTGATGTTGTTTGATTGACAACAAGGTCATACAGGCGAAAGAAGCTGCACCCAATGTCTGCAACAATCCTCTCCCGAATTATAGGGGTGGTGGGATACATGTGATAGAGATGGATGAAGAATGGGATCCTAAGGGGTCAATAGGGCTTATTCGAGAAGGCGATGACTTTAAACCCACAGTCACACTTACTCCTATTATAGTACAGACTCAGTCACCAATCGAGATTGAGGTAGCTGCATCGGTTCCATTTGAGGTAGAAGTAGCTCCACCTATGGCCACCCCTGTTCCATTTGAAGTAGAAGTGGCCACACCTTTCACAGTGAAAATATCAACCACACCTCCTTTTGATTCAAAAGCAGTACCCTGGGATGACGTTGCCGAAGCTAGGCAAAAATGAAAGGCAAATATGGAGGAATCCGATGTTGCACAAGGAATGACTAGGACCGGAAGAATTTATACACCTGAACACTTGGGAGGACCAAGTAAGGATACCACTACCAAGAAGCATGTCATTGAAATAGGACCAAATGACCTTTGGAGGAAAGTACAAGCATGGGAATACTCCGTCATCGATCATTTAAACAAAACCCCAGCTCAGATATCCATCCTATCACTGTTGCAAAATTTAGAGGCGCACAAGAATGCTTTGATGAAGGTGTTGAGTGAAGCTTATGTACCCAACAATATCACCTTTGGAAAGATGGCCAACATGGTAGGGCAGGTGCTGGAAATTCATAAGATAATCTTCCACGAGGATGAACTACCGCCTGAAGGTTTGAATCATAACCGAGCATTACATATCACGGTACAATTTGAAGACAAATTCATTGCCAGGTTCTGATCGATGGAGGTTTAAGCCTCCAAATTTGTCCGTTGGATACTCTAAAAAGATTGGGCAAAGGTTTCCATGAAATATGGGCAGGAAGCATGACAAGAAAGCCTTTGATAGGTATCAAAGGGCCACAATTGGGGAGATTAATCTTTGTCTGCAAATGGGGCCAACTTGGTTCGACGTCGAATTCCAAGTGCTTGACATATCAGCTTCATACAATCTTCTGTTGGGGAGACCGTGGATACATGCCGCTGGGGCTGTGTCTTCCACACTACACCATGCCGTGAAGTTCGAATGGAACCATCAGGAAGTGATCATTCACGGGGACGGGAGTAACCCCATTTACACTATTCAAACCATCCTGTTTATTGGGAACAGAAGAAGGCTAGTAGAGAAACCTATCATCACATCGAACGTGTCAATGCCGTTGAGAAAGACAAATTGTGAAGTAACAAAATAGAAAGCATACTAACATGGTCTGGGTATGAACCCGACAAAGGGCTTGGGAAGAATCTCCAAGGCATCACCAAACCAATACAGCTGAAATGTCATGGTACTACTTTAGGGCTCAGATACCAATATACATGGTAGGAGTATGATGATTGGTTGCCTTTATGGCGTGGACCTTATTACCCTCTCGAGCAAGCAGTTCCACATCTGGGTCAGACTTTCCACCAAGCTGATAAAATATGGGGAACTGTAGAAGAAGAAGCGTTAGCTGGGTTGAGGAATCTGTTAATAGAGGACGAAGACATGGATTACAGTGCGATAATTGAGGAGGAGGAGAAAGAAGGCCTCATTATTCAGACTATGGAGAAGGGAGTTGTTCTCAGGAACTGGACTGCCACACCATCCCGGGCCCGCCGAGTCCTTGGGTAGCTTGGAAATTAACTTAATTTTATTTCTATAGCCATGCTAGGCATCTAAGATTTTCAGTAATTTTGTTTTTAAAGACTTACTTGTTTCAAATAAATGCTGCATTCATCGAGCTGTACTTGTTTTTGGATGTTTTCAGTTCTAATCAATGCATTGCTATTTATCATTCATTATTATCTTTCACACTTTTCTTTCTACAACGTTATTATTACTTTTTCTGATGAACCGGTGACTATGACATGTAATGAGGCAACACAATATAAGGATGGTGATTCAGATGAAGAATATGAAATACCTGAGGAGATTGTCAGGGAGGTTGAGAACTTTGAGAATAAGCCTAAGTCCAACCTGGACGAAACCAAAGCAGTAAATTTGAGAGACGCCGAAACCGTCAAGGAAACTCGCATCAGCGTTCACTTATCACTGACAGAGAAGGAGGAGTACATGAGTTTCTTGAAGGAGTATAAGGTTATCTTTGCATGGTCATATGATGATATGACCGGTTTGAGCACGTCCATAGTGGCTCACAAATTTTCTACCAATCCCATGTGTCCACCGCTAAAGCAGAAACTCAGAATATTCAAACCAGATATAAGCCTGAATATCAAGAAGGAAGTTACGAAGCAGATCAAAGCCAAAGTCCTCAAGGTAGTTGAATACCCAACCTGGTTGGCCAATATTGTACCAGTTCCGAAGAAAGATGGGAAGGTCAGTGTATGTGTTGACTATCGAGATTTAAATAGAGCAAGTCCCAAGGACGACTTTCCACTGCCAAATATATACATCTTGATCGACAATTGCGCCAAGCATGAACTCCAATCCTTTGTAGATTGCTTCGTGGGTTATCACCGGATTTGGATGGATGAAGAAGACGTAGAGAAAAAGGCTTTTATTACACCATGGGGGTATATTGCTACAAGATGATGCCATTTGGTCTAAAGAATGCTGGGGATACTTAGATAAGAGACATGATAACCATTTTCCATGATATGAGACACAAAGAAATAGAGGTGTATGTGGACGATGTCATTATTAAATCCAAGAGGGCCGCAGATCACATAATGGACTTGAGAAAGTTCTTTGAAAGGTTAAGGAGGTACAACTTAAATCTAAACCCCGCAAAGTGTGCATTCGGGGTTCCCACAGGAAAGTTACTGGGATTCATTGTCAGTTGTCAAGGGATCGAGCTGGACCCATCTAAAGTTAAGGCTATTCAGGAGTTACCGCCACCTAGGAGCAAAAAGGACGTGATGAGATTCCTAGGACGTCTCAACTATATCAGTCGCTTCATAGCACAGTCCACAGTTATATGTGAACCCTCTTTCAAAATGCTGAGGAAAGATGCCGAAACAAGTTGGACCATAGATTGTCAGAAAGCTTTCGACAAAATCAAGGAGTACCTGTCCACACCACCGTCTTGGTCTCGCCAGAGCCAAGTCGACCTTTGCTTTACTATCTGTCCGTATTAGATGGAACCTTTGGATGCGTTATGGAACAACATGACGAGACAGGGAGAAAGGAGCAAGCCATATACTATCTAAGTAATAAATTTGCACCTTATGAAGCATGATACTCTCTACTGGAACGCACTTGTTGTGCTTTGACCTGGACGACCCAGAAATTCAGGCATTACTTCTGTACCTATACCACATACCTCATATCCAGGATGGACCCTCTGAAGTACATATTTCAGAAACCCATGCCGACTGGGAAGTTAGCCAAGTGGCAGATACTATTAAGTGAGTTCTATATCACCTATGTAACTCAAAAAGCGGTCAAAGGACAAGCATTGACAGACTATCTTGCTGAAAATCCTATGGGAGGAGAATACGAACCATTGAAAACGTATTTTCCTGATGAAGAAGTGTCATTCATAAGAGAGGACATTACTAAAGCATACAATGGTTGGAGGATGTTCTTTGATGGAGCTGCAAATTTCAAAGGAGTGGGCATTGTAGTGGTTTTGGTATCAGAAATAGGTCAACATTATCCGGTATCTGCTAAACAAAGATTTCCCTACACGAACAACATGGAAGAATATAAAGCCTGCATACTAGGACTCAACATGACAATCCATATGAATATTCAAGAGCTGCTGGTAATCAGTGATTTAGATTTTCTTATGCACCGGGTACAAGGAGAGTGGGCCACCAAGAATTCCAAGATATTGCCATATCTGCACCGTGTATAGGAATTGAGAAAGAGGTTCACGAAGATAAAGTTTCGGCATGTTCCCAGAATTCAGAACGAGTTTGCCGATGCTTTGGCCACCTTGTCATCCATGATACAAGATCCATATAAGAATTTCATTGATCCCATCCTAGTGAGAATCCATAATCAACCGGCTTACTTTGCTCATGTCGAGGAGGAGATGGATGGGAAACCTTGATTCCATGACATCAAGGAATATTTGGCGAAAGGAGAATACCTGGAGCATGCGAACCATACTCAAAATTGCACACTCCGGAGATTGTCCAATCACTTCTTCCATAGCGGCAGAAACTTGTACAGAAGAACTCTCTATTTGGGATTGCTAAGATGTGTCGACGCAAAAGAGGCTTCCAAACCACTTGAGGAGATACATGCTGGGACCTGCGGCTCGCATATGAATGGTTTCGTCTTGGCCAAGAAGATACTTAGGGCCGGTTACTTTTGGATGACTATGGAGATAGATTGCATCCAGTATGTCCGCAAATGCTACCAGTGTCAAGTGCATGCCGATATGATAAAAATGCCACCAAATAAGCTCAATGCAACAAGCTCACCTTGGCCATTCACCGCTTAGGAAATGGATGTTATCGGTCTGATCGAGCCCACTGCTTCAAACGGGCACATGTTTATTCTAGTAGCCATCGACTACTTCACAAAATGGGTAGAGGTTGCATCCTACAAGGCAGTAATTAAGAAAGTCATGGCAGATTTTGTTCGCTACCGGATTGTTTGCCGGTTTGGAGTTCCAGAATCAATCATCATTGATAATGCCGCCAATCTCAATAGTGATCTGATGAAAGCCATGTGTGAAACTTTCAAAATCAAGGAGAAGAACTCCACAACATACAGACCTCAGATGAATGGAGCCGTAGAAGCCGCCAATAAAAACATCAAGAAGATACTAAGGAAGATGGTAGAAACCCACAAACAATGGCACGAGAAGTTACCCTTTTCCTTGTTGGGATACCAAACTACAGTTCACACTTCAACCGGGGCAACTCCTTACATGCTGGTTTATGGTACCGAAGCTGTCATCCCAGCTGAGGTAGAGGTTCCTACTTTAAGGATCATACAGGAAGTCGAACTCAACGATGTAGAATGGATAAGGATCTGCTATGAGCAATTGTCCCTTATAAATGGAAAAAGAATGAATGCGGTATGTCACGGTCAGCTTTATCATAACAGAATGTCCAGAGCTTTCAACAAAAGGGTCAAACCAAGATAGTTTGCACTAGGACAGCTGGTGCTGAAGAAGATCTTCCCATATCAAGATGAAGCCAAAGGTAAATTCTCTCCCAACTGGCAAGGTCCTTACATGGTTCGCAGGGTGCTAGCAGGAGGAGCACTCATACTTGCAAAAATGGATGGAGAAGTCTGGCCAAAACTGATCAATTCAGAAGTAGTGAAGAGATACTATGTTTAGACTATTTACGTTTCCTCATCTGATGTAATTGAACTACGTTTGACCTGATTCCCGTTTAAGAGGGGATATGTAGGTAGCCCTATGGGTTCAGTCATATCATAATAAAATTTCCATTTCCCCAAAATCAGAAACTGGGGCAGAATTTTGAGGAGGACCCTCAAAATTCCAGAGCGAGTCCAGCCAATGCCATTGCATGCCAGAAAATCAGAAATTGGTTAAGAAACTGGGACAGAATTTTGAGAAGGGTTCTCAAAATTTCAAAGAAGGTTCAACGAGTTCGTTGCTCGCAAACGGCTGAAGGAGCATCTACCAAACTGGGGCAGAATTTTAAGGAGGACCCTCTAAATTCTAACACAAGAAAGCTGCGATGTCTCTGAAATGTGTTACAGTATCTAGTTCATCTAAAATTATTTGATATTTCACCATGTTTCTAAAATAACTCTATTTTTATCAATAATTGCATATTTTTGAAAACTCTATTTCCGTAACAGCCAGGTGTTACCCAAGGAAACTCAAACAAGGCATCCACCAGGGAGAAGCAAGGCCAGCAGACAAAGGCACGAACCAACCTCCCCTTACGAAACTTACAATTTTTCTTTGAGAGCAGGCACATCTGATGTAGCAGTAGCATTCACAAATATATATATATATATACACGAAGCAAAATCACTATCAAACGGGCCACCAGACACTGAAAGTATCTCCAACTAAGAAATATTCTACTCCTATTTGCTATTCGTTCTTTGCATGGGACTAAGCCCTGTCCTGAACCTTGCATGAGGCTAAGCCTTAAGGCTAAGCTCTGCCTTCCATTTGCATAGGACTAAGCCTTGTCCCGCATGAGACTAAGCTTTGTCTCCATCTTGCATGAGGCTAAGCCCTGCCTCTATATTTGCATAAGGCTAAGCTCTACCTTCCATTTGCATGGGACTAAGCCCTGTCCCGCATCCTGCATGAGACTAAGCTCTGTCTCCATCTTGCATGAGGCTAATCCCTGCCTCTATATTTGCACAAGGCTAAGCTCTGGCTTCTATTTGAATGGGACTAAGCCCTGTCCCGCATCCTACATAAGACTAAGCTTTGTCTCCATCTGCATGAGGCTAAGCCCTTCCTCCACATTTGCATGAGGCTAAGCCTTGCCCCACATCTTCATGAGGCTAAGCCCTGCCTCCACACTTGCATGAGGCTAAGCCCTGCCTCTACATTTGCATAAGGCTAATATCTGCCTTCATCTGCATGCCCTGTCCCGCATCTTGCATGAGGTTAAGATCTACCTCCATATTAGCATGAGGCTAAGCCCTTCCTCCACATCTTGCATAAGGCTGAGCTCTGCCTTCATCTTGCATGGGACTAAACCCTATCCCGCATGAGGCTAAGCTCTGCCTCCAATTTACATTCTTTCACCGAGATTAAGCGTTGTCTCTCCAGTACTACCTATTTGCTTTTCTTTCGGGCTAAGCTTTGCCCTTCATTTCACAAGACTAAGCCTTTTCTTGTTAACATTGTATTGTTGCATCTCATGGGCTCAAATATCGCTAACTTGTCCAAAGGCACCATAGTCTAAAGGCATCATCCTCATAGCCAGAACACACCATGTCATTATCTGAGGATCTCTCAAATTTGCATATCATTATTCAAAGGCGTCATGGTTCGGAGGCACCATCTTCATGGTCCGAGAATATCATTTCATGGCCTGTGAATCCCTCATTAAACAATTCATGGCCCAGAACATCATGGTCTAAGGACGTCATCCTTAACCGCCCGAAGACAACTTTCATGGTCCGAAGGGAATCTGCATCATTTTTAAATTTCTAGACAAATACATGTTCGTAGCATCTCTTTATCTACATGTAACCGGTAAGAAACCGCTATCCCAGAAGGAGTGACCTCGCTCCAGTTCCTTCAACTATCTAAAATTGACCGTTCACCATAACCATTCTTTCACCCATCCCGAAATCTCGTGTCCGTTTTTGTAATGACTTCATCGGTATATTCCGCCGATGGATCCAGAACTACACACGACCTCAAAATTAGCTATCATATCTTTACCCGACAACTCTTTCATCCTTTCAAGGTAAAAAAGGGGCAGCCGTTGATACCCAATTTTTTCCTTCAATATTTGTAAATGCATATATACCTTTAAAACTATGCATTAGCATCAACTGGTATTTTTTCATAATTTCTACATTTTTAAATTAATTTATCTCAGTATTTCATTCATATAATTAATTACAAAATTGCATTACAGATGATTTTAAAATATTTCTTGTTTTAATATTACCATTTATGGTCCTATTAAGTTCAAATTATTTCATAAATAACCAGATTGGCACTTTTTGGTTATAATTGCAATAACTTTACAATTGTAGCCCATGCATACATTATTGCATTATTTTACCAGAAATTGATCCATTGTATTTTTAAAATACTAAATAATTATTTTAAAACATTTTTATGCATAAAAATAATTTTTTTATAATTAGTTAATTATTTCACAAATTAATTTTATTCAATTGTTTGGATATTTAATAAATAGCCCTTTTTTGTTTTCAATTTTAACCCAAGAGACCAGCCCAAAACCCCTTATAATTTGGCCCAACTCCTTAAGCCCAAAACTTAGCCTACCCAACCCAATACCATGACCAATCCTGGTCGTTGATCATTTTTGATCAACGGTCCAGATTTTCCCTACCATAATTAAACACTAATGACCCCCTTACACCCTCTCATTTCCACCCTTTCCCCCCGCCGTCACCCTCTCTCTTCTCTCTCAAACGCTCTCTACCTAAACCCTAATCCTCAAGCACCATCACTGGCTTAGCCCTGCGTTCTATGATATTTCTTTGTCGTCTCAGGCCTATACTGGCCTCCTACTTGCTATGGTTCATCAGTTTCCTAGATCCTTGAGAAGATCTCAAGGGACCTAGGCGGTCTGGTTTGCCCCTTTGATTTCTTTGCATGTTTCAGGCCCTTTTCTCGACCATGAGTAAGAAACCTTTCTTATTTTACTATGAATCCATGGTTTTCTAGGCCTATGTTCTCTTCTCTGTTATACTTTCTAAAAAAAAACCCTAATTTATTATCTCTGATCTTCTCAGAACTGTATAGATGTGAGATGAATCGGGCAACTCTTACATATTTTCCTTTTAAAATTTTCGGTTTCTACCGATTTCCCGATTTTTCCTAAACTAGGGTTCATTATAAGTCATTTTCTCAAGGTCTTTTTGATTTTTAAATGTTTAATCGATTATCCTTTATTGTTCTTGATTGATTTATGCAAAAGTTGCTTAAACCCTAATCGATTTATGTGAAACACTGATTTTCTGATTTTTTGCTTTGGTTCTGAGCTTTTCAATGTTACTAGTTGTATTGATTCACTCTGTATCTTTGACCTACACGATTTTATTTGTTAAATGCATTGCTCTATGATTTTTGCGCTAATTAATCTCTATTAAGGTTTTTGAATCAATTTTCCTGTTAACTTTTATGTGTTTATAAAGTTTTACTTAGTCTACTTTTTTTATGGGAATCGATATATTCTTTGCAGAATTGTTGTTAATCTGGTTGATTGATTTGCTTTGTTAAGAATCTGTACTCCTAAGTCTTGCCTGTTTCTATGATTACGACCTTAATTAGTCGTTTTTGCCTTATTCGATTGATGTATATTTACTAATTCTTTACATGATTCTTTCCTTAATTAGATCCCTGAATATTTACTCCTTTATTTGGTCTAATTTGAACCTCTTGCCTTAATTAATCTTGTTATTACCATTGGTTAATTGCCCTTAAGTTAGGGAAGACTATGCTGAACTCTTTGTATGATTGGATTCTGAGATCCCTTAATTGCTGATTATTGATTCCTTTACCTTATTTTCTCTACTCTTGAACTACTATATAAACTCTCTTATTTAACTTCTTAACACACGAACACAAGTTTAAAGAACACACACTCACACTCAAACTCTCTTTTCTTTCTCTATTACTTGTGATAATTACTGGTCTAGCCGGTTGAAAGCCAAGGCTAAACATTGGAACTGCATATGCTTTACATTTTGTACTCTTTTCTTCAACTAGTATGTCTCTAGTTCAATTTTGAAACTCAACTCTGTTTGTTCTATGTTTACTCTTGCACTAGTTCGATTGGTTATGCATTCAAGTTGTCCTTTTGTTTACTGCTTTATCCTGCATGTCTAGATTCTGTCTCCTTTTGCTCAAGAATGTAATCAGTATGTCCTGGCTTCATTTGTTGGTTTGATACTGGTTAAGCATGAATCTGTTACTCCATTAGATTGGTGTGATCATCATTAGTAGCTTAATCCCCTAATGAACTTAACTGTAGGTCTAATCCTGTCTAAGACACCCTTGTTTTCCACATGATTTTACTACATCTTTGCTCTATGTCTTAATTTCCTATTATCATGGCTAGCCTATTAAGTCTCTAAGACTCCTAAGTGTCCTGTGCATCTGTTGTTTATATGTCTTCCCTATACCCTGTTCATGTGCCTCCTTAATGTGATTTTTATATGTTCCCAACCCCCTTCACACTTGTGTGAGATCTGCTTGTCTCTAAATTTGGGTATTCTATAACTAATTGCTTGTTTGCTGAATTTGCCCTCTTCAGAACTGATTTTAAAATGTTCTTAGTATTCTTCTAAAAACTGGTTTTCATTCTTAGCATCTTCTTAAAACTGGTCTATTTCAGAAAATCTTTTCCGGTCCTAAAAGTTATCTCCACACTGTTTTTCACTAAGTCTTTCAAAACTATGTCAAGCACTCTCACTTTACTCTTAGATTATTAAGTTCTGCCTCTCTGGTATGTGTACTGCTTAGGGATCCTTGAGATCTCTCTAAACTCTGGCATATTGGGGTTGGCTCTTCCACACTACATATAACTAGTCCCTATTTTAGAAAGGTCTTTGTGTGAGCACTGTCCGGGATCCTTGAGGTCTTTAGGGAACTCAAACACACTTGGACACTCATTGGCTATGAAATTCTTGGCATTTTGAGACTACATTGAAGGCCCGGTACTCCCAGGTTTACTTTGGGCTTGCTTCAGGCTCCATATAGTATAAGTTTACATTTCATCTATGTAATTTATTCAATCATGGTCTATAATAATCCTTTGTAAATAGATATTGAGGTAACTAGTAAAAAGGGAGGGTTTCTATATGATTCTGTGGGGTAAACTAGGTAGAAATCATGCTTTAAGTTTTACATTACGTTAATCTGCTGTAGAAAATATTATAGGTTTGTGTGGTGCACTAGATATCATGCTTCAGGATTGCTATGCTTATTTGCATTAAACCATGCTAAATTTGTGCATTAGGTATCATGTCTTAGGATATTCACGTTTATTGCTTTCGCCTATTAGAAATCATGTTGTAGTTCATTACCTTATCTCTGATTCTGCTCAAGTCATAATCACCTAGAAACTTGTTGATAAAATCACTACTATAATTATGCCTAGTCAAACGACCACCTATCTCTGTGTATTAGAAATCCTGCCTTAGGACAATCATGTTTACTGCATTCTTTGCATATTGGAAAACCTGCTATAGTTTGTCATTTCTGATTTCTGCCTAATCACCTAGCAATCATATTATTAGGTTATTACTAATGCTACCTAATAGAATGACCTTATCCATATGCATTAGAGATCCTGTTTAGGACTGCATGTGCATTTGCCTTGAAATATGCCGCTTAAATAAATATGTTAAAACAACCCCACACATAGGTATCATGTTCTAGTATAAATATGTATACAATCGACTGTTATAATATTCATCACTTGGATGAGGATGCCTATAGGATGAAATAACTTCAAATTATTTAAATAGCTCCCAAAATTATGATTACATATAGTCCCACACCTAGGCAAGCTTTAGGTAATTAATGTTCTTATAAAAAACTGAGAAATTGTGCTCTGATTATTTATACACTGCTCAAGTTTAACAGGTTTTTAAAATCAGTAGGCAAACTGATTAGGATTCTGTCACTTTGCTTTAAAAATAATGCTTCATATTCTGTGTTTGTTATGCTCACCTAGATACCGTGTTCTAGGATTTCTCTGAAATTACCTAAAATTTGTGTTTGAGACGTGCTGCTTATTCGCCTATATATGTGGAGGTAAACATGAGCCCCTTAACTGCTCCCCTATTTGGTAGTCCTATGTGTTATTTGTTGTCACCTAGATTTTTGCCTTTTAAACACCTTAGGATTGTCTAGAACTGCCTAGGTCTAGAGGTCATAAACTCCTTCGGGACCACAAGGAAGGGACGGGTAATATCATGCTTAGAGTTCGTTAATCAAATTCCCTTATATAACCACTAAGGGGAGGGTAATGGGTAGTAAAAGGATATGATGACCTGCACGACAATGTCATGTGTTTCCCCTCTAGTTGAGGAGGATTACCAGTCATTGCACAGATTGATCCTATAGGCTAATCACTTAGGACTTCACATATGTGTACTCATACCTCCTAAACGTCTTTGGTTTATGTATGCTCGGACTATTCAAACCTCCTTAATTTATGCTTATCTTTCTTGATTGTATATGTGTTTAGACTACCTTTATTTGCAAATATGTGTTGATAGTGCTTACCTGTTAAATGACTAATTCACATAGTTTAAGTTCGGCTAGGACTTACCATTGTGGACCGCGAGGGGTGCCTAACACCTTCCTCTCAAGGTTATTTCGAGTCCTTATCCTAATCTCTGGTAATGCAAACTGGTTAATTGAGTTAATTCCTCTTGGTGTCCTAATGCACCTTAATCCGTTAGGTAGCAACTCTTCAAATACCCAATTCCCAAAAGGAAACGAGTTGTTCTCCCATAAATGTCGAAACCCGGACTCTGGCAAAGGAAAAAGGGGGCGCGACATGGATCCCCTGAACCAATCCATAGTCAATAATGCAGCTAATTGATAGTTCATGGATAAAACATTTGCAATAGTCACCCAAATAAGCGACAAGGTGGACGAACACAATCAAGCTTAGAATTCGCGCGACACAGTGGGTGGTGTCTCATATAGTACCCCTTCTCTAACCAAAATCGTCAGGGACAATCAAGAAAATGATCAATTGAGTGTTGGGCTTTCCACCAATGCATATGTTTTGACAAAAATATTTGCGGAAAGCCAAAGAAAGAAAGTGAATGTCGTGGAAGAAGTACAACTATTAACTATCAATATCAAGAAGGCTAACATCAAGAATATCCTCCAATGCAATTTGAAGAAGTAAACTATGTTAATGATTCACAAGGAAGATATCAAAGACAAAACTAACAAGGGTCAGGACAACAACATCAATGGAGTCCTAACCCGCAAGGTCAAGGTAACCAACAATAGAGAAACGACCAAATCAAGAAAATTGAAAGAACAACAACAATTCGCAAATTAGAGTCCAAACACCTATGTTCCGCCAAAGAGCCAATACTCTAACTCTCAACATTGGCAAAAGAGTTCTTCAAGCGACCAAAGTAATTTCAAATTGGAGAACATGCTTGAAAGGGTATTGCAAAATCAAGAGAGGTCCGACACTTCAATGAAAAATATGACTGAGCTTGTGGGTTCTCACACCGCATCTCAAAAGTTGGAGTTGCAAATGAGAGATCTTTCAAGAGAACAAAGCTCAAAACAAAAAAAGGCACACTCCCAAGTGATACAATTGCAAAGCCAAAGGGTAGTGGGGGTAGCCAAAGCTCTCATTGCATGACCATTACAACTCGAAGTGGGAAATTACTTCAAAGTGAGAGTGAACGGGTGGTCAACGTGGAAGATATTGAACAAGAGGATGAGGCACAAGTTGAAATGCCTAATGTTGGTAAAGTTGAGAGAATTTCGAAAAAGGTGAAGGTTCAAGATGTGAGCCATGAAAAGGTTAAGGAAAACATGATAGAGCTCTAAAACCTCTAGCACCAATTCCTAGACCTCCCCCTCCATTTCCTCAAAGACTAGCCAAAAGAGTTGGTGATAGCAAGTTCGAGAAGTTTTATGACATCTTAAGGATATTATCGGTGAACATTCACCATTTGTGGAAGCTTTTCAAGAGAAGCCCAGCTTTTATAAATACTTGAAGAATTTGATCACTAAGAAGAAGACAAGATGAAATGGAGAGTTTCATCCACCAGATTAGCTCCATTGTCTCAACAACTATCGTCCAAAAGAAAGAGGATCCGGGGGCCTTCACCATTCCATGAACCATTGAATTGCATGACTTTGCAAGATCTCTTTGTGACAATAGGTCTAGCGTAAACTTAATGCCTTTTTCTATCACATGTAAACAAGGCTGGAGATGCCTAGGCCTACAAGTGTGAGATTGCAAATCGCTGACTATTCGGTGATAAAGAAATCCTTATCATCTTAGGGAGAGAATTCCTTGCAACTAGAAGAGCATTTATGACTCTAAAAGAAATGAGATTAAATTCCAGGTGAATGCCGATGGAGTTACTTTTCAAGCAAGTAAGGGTATGAACCTACCAAATGCGTACGAGAATATCTCGGTACTTGATGTTGTTGATGTGATAGAAGATGCCGTTAAGGTGAAGATGGAAGAAGAATGCCTTGGTGAGGCTTCAGCGGTGATCTTGATGAGTTTTGATGGTGAGGACATAGAGGGATATGTGGAGACGGTGAGCACATTGGAAGGGTTCGGTCCATATACCTATAAACCAAAAGAATCTTTCTCTTGACTTGGAGAATAGAGTCACTCCTCCCGCCAACCCTTCTATCGTTGAGCCACCACAACTTGAGCTTAAGACACTACCACCACACTTAAGGTATAAATTTCTTGTCTCTAATGACATTCTACTTGTAATTGTTTTATCTTCGTTAAATGATGTGTAGTTTGAGAAATTATTGGAGGCCTTGACAGAGCATAAACGAGTCATTGGTTTGACAATAGCAGATATTTGGGGGATTCCCACTGTTACTTGTGAGCACAAAATCCAACTTTAAAAAGATAGAAAACCTAGTGTTGAGCATCAAAGGAGATTGAATTCCTCCATGCAAGAAGGGGTGAACAAAGAAATTATAAAATGGTTGGATGTCGGGATTGTTTAACCCATCACGGATAGTCCTTGGGTGCGTTCGATGCAATGTGTGCCAAAGAAGGGAGGCATGATCGTGATTCAAAATGACAAAAATGAACTCATTTTGATGAGGACAGTGACCGAATGGAGTTTTTTCATGGACAACCGAAAGCTTAATAGTGCCGCTTGCAAAGACCATTTCCCAATGCCTTTTATTGATAAAATGCTTGATCAGCTAGCGGGAAGGTCATTTTATTGCTTCTTGGATGGTTACTCCATTATAATCAAATCAACATAGCCTTGGAGGACTAAGGGAAGATGACATTCACTTGTCCTTATGGACCTTTGCTTTTAATCGAATGTCATTTGGGTTATGCAATGTCTCAACCACTTTTCAACGATGTATGATGTCGTTTTCTCGGACATGGTGGAGGATTTCCTGGAGGTTTTCATGGATGACTTCTCAATGGTTGGTGACGCATTTTAAAATTGCCTTGACAATCTTTGGAAAATGCTCAAAAGATGCGAAGAGACCAACCCTGTGCTCAATTAAGAGAAATGTCACTTCATAGTGGTCGAAGGTATAGTTATTGGACACGAAATCTCCAAGCAAGGCATTGAGGTTGATCAAGCAAAAATTGAAGTTATTTCCAAGCTTCCTCCTCCCACTTCGGTCAAGGGTGTTCGAAGTTGTTCGGGTCATGCCAGTTTCTATTGGTGATTTATTAAAGACTTCTCAAATATTGCGATTCCCATGTGCAAATTTCTTGAAATGGATTCTAAATTTGTGTTGGGTGAGAAGTGCCTCAAATCTTTTGAGGAATGCAAATCAAAGCTCACTATAACACCCCTAATTGTCACTCCCGATTGATCTCTTCCATTTGAGCTAATGTGTGATGTTATTAGTGTGGTTGTTGGGTGGTGCTTAGTCAAAGACATAACAAGATTTTACACCTTGTCTATTATGCAAGAAAGACACTAAATGATGTGCAAATGAATTACATAGTGACTAAGAAAGAATTTCTTGCCATTGCCTATGCTTTTGAAAAGTTTTGGGCTTAATTGATGGGATCCAAGGTGATAGTTTTTACCGATCATGCTGCTCTATGCTATCTTACGGAAAAGAAAGATGCCAAACCAAGGTTGAATATGCGGGTCTTTTTGTTGCAAGAATTTGTCTTTGAGGTCAAGATCGGAAATGAAGGGATAATCAAGTCAGGTATCACCTATCTAGGCTTGAAGAGGCGGGAAGACCAAAGGGAGATCTTGAAATCAATGATGCTTTCCCAGATGAACAACTTTTGGCAATATCTAGCACTCTATCTCCTTGGTATGCCAATATTGCTAGCTTCTTAGTTAGTTGCCTTATTCCCGACGCATTGGAAGCTTGTCAAAAGAAGAAGGTCTTGAGGGATTGTAGGCAATAATATTAGGAGAAGCCCTTCTTTTTGGATATCCACCAACAATATTATTAGGCATTGTATTCTATAAGATGAGATGCCGTCGATTCTCAAAGCGTGTCATGACTCTCCAGTTGAGGGTCACCAAGGTGGAAATTGTACGTGAGCGAAAGTGCTTCAATGTGGATACTGTTGTCCATTAATATACAAAAACACAAATCTGATGGTCAAATCATGTGATCAATGTCCAAGACAAGAATCAATTTCTAGAAGGTACAAGATGCCTATAAATTTTGTGATGGAAGTAGAAATATTTGATGTATGGGGGATAGATTTCATGGATCCCTTTGTGAGATCATATGGAATGACGTATATCTTAGTGGTAGTGGATTATGTCTCAAAGTGGATCGAATGGTTGTATTTCCAAACAAGAAGGCAAAGAGAGTAACTGCCTTCTTGAAGAAGAACATATTCACTCGATTTGGAACACAAGGGCCATTCTTAGTGATGGTGGATCTCACTTTTGCAACAACGCATTTGCGGGGTTGCTTGTGAAATATGGAGTTAAGAACATGGTGGTCACACCATACCATCCTCAATCGAGTGGTCAAGTTGAAGTCTCTAACGTATAATTCAAGAACATTCTAGCAAAAATTGTTAACACAAATAGGATAGACTGGTCAATGAAGCGAGATGACGCTCTTTGGACATATTGGACGACATTTAAAACATCCATTGGAACTTTTCCTTACATGTGGGTTTTTGGTAAGGTATGTCACTTGCTGGTGGAACTAGAATACAAAGCCATGTGAGCATTGAAAAAGTTGAATCCTGACTGGCTAAAGCTGTTAATCTAAGGATAAATCAACTCAACAAGATGGAAGAGTTCCGTTTCCAAACCTATGAGAGTGCATCAATGTATAAAGAGAGGGTAAAATCAGTTCATGATAAGAAGATCTTGAAGCGGGAATTCCAATCCATTGACTTGGTCACACTCTTCAAATTAAGTTTGAAGTTTTTTCCGGAAAAACTAAATCCAAATGGTCCAGCCCGTTCAAAGTTGTTAGTGTATCTCCTTATGGAGCCATTGAGTTAGAGTCCAAAGATGTGACTCGAACCTTCAAAGTAAATGGCCAAAGACTGAAGCACTACCTTGGGACTATTGGAGGAAGGCAACTAGTGGAACAATTCTAATAGAAAGATGGTCACATACCGGTCTCCACGACTGATTAACAATGAAGTGGTAACATCGTCGTGTCGCGATGTTAAATCAAGCGCTTTTTGGGAGGCAACCCATATGTTAAAATATTTTTAGATTTTGTTTTTGTAGGTTTATGTTTTTTTATTGAACATTTTGATATGTGTGTTTTAGAGTGTAGAGTACCCAAAATGTAGATAAGTTGGATGAAAAAGTACATGGAAAGTGGATTAAAATGAGCTGAGCTTTAGAAGTTTTCTGCGGCCACAAATAGGGTCGCATAATGGTTTTGCGAACAACATAGTGGTCGCTGATGTAGCCATAAGCTCCTGAAAATAAATCGCTCAAAATTGCGGTGGAAAGTCAATTTCACGGATCTCATAATGTTTCTACGACCAGAAATGCAATTTCATATTGGTCAAGCGCCAACCAAGTAAAAGTCCATTGTGAAACATTTATTTGACCGCATAAATTTTTTCGCGATAGCAAACTCACCGCAAAATGCATAGGTATTAAAACCCCGTTCCACTACAAATTTCCCACTTCATACTTCCCCTATTCCGATTTTGAACCCAAAGATTGCAGACAAAACATAGTCCAACAAGAGATTTTGATCTAACCAATGCTTAATCATTAAATCTTTAACTCATCTCAATGCATCTGGTAAAAAATTCCCCCCCCCCCTTGTTCTTTGCTTTTAAATTGATTTGCAAAGTCTCTCCCCTCTTCCATAATACCCATTCTCTTTCTACCCTATCTCTGTGTTATTTGAGAATCCCTTGCCGAAATTTTTTCTCAATTTTGCTATGTGATGGGTGGTCATTGGGTGCGTCTTCTATGTGATATTGTGCGGTTAGGGCAAGGATTATTGGTTGTTATGATTTTTCATAATGCCCGTTAGGTACTTGTGTGTTTCTATTGCAATTGCTTAGATGAGGGTCTTTATGTGTTGATTTCATGCATCTCTGAAGGTGGCATGTGATATGGGGAAGACGATGACTTCTGCGGTACCGCACAATAGATTCATTGTCGTAGAATGATTGCAACTCTGAGGTATGTTTTGTGCCTCTAGTTTGATGATTTTTCTATGGATTATACGATAGTGAAAATGGTACGCATACCACAAAATCCATCACACATTGTTCTAGTAGCCAAGCATGGGGTTAAGTCTGTGATGATTTCGCGAGCTGCATATTCGTTCTGCAGCCTCTTGTGCAATCTACATATCTATTATCCACTTCATAGTTCATTTTGCAGTGCATTTCACGCTACATAAATCTATTCTGCGACCTGATATGTGGTCCGCAGAATGTTTTCCCTTGTATCTCACTTATTCTCAATCATTGGTTCTATTATATATGTTAACTTGAGTTTAATTGGTAGGAATGGCTACGAAGAAAACACAACCATCCACAACTAGAGGAAAGAAATGCTGGAGTTATAGATCCAAAATCACGTCAGCCCCAACCTATATACCCTTGCACGTTGTTTACATCATCTGAATCCCCCTCCTAGTCTAAATAGGATAGGGTACCACTCGACCTATTACCACCATTCCATCCTCGCACTAAAATACAAAAGAAGAATTCCGAGGATAAACTCAGGTTTACTGTCGCCGTATCATGGAATAAATACATAGCCACATTGGAGAAAAGAAACATCCTCGGAAAGAAGTGTTGAGCTTGAATGGAACTAAGGATAACTACCCTCATATATTAGATAACATCAAGAAGCGGGAATGGGAGTTCTTTATTGATCCTCGGGGGGAATAAACCAGGTAGTTGTATATGAGTTATATATTGCCTATGCTACCTCATTTTCCAAGCAGCAAGCATGGCGCTATGCTTAGTTATCTTTAATAATAAAGTAAGAGAGGATGATGTATCATGTAGCCCCACAACGATCAATGATTTCTACTTTGAGGATTGTGACAGAGGCACGACATAATTTGATGCCAAGATCGCGCGAAAGGAAGATGAGGGTGGTTGGGTAGCATCCGTCATATCACAAGGAACTCCATCTTTGATTGAGATAGATAAGAAAATTTAGAATAAAGATCTCACTTTTGAAGGGCGGTACTGGCTAAGTTTGTTTCTACTTGCTTGCGGCCATCTAAAAATGAAACCGACATCAATCTACACAAGGCTATCTTAATTGCTTATCATGTTAGTATTCAAGGTTAATGTGGGTAAAATCATATTCCTTGAGATTTGTATCCGGGCAAATGAAGATCAAACTTTTCTCCCTTTCCTTGCCTTATCACTGCCTTTTGCGATAAAGTGAGGGTTCCATCAATTTCTTGGTACGGTCGTAGGGTGGAGGATACCCAAGACATTGATATTACAAGGTCTCAAACACCCTCCACTACTTCAGAGAGTGTGCTCACTGAGCAACTGGTCGTCCTCCCTCCGGCTTCATCTACTCCAACAACACCTTCTACCTCTACCTCTACACCTAGGTCAGAAACAACATCAACACCCAGACCGGCCACTACCTCATTACCTACCATTTCAATGCATGGCAAAATGAACAAGTTTGTGAAAGATCTTCTAGTTTTCATCCGGCAAGCTCTAGCACCACTCCAGGAATCAGTGAGTGATCTTTAGAAGAAACATCAATATTATGAAGATCGATTCTAGATCTTTGAAGCTCTCTATGAGAAGGTTGAGCTAGATGGAGATGCAGACATGCATCAACTAAAAAAAGATGTTGCTGAGCATAAGCTAGAGATGCATAAAATACAGTCCTTGGAGTTGGACCTCACCAACCTTCTCCCGAGGAGGAATATGGAACTTGCATTGGCACATAATAGGATCCAAAACTTGCTTTGGACTTCAAAAACCTTCTCTTAGTAGAGGAGGAGCATCTCACAAGCTCCGAAACCTACTGCACATAATAATGGATATTCAAATGAGGAAATAACAGAGTCTCGTGAGCAGATAGATGAAGAGCAAGATGGTGAACAGGTAAATGACCATCTGCCAGACAAGGGAAAACACGTTGCATCTACAGAAGACAGAGATAAAGAGGAGGCAGATATACAGAGGGCAATAGCACATTTACTTGAGGACATGACTGCCACCACTCCCACAGAGCTAAGACCACATGAGGCAACCAACTCATATGTCTAGGTCCTGATTTCACAGATAGAGGAGTCAACTACTATGGTCACGAACCCTACTGTCCAGTCTGAGGTTCAGCCCATCGACCCTCTAGTTTCAGCTCCTGAACCCACAGCCACGACAGACAGTCCAATCCCTCAAGCACGTAGTGCGCTCCAGGAAGCCCCTAAACTTTGTCTTGCCTTTTCAATGCGTTAGGGATAATGCATGATTCTATGTTAGGGGTGGGGTATTGTCATGATCCTAAATGCCTTATATGCCGTGAT
The DNA here is from genome assembly GCF_000393655.2 of Nicotiana sylvestris. Lineage (NCBI taxonomy): Eukaryota > Viridiplantae > Streptophyta > Magnoliopsida > Solanales > Solanaceae > Nicotiana > Nicotiana sylvestris. The sequence goes on along the minus strand of NC_091065.1, from coordinate 137,183,383 downwards.
GGCGCCCAACGTTGCCGTTAGGCAAGCCAACAGTGAACTATCAAATTGATTACTCATTTGATTTCTTTTGAAAGCATGAATCTTTAATTAATAAAGAAACTAAGTATAAAATATGATGGTGATATAATGCATAAATATGACATAAAAATGAAATGGCTACAACGTTAGGTAAAACCATAAATGTCTACTAGTAATTTTCAAAACCCGGTGTCGCAAGTGCACGGGCAATCTAGTAGAATATACATAGCCACTATAACTATAGTCTGAAATAAATAAATAGTAAATACAAAAAGGAGGAGACATCAGGTGCTACAGATCAGAGTATGGAAAGCAGCTCACCACTAGGTCTTCGAATAACGGGGATGTGTGCCCGAATGGCCGCTAGATGTACCTGCCTTAGAACCTGAACAATTAGTGCAGAAGTGTATTGTGAGTACAAAAATTAATGCGTACCCAGTAAGTACCTAGTCTAACATTGCTGAATTAGTAACGATGGGTCAACATCGACACTTACTAGTGGTCAATAAATAAAGTTCAAGAGTTATAAATAGGCATGAAACATAATAGTAACAATGGAATAAGAAACAATAAATAACGTGATTCTTTAACAAATATCAAATTGAAGTCCCCAATTATTATATGCCATTTTAATAAATAAGAACCATCAAGTAAGTATCAGTTCTCTAGTCATGAAGGAAATATCAGGTATATTCGGACTCCTAGTGATATAAAACACGAGTTATGACGAGGTCGTACGGATCAATCCATAATAATCGTGTACACCGCCGAGGGTTGACCGACACGAATCATAGATGAATATCAATTTTGTTGTCGAGGCTGTTCGGCCCGATCCATAATGCTATTTTATAACACTTGCCGAGGCGTACCGCCCAATCCACAAGAATAGAGAAATTCTCCGAAATACAGGACATATTGTTATAACAGAGAGATAGGCACATAAAAGAGGCATTTTGTCTACTAACACTAAAGTATTCAGCAAAACGCCCAAGGCAATGGAGCGCGACTCAATAAAATCTCTATCAATTTTCAGTTGTAATTTAAGTAATTGAACCAACAAGTAGAGTTCAAGTAGTAAAATTATTGTGTGGAAAGGTCCTAATTCGACTTGGACATACCATGAATTTAACTATGTACGGACTCTTAATGATCAACGGCCCACAACTACCCTAACCGTATCCTTATATCCCTCCTCATTAAACCCTAGAGACAATTCTTGTCTTTGTCGCCCTAAGACACTCCCAATCCTTATTCCACCTAAGAAAGCCTAGCCGCCTCATTCTAATTATTCTCCCATTTCAGCTACACAATGGAATCTCCTTGTGATTCACCTTCCTTGTTTGTGTTACCGCATTAGTATCTACGCAAACTTGCCTAAACTTGGCAAGTACCATCTCTCAGAATCGGGCCCGTTCAAGTTCAATCTCTAAGGTCTGGACAATATTTCGTTCATATACATGGAAAAAGGGTTAATTTCTCACATAAGCAGACTAAATTTAAAACATTAAACCCCAATTAGGGTTTGGATTTTGATTTCTCCCTTTATAGGCTCTATTATTGATTGCATGTGATATTTTCTTTCCTTATTTTTGCTTAATTGATATTTTTCCATGTTTGTTAGTTCAATTTCTACTACTATATAAACCCCCCTTTCCCATTTCCCACTAACGCTTAATGATTATCACTGAACTACTGCTATTACTCTCTCACTCTCACTCATTCTACTATTCTAAACTTGAGACCTTGGCAGGCGAAAATCCATGGTCACCAGAATTCGATTGTTGCTCTTTTCTCAGTGCGAGCACTGCCCGAGGTTCACTAGAATCCCTTGGGAATTCTGACACACTGGGATTTTGGGGTTCTGCTGCTCTTTTGCAATTGACGATTAAGGTACTACTGGAAATTCTTCTTTTTAGTTACTTGTCCATTAATTTGTAACTGGTAAGTGCCTCTATCCTTGTAGTTTTATTCTATATTCGTGTGTGTTCATGCTCTATATATCAATGTCACTGAAACCTTCGTGTATCACCATGCTACTATGTCATCTCTGTTTATATCCCTATTTTCTTTGAAGTTATTCTCGTGGCCCTGTATTGTTTCTAGCATCTGAACTTGCCTAAGTTCTAACCCAAATTCTGGATTTCTTAAGCATGTCTAGCCTAGTGTGTTTGTGTGTGTCTAAATGCTTATATATGTTGCTTGTCCTGAGTTTATCTTCTGCCTCGTTCTGGATTCTTGAGATAGACCAGTTCATGCCCAGAATGTGTTCTAATTCCTGTTGTATCATTCATGTATAACTTAATGCTTTCCTAGAGTTAATTCTTGATCATGTTGTTAGCCAAACATATTTTCCTGCTACTTAATGCGTGCTCCTTAATTTGTTCACTCATGTGCTCTTTAATATTGCCTAAGGCGTCTAGGATGAGATTCAATATCTAGCCTCTTATTATATATGTTATTAAGACCTAGTGCCTGCATGTCCTATCGATATATTTTCACTTATCATGAGTTTTGGTATTGTTTTTGAACCTTTGTACTATAATTCAACTAAGTGACATGTTTGCCAACTGTTGTAAAATATGCCACTAGCCTGTTGCTATGTTGTTTGTGACCACATACCCATTAGACTCTCGTGTTAAATACTTTCCTGTGAGAACTGCCATCCACTTGTTCCTGTCTATGACTTTGCTAGATTCTCATGTTAATTTTTCTGAAGTCCTTTAGGCTAGGTCTAGGCTATACTTTGCTTTGAAACTCTATTTGAAGTAGTTTGCTACCTTATGATGTTCAATCCCGTCACTTTAAAACCTATCATGAGCCCACCTTATGTATGCCTTGAGTACTTTCCAAAGCTTCATGTGATCCTATCTATATACCTTGGTTAAGACTACTGTTAGTTACAACTTTAAGAGTTAAGTGCGAAAAGTTATTTAATTAATTTCCTGAGTAGTTGTCACTTGCATGGTTAAGTCTGGCATCAATTCGTTTAGGTAAGTCATGCATCTTGGTTCTGGTATTGGGCCATATATGTTTTTGGACCTGGGTGTTGGATTCAGGCATATTCTATTGTTCTGCTAAGCCTGGGATTTGGGGTTTATTGGTTGTGTGAAGAGTGAGATTGTTGAAGGCCCAGTCAGTGCTGAGTTACATTTGTTTGGGCCTCTTCTAAGGCTTGTAGTTGCTCTTTGTGTAATATTTGTACTTGTACTTATTATCTAGGCCTGTAATAATTTTTAAACAAAAAATTGAGGAGTTAGTGAAATCGGGGGGATGGGTATATTCTATTTTTTCTATAAAGGGGTAGAAAACATGCATATATGGTCCACATATTTTGTTTGCTATTTGTTTGACATGCTCCATTTCTATACACTAGTAGAAGTCATGCCTATAGCAATCACACACCTCACTTAACTTGTCTAAATACTTGTACACTATTCAAATCATGTTGGTTTAAGTAATTGCTATACTCGTTTCCATACCTACTGTTGTGCACTATTAGATAGCTTGTCTATAGGATCAAACGCCAATAAATACTTGTTTAATTACTAGACAACATGCCTATAGGATGCAATAATACGTGCCTTCGCTAATGCTCATCTAGATATCATGACTATAGGATTTTAATTAATTAGCCAACTACTTTTGTTACTTTCATTATACTGCCCCACCAAGATGACATGCCTATCGGGAGAAACGTGATAAAATAAAGTTCAAACACCAACTATTAGAAATCCTACCTAAGAGATACTGTTACTCGCTTAAGAAGCATGTTTACAAATCAACCGCCTGTAATTCTGAACTCTCAAATTATTTTACTGTCTCGTTACGCAAATAATATAGATATCATACTTATAGGGTTTATAATACCTTTAATTTGCAAATTGGACAATGTAAAGCTGCAGTATTGCCTGTTCGATACTAGAAATCAGAATCACATAGAAGCCATGCCTATAGGACTTGACGATTCTAATGCATCTTAATTCTGAAACTGTTGACTACCTAATATAAAAATCTGCCCGCATGCATTTGCTGCTTACGTCTGTAGGCTAACTTCGGCCATTTATTGTCTTTATGTGTTGTCCTATATGTTTTGAATATGCGCTTAGTTTTATCATTTTGAGCACCCTAAGTAATGTCTAGAACCACCCAAATTTTAGGTAAAAAGGCTCATGGACCATAGGCATGGGACGGGTAGTGCACACATAGGATACGATTTAGAATTGAATTAGATCGCTTAAGTAAACAACTTTAACATAATAATTGGGTAGCAAGAGATAATAGTCTGTACCCACTGGATAATATGAGCAACCCTTACCCTAAGAAGTTGTGAAGTATTATTTATGTTGCACAGAGTGATCATTTAGGCTAAACAACTTAGGACCCCCCGCCTTTATATGTTTATTGTTCGCACTCTGTCTCTTCAAGGTAGTTGAGAAAACATGAGAAAAATTATCTAACCCATGATCTAGAGCTAGCAACTATTATATTCGCCTTAAGGATATGACATCACTACCTGTATAGAGTTCGTGTTGACATATTCACCGATTACCAGAGCTTACCGTACATATTTAAGCAAAAAGAGTTGAATTTGAGGCAACAAAGGTGGTTGAAATTGTTAAAAGATTACAATGTTGATATTTTGTACCACCCCAGGAAAGTAAACTTTGTGGCCGATGCATTATGTTGGAAATCCATGGGCAGCCTACGACACGTGGAAAAGCGTAAGTTGGAAATGACTAAAGACTTATACTGATTGGCTAACTTAAGTGTACGGTTGCTCGATACCGGTAGCAGAGGAGTCATAGTTTGAAATGTTGTTGAATCCTTGCTATTAGTTGAAGTGAGAGCACCAAATTTTGATGATCCAGCCTTGGTGAAAATAAGAAAAAGTGTTCCCCTTCAAAAGGAGCAAGCGTTTGAGCTATCCGAGGATGAAGTCCTTAGATACCATGCTCGGCTATGCATGCCTGATATTGGGGGACCCCGAGAGCATATCATTGTCACCCCCAAACTCGGGGAGCGCGACCGGCACTCAACCAATTGAACCCGGCTAAGCAAGCCTATTAGATTCTTTCTACCCAACTCATTTATGTATTAAGAGAAAATACACTTTCATTGATTAGATATTAAGGAGATCATGAATACAATTCCAAGTCATTTCCTTAGTTACTTTATTAGTCAATGTCTCAAAATACACACATTTCATAGTATAAGGTGGAATACATAATTCAAATCTAACATGATTCGTTGACTTCCCCAACACCCATATACATATAACCCATACTATGTCTACGAAGCATCTAAATAAATACAAAAGAGTACTACAAAAGTACCGACAATAAGGCCCCGACTATACCTCAAGTACAATATATAAGGAGCAAAAGATGTATGACCTCGAAATGAAATAGGGCTACCAAGACTGCTGGAAGGAGAATGTACCGCTAACGTGGATCAATATAGTCTGCTATGGAACCACCTGCATTCATTTAAGACGTAGCTCCCCTAACAAAAGGAACGTTAGTGTCATCGAATAGCACTAGTATGCATAACTAAATACCATCTCATTAGAATGAACAATAATACAGGAAAGAAGTAATCATAAAATCCTTAAACAACTCCATAACATCACATTAAGAATCACATGAGTTTTCAAGTAAATTTCCATAGCTTTAGGTTGTGACATATTTAATACTGATACACCATCATCCACAATACCACCACATTCTTACGCGGAGTCCGATCATGACCAGATCGGCTAGGTCGTCTCATTAGAGACATAAACCATAATCACAATTTCATTCTCAAATTCCTGTTTCAATTCCAGTACAATTACAACCATGTGTGCGGCATGGTGTCCGATTACGGCCCGATTGGCTAGGCCATCTCGCCCAAGGCATTACTATTTTTTATCAATCATCTCATTTCATACTTCTTTTACATTTTTCAGTTCATCGACACTGGTGGCCATAATTGTTATCTCATAGTTGACCCTTGGCCGCATTTCATTATTCAAGGTATTTTCCATATTTCCACATTATTATCATGTCAATAGCAACAATGCTTTTCATTCAAGACTTGATTACACACGTGAGCATATTAAATACTAAGGCACATAGAGGCTTTTCACACCATTTGTTATAACAACCTTTATTCAAATTTGACTTGAAGTCTAGGCATTTGTAGCACATATTCCATATATTTAATACATCTTCAAATGATAAGATAACATGATGAATGCATTGGGACACATATATTGCACATATATCTCAACGGAAGTACATTTCGGAATAGTAATTTCTATAACGATCTATTTGGGACTTACACCGATTTCCTGTACACCAAGGGGTTCAATTCTATAAGAGAGAGTTTTAGCCATACATACCTCAATTGAGCTTCTTTAAACTCTACAATTATCTGTAACTCTTAGCAACCTCAATCTATTTTAGAAATATAACAAATTGAACCAAAAATAAGGAAAATGTTCATGGTTCTAGCTCACTCGAGCATTTTCTCAAACACTAAGTGTGTATTAAGGTTTCAAGGTCCTTTTTATTGAAGGTTTCATCATCCCACAACCCATTTATCACCATTATTAGCTCACATACTCCCTACACTCTTTCATCACACATGCATGCAAGATAAACAACTCTCATGCCCATGAACGATCTTATTAATTGCTCATTTTCAGTTTAAATTTCGAAATTTAGGGCTAAGGTATAGATTCTTACCTTTAGGATGAAAACCTAGGTTACTTTCCTTGATAATCTTTAAAGTTTTAAGCAAATATTGAAGTGTAGTTGATAAAGTACACTTTCTCACTCTAGGGCTCTTTCTCTCACTCTATAGTATCAGAAAATGAGCTCAAAATAGACTATGGCATATGTTTTATCGATATAAGATCGAGTTTAATAATTAGAAATTAGGAGCCCCGACATAGATCTGTAGTCGCATATGCGACCGCATAATGCATCTACGGTCCGCAAAATGTGCCGCCCAATGGCCCTCCGAATTGGAATTTTCTACTTCGGTTTGCGACCAGTCTGCGGTACATAGACCTGTTCTGCAGTTGCATAATGCACCACAGAACTACCATTTGAGAAATCTTGAGGTTGGATATGCGATCAAAGTGCGGCCCGCGAAATAGTTCTACGGTTGCATAATGGGCCACAAAAGTGACATAAAATGGCCCAAATGACTACCCCACTCTATGGCCATTCGGCGGCCTGCATAGTGATTTTGCGACCGCATAGTGGGCCATATAAAGGCCTTATTCAGCACCACAAAATTCTGGGTTTTTAAACAAAATTTTATGGGGTCTTACAATCATGGTCGAGATTCTCCAATCACGGTGTTCTGTTCATTCGGGGTCAACCAAGATGTACCATGATGTTCAACAGCCATACTGGTGGAACGTCATGAAGAGGGACATTGTTGGGTATGTCACTCGATGTCCAAATTGCCAACAAGTTAAGGTTGAACACCAGAAACTGGGAGGGTTACAGAAAAACATTTAAATTCCAACCTGGAATGGGAAGTAATCAATATGGATTTCGTTGCCGGATTACAACGATCACACAAAAGATCTGATTCCATATGGGTCATCATGGATCGATTCACCAATTTAGCTTATGGGGTTCCAGATTTCATCATATTAGACCGAGGTGCCCAGTTTACAGTTAACCTTTAGAGATCATTCCAAGAAGGATTGGGCATAAGGATCAATCTTAGCACAACATTCCATCCACAAACAGATGGCCATGATAAGCGCACCATTCAAACACTCGAGGATATGTTACAAGCCAGTATTTTAGACTTCAAGGGAAATTGGGAAGATTACCTACCACCCATCAAATTTGCTTTTAACAACAACTATCACGTTGGTATTCAAAAGGCACCAGACGAGGCCCTACATGGACGGAAGTGCAAATATCCTATTGGCTGGTTCAAAGTGGGTGAAACAATGTAATTGGGGCCAGAGCTGATACAACAAGCTATAGAAAAGGTTAAGCTAATTCGAAACTGATTGTTGGCCGCCCAAAGCAAGCAGAAATCTTATTCGAATGGCCGACAGTAATATTTGGAATTCGTTGTGGGAGACTGGGTGTTGTTGAAGATGTCATCGATGAAAGGCATAATGAGATTTGGTAAAAGAGGAAAACTCACCTCCCGGTATATCAGACCATATCAAATCATATAGAAGGTCGGTCAAATGGCTTATAAGCTTGAGTTACCTCAGGAATTGGAAGTAGTGCATCGGGTATTCCATGTGTCTATGCTCCGAAAGTGCTTGAGTGATCTATCACGTGTTCCCCCTATTGAAGATCTCCATGTTACAGAATACCTATCTTACAAAGAAATTTCGGTGGCCATCTTAGATCACCAAGTCTATATGATGCGAACCAGACAAGTGGTTTCAGTTAAAGGACTTTGGGGGAACAAGAATAAGGAATAAATGACATGGGAAGCTGAAAAAGATATGAAATCTAGGTACCCTCATCTATTCCACACTATATGAGACAACAATAAGGCTATCCTGATGGGACGCGATTCAATATTCGAGGATGAATGTTCCAAATGGGGGATAATGTTACATCCCACACCTAAATAAATCATGGTAAGTGTCGCTTCTTGTGCGGCCAATCAGTTGGCGACATGTTGAGGCGAGAAGGTAGTCACATGTTTCAGCGAGCTTGTGCAAAGTGTCTCACTAGGTATTGCAACCGGGGCAGGGCGGCCCATTTTGCATGTGGAAGAGGCGGAAAGTCCTATGCCTGGTAACAGTATAAAATAGCCACGAGGCTCTTTCTCTTTCATCCGAGAAGATATCATCAAAATAAGCCCTCTCAAAACACTCTCAACATCCCTTTAGATTTTCCAAGCAAACTTAAGGCAAAGTGGATTTAGCTTGAAGAAATATGGAATCGTTATTGTAACAACTATCGTCTGATGACTTTGATTCTGAAAAATCGCTAAAGGCAAATAACTACCACAGAAGTAAAGTTAGCTCTTCAACAAGATATGTAGGACAACCTTCTTTCTTGGCATGAATTAGAGTAAGTCACCCCTTCTTTCTAAATAATTCCTGTACTATAGGGTCTATTAAGTTCTAAGTTCTCTCAATGATGTTATCATGTTTTTGTGTGATCTCGATGGTACAATTTCTTTCAGAATCCACATTTGTTTCCAGTGGTATCATGTGGTCAGAGAATATGATTTATTCTGAGTTTAAACTTGTTATCTCTTGAAGCTGGTACTGCATTGTACTTATATTTATATAAGTATCTATTTTACTTTACAAGTCACGCTATAGTCGGCCAGGTACAATATCTATTTTGCAACCACTAATAAGTTGGGTACGATGAAGCAAGATACGAAATATTACCGAGCCCTTGTGTAACCGGGTAAGAGGATATGTGAGGTGAGGTTACCCAGTCCTCTTGAGGCAGGCTACATTGCTTTTTATTAAGGCTGAGTATGGTCGAGACCTCCTAAGGCCGAGTATGATCGAGTCCTCTATAAGGCCGGGTATGAAGTGAAATGCGATGATATGCCCTAAATAGTAGTTGGATGTACATGTGTGCGCGTGTGTGTGTGTATATATATGGTAATTAACTTATGATCTCAAAGAGTGGTTTTATATGTTGTTTACAAATGCTTGCATACATTTCTTGACTCACGGATATAGCAGTATTTGCCCCCTGTGGCTTGTCTTTGGTATTTAGGTTGAAATCAAGATCTCTTATGCTATATCCTAATTTAATATGCTTTCTTAGTCTTTCATACTCAATACATTATTCTTACTGATGCCCTTTTCTTTTGGACAATGTGATCATGCTCACAGGTGTAGATAGACTTGGTGACGTTCCTCCCCAGGAGGGTATATTTTTCCAGCTAATTTGGTTGTTGCTCTCCACTCCTTTTAAGTTGCTATTCAGAAGTCAATAGGTACTAAAGCAGATGTCATAAATGTTTTGGTTATGGTAAGCCTCTGTCCCGACTAGGTCCTGTAGTATGTATATCTCTTTTGACACTCTTAGAGGCTTGAAGGCTAGAGTTAGTGTACGGTTGCATGTGAAGGTTGGGTATGACTATGGTGGTGGTAGTGATAATCATGTATAAATCGCCCATGTTTTTTTTAATAATCAATTGTACTCATTTTAAATTTTGATGATTAATACTTGGAGGCCTCAATGGCCCAGATTCTATAAATAAAAGATATAAGAGCATGTGTCGGTTTGTACGGGCATTTAGGCATCATGTATTGGTCGCACCTTCCAAGGTTGGGGTGTGACAAGATCCTTCCAAACTAAGTGTGTATTCCAAGCATGAATAATTACACTAGACAAATATGGTGATATAATATTCATAATCCAAGAGAGGACTGTTGGGAATAAACCCCTTACCAAAATAATATTCACGGTAATAAAGCGGAATAATAATGTAGCACCGAGATACGGTAATTAACAAGAATAAAAGAGTAACAATGACACCAAGATTTTTACGTGGAAAACCCTTCTGAATAAGGGAAAAAACCACGACCCCGAGAGGAGCAACTGATATCACTATAGTAAGGAATTTTACACTTTGTAGGTCGGAGATAAATACTCCAAAGACCACTACAACACTCAAAAGAAATAACCCTCTTTTGATATTCCCACCTCACTACAATATCGCTCACTCTCTATTTTCCTCACAGACTATTTTCTTATACCTTGTCTGTGAAACCTCACTCTTTCTTTCTCTCTTTGTTGGTGTGAAGAAATGAGAGTTGAAGCTCTCCTTTTATAGCCAAAGCTTCACCCTCTAAAGCCTACAATATTTGACAATTTACACACACTTTTCACAATTCAACAAAGTTGGCTACCAAACCAAAGAAATTCAACAAGGTTGGCTACCAACCAAACCAAGTCAACAAGGTTGGCTACCAAACCAAAGAAAACTCTTATTAGGCACATGCCTAATACTTCTTCAATGAGATGGACATCATCAATCTCCCCCTCCAGTCTCATTCATCCAGAGGAGGTAGCACTGTCTTCTAGTTTGAGTGCATGCCGACAAGTTCTTTGCATAGCTCGAACTTGTTCCTTGGTACCACCTTGGTCAGCATATCTGCGGGATTCTCATTTGTAGAAATCTTCAAGACTTTTAGAGATTCATCATCTACCATTTCTCGAATCCAATGATATCTCACATCAATGTGTTTGGTCCTTGCATGGTACATAGAGTTCTTGCTAAGGTCTATTGCACTTTGACTGTCACAATAGACGACATACTCCTTCTGATGCAATCCAAGCTCTTGAAGGAATCGCTTGAGCCATATCATCTCCTTGCCAGTTTCTGTAGCGGCAATGTACTCTGCTTCAGTTGTTGAAAGTGCAACGCACTTCTGCAACTTAGACTGCCATGATATAGCTCCCCCTGAAAATGTAAATAAATATCCAGTAGTAGATTTTCTGTTGTCAATGTCACCTGCCATATCAGCATCTGTATAGCCCTTCAAGATTGGATCAGATCCTCCAAAGCACAAACAATCTCCCGTGGTACCTCTCAGGTACCTGAGTATCCACTTGACTGCTTCCCAATGTTCCTTTCCAGGATTTTCAAGAAACCTGCTGACAACACCAACTGCGTGAGCAATATCAGGTCTAGTACATACCATTGCATACATCAAGCTTCCGACTGCTGAAGAATAAGGAACTTTAGCCATGTTCCCTTTCTCCTCCACTGTTGTAGGACACATCTTCTTACTCAACTTTAGATGACCAGCAAGAGGTGTGCTGACTGGCTTAGCATTCTTCATGTTGAAGCGTTCTAGTACACGTTCAATGTACTTCTCCTGAGATAGCCACAACTTTCTACTTGTTCTCTCTCGAACTATCTTCATCCCTAGAATTTGTTGTGCTGGGCCCAAGTCCTTCATATCAAATGACTTGGACAGATCTCCTTTCAACTTTGCTATCAACCCCTTGTCTTTTCCTACAATTAACATGTCATCCACATACAACAACAATATAATAAAGTTATTCTCAGAAAATCTTTTGAAGTATACACATGGATCAGAATAGGTCTTTAGGTATGTTTGACTTTTCATGAATGAGTCAAACTTCATGTACCACTGCCTTGGTGCCTGCTTCAATCCATAAAGACTCTTATTCAATTTGCACACCATGTGTTTCTTTCCAGCTACTTCAAATCCTTCTGGCTGCTCCATATAAATCTCCTCTTCCAAATCTCCATGAAGAAATGCAGTTTTCACATCCAACTGCTCCACTTCAAGATCTAGGCTAGCTGCTAAGCTCAAAATTGTTCGAATAGAAGTCATTTTGACAACAGGTGAGAAAATTTCATCAAAATCAATACCTTTCTTTTGTTCGAAGCCTTTAACCACCAATCGAGCTTTGTATCTGACCAGCTTGCCATTTCCATCTTTCTTGAGTTTAAAGACCCATTTGCATTTGAGTGGTCTTTTACCCTTTGGAAGTTCAACCAGCTTGTATGTGCCATTTTTCTGTAGAGATTCCATCTCTTCTTGCATAGCTTTCATCCACTGGTTCTTTTCTGGATGGGACAACACCTCCTTAAGACTTTCTGGCTCCCCCTCATCACTGATGAGGACATACTCTGTGGAAGGGTACCTGCATGACTCTACCCTTGGCCTCTCTGATCTCCTCAGAGGTTGAGGTTGTTCTTCTCCCTGAGTGGGGTGCTCCACTTCCTCGACACCTTCATCAAGTTGCTCCCCCTGCTCAATAACCTCACCAGGTTGCTCCACCTGCTCGGCAACCTCGTCGGTTGTACTTTCTGCACTTGTGGGATTGTTAGAAGTAGAAGGAATAGTAACAAAGTTAGGAATTATACCATTCTTCGCCTTTTCTAACATATCAGCAGCAGTTCCAACTTCACTTTCTCGGAAGACTACATCTCTGCTTCTGATGACCTTCTTCTTTACAGGATCCCACAGTCTGTACCCGAACTCTTCATCTCCATATCCGATAAATATGCAGGGAACAGATTTATCATCCAGCTTTGTTCTCTGCTCTTTTGGTACATGTGCAAAAGCTCTGCAACCGAACACCTTCAGATGCGAGTAGGACACCTCCTTGTTGGTCCAAACTCTCTCTGGGATTTCAAACGCCAACGGAACTGATGGACTCCTATTGATCAGGTAACAGGCTGTCTGAACTGCTTCACCCCAGAATGACTTAGGCAGTTTAGCCATTCTGAGCATGCTTCTCACCTTCTCCACAATGGTGCGGTTCATCCTCTCGGCTACGCCATTGTGCTGTGGGGTTCCAGGAACTGTCTTTTCATGTCTGATCCCATGACTTGAACAATACTCTTCAAATTCCCTTGAAGTGTACTCACCTCCATTGTCACTTCGGAGGCGCTTTAGCTTTCGACCCGTCTCCCTTTCTACTAGAGCATGAAATTTCTGGAAAACTTGAAACACCTGATCTTTGGTTTTCAAAATATAAACCCATAATTTTCGTGAAGCATCATCAATAAAAGTAACAAAATATTTGTTACCGCCCATTGATTCAATTTCCATTGGGCCGCAAACATCAGAATATACTAAATCAAGTATATTCAATTTTCTTTCAGACGATGTCTGAAATGAGACTCTATGCTGCTTACCAAATAAACAGTAGTCACAAGGTTTTACAGTTGTACCTTTGGCATAAGAAATGAGTGATTTCTTGGCAAGAATCTGCAATCCCTTCTCGCTCATATGACCCATTCTTTTGTGCCATAAATCTACAGAAATCTCATCTTGTGCCGCGTTCAATTCACCTTGGCATATTTCTGCATTTGTCCTGTACAACGTGCCACGAGCAACTCCCTTTGCAATCACCAATGATCCCTTAGTGAGTCTCCACTTTTGATTTGCAAAATAACTCTCGTATCCATCTCGGTCTAAAGCAATTCCCGAGATCAAGTTCATCCGCAAATCAGGTACATGCCGCACATCCTTTAGAACCAATGTGCATCCGACATTTGTCTTGATACAAATGTCACCAATCCCCGCAATCTTTGAGTAACTTGTGTTACCCATTTTCACTGTGCCGAAATCACCTGCTACATATCTGCAAAAAAGATCTCTTACCGGTGTGGCATGGTGAGATGCCGCTGTGTCAACCACCCATTCCGACTCTGGACCTGACAGGTGCATGCATTCCTCTTCCTCATTTATAAAGAGGACAACATTATCATTATTTTGCACCATGGCGGCTGTGTTGTCGTCATTCTTCTGGCCACTGGTTTCACCTTTGCCCTTCCTTGGATTTGGGCAATCTCTTTTGAAGTGACCTGGTTGATTACAGTTGTAGCAATTTCTGACTCTTGATTTGGATCGGTTCTTTGACTTCCCACGAGCTCCGGATCTACCATAGTTGTTCGAACTCCTTTGATAACTCCTGCCTCTACCTTCTGTGATGAGAGCATGTCCTTGATTTTCAGGCTTCTTTCTCATCTTCTCATTGAGTAGAAGAGCCGATGTGACATCTTTCAACTCAATAGTAGTCTTACCGTGCAGGATGGTTGTTGCCAAATTATCGTACGAAGATGGCAACGAGTTCAATAGCAAGATGGCTTTATCTTCTTCCTCGATTTTCACTCCGAGGTTGGCAAGCTGTGTGATTAGTCCGTTAAACACATTTAAATGTGACAAAAAATTCGTACCTTCACTCATGTGTAGGGCGTATAACTGCTTCTTCAGGTACAATTTATTTGTCAGCGTTTTGGACATGTATAGGCTTTCCAACCTTGTCCAAATTCCACGTGCAGTGTCTTCATCAATGATGTTATTTACCACATCATCTGATAAGTGCAACCTAATTGCACTAGCAGCTCTTTCATCCAAGTCAGCCCAATCCTCAGCTTTCATGGTATCAGGCTTTTTGGAATCAACATCTAGAACCTTGTGTAATCCTTGTTGGATGAGCAGATCTCTCATCCTTCTTTGCCATGTTGAGAAACCGTTATCTCCGTTGAATTTTGCTACCTCGTACTTTACTCCGGACATTTTTATTTTTCACCAAGTATAGTACTACCGACAGTGAATAGTATTTCAGTGAACGAGCAGAACCTGTGCTCTGATACCAGTTGTTGGGAATAAACCCCTTACCAAAATAATATTCACGGTAATAAAGCGGAATAATAATGTAGCACCGAGATACGGTAATTAACAAGAATAAAAGAGTAACAATGACACCAAGATTTTTACGTGGAAAACCCTTCTGAATAAGGGAAAAAACCACGACCCCGAGAGGAGCAACTGATATCACTATAGTAAGGAATTTTACACTTTGTAGGTCGGAGATAAATACTCCAAAGACCACTACAACACTCAAAAGAAATAACCCTCTTTTGATATTCCCACCTCACTACAATATCGCTCACTCTCTATTTTCCTCACAGACTATTTTCTTATACCTTGTCTGTGAAACCTCACTCTTTCTTTCTCTCTTTGTTGGTGTGAAGAAATGAGAGTTGAAGCTCTCCTTTTATAGCCAAAGCTTCACCCTCTAAAGCCTACAATATTTGACAATTTACACACACTTTACACAATTCAACAAAGTTGGCTACCAAACCAAAGAAATTCAACAAGGTTGGCTACCAACCAAACCAAGTCAACAAGGTTGACTACCAAACCAAAGAAAACTCTTATTAGGCACATGCCTAATACTTCTTCAATGAGATGGACATCATCAAGGACAATAGCATTGCATGTCTCCCCATCCTCATGCAGTGATATAGGAAATGATTCCTTTGTACCAGCACCAGTAACAAACTCTAGCTTTCGTTTGGCTTGAAGCGCGATTCTCATCTTTCTCCTCCATAATTCGTAATTCGTAATTCCACTAAATTGTTCATATGAGCTGTACATTACTAGTTATACAGAGTGACTTCTAACTAACACATAACAAACAGATAATTAACTACTAATAAATCTGTACAAGTAACTGACACCTAACTAACTATGCCACGTTATCATTCCTCTGAACACTAATGTTCCCTCTAATCTTTGCCATTATAGTGATTGAGCATACGTAACTATGATGGTGCACAACCAAATCTATATTTACTCTATTTTTATGCGGGGCTCACTACTGGAAGTTATTTTTATTCTACTATTTATACAATATGTAGTACAATTTTCAAGCGTGTTGATTTGGCACTACGCTAGGGCCTTATCATATGGATTTGATCTCTTAGTTGAATAATTTTGATTCGATTGTTCAATAAACTTTTTGTGACCCTTTATCATTATCTTTTTTTCTTTATTAGATATAGCTAGTACGCACGAATTAATGAAGAACGAGATAATAGCAATAGTTGTTTTTTTTTATAATGTAATTTTTTTTTACATTATTAATCAGTACAGTATAAGAATTAAAACCCTACTTTATCAGTTCAACAAAGTAAGATTTTCTACTAGTTCATGATTCAATTCATTCGACAAAGACTCAAACGAGATGGAGATGAGAGTTTTGGAAATTGAAGATGAGATGCATTTCCACGTGTTGAAACATTGGCTGCGGCTGGTGTCTTGACAAGTTCTGATTGACTGTCTTGATGGAGACCGCCATTGTTCGAGTAGGTGACCTTTTCGGGGAAAAGATAGCTTGAACAAAGAGAGTCCGAAACTTTTCTAATGTTTTTTTTGGGCAAAAAATATATTTCTACTGTTAAAAAAAAAGTTACATAAATAACTAAAACACAGTATAATACTGCGTTTTACTTTAATGGAAAGTTAGCCGTTAAAGTAAAACGCAGTACTATACTGCGTATTAATAAAAAATTAATTTTTTAAGAAAAACGCAGTATAATATTGCGTTTTTTTCTTAAACGCGGTATTGTACTGCGTTTCCCTATTAATATTGGGCCCACTTCTGCAGAACCTGCTGGGAATATTTTTTTTTAATGCAAAACGCAGTACAATACTGCGTTTAAGGAAAACGCAGTATTATACTGTGTTTTCCTTAAAAATTTGAGCCCACCAATAAGTGTTCTGCGGATAACTGACATACCAATAATTCAAATACATAAAATGTGGTATTGTACTGCGTTTTACATAAAAAAATTCTGCACTTCAAGCTTATTTAAAGGCGTTTGAATTTTATGAAAATCTATTCAATACTTTCCTTCAAACTTCCGTTCATACTTCTCTCTTCTTCTTATCAATAATTTTTTACAATATCTGAAGAGCCAAAAATAAGGGTTTTATTATATTTGGGGGAGAGGTGAGGTTGTGCTGGAAAATAACTCTGAGGTATAGCTCACCTCCACAGTGTCATGTTAAATTGCCGCTTACAATGGAGTACGATAAATTGGTATCGTTATTACGTAAAAATATGAGTCAGAGGAAGCGTTCGGTTAACCTTAAAGTAACCGGTAGATTTCCATATTTAGTGACTCCGCAGGAGTTTGCTTATTACTATGAGTTTAACATCGAAGATGATGAAACTCTTAGAGATTTTTTGCGAATTCCGGATGAATACAAGGAATTTATTGTAATAAAATTATTGGAAATGTACGTCAAGGTGGAAGACATTCCCAATAATGAGGGCGTGCATAGTAGGGATACCCCCAATCATCGGGTGGTTATTCTGGAGCAGTTTTTTGCCGGACAGATTGCCGATGAAAGAGCTTGCCTTGATTTAAACTTGTCACCACCGGCGAATGAGCTGCCACAAAATAATTTTTTGACTTTATATAATCCACAAGACGACTGGTAAACTTCAATTTTTCTATGCTTTAGCGATGTTTATTTTATGTTTGAATTGGATTTGTATTAACACTCATATTTTTCATAGGGGGTATCATCCGGATATGAATTTTACAAGTTATGACCCAGCCCCTAGTTGGAATATGCGTAGTTCTGGAGTATTGGACCACGGTGGTCCATCCGGGAGTTATCACCAACAAGAAAATATCCATCATGAAACGTCAAGACAATACGACTTGTAAGTAAAGTGATATATCTATTTCTAAAGTATTTATCTGGTTGGGTAACTTATCATTTTGTTCTTTTTGTGAAGTGAAAACGAGCTTCTTGATGTTCCTGACCTCACACAGTTTCCCATAGACGATGTATTCACTCGTGAGTTGGCAGATGCGTAGAGTCAGGAAGATGATAGTGATTATGACAACAATGCGAATGAGTCTGGAGATGACACACCCTTCCATGATGAGGGTGATGAGGAGGAGGAAGTGAATGTTGAACCTGAGTTGACGAGGGAGCATGTTCCTCCACCTCCCGCTAGACCAAGAGTGTACGAGTCCCACGTGCCATTTCATGAGCGTAATATTCCCTACCTCGATAATTTTCCAAGTATGTCGAACGTGGATGCCCTCACAAGGGATGATGATGAAATTCGATCAGCGATGTGGGATGAGTCTAGACCAGCTGTTCTGACAAAAGACATGTATTTCCCCGACAAAGCTCGCCTAATTAGGGCTGTAAAAATCTACAGTATAAGAGAGTGCCGTGAGATGATAGTAAGCGAGTCAACTACGAAGGTATACAAGGTTGTATGTCGTAAAGACTTTATGGGTTGTCACTGGATGTTCCGTGCCAGCAAGAAGAAATCAGGTTTGTGGAAAGTGGGTAAATTTATTAGCACCCACAGATGTGAAATGGACATATTCAATGAGAATCACTTCAACTTAGATGTGGACTTGATTTCTCTTGTCTTGATTCCATATTTGGAAGTGTCCATTGTGTTCAAGATTAAAGAGTGTATTACAGCCGTCCACCAAGAGTATGGTTGTACTATAACCAAAAGAAAGGCATATCTCGGTCGCAACGTGCCTTTGAACTTATTTATGGCGACTGGGATAAGTCTTTTTCAAATCTGCCCAGGTACATAGCCGCACTGCAACACTTTAACCCCAGAACTGTTATTTAATGGAGGCGTGAGCGTAGTCCGGACAGACCCGAATATATTTTCAACTATGTGTTCTGGTCATTTAAAGTAGCAATTGATGGTTTTGTGCATTGTCATCCTGTTATTTCCATAGACGGTACTCATGTCTATGGAAAGTATGATATTAAGCTTTTAATTGCAGTTGCAGTTGATGCCAACGACCAAATATTTCCACTAGCTTTTGCCATTTGTGCCAACGAAAGCGAAGCGACGTGGACATTTTTTTTGAACCACTTGAAGCAGCACGTTGACAAACAACGTTCAGGTATTTGTCTAATATCCGATCGACATGGTGGTATTTTAAGTTCTGTACGACACTTGCCTGAATGGCAGGAACCATATGCAAACCACCGTTACTGTGTGAGGCATCTGAAGGCCAATTTCCAGAAGAAATATCCTGACAAGGCCTTGCATGACTTAATGTGGATGGCTGCAACTGAGCACCAGCAATGCAAATTCACCAGGCGCATGCAAGCGATCTGGCAGATAGATCCACGAGCCTACACTAGGTTGATGGGACATGAGCTTCACATGTGGACGTTGCATGCTGATGGCGGCAGACAATGGGGAGCCCTCACTACAAACATGTCGGAGTCATTCAACGGCTTGTTTAAGTCTGCCCGTGGACTGCCTGTCACTGCCATGGTTCGCATGACATTCAAACAGAGTGCGGAGAGGTTAGTTGAAAGGCATGGAGCTGCATCGACATTGATGGACAGGGGTGTTCAATTTATTCCAATACCCATGAGAAGATTTGAAAGGTACAGAAGGCGAGCACAGTGGCATTCGTTTCTACAGTACGATGATGACTGGGGTGTTTTTGAAGTTAAGACCGCTATCCGCGGACACCGTGGGAATAATCTACAGACGGTGAATGAAGCCAGGAGGTTTTGTTCATGTGGAAAATGGACCATCTACCACATGTCGTGCGCACATGCGTTGAAGTGCTTTCAACAAGTTGGATATGGGGCAACCAACTATATTGATAGGCAATACAGTGTTGCTGAATACGTAGACACGTATAGCAGGCAGTTGCAGCCATTAGGTGCTGAGCATTATTGGCTGCCAGAACCTTTTAAGATGGTATGTAACAAGGACTATTTGCGCAAGCTGCAAGTGAAAAAGAGAACGCGTATACGGAACCAAATGGATGTTGGTAACACCGTTTATGCACGTAAATGTGGCATATGCTCGCAGCCAGGACACGACCGTCGTAAATGTCCTTCAGGTGGTGTGCGTGGCGGTGGTAATCCAGCTCCTGGTGCAAGTTCGTCGAATGTACCCAACTATCAAGGATACCCCTAGTCTTTTGTTTTGGTTTTGTTTTTTTTTAATATGTGTTTGTACTTGTTTATGTTGTAATATATATCAAATAAAATTATGTTCCACAATCTTGTTACATCTTATTTTTTAATGTGACGTTTTGATATGGTTGTTCATATATTAAACTTATTTGTGTTAGTATAGAAGAACAAGAATGTGGAATAAAAAAAATTACGTATTAAAAAATAAATCTAATATGTAAAGCGTGGTACAATAATACGTTTTATCTATTGTATTGTCGTTCTCAAAAAGTTGGAATGACTGAAGAAAAAGCTGTTTAATTGCAGAATAA
Source organism: Nicotiana sylvestris (assembly GCF_000393655.2). Taxonomy (NCBI): domain Eukaryota; kingdom Viridiplantae; phylum Streptophyta; class Magnoliopsida; order Solanales; family Solanaceae; genus Nicotiana; species Nicotiana sylvestris. The sequence continues at coordinate 137,162,821 of NC_091065.1, read as the reverse complement.
CTTTAATATGTAAAATGTGGTATAATACTACGTTTTGTTGAGTTGTCATGTCGTTCTGAAAAAGCTGAAAACCATGTGAAAAACCTGTTTTGTTGCAGAATAACTTTAATATGTAAAGCGTGGTATAATACTACGTTTTGTTGAGTTGTCATGTCGTTTAACTTCAATAACTAAAATGCAGTATAATACTACATTTTGTGTGAAATATTGACTATAAATAACGGGCACATGCTATTTATGTTCTGCGCTTAACAATAACCAAAGTTTCTCTTTAAGAAATGTCTGAACAACCCGTTTAAGTCCCAAGGTGCTATTGCGGAGAAAAATGCAGTTTGTACAAATCGTGGCCAGATGGTGGATGCCGCTACTGGGCAAGGAGGAAGAGCAACCCGACAAGCCTACATGTGAATTTGAGGTATGGATGGATGAACCATGTAACCAGGAGTACTACAAAGAAAGAATTTATGATCTTCAGATTACCTGTACGAGGCAAGCGATATGCGAGCGCCAAACCAACCAAGAAATTGATGAGTTGAAGGCGAAAATCAATGAGGTAGAATAAGAGAAAAAAAGGTTGGAAGACCAACTCCAGTGGGTGGAGCAAATAGTAGTACACGGTCGTGACTAAATAGTGGCTTGTACGTGTTGAGCGTAGCTAGTGTTTCTTTATGTTTCCCTTGTCAAGTATTTTCATTAGTTCTACTGTTTGTTTTTGTTATGTGTATCGTTAGATTTGGCATGTTTGTGTTTGTGTTGTCATGTTTAAATAAAATTGATGTTCAAATTCTGTCACAATAACTTGTGTCGTTAAACTAAAATTGTTGCCATTATCTACATAATGTATTATTTTCTTCATAGAATTATTCAAATATTCAACGTATTGGTGTTACTAAAGAACACCAATCTAAAAATTTAAAAAAAAAATTATGTGCAAAGCGTGGTATAAGACTACGTTTGTATAGTACTACATTTTATGGAGTTGTCTTGTCGTTCTGAAAAAGATTAAAACCATGTGAAAAAAGTTGTTTCCTTGCAGAAAAATTTAATACTTAAAGTGTGGTATGTACTACCTTTTATGGAGTTGTTTTGTCATTCGGATAAAGCTAGAAACGCATGTGAAAAAGTTGTTTCCTTGCAGAAAAATGTAATATGTAAAGCGCAGTATAATACTACGCTTTGTTGAGTTGTCATGTCGTTCTGAAAAAGCTGAAAACCATGTGATAAAAAAATATTGTTTCAGAGAAATTTAATATGCAAAGCGTGGTATAATACTACGTTTTACGTGTATGTAAAGCGTGGTATAATACTACGTTATATGTAAAATCTTGCTTATAAATAACGAGCGCATTCTAGTTATTTTCTGCGCTTAACAACAACCTATAGCAAATATTTCCATAAAACCAAAGTTTCTCTTTAAGAAATGTCTCGACAACCCCTTTATTGCCCAAAGTGAGACTGTGAAATCAAAAGCATGATGTACGATTGTTGGGAAGAAGCTGGACGCCGCTACTGGGCGTGTATGAACATATTTTATAGGCAACCCGACGTACCTACATGTAATTTTAAGGTATGGATTGATGAACCATGTGAGCAGGAATATTACAAAGACAAGTTTTATCATCTTCATGATATGTGTACGGGGCAGTGGGACAGAGAGCGCCAATCCAAGCAAGAAATTGCAGAGTTGAAGGCGAAACTCAAGGTGGCAGAAGACAAAGAAAAGTTGGAAAACAAGCTCGAGTGGATGAAGCAGAGAATACTAGGCGGTAGTGACTAAACAATGGCATGTACGTGTTGAGCATTGTAGTGTATCTCTATGTTTCCTTTGTCCAGTGTTTTCATTAGTTGTACTATTTGTTTTTGTGTTAGGTTTGCAAGGTTTGTGTTTGTGTTGTACTGTTAAAGTAAAATTATTGTTCAAACGCAATTAAAATAAAATTGTTGTTAAAAGATAATTGTTACCATTATTTACATAATGCACTATTTACACAAATTAAAAACATAAGTAAATCAATGAGTCCCGCAGCCTGTGTGCTTCAGTGCTGCTAGTGGCCTGAGTCGCATCCCCTGTCGCCCGGGTACACTATCTGGATCATCATCATCAAGCCGCCTCTTTATGTGAGGATGTGCAGCAGCATCGACACCACAGTTGGCAGGATCGGAAGAATAGGCTGTCGGGCCGTCAGCAACCTACAAAACAACTACTAATCTTAGCATGTGAAAAAGTATATTTGTATTGTACGTGTTAAGTCAAAAAACATTTTCTCACCGTGGTCTCGTCGGCCTCCTGAGTATATGCATCCGTGATGTCCTCATCAAAGCATGTAGTGGCCTCAAAGATAGGCTGGGATGAAGCCTTCATAAGAAAGTTAAAAATTAATTAATGGCAACTCATTAAGGAAAAGAAAACAAATTGAAATTTTAAAGTAATACAAACATACCTGCGCCTGTGGTAGATCCGCATCAACCGCCGAGGATGAGGCATAACTCAACCTACGCCTGCTATCCACGTCCCGGGTCGGCCGATCCTCAGCTGCGGTAGATGGGCATGCAAATTACTAGTCTACATCCCTGTTGAATGTACCCGTGATCGACAATGCTCTTGACGGGGTGACCTGCGATGCTGGCAGAGATAGCTGAAGGTTGTACGACGGCATGCTGCTGGAAGGCTCATCTACCTGAGGTATATAACCCGGTTGATCATCTCCAAGATCCTCATCTCCAAAATCCTCATCATATCCCTCAACAGGTGGGTGGACAGGGTCTCAACGCCCCCTTGCTAGGGACTACCTCCTCTCCGTCCCCGGCGACCCCGTGGGGCACCCCTACCTCATGGGGAACCCCTCCCTCGTGCCCTACCCCTGCCTCGTGGGACATTCCTACCCCGATGGTAGTCCTCTAGTGCCGCATACTGAGCCTCGTGATCCAATCTCGCGCCATCTCTCGCTTGAAATAGGGTCCGACGAGCCAGATCTGCCACCCGCCGGCCATACTCAACGAGTGCAGCACTGTCGGCATGCTGCTTCATCTCCTGTCTCAACTGGTAGACCAGGTGATGCCCAATAGCCTGTGAAACACTTACGATATTAAAAAAATAATGCTATATCACAAATATAAGATATTAATAAGCCACAAAAACATACCAGTGACTCGTGCCTCTCGACGTATGGTCTGTAGCGCTTGCCAAGTACATGAATGGGGTTTCCGATCATTAGTCGGGTATGACGGTGGTACCATGACGTATACATATGAATAGTGGCCTCCTAGGTAAATGAAGGTGGTGGCGGAATACGGTCACCTCGCTGCTCCCAAATATGGACCTGCTGCTCTAGCCATCCCATAAATATATCGTCCACCCTAACACGGTCATCCCGCTGATAGTGTGTATGGACCCATGAAAGCTCCCCCGGTATAGGCTGGGGATGGTAAAACTGGCGAAGCACACGCTCTGTGGCATGATACTCAACCTTATCGAAGAAGATCATCGGGACGGAGGTGCTCCAAAGCAGTCGATCGACTGAGCAATAATCGGGTAGATGAGCTAGCAACTCGTCGTTGTATGGCGTCCAGATGAACTACCAAATAATAACATAAAAGTGAGTATGCGCAACATAACTCAATTTATAACAAGTAAGTGTAGGTACATATTTACCTGTCCGGCCACCATCATATCTAACACATCCTTGACAAGGGGGAGATTATGACGAGCATCGGTCCTTCGGTAGTTCCCACACCGGAGAACCCACCTAGAAGCTAGAGGGAGAAACGGATAAGCCTCATCGGGTGCAAGTGGTGGTAGAGGTGGCTGCAATGGCATGATCTGCTGTCAGGCCCAAACCTAAGATAAAAGGTGACGTAAAATTTATGAGTCATTTTGACCATATAGAATTGGTAGTAATGAACAGAGTATTCGAAAATGTTGTCACCTGTAGAAGGGGTAGAAAACCACATATGTCCACTTGGCAAAGCATGCTCGTCCGGCACATGCTTCTATACAGGTATGCGAGAACAGCAGCACCCCAGCTGTACAGGGGTAAATCATCTAGCTGTTGTAGATGATAGAGAAAGCGCATACTCACTAGACTTCCCGAAGTGTTCGGGAACAAGACACCCCCGAAAAGTCGGAGTAGCGCCAACCTCGTGTACCGCTCAATATGGAGATCCTCCGTCTCGCCGGTAATATCTGTGGTGCTAAAACGCCATATGATCTCTGATGGCTGACAAAGCAACGCGACTGCCCCCTCTCTGTACAGCGTCACCCTGAGGTCTGAAACCAGTATACTGCCCCATCATATCCAAATACTGTCCATGTGTCATGGATCTAATGTACTGGGGCAGTGCAACGGCCCGTCCATCTACGCGCAGCCTGTACAAAACCTTAATATCCTCCAGCATGATGGTGGCCTCTCCAGTGGGCAAGTGAAAAGTGTGCGTCTCCGGTCTTCACCGCTCTACCAAGGCCGTGATGAGACCAATCAAGCTGCATCCGCCCAATCCGAAAAATCGTATAGAAGCTCGGAGCCTGTAGGCGCGCGACTACGCGGGCATGGAAATGATGCTGCACCATGAAGTCCCACAAATCGTCAGGTCTCCTAGCGTGGAGAGGTTGATCCGATAGATGTCCCTCCCATACAAAGGGGGACCTATGGTCGCCCTGCAACACCAATAGCTGATCCTCGGCTGGTTCAGGAAGCGCAAGCGAAAAGTCATGTCGTCTACTATAATTTAAAGAAAATTAATTGTGTGTGTTAGTTTAATAAATTAAATAATTATTTTTAAAATTAGAATGAGTAATTATGTATGGGTTCCAGGCTCGATATTTGAGGGCACCAAGTTATCCTTAATTATTATGCGCGTCAATTTCAACATTTTTAGAATTTTGTTAGTTTAAGGAATTAAATAATTATTTTTAAAATTGGATTGAGTAATTATGTATGGGTTCCAGGCTCGATATCTGAGGCCCGGTAGCACCAAGTTATCCTTAATTATTATGCGTGTCAATTTCAGCATTTTTAGAATTTTGGTAGTTTAATAAATTAAATAATTATTTTTCAAATTGGACTGAGTAATTATCTATGGGTTCCATGCTCGATATTTGAGGCCCGATAGCACCAAGCTATTCTTAATTATTATGTGTGTCAATTTCAACATTTTTAGAATTTTGTTAGCTTAATAAATTAAATAATTAATTATTTTTTATATTGGACTGAATAATTATGTATGAGTTCCAGGCTCGATATTTGAGGCCCGGTAGCACCAAGTTATCCTTAATTATTATTCGTGTCAATTTCAGTTACCGATGGAATTTTGTTAGTTTAAGGAATTAAATTAAAAATTATTGAATTGGACTGAATAATTATGTATGGGTTCCAGGCTCGATATTTGATGCCCGGTAGCACCAAGTTATCTTTAATTATTATGCGTGTCAATTTCAGCATTTTTATAATTTTGTTAATTTAATAAATTAAATAATTAATTATTGAATTGGACTGAGTAATTATCTATGAGTTCCAAGCTCGATATTTGAGTTAATTTGACAACATATATTAATTTTTTACTTTTGTAAGATTATTTTTATAAATTAAATAATTAATTTTGTAAAGTGTAATTGGATAGAGTTTGCAGTTGCTACATACTTAAACTACAGAGACTCTACGCTAAAAGGCTCTACATTTTACTATGCTAAAAGGGTATATATTTTACTACGCTAAAAGACTCTATAATTTACTACGCTAAAAAGCTCTATATTTTACTACGCTAAAAGGTCACTATTACATATAAAAACAACAAACATAACATACAAATATGAACAACAAACTAAATAAATAATATTTATTTATTATTTAAGCAAATAAAAACATAACATTAACAATAAAAATTATTTATCAAGTTTTAACAATTTTTTGTCCCAAAGCTAATAAATCAATCCGGGTATAAATAAGATACAAATTTAAATACAAACATAACACAAATTAACATGGAAACATATTCAACAATACAAATATGCATGTACTATACGAGTTTCGACATAAACAAAATCGAAATACCTCGATTTCAGTTTTTTGAAATTGATTCAAATCGAATTTTTGCACCCGAAAGAAGGAATCCAAAGCTTGTCTTGTATGCGGGACCTACACTCTTTGCTTTTTGGATGAGGGTGGGGCCCAATTTTTTTTTTTTGAATTTGAGGGGGGGGGGACCAGCAGTGGAGCAGGGGTGTTTTTTAATGGAGATAACGTCCTGTCGTTGTCTTGGGGAAGAAGAAGGGCTTTATTTTATTAAAGGAAAACACAGTATAATACTGCGTTTTCCTTAAATGCAGTATTGTACTGCGTTTCCCTTTAATTAAATATAGGTGGACCCAATATTAATAGGGAAACACAGTACAATACTGCGTTTAAGGAAAACACATTATTATACTGTGTTTTCCTTAAAAAAAATAATTTTTAATAATACACAGTATAGTACTGCGTTTTACTTTAACGACTAACTTTCCGTTAAAGTAAAACACAGTATTATACTGCATTTTAGTTATTTATGTAACTTTTTTTTTAGAAGTAGAAATGTATTTTTTGCCTAAAAAGGCATTAAAAAAGTTTCGGTCCCTTGAACAAGACGGACCAAGGAATTTAATTTATTGACCTCTACAGTACTAACTAATGAATTGCCAAGTGTGCACAACTAAATCTTCTTTTTTATGATGGTTAACATGGTTTAGTCGAGTTTAACCATAGACACGTGTTTTTGTCGTAACATGCCTAAAAAAATATTGCAACTGATGTTTTTGGGGTTAGGAAGGAATATCTCAACAGTGAGATACGATGATACCTTAGTTAATCAGCGATGAAGTCACGTTCTTATGCTGCTAAAGTGTGTTACTCTTTCTATTTGTTGTTAAATCAATCTTGCAAAGACATATGCAAAGGAGGGGACCAGTAATCCTCTTCTTGATATTCAAAATGGAAATGCATATTGGTTCAAGTTATGAATAGTTTGTACATTGGATATTATATTGGATGTTACATTGGATGTTCATGTTGTGAATAACTTAAAGATTAAATCTCCTACTTTATGTCCATCGTCTTTAATTTTTATGCCTATAAAAGACCATGTCATTTCTATGAAAAGATACACCAAAGTGAAAGAAGAAAACACTTCTCCCTTCTTTCTATCTCTTCTTATTTACATTTTACTGCATTGCATTTGTTTTATAACACGTTATCAGCACGAAGCTCTAATTTTATTCTTAACTCCCGCTAAGTTGAGCCATATTTTATTAAGGTATGTATCATTATAATCATTTTATTTATGGCATTACATATCATATGCTCACTGTTTGCAGAGTACTTGTGCGCTTGAGCATCTTAAATAGTTTAAGTACATTGCAGTGATAAAATAACTATTTCATTCCTTGCTCAACTCTTAGAGGACCACAAAGTCATCAAACTAGCTATGCACTAATGTCATACTTATAGTATTCATGGACTCCTTGGATCAAAACATATCTTTAAGGCATTTTGAAGAACGGTGAGAAATGAATTGACAAGCAATAATTTTATAGTTTAATTACTTTATATTTATTGGAACATATAAATAATGTTAGTCACGTTCGATTCTATTAACACATATATATCAATAATATAAAGTGAAATGAAACAAGTATGTAATTTCTACTTTATGGCAAGAATAAAATGAAATAGTAGATTATTAATATGATATAGCTCTATTTTCATTTCTTTTACCTTAATCGTTTTGTTTTCATTAATTGTTTCTTATTATAATTATTTCTCTAACTTATTCATCTTTTATGATAGTTTTCATTATGTCAAATTTATCAAAACTTGAATTTGTGGCACTTGACATCACCGGAAGGAACTATTTATCATGGGTCCTTGATGCTAAAATTCACCTTGACGCTAAAGGTCTTGGAAATACTATTATGCAAGGAAATAAAGCATCAAATCAGGATAAAACGAAGGCTATGATTTTCCTTCGTCATCATCTACATGAAGAGTTAAAAACTGAATATTTAATCGTAAAAGATCCACTTTACTTATGGATTAATTTGAAGGATCGGTATGACCACCTAAAACTTACGGTATTACCGAAAGCTCGGTATGAGTGGATACATTTAAGGTTGCAAGACTTTAAAACCGTAAGTGAGTATAATTCTACTATCTTTAAAGTAAGTTCTCTATTAAAATTATGTGGAGACACTATCACAGATGAGGACTTATTGAAAAAAATATTTTCTACTTTTCACGCTTCAAATGTGGTGCTACAACAACAATATCGTGAAAAAGATTTTAAGAAATATTCTGAGTTAATCACATGCCTACTTGTGGCAGAGCAGAATAATACTCTATTAATGAAAAATTGTGAAGCCCATCCCACTGGGTCAACTCCATTTCCGGAAGTGAATGCTGTAGCAGCATATGATAAGTTTGAAAGAAAATAAAATAATTACCGTGGTCGTGGACATGGTCGTAAACATGGACGTGGCAGGGGGTGAAACAATTATCGTCATTATGGTGGAAATAAATTGGAGAACAATAAGGGTTCTCAAATTAATCATTCAAAAGCTAAAACTAGTATGTGCCACCGATGTGGTATGAGAGGTCACTGGGCACGCATTTGTCGTACGCCAGAACATTTTGTCAAACTTTATCAAGCCTCCCTCAGAAAAAAAGAAAATAATGTGGAGGCACACTTGACCTTTCAAAATAATGATGATGAAGCAGTCCCTCAAACAAATATGATTCTAAGGCACATCTTGCATATAAAGATGATGATTTTGAAGGCCTAACAAATATTACTCATTTAGAAGCTGGAGAATTCTTTGAGGATATTGACTGAAGAACTAATCATCTTACTGGGGAATGAAGCTATAAAAGTTGTTATTTTTATGTTTGCAACTAGTTTATTTTTCTTGAGTGTATTTTCCTAATGCATCATGTATTGCTAGTTTCTATATTCCTAATGTATTTCTTAATGTTTTTTTTTACTTGTCTTTCATATTTCTTATGATGTATTATTTGTCTTTTTTTTTATGAAGAATATGAAAATTCCCCAGTCTTCATTGAACTCAAGATTAATAAAGATGATATATGTCTTCTGGATAGTGCTACAATACACACTATTTTAAAAGATAAGAGATATTTCTCTTATTTGGTAATGAAAAAAGCGAATGTTAATACAATATCCGGTAGTACAAGATTAATTGAAGGTTCTGGAAGAGCCAATTTATTACTACCAAGAGGAACAAATTTGGCTATTGATGAAACACTATATTGTAGTAAATCTCAAAGAAACTTATTAAGTTTCAAAGATATTCGCCAAAACGACTATCATATTGAGACTACAAATGATGAAAAGATTGAATATCTTTATATTACTACAATAATGTCCGGTAAGAAATATGTGCTAGAAATGTTACCTGCTATTTCCTCTGGCTTATACTACACAAGTATTAGCAGGATTGAAACACATGCCATAGTAAACGAGAAGTTTACTAATCAAGATAATTTTATTATTTGGTATGACCGGTTAGGCCATCTTGGTTCTAATATGATGCATAAAATAATTGAGAATTCACATGGACATGCAATGAAGAATCAGAAGATTCTTCCAATTTAAGGAATTCTCTTGTGCTGCGTGTTCTCAAGGAAAATTAATTATTAGACCATCAACTATTAAAGTTAGGATGGAATCCCCTGCATTTCTGGAACGTATACAGGGTGATATATGTGGGCCCATTCACCCTCCATGTGGACCATTCAAATATTATATGGTTTTGGTAGATGCATCTACAAGATGGTCACATGTGTGCTTACTATCAACTCGCAATATGGCATTTGCGAGATTGTTGGCTCAAATAATAAAGCTAAGAGCACAATTTCCAGATTATGCAATTAAGACAATTCGTCTTGATAATGCTGGTGAGTTTACATCCCAAGCCTTTAATGATTATTGTATTTCAACTGGGATAACAATTGAGCATCCGGTTGCTCATGTTCATACACAAAATGGTCTAGCAGAATCATTGATCAAACGCCTCCAATTAATTGCTAGACCAATGCTTATGAGAACAAAACTTCCCATTTCAGTATGGGGTCATGCTATTTTGCACGCAACAACACTTGTGCGGATAAGGCCCACAAGTTATCATAAAGTCTCCCCATTGCAATTGGCTTTTGGTCAGGAGCCAAATATTTCCCATCTTAGGATCTTTGGTTGTGCGATATATGTTCCAATTGCTCCACCACAACGCACAAAGATGGGTCCTCAAAGAAGGTTGGGGATATATGTTGGATATGAATCTCCTTCTATTATAAAATATCTAGAGCCGATGACTGGAGATTTATTTACGGCAAGATTTTCTGATTGCCATTTTGATGAATCAGTATATCCAACATTAGGGGGAGAAAATAAGCAGCTGAAAAAGAAGATAGATTGGAATGCATTATCACTGTCTCATTTAGATCCTCGAACAAATCAATGTGAACAAGAGGTTCAAAAGATTATTCATTTACAAAATATTGCAAATCAATTGCCAGATGCATTCACTAACCTACCAAGGGTGACTAAGTCACATATTCCAGCTGCTAATGCTCCAATTCGAGTTGATATCCCGACAGAACAATTAATTAAAGCAAATGAGTCTAAGCCATGCTTGAAACGTGGTAGACCAATCGGTTCTAAAGATAAAAATCCTCGAAGAAGAAAAGGAGCAAGTGATCAAAGTGAACATAACACAGAGGTAGTGGCTCAAGAAGAGCCCCAAGACGTAACAAATGATAAGACCTTAGGGGAGGTCCAGGTACCTAAAAATAATGAAAATGAAGAGATATCAATAAGTTACGTCTCAACCGGGAAAAGATAGAACCGAAATAATATTGTTATCGATAACATTTTTGCTTATAATGTTGCTGTTGAAATAATGCAACAAGATGAGAATCTTGAACCAAAATCTATCAATGAATGTAGACAGAGAAATGATTGGCTAAAATGGAAAGACGCTATCCAGGCAGAGTTAACTTCACTTGGAAAACGTGAAGTCTTCGGACCCATAGTTCAAACACCTGAAGGCATAAAGCCAGTAGGGTATAAATGGGTTTTTGTGCGAAAACGAAATGATAAAAATGAAGTAGTTAGATATAAAGCGCGACTTGTGGCACAAAGGTTTTCCCAAAGGCCTGGAATTGATTATATGGAGACATATTCTCCTGTAGTGGATGCTATCACCTTCAGGTATCTCATAAATATGGCAGTGTAAGAAAAACTTGATATGCATCTAATGGATGTTGTTACAACCTATTTGTATGGATCATTAAACAACGAAATTTTTATGAAAGTACCTGAGGGATTTAAAGTGCCAGAAGCATATAAAAGTTTTCGAAAAACTTGTTCAATAAAGCTTCAGAAATCTTTATACGGATTGAAATAATCAGGTCATATGTGGTACAATCGCCTGAGTGAATACCTGTTGAAAGAAGGGTACAAGAATGATCCAATTTGTCCTTGTATCTTTATAAAAAGGTCTGGATCTGAATTTGTTATAATCGCCGTGTATGTTGATGATTTAAATATCATTGGAACTCCTGGGGAGCTTCCAAAAATAGTAGACTGTTTGAAGAAAGAATTTGAAATGAAAGATCTTGGAAAGACAAAATTTTGTCTTGGTCTACAAATTGAGTATATGAAAGATGGAATATTTGTCCATCAATCAACATACACCGAAAAGATTTTAAAGCGATTCTATATGGATAAAGCACATCCATTGAGTACCCCGATGGTTGTGAGATCACTTGATATAAAGAAAGATCCATTCCGACCTCATGAAAATGATGAAGAGCTTCTTGGTGCCGAAGTACCATATCTTAGTGCAATTGGGGCATTAATGTATCTTGCCAATAATTCCCGACCAGATATAGCTTTCTCAGTAAGCTTATTGGCAAGATTTAGTACTTCGCCAACACAAAGACACTGGAATGGTATTAAACATATATTCAGATACCTCCAAGGGACCATTGATATGGGTTTATTTAATTCAAATGAATCCAAGCCATCATTGATTAGTTATGCAGATGCAAGATATTTGTCTGATCCACACAAAGGTCGATCTTAGACAGGCTATTTATTTACAAGTGGAGGTACAACCATATCATGGCGTTCGACAAAACAAACTATGGTTGCTACTTCTTCAAATCATGCAGAGATAATAGCCATTCACGAAGCAAGTCGAGAATGCGTTTGGTTAAGATCTATAACTCAACACATTCAGCAAACATGTGGTCTTTCTTCGAAAGAGAATATTCCAACAATATTGTATGAAGACAATGCTGCATGCATAGCTCAATTGAAAGGAGGATATATCAAAGGAGATAGAACAAAACACATTTCACCGAAATTCTTTTTCACTCATGATCTTCAGAAGAATGGTGAAATAGATGTACAACAAGTTCGTTCAAGTGATAATTTGGCTGATCTGTTCACTAAGGCATTACCAACCTCAATATTTGAAAAGCTGATATATAAGATTGGAATGCATCGTCTTCGAGACATTAAGTGATTTTTCATCAGGGGGAGTAACTACACGCTGCACTCTTTTCCTTAACCAAGGTTTTGTCCCACTGGGTTTTCCTGGTAAGGTTTTTAATGAGGCAACAAGCAATGCATATTATAAATAACTATGTACATCCCAATATTTTTTTTGTAAGTTCTTAATGAGGCACATTATCTTACATGGACATCTAAGGAGAGTGTTATGAATAGTTTGTACATTGGATGCTACATTGGATGCCCATATTGTGAATAACTTAAAGATTAAATCTCCTACTTTATGTCCATCATCTTTACTTTTTATGCCTATAAAAGGCCATGTAATTGCAATGGAAAGATACATCAAAGTGAAAGAAGAAAACACTTCTCCCTTCTTTCTATCTCTTCTTATTTACATTTTACTATATTGCTTTTATTTTATAACAGTTCAAACATTATAGGTAATTAAAAGTTCTAGGTCAAAAAAACTAAAGAATTTAATAAGCAGCCGTGGAAGTGAAAGCGCTAGCCGATAAGTACAAAGATGACAGTGTCTGTGGCAAAAAAAACGAAAAATATGGAAGTAACTGGAATGCGGCTACAGTTTAATGAACAGAAAATTCCTAGTTGGGATGTATGATTTATGATGGCGATGGATGGATCAGGAAAAAATATAGTGAATGAAGTATGAACAAGACAAAAATGGCTAGGAATAAATTGAATAGGTCTAGATTCATTGGCACCGTTTGAGGATGTCCATGCTATAATAAGCCGTTTTCTTTTGGATTCATTCCTTTTTTTGTTGATTAAAGATAGTATTATTTTTATCCATAAAGCGGTACAGTTAAATTTGTTATGTGGTTTATATACAAACAAACTAATTTGATCCAAAATGGTAAATAAACTAGATTCATAGTAAGACTTATGGATTAGAATCGAAAGAAATAACAAGCCTGACACTGGGAGAAATGCCTCCAAGGACAGAAATAAGATCGATGTAAAACAGAAAGTATAGTTATTTTATTTAGCTTGAGAATTAAATGTAGCATAAGTTTTCCCAAGCATCTCGTGTCCTACAATGGCTGTTGAGTCTATTATTTATAGCTATACCTAGGAAAACAAGATTCTAGGATCGAACTCCTCTTAAATGACAATAAAGAGGGCATTGATGAATATGTAACGGCAGGCCATGAATACAAAAATTCTTTGTAACGGCTGCCTATTTAATGCTAGAGTATATTCTTTATTTAATGCTATCTGATGGAAAGCATTTGATTCCGCTCACATTGATTATATTCCCTTCGGGGTCAGCCCAGTTTCAATCACCATTGTTGTTCCCGATACTAGGTACTACACTATTTACTTTCTACTTGTTTTTAGGTCCACGTGTCACGTTATCATTTAATTATTTAATGTAAACTAATTTTACCCTATACAGATAGTTCCCCTGCATTCCGATGGCATATCTTTATGCCACTGGGATGTTTGTGAAGATATCTTTCTTGGCGTAAAATCATCTAAAACCTTATGAAAAATCTCTGACACTGGATAGGATGCACGCCTCCTCGCATTTAATACTCAGAACACGTGTTGTCCCACGATTTATCAATATTTTCGTCGGTTCTCGAGGTAATCATGAACATAATTTTTGTCGTATATATCATTACTTATACTCATCATTTTACCTCTTTCACTTCAAAAATTTTCATAAGTTCATTATCTTCTCTGCACTTAACCTTCTTCTGCTTTCATCTCTTTCCGATTTTCTTCAAAACCTCAACCACCTTCTTATTATTATGACTTCTTTTACTGAGTTTTTTGAGAACTCTGGTCTACTCTTCGGTGGAAGCCAGAAGAAATTGAAGAGAAGCAAAGATAAAGAGGTTGATGTCGATGTTGATCCTCCCACGGTAAGCACCCTCATACCTAAACACTTGAGCACCGTTAATGACTTCCAAGAGAAGTTTCCTTAAGTGCATCCTCGAACTGGGCTATTAGCAAGTATCCTTCTATTTTCACTTCCAATATTCCTACTGTGAAGGAGGAATGCAATTGCCCAATCCTTAACATCATTACTCCTGACCTGGTATATCGGGTCACCTTCACCAAGAAGGATTTTACGTATGTCTATACGTACCCCTTCACTTTTGGGACGATTTCTATGAGTGGGAAACTTGACTCCGTGATCTTGGAGTTATGCCACCAGTACCAGGTCTGTTTGGCACAAGTAGGCTCTTATATGTGGCAAATAGTGGCTTGTCTATGCCAGTTGCGTATGGAGACGGGAAAAACCCTAAACATGGCACATATGATGAACCGCTACTACCCCAAATGTTTCCTTGGGGGAGTAATAAATTTCAGTAAACATGACCACCACGCCATTCTTACTAGCGTGGATGATGATAACGACCATGGATGGATGGAGCGGTTTGTCATCATTGCTACTACGGTCATCATCCTGACCATAACTCTATCAACTCCTAAATCATGGAGTTGTTCACATAATTTTGTGATTTATTAATCTCTTTCACTCGTGAAAATACTGCTTCTTGTCATTATTGACCTCTTTGTTTTCGTTGTTTTAGCTGTTCGGTGGACACCACCAAGGGTTGAAGACCTCGAATAATGGGTTCCGAAGATTGTAGATATTACTATGCTAGAAACCCGCCGGTAGAAGGAGATGGCCCCAAAATATGGATAGAAGGCCAATAATCACGGTAAACTGAGTCCTTCTACTTTTCGCCTCAGTATGTACATAAGTAAACTTCCTAACCAAATCTTTTTGTTTGATTCAGAACTCTCGCAAGGCTTTGTTACCTACCTCGATGTCGTGGTTTAGGCCAATTATGTCGAGGCTGCGAGATTGTTGCATGATTCTCTTACTCGGAGTGGTGCCCTCGGGGTTGCTTCCGGTGGGGGAAATTCCTCTCGGAGTCCCCAGCCAAAGAGCAAGCGACCAAAAAGGTGGCACTCTTCCTCGACTTGGGATAAACTAATAAACTAAAAAAGGCCACACCTGAGCTGACCTTGGCCGCAGTGGTCATTGAAGATGATGAGAAGCTAGCGATGAAGAGTCCCTTCAACGGAGACAACGATCTTCATCAGCTCAACTGAATGCTCAACTAGGAGAGTTTTTAGAACTGAGTGATGAAGAGTCCCAAGCACTATGGGGTGAGATAGATCTGGTAGATAATGCCAAATCCTGTTGTCCTGTCCCTATTGCTATTCCTTGTCCATGGAGTTTGGGACCTAGGCCTCTTCCTCCTTCAGTTAATGAGCAACAAATAATTAGCATTGCTCCTGTTGCATGCGCTTCTCAACCCGCGACACCAACAACCTCACGCCCCTCTACACCAGCTGCTCCTACGCCACCAACAGCCGTTGCATCTTCTCTGCCAGCCACAACTGTCTGAGAGGAGGGTCCTTCTCCTCCCTAGTTCCTTGACTATGGGAATTTGGGGCACAATTACTCACCCCCTTCTCTAGATCCTCGAGGAAGGAGGAGTGTCACTCTTAGTTTCGAAGGGGCGCCATTTGCTGACCAGGGTGGTGGAGCTTACCAACTACCTAAAGCCACTAGCTTCAGAGAAAGATAAGAAGAAGATACACTCCCTTTCTGGGAAGTGCATGTTGAACAACTCCATACGCAATGCGGCAATGGTAACTTCCTTGTTCTATTACTGTTTGTTCTTTGTTTATCAGGTTTAACGAGTTTTCTGACATTGATATACATTTTGTAGTCCACCTTCCTTGCATCTGAGGGCCTTCAGAGATTGATCCTTGATAAATAAGGACTTATGTTCGAACGGGATCAGCTGCGCGCCTTCCGGTGTTGAAGGCAAAGGCTACTGAAGCGGTCGAGCTTGAGGCCCGGTTGCATCAAAGTGAGAAGGAAGTGATGTCCCACAACCAAGAAGTTATTAAGCTACATTCCCAACTTCAAGATTCTAAGGCTAGATGGGATGAGCTTCAAGATGCTGCTCTTGTAGCTGCCAAGTGCGAGTCTTCCTCCGTTCAGCAAGTAAATAACTTGGAGTCAGCATTGAGCTCTAAAACCAAAGAGGCTGCTGCCACCGAGGAGAAGCGGGCCCAGATGGAATATAGGTTTAAGAAGATCAGGGAGAAAAACTGGCTTCACATATCTACAATCTGTGATCTTGATCTTAGCCTTGACGCCACAAGATCCGAGCAGAATGGGGTCCAGGCCGAGCTTGACAAGCTTAAGTCAAAACTTCAGTTCTAAGAAGATTCCCTTGTATTTGAAATGACATATTCTATGTATCATATGAGGAGAAAAACCTTGGAAGAGGCCAAAGCGGGCATCGTTGATATTGATGATGAAATCGCCAAGGCCTGACTACTGGAGTTAATAGCTCGAGAACGTCTCCCAGCTAAGCCTTACACAACTGATTCATCGAGTACCGATTCTGAGTATTCGGGAACTGAGGACAAACCTGAAGAGAATGATGATGAAGTCCCAGGTCCCGCACCAGCGGCTGATCCTCCCACTTCTCCTAGAGGAGGGGGTAGTTGTAGAGACCTATCTCCTTCCCAAGTTCTTCTGGCGATAATGTTTAGATTTTTCCTTTTTTTCTTTTGTTGTTTTCCCTTTGTACTTTTGTACTTATGCCATTTGGTATGTTGATAAATAAAGAAGACTTTCGTTTATGTATTGCGCAAAGTTTATTCTTTTTGCATCGAATTAGATAAGACTTCGGGTGTATTTTTGTCCGATAGCTTTTGGGTTTCAGGCATAAACTCTTCTTGAACCAACCCTTTACTATGAGGGTTTCATAAGAGAGGGCCTTCTTATGTTTATGGTGCTCTTGAAGAGGACGTCTCGTGTCGGCACTGTGAGCACGTGATTTTTGTTTCGCACGACAATCGCTCCAAAAAGAAATAAAAAATAATAATTGGCCCTGCTGTACAATTTTGAATTTCTGTGCGGCACCTTGTTGATTTATTTGTGACTTCGGCCCATTTTTATTTATTTACTTTATTAAAAAATAAAATTCAAAAATATATGTGTCCTGCATAATTCAAACCGTAATCCGGTTGTTAAATAGAAAATCATGAATAGACATCTTCGTCCGTGATTTTATTTTTGTTTAACTTTACTTGTTTGAAATATTTTAGTGTGCAAATAATTGTATTGAGTGTGTATTTAATTTTAATTTGATTTTTTGGCTTAGTTTTGTTTTAAAATAAAAAGGAAATAAATAAATAAAATAAAAAAAGAAAAAAAGAAAAAAAAGGGTCCCTTTATTCTTCCGGACTTGGGCCAATTTTAACAAAATTGGCCCAAACAAACAGCCCAAGACCCAGGCCTGCCCGGTCCAGTCCAGATGGTGCCCAGAGAGTCCAAACGACGTCGTATGGATACAGTTTGATCTGGGCCGTTGATCTCAGATTGATCAACGACCAAGATCACATTTCCTATACCCACGAACAGAACCCGACCCGTTTTCACCCGGACCAACCCAAACCCCTTTTAGTTGAAACGACATCGTTTCCCCGAAGCCTTCAGATCCAGACCGTAGATCTAGATTGATCTAACGGTCGAGGTTCACCCACCCACTAACTATATAAGCCCTTCACCATACCCTGCCCCCCCTAGCTAACACCCCTACCGTCGTCTTCACCGAACCCATCCCCTTCAAACCCTAGCCGCCCCTGCACACCTTCACCAGAAACACGGCGGCCTGAACGTCGGTGACCTCCACTTGAACACCATAGAACCCCCTCGCCACCCTGAACATAGACCTGTTAACAGTTTGGTTCGAATCACCCCCCAGGTCCTCGAATCTTCATTTGAAGATTCGAGTCAAAACTCGATCTAACCCAACCAACCCCAGTTTCATACCAGACACTCCCCGGACCCTCCTCGTGACCAAACCATACTTGGTTTGGTCCGAATCTAACCAGGGAAACACGAATCCCAGATCTAAGTTTTTGAACTCTAGTTTTCCCTGTTCACTGGTTCATACCGGTTCAACCGAAGAGATTAAGGTCTAATGGACTTCAATCAAAGTGTTTCTCATCTGAGAAACACTTCGATTAAAGTCCATTCAGCCTTAAGAAAAGTTTGTCCAAATCCGAGTTCAAACTGTTAAACTTTTCAAGTTTTAAGGTAAGTCTGCTTTCTTTTCCTTTATTTGTTTTTAGTCCATGTGATTTGTTTTAAAAGACTGTTCATATTTGTTTTAATTTTATCAACTTTTGTTTGTCCACTTTGTTTGAACCTCTGTGTTTGTCTAAATCCCTCTCCTCCTATTCTGATAAGGCATGCATATTGGTTGTATTCCAAATTTGTACTGACTAACTGATTCCTCGAAGTACAATTCTGTTTTAATCAGTATAAGTAGAGTCATGTGTCCCATACTTCTGAATGTCTGATTTTTGGCTACGATTGTGTATGTTAATGCTAATATAGTCGAGTCGACATGAGTCGTCAATTAGTTTCAACTGTCTGAGCATAGTAAATCGATTTGCTTCTGTTGAACATTTGTTGAATCAATTAAGAACCAATTTTGTTTACTTATAGCTGCTGATTTGGATCAGTAATGTAAAAGGGATGTTTGGTTTAAATGCTGAATTGGAGGGCATGTGCACTCTTGCACAACATTTGCACTGGTGCACAGCATGTGCATTAGTGCACCTCATGTGCTTTGTGCACAGCCTGTGGCCTGCATAAAGGCCTTTGTTAAGTTTTAAACAATTTGACAGCATATGCTGTCAGATACATTCCACTGCCCATACTTGGCTTTAGTTTAAAGAAGTATTTAAACCTTTTAAAAGTGAAATCTGCCAGGGAATGTTGATGGGGTTTAATACTTAATTAGCTAAAGTTGGAATTGAAAATGGAAAGCACATGGGAGGGGTATTTGATTAATCCAACATGCTGATAAAGGGCTGAGGTTTAGGCTTATAAAAGAGGATTAGAGTTTAGAGACATAGACAGACAGACATAGAGAGATCTGATAGACAAGGAGAGATACAGAATTAGGAGATAGACATATACAGAATTAGAGGGGAGAAAGAAAATACAGAGACTGTGAGGAGTTTTTGAAAGAGAGAGCTGAAATACATACAAATAGATACACACAGAGCATATAAGAGAATTGGAAAGAGGGAGGGGAATACACATTGAGAGATAGATATACACACACAAACAGAAAAACTGGGAAAGAACTCTGTTTGATAACACAGACAGACAAAAACTAGAAATTGCATTCTTAGTTGCTGTTTTGATTTCACTGGTCTTGATATGTTGTCCAACACTGATTCCTTCTAAATCCAACTGAGTCTGTTGGTCGTTTGTTGGTCTATTCTGAGATTTGGTCTAGCTGGGATCTAGATTCTACCCCAATTGTTTCATCTGTTGTTGCTGCTGTTACTCTGATTCCTGTTGCTGTTGATCTTCCCTGTTATTCTCCTCCTCTTCTTCTTTGCATTTCAGCCTTCCAGGTACACATTTCGAGTCCCGTATTGATGTAACTAAAACAGTTCGAAAGCATGAAATGAAAAGGTTTGAAGAAGTTCAAGTATTTGTTGTGATATTTATGGTACATTAACGGGTTTGTAAAAAATTTGATTAGTTTACAATTCAATAGTTTGAAAGCACGTACTGGCACTCGACTGGGTTTAGCTCTTTGTGTTTTAGTTTGGTAGTTGTTTGTTAATACGGGGTATGTATACTCCAATCTTATACAATGTTGTTTCTGTTTCATTTAATCTTTTTTTTGGTTCCGTTAGGCAGTACATAGGGTCACGCTCAAAGTCCCATTAGTAACAATGTCCAGTAACTAAATCCTTTAATCTAGTCTAAATAAGTTTGGTTAAGTTCAGCTCAAGAAATGTTCGTATTAAGTGTCATATTTCGTTAGCTCGTATGTGATTCCTTGTCAAATAAAAGCATTGTTCCATTAAAGTATAATGTTTTCTTAACTTTATAGATAATTAATCATAAGAATCCGGATCAGGCCAAAGCATATAATTGAATTAGCACATACCTTTTCTTCTAGATTTAGAGACAAATGCACTAGAAATATAGTCACTGTAGGATACTCTTCTAAAATAATGAGACGAGCCTCGCCAAATAAAAATGCAAATTGCAGGGCCCTCAACAACTAATCATAATATTTAGAATTCAGGCTAGGCCGTTTAGTGAATCTCATGGCCTTCTCAAAAAATAATAACGCGTTAGACTCTTTAGGCGCGGCTTAATTAAATCATATTCTTAAATTCGGGTGCACATTGATGTGACCCAAATCCAAATCTCAACGAAGTCAAAATGTGTTGACGATCACGGGCGCATTGATTGTGACGTGGTTCGAGATGCATTTTCACGACGTTGCAATTCTATAAAAATAAGTGATAATGATAAAAGCGGTTTAAACTTAATAAAAGCACGTAAGTCATAACATGTATTTAAATCAGATATTTAGCCATTATAACAATTTAAGCGACCGTGCTAGAACCACGGGATTCGAGGGTGCCTAACACCTTCCCTCGGGTCAACAGAATTCCTTACTTAGAATTTCTGGTTCGCAGACTTCATTTGGAAAAGTCGAAAATTTCCTCGATTTGGGATTCAAGATAAACCGGTGACTTGGGACACCAAAAACCAAACCTTTCCCAAGTGGCGACTCTGAATTAAATAAATAATCCCATTTCGAATATTGTCACTTAAATTGGAAAAACCCCGTCCGCGCATCTAACCCCTTCGGGGCCGGGCGCGCAAAAAGGAGGTGTGACAGCTCTGGCGACTCCGCTGGGGAAACGAACCCAGAATCTCTGGTTCAGGGTTCAAGAATTCGAGCTTAGAATAATTGTTATATTTGGCTTTATTATCTGATCTTTATTACATGTTTTGCATAACGTGCTAAATGTTGTCTTTTACCGCTTTGATATTATCTGAACTGTATATAAACTGTGCCGAAACCTTTCTCTTCTTACTTCCGGGGAGAAGCTCGCTGGTCGAGACTCCCTATTCTGTTAGTGTCAATACCTGAAATAAGAAAGAGGTCGGACAAGTTACAAAGCCGGACGATCTCGCGGGTCTCCGGTACGTAGCCCCTCCTCGACTCGAGTTGTCCGCTCGGGTGCACAGTCTAGAACAAATACCCAGGTTACGAACCTAGAATAACTTGACTTCATGCCGGATCCCTAGTAGGAACGCTTATCTGCATCATGTTGCATTTGACTTAGGGGACTCAACACAGGGGTTGGGTCCGTCTAGGACAGGCAGCCTGAAACGAAAAAGACCACCCTGGTGCATCCTATTTGTGTTGTGCATTTATTTGCTTCGGTTCCGCATGTCGACCGGTTCCTAAAAAAGGGGAAAATAGTAGCGTAGGGGAGATAATTACTTATTTTTGGAAAATAAAACCAATGTCCAAGTAGTGTCAAAACCTCGTTGGAATTTTTTTTTTTTTTAAAAAAAAGAATAAAACCAAAAGTTGTCTTTTAGTTTGATTTATTTAAAAAAAAACATATAAAAATTGTTTTTTTTAAGAAAAAAGGAGTATTTATTTTAAAAAAAAATATAAAAAAAAATGGAAAAAATGTGTTGTTTCTTTTGTAGTACCCTTTTTATAAATTCGGACTAATAGTTCAAATATTGCAAAAAAAAAAAAACAAAAAAAAAAAAAATATATTTTTTAGTATTTGTCTTTCTCCAAAAAAAAAATAATAAAAATACTTATTCTTGATTTCTAGGTTTATTTGATTTTCTCTATTCATGATACGCCCGAACTACGCCGGTTTGATTCTCACCGGATGTGAGATACGTAGGCAACCCTCGTCGGGTTCAACCCCATTTTTCTAAATAGCCAAAAATCAGTAAATAAATAAATAAAAGATATGTCAAATTTTTAATAGAGTCGTAAATAAGTCAGGTGACATTGTTTTATCATAAATAGCCGAATGTTCCCGAAAGGGACGCCGGAAGGCTGACTTTGCATAAATAGCCACCTTTGGGTCTTGTTTAGCGTTTTTAGACCCGCACAGCCTTAAAATCTTTGTCTCCGAAGTGTTTAAAGGCCTTGGTCAAAGCTTGATACTCTCTAAAAAAAAAATATATATATATATTTTTGAGTCAGTCAATTTTGTTAAAATCACCTTAATAAATGTGCAGGATGAGCACGATGCAAAATGAACATTTTTCAATAATGACCAAAATCCCTGTCAAGTTACGGCTATGGTGGAATGATCTAGGTGTTGAAGGACAAAATGAGGTTAAGAAATATTTGAAAGGTCTTGTGGGTCTGTTGGAAATCCAGCCTCGGGGAGATATCATAAGAGCTTTGGTTACCTATTGGGACCCGGCGCACAATGTTTTCCATTTCTCTGATTTTGAGCTCACCCCAACTTTGGAAGAAATGGCCGGATACATCGGGAATACTGAACTTCCGTTGAGGGAAAAATACTTGGTCGCCCCAAGAGTCGTCACGGTACATCGGTTCCTGGATTCATTGAAAATACCTAGAACAGTCCACAACCCGGATCTAGCAGCCGGATTCTGTACTCCATGCTTCATATATGATAGATACGGTCACGAGGGGGGATTCAATAATCCAATCAACAAACTGTGCAGCAAAGGAGTTCGTCAGAAGTGGGACGAGCACAGACGGGTGGCGTTCATGATAATGTTCCTGGGTCTTCTGGTATTTCCGAGAAAAGATGGAAACATTGATTTGAAGATATCTGGGGTTCGTCAGCACTTTACTCACGCAAAGTGGCAGTACTCTCGCGCCAATGGTGGTATCTGACATCTTTCGAGCTCTCACAGCTTGTAAAGCTGGGGGAAATTTCTTCGAAGGTTGTAACTTGCTCCTACATATATGGATGACCGAGCACCTCTGCCATCATTCCGGGATGTTGAGCCATGGTTCCCCGGAAAAGACCCGCATAGAAGAATCTTACACGAGAACCGGAGAGATCATTTGGCCCAAAGGAGTCCTGGCATAGACCTCGTTCTTGCAAGCTCTTACTGCCAGCCAAATACAATGGACGTTGGGATGGTTGCCTGTTGATGAGGTCTTATATATGTCGGCGGCTAAAACTCATCTCTTACTGATGGGGCTTAAGAGCATTCAACCTTACGCACCCGGACGAGTTTTGAGACAGTTCGGAAGGTGCCAGACAGTACCTCATGAAGAAGATCTCAGCGCTCAAACAGTTGAGATAAGTCCTAACGGACAATTCCCAGAAGCGAAGATTCGCCAAATCTGGAATGAGGGTCAATATTTGAAATCAGATACTTGCGTGCGGGATCGAGCCAAGGGAGAAACGGCGCCAGGTTACCTTGCATGGTATA
This sequence comes from Nicotiana sylvestris, assembly GCF_000393655.2. Taxonomy (NCBI): domain Eukaryota; kingdom Viridiplantae; phylum Streptophyta; class Magnoliopsida; order Solanales; family Solanaceae; genus Nicotiana; species Nicotiana sylvestris. Next base: position 137,138,961 of record NC_091065.1, on the reverse strand, counting down.
GAAGGGAACTCGAGCATGAAAGGCCAGCTAAGAGACCCCACATCCGGGATTTCACCGAGTCATCGCAAAGGCATTGGGATTGGTTAGCAAAGGAAAGAGGTTATTGTGCCGAAATCAGCAAATTAAAGCAACAAGTAGAAGGCATGAAATACGAGCACAGCGTGCAAAGTTGCTACCGATCTGGGAGAGCGGAACAGGTTAATTCAAGAAAATGAAATGCTCAGAGCCCAGATCAAACAGATAAGGTTGGATGCAGATAGACAACCAAGGCGTCGATCGGACGAGCAGCTGATAAAAGGGCTAAAAGGTGAAATCAGGGAATGGCGAGATGGCTTGGAGAAATCTGAAAACATCATAGCAGAGTTCAAGGCACAGTGGGATACAAGAGCAGATAAGCATCGCAGATACCTGAATCAATTGGAAGGCGACCACGAGAAGACTGTTGCTAAAATAAAGAAAGAGATGGCAGCACTTGAGATCAAAGCAGCTAGTCAGGCCAAGGATTTCCAAATTGAGAGCAGATACTGGTACGACTCGATAGCCCAGATGAAGTTGGAAGTACGGCGATTGAAGCATCAACACGTACAAGATGTTCAAGTCTTCAAGATATGCAGCGATCAGATAAAGCACATGCTTGTAGAGAAGAAGCAAACCAGAGATAGGATCAAAGCCATTGCCCACGCCATCACCAGACGATGTCTAAGATGTGAGAACATGTCCAGTGTTACCTTCCTCTCGGCAGTAATGGTTTATGTCAAGCAGACTATGCACGAGCTAGAGCAACTTGAGAGGGATCTCACGCCTAGGACCGCGGCGAGGCCGAACGATGCCCCGCGGAAACCAATTTTTAAAACCATAATGCATTCATAGGTCAAATCTGTATCTTAGCATCTTCTGCCTGTTTTTCCATTAGGGTGATTTTCAGTCTATTTTGAGTCCAGGTTTATTTTCAAAGTTTGCTCTTTCTTTTGCAAATGTAGCTTGTAATAGAACGTTTCAACAATAAAGAGGTTGTTTCTTTTACGCTCATTCGTGTTTTTCGAACTACGTAATGATCTGATTCACGTAGGCATCGTGATACGTAGGCAATCCTCATCGGATCCGGTCGCATTTCTTTTACTGCAAAATAAAAAAAAACATAAAAGAAAACAAAAGAGAAAAAAAAAGAAAAGAAAAGAAGGGGAAAAACTAATAAGAGGAAAAATGCCGGAATGACGCATGCTCTCGTAGCAGACATATAGTAATCCACTTAACTGTATAGGTGCATCATGCCCAACGTGAGATTAACTATCTGTTATTTGCTGCAAATTAACCGTGCGCTTGTCATTGAGCATTTTTTCCAGGGTTTTTGAAAAGACGGTTGGTTTGGTGAAAGTCTGGCCTCGCACTCATACTTCACGAGGTCAAGGAGAGGTGTTCAACTACCTGTTGTTAGGACCAGAAGCAGTACTCACACTTACTTCACCAGGTCAAAAGGAAGTGTGGAAATGTCTTCGGAAATTCCATTGCAAACAGTCCCCGTCTCTGAGGAGAGCTCAATCTCAGCCGTCCTCACACCTGAATCCGCAACTGCGGAGGAAAATAGAATCCTACGGCTCCGCATGTTGGAAATGCTGGATGACTGGAACAATGGGAAAGAGCCGCCAAGTGTCGTCCCCGGATTCCCTGAATTATTCTCCAGGTCAAGTGGGACTTCTAATGTCCCCATAAATTACCCTGCTACCCCATTTGGTTACCCAGCCACCTCCGCCTTCTCCGCAGGATCACCTTCTGAGCCTCATCCCCGAATGCCGGCCACTGATGCAAGCATGAACATCTTTACTGCATCGCCTTGCCCAGCTACGGCACAGCCTGCCACATACAAGCCAAGCTTTGACTCATCCTCTTTTACATTCCAAGCACCATCGTTCTCAATGGAACCAACCAGGTTCGCTACCAACAATAATCCTCTACCGCCTCAGTGCGAACTCGCACCGGGACAGGATCAGAACCCCAGGATTGCAGAACAAAATGAGATTGCTAAGAGAATGAGAAGCCTTGAACAAAGTTTGAAGAATATGCAAGGGTTGAGCGGACAAAAGAGCGTCTCTTACGCCGACCTGTGCATGTTCCCTCACGTGCACCTGCCAACGGGTTTCAAGACCCCCAAATTCGAGAAATACGATGGGCACGGTGACCCCATTGCACATCTTAAGAAATACTGCAACCAATTGCGGGGAGCCGGCGGAAAAGAAGAACTGCTAATGGCATATTTTGGGGAAAGCTTAGTAGGGATAGCTTCGGAATGGTATATGGATCAGGAAATGTCCCGATGGCATATATGGGATGATCTCGCCAGAGATTTTGTAAAGCAATTCCAGTATAACATCGACATTGCGCCAGACCGAAACTCTCTGTCGAATTTGAAGAAGAAGCCTTCGGAAAGCTTTAGAGAGTATGCTATTAAGTGGCGTGAACAGGCGTCGAGAGTGAAGCCTCCCATGGATGAAGTGGAAATGGTCACTACCTTTCTCCAGGCTCAAGAGTCTGACTATTTCCAAAACATGATGTCGGCCATGGGTAAGCCATTCGCGGAAGCGATCAAGATAGGAGAGATGGTAGAGAATGGGCTGAAAACGGGTCGGATTCTGAGTCAAGCAGCCATAAGGGCAACCTCCCAGGCCGTCCAAAGCGGGTCTGGAGGAACGACAAGGGGGAAGAAGAAGGAAGAAACGGCTATGGCAGCCTCTGAAGCAAGGGAGTATCGTCATCCCAGGCCCCATTTTCCGGAAAGGGCCCCACAACACTACTACCCCCACTCAAATGTGGCATATGCTCATCAACCTTATATGGTCATGAATGCCCAACCTTATAACCATCCACCACAACAAGCCAACCGAGGCCCAGCTCCACCTCCCAGAAATCAGCCTCCTTACCGCAACCACTATAACCCACAACCCCCGCAGAATAACTACCGCCCCCAGGAGCCACCTCGACGGCGGACTTTCACGCCCATCGGTGAACAATACTCTACATTGTTCCCTAAGCTAGTCCAGTTGGGTTTCTTGCAACCAATTCCCCAAACGAGGCAAAACCCAACATCGCCTTCTTACAAAGCCGGAGTCAGATGCGCCTATCATTCAGGGGCCGAGGGACATGATACAAACGACTGCTGGTCATTGAAAAGAGTGGTCGAAAATTTGATAGAGCAGGGGAAAATAGTGCTAAGGGACGAAGAGATCCCAAATGTGACTAACAATCCATTGCCCGCTCACAATAATGGGCCGCTGATCGGCATGATTTGTGAAGACAAAGAGTTCGACCCTGCTTTGAAAGCCATAATTGCCATTGTCGACACGGGGAAGAGGCCTGAAATAGACCAGAAATCAGAAAAGGGGGAAGGGGTCAAGGCTATAAAGAACAAGCCTGAAAAGAAGGTAGAGAAGAAAGTGGTACCTGTAAAAAATGAAGTTCTTTACATACCACGAGGTCGAGCTGAGAAGACGCAGAACTTCGGGATCAAAAAGACAAAACCTATGTACGTACCAAAAGGGGCCTATGTGGTCCGGGGGACGATTCAACCACCTCGGCTGAACGAGCTAGTGGTTATCGGACGCGTGCCACAAAAGCCGATGACCAACCCGTCCACAGTGCCGTGGAATTATCAAAAGACTTTGGTAATGTACAAAGGTAAGGAGGTCATGGAAGAACTTCCAGAAAATACTTTCGTTGGAGGGTACTCAAATACCCAAGAACTGAACAACGCCACACAAAGGCGCTTCCCTCCAAAGGAGCCCGTGAGTGTTGAAGAAGCGGAAGTGTTCTTCCAACAGATGAAGATGCCGGATTACGAAGTGATAGATCAGCTGCGCAAGCACCCTGAGCAAGTATCCATGCTGTCATTATTAATGAGGTCAACCGAGCATCAAAAGATCCTGCTGAAAACCCTGAATGAAGCATATGTACCGGTCGAAACCTCGGTGGAGCAACTAGAGCGGATGACAGAAAGATTCTTCGCCGTCAACCAAATCTCTTTCAACAAGAACGATTTACCCCCGGAAGGAGCAGCACACAACAAGGCCTTGCACTTAACAGTGAAATGCGAGGACTACTATGTCAAGCGGGTAATGCTGGATGGGGGATCAGGTGTTGACATTTGCCCGCTCTCCACGCTACAAAGAATGGAAATTGGGGCAGGAAGAATCCGACCCAACAACGTCTGCGTGAGAGCTTTCGACGGCATCAAGAGAGATACCATGGGAGAAATAGACCTGTTGTTGGTCATAGGACCAGTCGAATTTCGAGTAACCTTCCAGGTGATCGACATGGACACATCCTACAATTTCCTCCTTGGCAGACCTTGGATCCATGCGGCAGGAGCCGTGCCTTCCACTCTTCACCAGATGGTGAAATTCGAGTACGAAGACCAAGAAATCGTGGTCCATGGGGAAGACGAACATGCCATTTACCGGGACCCATCCATCCCGTATCTTGAACCGAGAGAAGGGAGCGAACATACGGTCTATCAAGCTTTCGAGGTGGTACTGGCAGAGCAGCACGAAGAGGGAGTACCTTGCCCCCAGCCTTTCTTGTCTAACGCTTCGGTCATGGTGGCCAAAGAGATGATCCGGCACGGATTTAGGCCAGGGAAGGGACTTGGACGAACCCTTCAGGGAATAACAGAACCCATTACTTTACCAGTCGTCAAGAAACCTTTTGGACTAGGTTTCGAACCTACTCCAGCAGACGAAAAATGGGCAAAGAAAAGGAGAAATGAGGGCTGGAAGTTGCCTCAACCACTGCCGGATTTATATGCGACTTTCGTCAGGCCAAGGTACGCTGAAAAAGAAGATGATGAGGTCTTCACAGCTGAGGAAATCGAGGAAATATGTGGGGCTATGAGAGAAATGCTCTACGAGGTCCACATGGTTCAACCAGGTGAAGACACAAGCACTGCTAAGATGCTGTACATGGGACCGAACGTCCAACTTCAAAACTGGGAGGCCACGCCATTCCCGACTAGACGGAAGTCCGGGTAGACCTGCCCTGCCACCTTTCCTGTATCACAAGTTATCTCCGGGATATAACTTGAACGTTTTTCTTCTTTTCAATTGTTGTTTTGAATTCCTAGTTGTAAACATTGTTGTCTTCCAACTTTCCAAAGAAAATATATAAAAATACAAAAAAAAAAAAATCAATCATTGCTTTCCTATTCTTTCTTTTGTTCTGATTTTTATTAGTTTTCCTTTTATCTTTCTTTTCAGTCCTAATAATGCGGCTTTAAATATGACATGCTTGCGGACTTCACGCCCAGACCACAATGAGCTATTTAACTGCGAATTAATGAACCCAGAACCAGAATATGATGCGGAAGAGGCTTTTAGGGAGATAAACCGAGAGTTGGAATATTTCGAGAATAAACCTAAGCCAAATCTGAATGACACTGAACCGGTAAATTTAGGAACCCCGGAAGAAATCCGGGAGACCAAGATAAGCATTCACACGGACAAGAAAACGCGAGAGGCGATAATTCAACTTCTTTTTGAATTCAAAGATGTGTTTGCTTGGTCGTATGATGACATGCCGGGACTAGGTGTTGATCTGGTGGTTCATAAATTGCCGATTCATCCTGACTGTCCTCCGGTTCAACAAAAGCAACGAAAGTTCAAAATTGAGGTCAGTGACAAGATTAAAGAGGAGATCACCAAACAACTAAAAACGGGAGTGATTCGGGTAGTCCAATATACAACATGGTTGGCGAATGTGGTTCCAGTACCAAAAAAGGACGGGAAAACTCGAGTATGTGTAGATTACCGAGATTTGAACAGAGCAAGTCCTAAGGATAATTTCCCGCTGCCCAATATCCACATCCTTGTTGATAATTGCGCCAAGCACGAAATACAGTCTTTTGTAGATTGTTATGCCGGGTATCATCAGGTGCTGATGGATGAGGAAGACGCCGAGAAAACTGCTTTCACCACGCCTTGGGGCACCTACTGTTATCGGGTCATGCCATTTGGTCTAAAGAATGCTGGGGCTACTTACATGAGGGCCATGACCGCCATTTTCCATGACATGATGCATCAGGAAATAGAGGTGTACGTGGACGATGTGATAGTCAAGTCTAGGACGCAGGATAACCACATCCAAGACTTGAGGAAATTCTTCGAGAGGCTAAGGAAGTATGACTTGAAGCTAAATCCAGCCAAATGCGCTTTCGGAGTTCCGTCGGGCAAACTTTTGGGTTTCATCGTAAGCAGGAGAGGTATCGAGCTAGATCCAACTAAGATAAAATCCATCAGAGATTTGCCTCCTCCAAGAACAAAGAAAGACGTGATGAGTCTGTTGGGCAGGTTGAACTACATCAGTCGGTTTATTGCCCAGCTGACAAGCACGTGTGAACCCATATTCAAGCTGTTAAGGAAAGATGCGGCGATTAAGTGGACAACAGAGTGTCAAGAAGCCTTTGATAAAGTCAAAGAATACCTTTCGAATCCCCCAGTCTTGGTCCCTCCAGAACCGGGAAGGCCACTTTTCTTGTATCTGACAGTCTTAGAGAACTCTTTCGGCTGTGTCCTCGGGCAACACGACGTAACCGGAAAGAAGGAGCAAGCAATCTACTACCTGAGCAAGAAATTCACCGGCTACGAGGCCAAATACACACTGTTGGAAAGGACATGTTGCGCTCTCACATGGGTTGCTCAAAAGCTGAGGCATTATCTCCAAGCCCACACTACGTTCCTCATAAGCAGGTTGGATCCCTTGAAGTATATATTTCAGAAACCAATGCCTACTGGGAGACTGGCTAAATGGCAAATCTTGCTTACGGAATTCGACATAGTTTATGTCACCCGCACGGCAATGAAAGCCCAGGCGTTAGCAGATCATTTGGCCAAAAACCCGGTCGATGAGGAATACCAGCCATTGGATACCTACTTTCCAGATGAAGAGGTAAACACCGTAGAGTTGATCTCGGAGGAAGCTCATGTATGGAAGATGTTCTTCGACGGAGCCGTGAACGCCAAGGGTGTAGGGATTGGGGCGATTTTGATCTCGCCTTCCGGTCAGCATTATCCCGCCACAGCTAGACTTCGTTTCTTCTGCCCAAATAATATAGCTGAGTATGAAGCCTGCATTATGGGCATGCATATGGCAATCGATCAGGATGTTGAAGACTTACTGATTATGGGAGATTCTGACCTGATCATCCGGCAAGTCCAAGGTGAATGGGAAACTCGGGATGTCAAACTTATCCCATACCGACAACATGTGGAGGACCTCAGCAAGCGCTTTACCTCAATAGAGTTCAGGTATATTCCGAGGTGTCACAATGAACTGGCAGATGCACTTGCTACTCTGGCTTCTATGCTACCCTACCCGGGCAACGCCCACGTCGATCCTTTGGAAATCCAAATCAAGGAAAGACACGGTTACTGCAGTGTAATCGAGGCGGGATCAAATACGCAGCCTTGGTACCATGACATCAAGAGGTTCTTAAAGACGCAAGAATACCCCGAGCACGCTACTGGAGATCAAAAGAGGACCATTAGGCGACATGCAAGTGGTTTCTTTCTGAGCGGTGAATTGTTATATAAGAGAACTCCGGACCTCAATCTCTTAAGATGTGTCGATATCGAGGAAGCGAGAAAGATCATGCACGAAGTACACGCAGGTGTGTGCGGACCTCACATGAACGGGTATGTCTTAGCGAAGAAGATCCTTAGAGCGGGTTATTACTGGATGACCATGGAAAAGGATTGCTTTAGCTTTGTCCGGAAGTGTCATCAGTGTCAGGTGCACGGTAATTTGATTCATGCACCTCCCACGGAACTGCATCCCATGTCCGCACCTTGGCCATTTGTCGCTTGGGGCATGGACGTCATTGGACCAATTGAACCAAAGGCTTCGAATGGACACAGGTTTATACTGGTTGCCATCGATTACTTCACAAAATGGGTAGAAGCCGTCACTCTCAAGTCGGTCACTAAGAAAGCTGTGGTAGATTTTGTACACTCAAATCTTATCTGTCGCTTCGGTATTCCTGCGACTATCATTACAGATAATGCAGCAAACTTGAACAGTCACTTGATGGGAGATGTGTGCGAGCAATTCAAGATAACACACAGGAATTCCACTCCTTATCGGCCAAAAGCCAATGGTGCTGTGGAAGCTGCAAATAAAAACATCAAGAAGATTTTGAGGAAAACAATACAAAGTTCCCGACAGTGGCATGAGCAGTTACCTTTTGCATTATTGGGGTACCGCACTACGGTACGCACATCGGTGGGAGCGACTCCTTATCTTTTGGTTTATGGGACCGAGGCCGTAATACCGGCAGAGGTAGAGATTCCTTCACTTCGAATCATTGTCGAAGCAGAAATCGAGGACAGCGAGTGGGTTAAGACTCGGTTAGAGCAATTGACGTTGATTGACGAAAAGCGGATGGCTGCAGTGTGTCACGGACAGTGATACCAACGAAGGATGGCCCGTGCTTACAACAAGAAAGTCCGACCCCGGAATTTCGAAGTAGGTCAGCTGGTACTAAGGCGTATTTTGCCGCATCATGAAGAAGCAAAAGGAAAGTTTGCCCCAAATTGGAGAGGCCCATACATCGTAAGGAAGATATTGCCGAGAGGAGCATTGTATTTGGGTGATATCGAAGGAAATGACCCCGACACAGCAGTAAATGCAGATGCAGTCAAGAGATACTACGTCTAGATCATACTCCAAGTGGTCCTGACACGATTGAAAATGGCGAAGGTTTTATTCCCCACTACTCCCCAAACACTACCCAATTCTCTCTACCAACTTTTGAGCCGCTTACAAAACAAAAAAGAAAATAAAAAAAAACAAAAAAAAAAAAAACAAAACAAAAAAAAAGAAAACAAAACAAAACATTGATTGAGGCCTGAACTACGTTTGACTTGATTCCAAAAGGATACGTAGGTAGCCTCTCCCTTAGGTTCAGTCACACCAACAATAAAATCCCATTCACCCTGAAATTGAAAACCGGGGCACGTCGAGCAGTTGAGAAGTTAGTATCACTACCTCTCTTTACCAAGCACAAGCCTTCAAATCAATTGCCAAATATGGTGGGGAATCAATAATCGTCACAAATAAAGACCAGCACACTCTGAATTGAGAAAGATAAAATGAGAGAGTCTCGGCGGTGAAAACCTTCGGGCACCACGAGGCGACGGGAGTAGAGAAACCAAAATGAGAGAGCTTGTTTAGTAAAAACTCGCAAAGAGTGCTATCAAGCGATGACAAGAAGAGAAATGAGAGAGGTCAGCCAGCGAAAACCCGCAAAGGGCGCTGTTGACCGAAAAAGAATGACGCCATCCCAAGAAAGTTTCGGCAGAGTGCCACCAGTTTGGAATCACAGATCCGTTCTGGTTCAGGAAAACGCAAGCTCTTAGAAGGTCAGACGTCCAGTCCAAAAGGCATGTCATGTCATTTAAAGCCAGCGTTATCTTCCTCAGATAAGTTTTTCTCATCCCGAAAAGGGTACTCCTTTTTCTGATTTGTTTTCCCCTTTCTTTGTTTCTTTTCGAATCCCTTTCGCATTTTAACCCCGAGTTCAGGACACACCGGAAAGGACAGGTGGCAGGTTTGTTTGCACGGAATCCCGTCTCATGAAGGAAAGCGCCTCATCTCGTTGATATGATTACCCAAGCATGATGAATCATGACGTTTGATGGTGTTCCGGAGTAAAGGAAAAAGAGAGAAATCTTGAAATCTTCCCCAGCAAGTCCACCTTCGGACAAATCCCCACAGAGTCTCCCCCTGTACAAAACCCCACAGAGTCTCTCTTTTTGTACAATCTCCCACAAAGTATCCCCAGTAAAAAAAAAAAAAATCCCCGTTGGAATTTCATCAGCACATCCCCAGCGAGTTCTTTTGTAAATATTCCCCAACAAGCTTACCCCAACAAACCCTGGGAAACCCGTTTTGCAACAAAAACCCGGCATACCCCATTGTACAGAATCCGCACAAAGAATCCACTTTGTAAATATTCCCCCCACATAGCTTCCTCTTGTACAAGTTCCCACAGAACACCTCCAATAAAATCCCCGTTGAGAACCTTCAATCAAAACGGGATAAAAAGAAAAAAAAAGGCCTTACGAGGCAAATCATCACAGAATCCGGAAATACAAGCCTGAGCAGTCTAAAGGTTTCGCCATTCAATTCGAATCAATGGCGGGACTTCGCAACAGAAGCAAAGACACAACGAAGCAATTGGGAACGATCAAGGTCACCAAACCGACCGTCATTTTCGAACTAACAATTGTTCTTTGTCTTAGAAGTTGAAACAGGTGTTAATCCAAGACAACCGTGCAAGAAGCAGGTGTCACCCAAAGAAGAAGGTACACGGGTACAAGAAACATTTTGGCAATAAGGAATTCGCTCAAAAGGTAAGTTCCCGCAAAACTCCCTTTTATCTTCTATTAAAACAAGAAAACTCAAAAATTGATCGTGTAGTATTCTCGAGCTTTATCCCCAACCAATCAGCATTAGGGTTTTAAACCCTGAACTGAATTTTCCTTTTAGTCAGCATTAGGGTTTTAAACCCTAAACTGAACTTTTTCTTTTCAGCCAGCATTAAAGTTTTAAACTCTAAACTGAGCTTTTCCATGCAATCAGCGTTAGGGTTTTAAACCCTAAACTGAATTTTCCTTTTAGTCAGCATTAGGGTTTTAAACCCTAAACTGAACTTTCCCCTTTCAGCCAGCATTAGAGTTTTAAACTCTAAACTGAGCTTTTCCATGCAATCAACATTAGGGTTTTAAACCCTAAACTGAATTTTCCTTTCAGTCAGCATTAGGGTTTTAAACCCTGAACTGAACATTTTTCTTTTAGCCAGCATTAGAGTTTTAAACTCTAAACTGAGCTTTTCCATGCAATCAGCATTAGGGTTTTAAACCCTAAACTGAATTTTCCTTTCAGTCAGCATTAGGGTTTTAAACCCTGAACTGAACTTTTTTCTTTTAGCCAGCATTAGGGTTTTAAACCCTAAACTGAGCTTTTCCATGCAATCAACATTAGGGTTTTAAACCCTAAACTAAATTTTCCTTTTAGTCAGCATTAGGGTTTTAAACCCTAAACTGAACTTTTTCCTTTCAGCCAGCATTAGGGTTTTAAACCCTAAACTGAACTTTTCCATGCAATCAGCATTAGGGTTTTAAACCCTAAACTGAATTTTCCTTTTAGTCAGCATTAGGGTTTTAAACCCTAAACTGAACTTCTTCCTTTTCAGCCAGCATTAGAGTTTTAAACTCTAAACTGAGCTTTTCCATGCAATCAGCATTAGGGTTTTAAACCCTAAACTGAATTTTCCTTTTAGTCAGCATTAGGGTTTTAAACCCTAAACTGAACTTTTTCCTTTCAGCCAGCATTAGAGTTTTAAACTCTAAACTGAGCTTTTCCATGCAATCAGCATTAGGGTTTTAAACCCTAAACTGAATTTTCCTTTTAGTCAGCATTAGGGTTTTAAACCCTAAACTGAACTTTTTCCTTTCAGCCAGCATTAGAGTTTTAAACTCTAAACTGAGCTTTTCCATGCAATCAGCATTAGGGTTTTAAACCCTAAACTGAATTTTCCTTTTAGTCAGCATTAGGGTTTTAAACCCTAAACTGAACTTTTCCCTTTCAGCCAGCATTAGAGTTTTAAACTCTAAACTGAGCATGCATATCCTCTTTCATCAATTTTATGAACTTCCTGGTGAATAATTAACGAAATTTTCCTAGTGAAACTGGGGCAGAAAATTTCGTTCGTTTGTTTGTTTTCTCCCGCAGGTCTAACCTCGAGCCACACGGATCGAAATGACCTACGAGATGAGTCTCAACTCAAAATCAAAGAAGAAAAAGAGATGTCCCAAGATTCGGATTAAATGGAAGGAAGATTGACTCCAACATTTGATTAAGGTCCTGAACCCTGCCAATCGCGTCTCACTCAGTATCCCAGAGATTAAACAAGTCGCCGCAACTCGCAAGCATCAAGATTCAGATCGGAGTCTACAAGCAGAATCAGCTAAGACCCAAGATCAAGTCGTAAAAGAATCATAGATAGGAATCTTGTAACTAGCAGTTGACATACACATAAGTAGTTAGCTCAGTTTCCAATTTCCATTTGGTTGTAATAAGGCGGTCAGTAACGTAGCAGTGACAACAGCAGCAGCAGTAGCAGCAAGCATTGCAATCCCATGTTAGTCCCAGCTACCAAAACCTCCCGAACTACATTGACCTGATTCCTGTTTAGCCCAGGATATGTAGGAAATCTTTGAAGCAAGATTCGGTCAGATCTTTCAAAAAAAATGCTTCATACGGAGTGGTCTATAGGCAAAAATCGCTCATACACGCTCACTTTATCTTTGCACGAAAACCCTTCGTGTTTCCGAACAAAGAGGGGCAGCTGTGAGCACGTGATTTTTGTTTCGCACGACAATCGCTCCAAAAAGAAATAAAAAATAATAATTGGCCCTGCTGTACAATTTTGAATTTCTGTGCGGCACCTTGTTGATTTATTTGTGACTTCGGCCCATTTTTATTTATTTACTTTATTAAAAAATAAAATTCAAAAATATATGTGTCCTGCATAATTCAAACCGTAATCCGGTCGTTAAATAGAAAATCATGAATAGGCATCTTCGTCCGTGATTTTATTTTTGTTTAACTTTACTTGTTTGAAATATTTTAGTGTGCAAATAATTGTATTGAGTGTGTATTTAATTTTAATTTGATTTTTTGGCTTAGTTTTGTTTTAAAATAAAAAGGAAATAAATAAATAAAATAAAAAAAGAAAAAAAGAAAAAAAAGGGTCCCTTTATTCTTCCGGACTTGGGCCAATTTTAACAAAATTGGCCCAAACAAACAGCCCAAGACCCAGGCCTGCCCGGTCCAGTCCAGATGGTGCCCAGAGAGTCCAAACGACGTCGTATGGATACAGTTTGATCTGGGCCGTTGATCTCAGATTGATCAACGGCCAAGATCACATTTCCTATACCCACGAACAGAACCCGACCCGTTTCCACCCGGACCAACCCAAACCCCCTTTAGTTGAAACGACATCGTTTCCCCGAGGCCTTTAGATCCAAGCCATTGATTCCAGTTAATCCAACGGTCGAGGTTCACCCACCCACTAACTATATAAGCCCTTCACCATACCCTGCCCCCCCTAGATAACACCCCTGCCTTCGTCTTCATCGAACCCATCCCCTTCAAACCCTAGCCGCCCCTGCACACCTTCACCAAAAACCCGGCGGCCTGAACGCCGGTGACCTCCACTTGAACACCATAGAACCCCCTCGCCACCCTGAACATAGACCTGTTAACAGTTTGGTTCGAATCACCCCCCAGGTCCTCGAATCTTCATTTGAAGATTCGAGTCAAAACTCGATCTAACCCAACCAACCCCAGTTTCATACCAGACACTCCCCGGACCCTCCTCGTGACCAAACCATACTTGGTTTGGTCCGAATCTAACCAGGGAAACACGAATCCCAGATCTAAGTTTTTGAACTCTAGTTTTCCCTGTTCACTGGTTCATACCGGTTCAACCGAAGAGATTAAGGTCTAATGGACTTCAATCAAAGTGTTTCTCATCTGAGAAACACTTCGATTAAAGTCCATTCAGCCTTAAGAAAAGTTTGTCCAAATCCGAGTTCAAACTGTTAAACTTTTCAAGTTTTAAGGTAAGTCTGCTTTCTTTTCCTTTATTTGTTTTTAGTCTGTGTGATTTGTTTTAAAAGACTGTTCATATTTGTTTTAATTTTATCAACTTTTATTTGTCCACTTTGTTTGAACCTCTGTGTTTGTCTGAATCCCTCTCCTCCTATTCTGATAAGGCATGCATATTGGTTGTATTCCAAATTTGTACTGACTAACTGATTCCTCGAAGTACAATTCTGTTTTAATCAGTATAAGTCGAGTCATGTGTCCCATACTTCTGAATGTCTGATTTTTGGCTACGATTGTGTATGTTAATGCTAATATAGTCGAGTCGACATGAGTCGTCAATTAGTTTCAACTGTCTGAGCATAGTAAATCGATTTGCTTCTGTTGAACATTTGTTGAATCAATTAAGAACCAATTTTGTTTACTTATAGCTGCTGATTTGGATCAGTAATGTAAAAGGGATGTTTGGTTTAAATGCTGAATTGAAGGGCATGTGCACTCTTGCACAGCATTGTGCACTCGTGCACAGCATGTGCATTAGTGCACCTCATGTGCTTTGTGCACAGCCTGTGGCCTGCATAAAGGCCTTTGTTAAGTTTTAAACAATTTGACAGCATATGCTGTCAGATACATTCCACTGCCCATACTTGGCTTTAGTTTAAAGAAGTATTTAAACCTTTTAAAAGTGAAATCTGCCAGGGAATGTTGATGGGGTTTAATACTTAATTAGCTAAAGTTGGAATTGAAAATGGAAAGCACATGGGAGGGGTATTTGATTAATCCAACAGGCTGATAAAGGGCTGAGGTTTAGGCTTATAAAAGAGGATTAGAGTTTAGAGACATAAACAGACAGACATAGAGAGATCTGATAGACAAGGAGAGATACAGAATTAGGAGATAGACATATACAGAATTAGAGGGGAGAAAGAAAATACAGAGACTGTGAGGAGTTTTTGAAAGAGAGAGCTGAAATACATACAAATAGATACACACAGAGCATATAAGAGAATTGGAAAGAGGGAGGGGAATACACATTGAGAGATAGATATACACACACAAACAAGAAAAACTGGGAAAGAACTCTGTTTGATAACACAGACAGACAAAAACTAGAAATTGCATTCTTAGTTGCTGTTTTGATTTCACTGGTCTTGATATGTTGTCCAACACTGATTCCTTCTAAATCCAACTGAGTCTGTTGGTCGTTTGTTGGTCTATTCTGAGATTTGGTCTAGCTGGGATCTAGATTCTACCCCAATTGTTTCATCTGTTGTTGCTGCTGTTACTCTGATTCCTGTTGCTGCTGATCTTCCCTGTTATTCTCCTCTTCTTCTTTGCATTTCAGCCTTCCAGGTACACATTTCGAGTCCCGTATTGATGTAACTAAAACAGTTCGAAAGCATGAAATGAAAAGGTTTGAAGAAGTTCAAGTATTTGTTGTGATATTTATGGTACATTAACGGGTTTGTAAAAAATTTGATTAGTTTACAATTCAATAGTTTGAAAGCACGTACTGGCACTCGACTGGGTTTAGCTCTTTGTGTTTTAGTTTGGTAGTTGTTTGTTAATACGGGGTATGTATACTCCAATCTTATACAATGTTGTTTCTGTTTCATTTAATCTTTTTTTTGGTTCCGTTAGGCAGTACATAGGGTCACGCTCAAAGTCCCATTAGTAACAATGTCCAGTAACTAAATCCTTTAATCTAGTCTAAATAAGTTTGGTTAAGTTCAGCTCAAGAAATGTTCGTATTAAGTGTCATATTTCGTTAGCTCGTATGTGATTCCTTGTCAAATAAAAGCATTGTTCCATTAAAGTATAATGTTTTCTTAACTTTATAGATAATTAATCATAAGAATCCGGATCAAGCCAAAGCATATAATTGAATTAGCACATACCTTTTCTTCTAGATTTAGAGACAAATGCACTAGAAATATAGTCACTGTAGGATACTCTTCTAAAATAATGAGACGAGCCTCGCCAAATAAAAATGCAAATTGCAGGGCCCTCAACAACTAATCATAATATATAGAATTCAGGCTAGGCCGTTTAGTGAATCTCATGGCCTTCTCAAAAAATAATAACGCGTTAGACTCTTTAGGCGCGGCTTAATTAAATCATATTCTTAAATTCGGGTGCACATTGATGTGACCCAAATCCAAATCTCAACGAAGTCAAAATGTGTTGACGATCACGGGCGCATTGATTGTGACGTGGTTCGAGATGCATTTTCACGACGTTGCAATTCTATAAAAATAAGTGATAATGATAAAAGCGGTTTAAACTTAATAAAAGCACGTAAGTCATAACATGTATTTAAATCAGATATTTAGCCATTATAACAATTTAAGCGACCGTGCTAGAACCACGGGATTCGAGGGTGCCTAACACCTTCCCTCGGGTCAACAGAATTCCTTACTTAGAATTTCTGGTTCGCAGACTTCATTTGGAAAAGTCGAAAATTTCCTCGATTTGGGATTCAAGATAAACCGGTGACTTGGGACACCAAAAACCAAACCTTTCCCAAGTGGCGACTCTGAATTAAATAAATAATCCCATTTCGAATATTGTCACTTAAATTGGAAAAACCCCGTCCGCGCATCTAACCCCTTCGGGGCCGGGCGCGCAAAAAGGAGGTGTGACAGGCACAAGCATTTGATGTTTTCTACTTGCTTTCAAATGATAAAATGAAATCATTATTTGGACAAGAAACAAAATATAAACAAAAGGACTTTATTTTATTCTTTGCATATTTAAAAGTACATAAGCATTCGATTTTTGAAGAAAAGAAATTACCAATACATGTGGCTAGCTTGTACAACTTGTTTCTATGGGGCTGGACATGCAGTCCCCTGTCCCGATGAGACATTGTTGTTTTTGGGTCTCGTAGTCTCTATTTTCATGGCATCCTTGCTGTCGTATCCAATGCTATCCCCCTAGTGTTCGAATGCGAAGTATGCGAATTGTAACATTGGAGGTCTTGTTTTCTTGGTTATGAATGGTTGAATAACCTTTGGTTCGATGGTAAGCTTTACTTCCCATTAGGAACTTGCCAACGAGCCAAATAATAGTTAACCATCCCGTAGTGGTATAATATTTCAATTCTTTGTCGTTTAAAGGTCTTAACTTTACTGATGACATTTCCTCTGTAGTACGTTTTTCGTTGCTGCCTTGTTAACAACCTTGCCAGAAAATACTTGATTGGGACAAAAACTGGTGAAGGGAAAAGAACTGCAGCACATACTTTCAGTATAGGTAGGATCCATCGACAGTAATACCTTTTGAGGTGAGCCACATTCCAATTGCTGGGTAATTTGACTCCATCTTGATTTTCTAGCTCATATGATCCTTTACCAGTGACAGCTGAAATCCGGTAGGGTCCTTCCAACTTCGGACCCAGCTTCTCAGCGTTGATTTTATGAGTGTTTTGAGTTACTTTCCTCAAAACCAAGTCTCCTACTTTAAAGTAGCAGAGATTGGCCCTCCGATTATAGTATATTTCCATCCTTTGCTTCTTAGCTGCAATCCTCACGTGCGCCAAGTCCTTGCATTCAGTGAACATTTTGAGCTTTACCAACAATGTCTCATTATATGCTTCTTCATATATTAAGGAGAACCGTAAGGTTGGTTCTCCTACTTCCACCAGGATCAGAGCTTTTTTGCCGTATACGAGAGAGAAATGTGTCTCTCACGTGCTTGATTTAGCCATCATACGGTATGCCCATAGCATGCTCGATAACTCTTCGGGCCACTTGCCTTTAGACACTTCTAACCTCTTTTTGAGGTTTTAAATAATCAACTTATTGGTCGATTCCGCCTGCCCATTAGCACTCAGATAGTAGGGTGAGGATGTAATCCTTTTGATTTTTAGGTGTTCAAGAAATTTTGTGACTTTAGAGCCTATGAACTGTGGTCTGTTATCACATACCATCTCCTTCGACAGTCTGAACTAGCAAATTATGTATTCCCATAGGAAGTCAATCACTTCACGCTCACCAAAATTTTGGTAAGGCCATGCTTCAGGCTAATTCATGAAGTAATCGGTTAAATTAAAAGGAATCTTACCTTTTCGTGGCCCGGTGGCAACAACCCAACTATATCCATCCTCCATTTCATGAATGGACATGGGGATAGTACCGAATGCAAGAGTTCCGTCGGTTGGTACACCAATTTTGCATGGCGCAGACATTTGTCGCATTTCGAAACGAACATCTTTGCGTCGTGTTCATTTCGGCACCAGTAGTATCCTGCCCTAACAAGCTTTAGCACCAACAAATTTGCACATGAATGGTTCTCGCAAATTCTATTATTGACTTTTCTCATCATGTAGTCCGCTTTCGAGGCTCCTAAAAATTGGTCTAATGAGCTTTGGAATGACCGCCTATATAATTGTCAACCCAAGAGCCTATAGCAAGCTGCTTTGGTACATAGTGCCTGGGACGCCTTCGGATCTTCGCATAGCTTGCCATGCCGAAGATAATCGATGAACTCATTCCTCCAGTCCCAAGCCAAGTTGGTTGTCTTTACTTCACGATAGTCGTCCACATCTAGTACCGAATGCATAAGTTGAACGATAGTACCAGAGTCAGATTCTTTCATTTTTGTGTACAACCCCAAATTGGCCAATGCATCTGCTTCTACGTTCTCTTCTCTCGGGATGTGCATGATCGACCACTCTCTGAATCATGCAAGCAATCTTTTAACTAATAACGTACTATTGCATGCGTTCCTCCTTCGTGTCAAAAATCTCATACACTTGGTTTACTACCACATCGAGTCCTACAACCAAAGCCTCATACTTGGCTTCATTGTTAGTTAACAAAATAGTTTTTGTGGCCTGCCTTAGGGTTTCCCCTGAAAGTGTGATTAGGACCACCCCGAACTGGACCTTTTACATTGGAAGCTCCAAAACTTGTGATTTGATAGCAGTCCTAAGGTTGTATTCAATATCGAGCTCCCTAATTTTGACTTCCCACTTGGCCAACCGACTTATAACTCAGGCTTGTGAAGCATATTTCGCAAAGTGAAGGTTGTTTCAACCGCTATTGACTAACACTGAAAATAAGGCCCATGCTTTTTAGAGGCGACTACGATAGCTGAGACCAGTTTTTCGAGTTGCGTATAATGAGTCTCCGGTCCTAACAAAATTTTGCTAACATAATAGAGAGTAAATTGCGTACCTTCGTCCTCCCGGACTAGAACAACACTTACCGCTACCTCCGAGACCGCTAAGTATATTAGCAATTGTTCACCTTCCCCTAACTTTGATAGCAGTGAGGGCTCGATAAATAACGTTTCCGGTCTTTCAAGGCCTAGTGACATTCTTGGGTCCATTCGAAATTGTTCTTCTTCTTCAGAAGTGAGAAGAAGTGATGACATTTTTCTGAGGATGGGGAGATTAACCTGCTTAAAATGGCCAATCTTTCGGTTAGCCTCTATATTTGTTTTACAATTGTTAGTTGGTCCAGAATGTCCTCTATGGCATTGATCTTATCAGGATTTACCTCGATCCCCCTTTGTGAAAGCAAGAAACATAAGAACATAGCGGAGCCAACCACGAACGAGCATTTTTTCGAGTTGAGCTTCATGTTGTGCTTCCTCAAGATATCAAAAGTTTCTTGGAGGTGCTTTAAATGATCACATGTATTCAAAGACATTACCAAAATATCATCTATATACACTTCCATTTTTTTACCATATTGTTTTTCGAACATCTTGTTCATGAGCCTCTGATAAGTGGCTTCGACATTTTTAAGCCTGAAGGGGATCACATTATAATAACATGTGCCGAAGTTTGTTATGAACAAATTTTATTACTGATCCTCTGGGTTCATCTTGATTTGATTGTACCTGGAATAGGCATCGAGGAAACACATTAATTTGTGCTCGGTTGTTGCGGGCATGCCTTATTCACGTCTTTATAATCTATGCACATTCGAAACTTGTTATCTGTTTTCGGAACCACAACTACATTAGCTAACCATTTTGGATACTTTACCTCCCGAATTGAACAAATGTCAAATAGTCGAGTTACCTCTTCCTTAACAAACTTGTTTCTGACCTCGACTATCGAGTGTTTTTATTGCCTTACCAGAGGTACGCTCTAGTCCAAGCGTAACTTAAGCACGACCACCTCTAGTGGGATACCTGTCATATCCGAGTGCGACCATGCAAAATAATCAATGTTAGCTTTAAGGAAATTAATAAATCTTGATCGAAGTTTGGGATTGAGTCATAATCACAAGTTCTCACGACCCAAAATCCAACTAGTCGTGATGGAACCTAACCCAACTCGCTAGGTAAGCCAATTAACAACTATAGAATTTAATGAGATTTATTGAGACAAATAAATTATAAACTAACTGGACCTTTATACATTTTCCAAGGACTTGTAGTACAAATCATGAGCTTCTAAGATTTAGAATTTAAAAGGCTGGTATGAAATAAAGTACATCATCTATTGGGAATATACATGAACAGATTAAAATTATAAAGCTACCAAGGTCAAGAGGTAGCTATGACCAGAATGCAGGTACATGTTCAAGTCCATCTTTTGCCGTACACAACAACATCAACATCCAACATCTGCACACAAGGTGCAGAAGTGTTGTATGAGTACAACTGACCCATGCACTCAATAAGTAACAAACCTAACCTTAGGTTGAAAGTAGTGATGAGCTGGAACAAAGGTCACAGTCAAACACCAATGGCCAACAATAGTTCATAACAACATAATAAAAGTGATAAAAGAAGTAACTCAGAGATATAATGCTCAACTCATTCACAGTTCCAGAAAATAGGGATGCTTTTCAAGTATATCAGTGAAAACCCAAATCTTTTATCGAAATCACCAAAATATGAGTAAGTTTGTAAAACTGTAATTTTTCCAAAAACTTTCAACAGGTAAACGTTTCATTTTCAAATGGCATGAGGAAAATATCTCTCTATGCCTACATGTTAATGTGTATGTGAAGTCATGAATGACGTAATACCGTACAGCATGAGGGAAATGCAACTCTATGCTTGTATGTCAAGTGTTCATGTCAAATGCAATGCAACTCAGTGATAAAATCATATGCGTACTCTCAGGGTATCAATTCACTCAGTCCTACCAATCACTCAGTCCTCACCGTCACTCAGCCCTCACTGTCACTCGACACTTGTGCTTGACACTCTCACTTAGCACTGTACGGTGCAGATCCAACCCAAAAATCAATAGCAACTGCGCTCACTGTGGGTGTGTAGACTCTAGAAGGGCAGATCCAGCCCAAGAACTATAATAAGCCAATCATGGCATGGATCAATAAAGCCTAATGTAGCGTGCAACCCAATCCCATCAATATCACTCACAATCCGTCCCTCAGCCCCCAAATTAGTCATCAATATCTCCAGTCTAGTTTCACTCAAATCCGACTCTGATTCGATATTCAAAACTCGATAATTCACTCTTTGAAACTTTTGACAAAAGCCCTCAATTTTCTCTTTAAAATTCACAATCCAGCTATCAAAAACAAAGATAGATTCATGAAATGCAACAAAAACCGGGTAGAGAATACTTACACCAATTCATACGGTGAAAATCGCTTCAAAAATCGTCTTAATCCGAGCTCCTTAGCTCCAAATATGCAAAAACGTCCCAAAACCCCCAAAATAGAGTACTTATAATCACTGGACGGAAATACCCTACGCGATCGTAGGACATTCTTCGGGACCACGAAGAACAAACTCATCAACCTCCAAAAATACCTTACGCGTTCACGAAACATCACATGCGTACACAATGACCACATGCACTTGCACTACACAATCATGACAAGATCAATGCAAATGCGAAGAAGAAGATCCCCAACCCCAGCTTCTCAACTCAACTCTACGCGAACGCGAGCTGACCAACGGGAATGCATTTCTCAAGCCCCACATGCCCCGCGAACGCGACTCAAAACTTGCAAACACGAAGAATAAAAAAGCCTAGTTCCAAATCCTCATACGCGATCGCGATGGCTCCCACACGAACACGGTTCACTGCAGACATCTACAAGAATTAACAATCCGAAAATTAGATGAAATGGTCCGAAAGCGATCTGAAACTCACCTGAGCCCCTCGGGACCCCATCCAAATATACCAATAAGTCCCATAACATAACACGGACCTACTCGAGGCCTCAAATCATGCGTAACAACATTGAAACGACAAATCACACTTCAAAACCAACATAATGAACTTTAAATATTTCAACTTCAAAAATTCACGTCGAAAAAAATCAAATCAACCGGAATGAGCTCAAATTTTGCACGCAAGTCCCAAATGATATAACGAAGCTACTCCAGTTCCTGGAACTACAATCTGAACCTGAGTTCAGCAAAGTCAACTCTCAGTCAAACTTATGAACTTTCCGAACCTTCAAATTTTCAACTTTCGCCAATTAGTGTTAAAACCTTCTAGAAATATCCAAATGCAAATTTGGGCATACTCCCGGGTCCAAAATCACCATCCGAACCTAACAAAACTCTCAAAACTCCAATCCGTATTAAATACTAAAAAGTCAAATTTGGTCAACTCTTCCAACTTTAAGCTTCAATCATGAAATTCATTCTTCCAAATCGATTCTGAATAACCTATAAACCAAAACCAACGATTCACACAAGTCATAATACATGATAAAGAGCTAGTCATGCCATCAAACTACTGCGCTAAGTGCAGATTGCTCAAAATGTCTGGTTGAGTCATTACATTCTCCTCCACTTCAACATACGTTCGTCCTCGAAGTTCATCTTTGAACGTACCTGGAGTCGTTCTGAAGCCATCAAACTGCCGTGAAACCTTACCATGCACATACCTGAGGGTGATCCCATGTCACCCTAATCCATATAAGCCTAACAACCCAACATAATTAAAGTATTTTACTTTAGTCTTAGCCCATAACATTAGAATCCAACTTACAACACCCAAAATTTCCTACAAGACCTGAATTTCGCATCTACACACTGTAGAAGACTGAACAAGCTGCACCAATCCATAACAATAACCGAAGATACAATCACATGATATACCATATAACTCAAACACTTATAACAATAACTTCCGACCACAATAGCTACTCGATAACCAACCAGAAACTGGCAACAAGCCTCATATCAACAAAAATCTTGTTCTGAAACTTTGTACATTGCCAATGATGAAGGAAAAATGCAAAAAATCATAACCACTTATCAAATAAACAAGTCATGGAGCCTTCTATCGTCCAATCATAACCAAAGCAAAATCCTAAGCCAACTTCCGATATTATTCCTCCATACACATTGTAATCAATTCGATTGTATCTATTCTAGGTCCAATGACCTTAGCTCATCAAGAACAACTATTCTATTGACATGCCACCTAATACTACCTAGAATCACAAAATGTGCAATCCGTGCACCAATAAGCAACAACTCAAATGTACCCAAAAATGAAAAATGACCCAAATGAGAGAACCGTCCACAAGCTCAACAAGTACCACCACAACGGAATGCAAAGAACCCATCACACCGTAGAACCAAAACACACAAATCTAACACAAATGATCATACTATCATAGCCCAGCTGCAATATGTGACCCATCCAAACACCAATCCATATAAAATACCTCAAGTCCCTAATGCTCAAAATCAACAACCATAAGCAATTCGATGCCAAGTACGCAAGTGCATGACCATAACCACAGAGAAGCAAACATAACAATATACCACAGCCCGGGAAGACCATAAGCAAGGCGCAATCACCCATTCGACACCTCAAATCACCAAATCACACGAAGTCCTCTATAAGGCACAAACAGAACCGCACCATGTGTACACATAACCTACAAATCACAACTCCTCGTAGTATAGAAGAGGAACACGTAGAACATATCAAAACATGAACAAGCTCACTCTAACCAATTGATTCACCCCTCAACACTAACCGTGCTAAGTCAACAAATTTGACCCGGTGAGAATACATTCTCATTAGACCTACCAATGAGCCTAAAAAATAACCCTGGTCATCTACAAAAAAATAATTAACCCTCCGAAAGTCCATAATGACATAACCATAATACTATCATCTGGCTAGCTCTGGCCACATCTCCACGGTCCACAACCATGAAACAATATGTTTCTAAGAACTCCCGATCTCCAAATTCATAGAACACATGAATCACCATAGCTGATCCCAAGTCCAACACTCGAATGTCTAACACATCTCTCATACAGGATCACCCCATGAGGAATGCTTCTATAATTCTTCCGTACATAGAAAGAATTTGAATACCAGCAGTAGATCAACCAGGCGAGTACCGCAATATCAACGAAGCATCCGTAAGTCAAAACACAATGCATCTTCTGAAATGCGCACCTTTCTCAGAAAGCACTAAAGAGTAATATCATTTATCTAGTCATCTGAAGTTGTCCATGTTGCCTAAGAATTTATAACCTTCCCTTCAAAACTAAACCGTGACCTTGCACACACAAATCTCAATCCCACATAACACACCGCATCTATTATGTCATCATATGAAAAGTACGAGAATCTCATAATCAACTCTGAGTCACAAGCAGAATACATCCACGAGAAAATCACAATACACAACATGCTCCTCATGCCGATAGGAAATATCCCCATCTCAAACTATGGTAAAAACCATCAAGAACTATTCGAAACCCATTTGAACATAACCAAGCCATCTGAACTGAATATCTCTAACTCAACCAAGCCACGCAGGTCGCCAAACCCAAGATTATTGCCACAAAACACCTATTGAAACTCACCACATCATGAGTACCCAAAGAACCGATCGTATCCATTACCGTGTAGATCCAACCCAGTACCAAGCTGTCCCATTTCTCCGAGTTCCATCCGAATTACCCTCAAGGTGACACTTCTCTTTCCATAAAACTATGATCCTTAACCAAAACTCACCCCATGAGATCCTAGAATAAAATCACACCGCCCTAAGGCCCATAAGCCGATGTAGTTCCCCTTAAGCACCTCAAACGTACCACAACCGGGACACCCACTCTAAAAAGACCTTCTGTGAACCAAAAGTCATTTTCTTCACCTTCCTGATATTGAAATGTATAATCCATAATGATATAGAAATACCGCGAGGCTTGACACCATCCAATGTAAATCTCAGGTTCTAGCCATATACAAATCTAGAAAATTCTCAATTGCTACATTTAAATCTTGAACCCATTAGGACCTTCTCGAGAGTCATCTAATCTGCTCACATCTCAGTTGCACCGCCTAAACGGGTTGTACGATATGTTCCCATTAGCATGACAATACCCAAAGAAGTAAACCCGCCTTTATGCAACCAACCAAATTCCTACTCCAAGCGCACTACATCCTTCACGAATAACAACTCAGTCATTTCATGATTCCCATATACTCATAAAGTGTAATACATCATTCATTCAGAAATTTCCTTGCTTAAGTCATCCTCAAAACTATCCTCTACAATCATAACCGATCTACAAGTATGCCTCAGACCAAAACAAATACAACACATAACCATGCAATCAACTTGTCAATAGCAGACTCCCCTACTTGGCTCAAAGCCATGGAATAAAACATATGATGATTCACAATAACCATACCCCATTACTGCCATAATCCCGTCGTGAATTTCAACTAAATCCTTCCTAAGCTCAGGTAACACCAACCATATAATGCCTCAATTCATCTGCTAACCTCGCGGTCATCCTCGTAATAGCCAGGTCAACTATTACAACCTATCCAAACTCAAATCGCAAAAATATAACCTACTGGTAGAAAAGAATGCATCCACACAACATCATAAGGTTCACACATTCGTAGATTACCCCGCATGTGATAACCCACATGTTTAACCTCAAACTTACATCGCTCTATACCCTTTCACAGCCACAACTCTATGCGATCACCTAATCTTCCTGTGTTTGAACTCATCAACAAGCCCTGATATTCTAATTCGTTCCACAATTACACAACACGAAAGATCCTTTAATACACTTATCACTCGAGACTATATATCACATCAAGGTAGAAATCAAGCACCCAATAATCCTTTTTACATCTCAAGCAAGCTCTTCTGTTACATATAAACCATCCGAACACATCCCGCAGTCATATCATATTCATTATATAGCCATTCAACCACTCATCGAGCCACAAATTCCACTCATAGGGGCACTACCAGACATGGAAGTCCAAGAGTATATACTCACACAACTGAAACTACAAAGCCTAAGTTGCGGTCTAAACTTGGCCTCAAGTCCTCCAGACTGGCTCATCAGCAAAACACAAAAAACAAATCTCGTACCTCATCCATGGAATTCCATAAGTCATCAATGTACAACTGATACTGAGCGCTCACATACACATACACGTGAGTAGAAACAATTCAAAGAGACACTCTTCAAGATGAATCAATGCCGCACAATAAAGAAAGAAATCCTACATTCCATGTAATCTCTCGAAGATAGGTATGTACATCATCATACTGATCCCTTTCTTCTTAGAAGAGTTAGGGAAGGAAAAGGAAAAAAGCCGAACAGGTGTTGGGGTTCTCATGGAAGATACTACTGAGGTTATACACCAAGTGCTCTCTCGACTTTGGATCTTAGAACCCAAAAAGTCTTTCTGTACAAACGATCTAGACCCCTGAAACCAAGCAATCCTGAAGTCAATAGAAGAAACCTTGGGTGTCTATAAATTAGAATGAAAATCCCGGGTGGAGAACAAACAAAAGGAGAGAGTTTTGTTCTTGGTCTGATAGTCTTGTTAACGCTTTCTAATCTACTTTCTATCTTGTACAGATCTTCCTTGCCCTTTCTTCTTTGTCCAGCAAGAATCTACTAGACACTTGCTCATGACTTGTAAAACCTATGAACCTAGAGCTATGATACCAACTTGTCACAACCCAAAATCTAACTAGCCGTGATGACACCTAACCCAACCCGCTAAGTAATCCAATTAACAACGATCTAATTTAATGAGATTTATTGAGACAAATAAATTATAAACTAACTGGACCTTTATATATTTCCCAAGGACTGATAGTATAAATTATGAGCTTCTAAGATTTAGAATTTACAAAGTTGGAATAAAATAAAGTACATCATCTGTTTGGAATAGACATGAACAGATTAAAATTCTATAATTACCAAGGTCAAGAGGCAGCTATGATCGGAATGCAGGTACATCTTCAAATCCATCTCCCGCCTTACACAGCAATATCAACATCAAACATCAGCACGCAAGGTGCAGAAGTGTAGTATGAGTACAACCGACTGCATGTACTCAATAAGTAACAAACCTAACCTTAGGTTGAAAGTTGTGACGAGCTAGAACAAAGGTCACAGTCCAACACCAATAGCCAAAACCAAATCATAACAACATAGAAGTTACTCAAAGATATAATGCTCAGCTCGTTCACAGTTCCGAAAAATAGGCAAGCTTGTCAAGTATATCAGTAAAAACCCTAATCTTTTACAAAAGGCATAAGGTAAATACATCTTTATGCCTACATGTTAATGTGTATATGAAGTCATTAATGATGCAATTCCATTCAATATGATAAAAATGAATCTATATGCCTGTATGTCAAGTGTGCATGTTGAATGCAATGCAACTCAATGATAAACCATATGGATACTCTCAAAGTATCAATTCACTCAATCCTCCTGGTCACTCAGCCCTCACAATCACTCGGCACTCGTACTCAGCACTGTACAGGGCCAATCCAACCCAAAAATCAATAGCAACTGTGCTCACTGTGAGTGTGCAGACTCCGGAGGGGTAGATCCAGCCCAAGCGTTACAATAATCCCATCATGGCATGAACCAATAAAGCCTATTGCAGCATGCAGCCCGATCCCATCATGAATCAATAATAACTACTATGGCGTGCAACCCAATCACATCAATATCACTTACAATCCGTCCCTCAGGCCCCAACTCTATCATCAATCTCTCCAGTTTCTCGGGCTCATAATGTCATAAAACTCAGTCTAAAAATGATGATATGATGTATCAATAAATAGCAACAAAGACTTAGAAATGATATGCAAATGAATGAGTATTACTGAATATGTAATTGCAAAGTAAGCAAATAACTCAACAACAGAAATGACCTCAGTGGATCCCAATAGGATAAACATATAGCCTAGACATGGTTTCTAGCATTGATCATAGCTCAATCACTCTAACACGTAGAAATTTCATGAATAGGAACACGTTTAAGTCACTACATAGTACCACAAAATCAATCGAGTCATAATTCACACGGTGCATGCCCGCACGCCTCTCACCTAGCATGTTTGTCACCTCAATACCAATACATAACACGTATATTTAGGGGTTCATACCCTCATCACCAATTTTACAAGTGTTACTTACCTTGAACAAGCCTAATTCAATACCGCGCAAGCCACACAATACTCTAGAAAGGCCATCCCGCACATACCGACCTCTGAACGGCTTAAAACTAGCCCAAAGCAACTCAAGAATATCAAATAATGACAAAGGAAACAAACCCAATCGAAAAAGGTCTAATATTTAATCAAAAGACAAAATCAACCAAAAAAGTCAAATCGGGGCCCGCACCTCGGTACCTAACAAAAATAAAAAAATTTGAAAACCCATTCAATTACGAGTCCTACCATGCTAGTTTCACTCAAATCCGACTTTGAATTCATGTTCAAAACTCAAGAATTCAATCTATGAAACTTTAGACAAAACCCCTCAATTTTCTCTTTAAAATTCATAATCCAATTACCAAAAACGAAGATGGATTCACGAAATACAACCAAAACCAAGTAGAGAATACTTACCCCAATCCATATGGCAAAAATCTCTTCAAAAATCGTCTTAATCCGAGCTCCATATCTCCAAATATGAAAAAATGGTCGAAACCCCCCAAAAATGGAGTACTTATGATCACTGGACAGAAATACCCTACGCGATTGCGGGACATTCTTCGCACTCGCGAAGAACAAACTCAGCAGCCTCCAAAAATAGCCTACGCATTCGCGAAACATCACATTCGAATGTGATGATCATGTGCACCTACACTACGTGATCATGACAAGATCAATGCGAACGTGAAGAAGAAGATCCTCATCCCCAGCTTCATACCTCAACTCTATGCGAATGCGGGCTGACCAATGCGAACACGTTTCTCAAGCCATACAAGAACCGTGAACCTGACTTAAAACTCACGAACGTGAAGAGATAAAAAGCCCAGTTCCAAAATCCTTATTCATGATTGCGATGGCTCCCACGCGAACGCGATTCACTACAGATATCAGCAAAAATCAGCAATACAAAAATGAGAGAAAATAGTCCGAAAGCAATCCGAAACTCACCCGAGTCCCTCGCGACCCCGTTAAAATATACCAACAAGTCCCGTAACATAGAACAGACCTACTCGAGGCCTCAAATTACGCATAACAACATCAAAGCGATGAATCGCACCTCAAATCGAACATAATGAACTTTAAATCTTTCAACTTCCAAAACTCGTGCCGAAACATATCAAATCAACCCAGAATGCAAGTACCAAATGACATAACAAAACTACTCCAATTCCTATAAGAACAATTCGAACCCGATTTCATCAAACTCATCTCCCGGTAAAACTTATGAACTTTCCAAACCTTCAAATTTCCAACTTTCCCCATTTAGCGCCGAAATCTTCTAGAAATATCGAAATGCAAATCCGGGCATACGCGTGAGTCCAAAATCACCATACGAACCTAACGGTATCATCAAAACTTAAATATGAGGTCTAATACTACATAGTCAAAATTGGTCAACTGTCACGACCCAAATTGATGGGCCGCGATGGGCACTCGGTACCTTACTCAATCGAGTACCAACATAATGTATCTTTTCATGTCATACTATCATAGATAACTGAGCCAAAAGGTTGCCATAAGATAAGTAGAATACAACATATGATACCAACTTATACATAAGACATACGGGCCTATAAGACCAAAATAACCACTCGTACACTGAACATAGGCCGACAAGGCCATACATTTTTTTACGTACATGACATTTGTCTACAAGCCTCTAAGAATACATAGTTTTCATAAAGGTTGGGACAGAGTCCGTCCATACCAAACAATACACGTCTAAATAATACTAACCAAACAAGCAACTTCGAAGCAAATGGAGCGCACCAACATCTTCTGCTGAGCTGATAGCCTACTTGGAGGGCTCTCGATATGTCTATCAGGACCCGCGGGCATGAAACGCAGCATCCCCAAGCAAAAGGGACGTCAGTACGAATAATGTACCGAGTATGTAAGGCACATAAATAAGTACATAACGAACATGGAAGAAATATAGAATAAATGACTCAACCTGTAAGTCTGGATAACTATATAATTCATGAAATAATTATAATGTCATGCATATGCATATGAATGTCATATCGTGCATAGGTACATATTTCATAACCTTATCAGGCCTCTGAGGGCATCACATCATATCATCTCGACCACTGTGGGCAAAATTATCAACGTATACCAACTGATCAGGTGGTGGTGCATGTATAACACCATAACTATTCCCATATCCCATATACCTATATACACATATACATACACGTATATAACGCCATCTGGTCATGGGTCAATGTGCATGTATTAATGCATGAAATGCATATGAAATACATTAATAAAATCTCTCAGTACATCATAAGACCATTATGCCTCTGATTAATATCATGAAATAAACTTTACCAACTTACATATTTTTGAGACCCATGAACAGATGATAGGGTCATATGAGACATGGGGAATCAAGAACATAAGTATCTCTAGTATTTCTATGAATGAAGTCATTTATGGAAACTGTGTATTTGCTTGTTTCGTTCGTGTTGCATAGATCATGCTAAAAAGAAAGAAGGGATAGCCTTAACATACCCGAACAGATTCCCTTGACAATGCCTCCAACACACATTGATTGTGACAAAACATGTAACGGCGAGATCGAAATAGGGAACAATCTGTATGATATTCTTAAGAAGGATTGAACCGTACTCCCTTAGAATCACAAAATCTCGTTGCTATTACACAGTATAATTTCGTTTGATATTGTGCTTAATATCCGTTACTTGCTGCATACAACCATCCTTAATTTGTCATAGAAGCCTCACGTTACTATTGAAAATCTTGAGCTATTGACGTTTCTTAAGAATGAAGGTGTGATTCTCAATTCTCATATTCTCGTCTTTATCTGATTGCAAGAATATCGACAAACCTTAACAAATAGCATACCACACTATAGCTGTAGATTACAAATATAGACTACAAACATTCTTAAGACTTACCAAAGTTCACATCTTGTGTGTAACAATTGAGGTTGCCACCTATTTAAAATTGACTCTTAGTCATGAATTATGACTAAGAGTCATACGGATGGTGTAGTGGTTTGCTGCCACGTGGGATTTAGATCTTATCTAACAATCAATTAATTTAATTAGGTAATATCCCGCTACTCAGTAATTAACTAATTGCCCGCATAATTAAGAATTGTCTCTAATTACTTAATACTACTTATTTTAAATACACTTTATACATCCAATGGTCATATGGTACTTTGTATGGTACTAGTTCATAAATATAAGGTATTATCACTCGGCCCGTATTTTATCCCAATATGCCAAATTGGAAAAAAAATCATTTTCTTTGACTTGCTTCCCCTCTCACCTTCACGAATTTACTCATAACTTGTTTGAAATAGCATAATGCTTATAATTTCAAAATAATCTCACTCCCGATCTTACATCGATTAACTTATGACGAAACTTAAACATATAAAAATGCGGGATGTAACATCATTCCCCCCTTTGGAACATTCGTCCTCGAATGTTGATAGATGCACTTATCATTCTCGTAAACCATAGTTCTTATGAGTACTTTAGTGCTCTTCTTGTCATCTTGGCAACTGTTCTATGAATAAGTCCAAAGGCTAGGGCATTCCTCCCTTTAGTCCTTCTCCTCATATCACGACTTGTGGTCAGGATATTTTCAATCTTGTAGTTGTTGCTACCTTCTATCATGTAGCCTGAACGACTTTGACCTTGTAAGTGTGCCTATACGACTCTTCTCCCCTTTTTCCTCTAGCTTCTAGCCAATCTCTAGGCCTCACTTCGCAAAGATATACAAATCTTGATGAAATATCCCTCTGGGCATTCGTAGGTATACTAAAGTTCTTTGGTCGGTATTTTGTTGAAATTACGATCATTGCAACATCTTGTTTCACAGAACCGGTTATCTAACCGCGTGATTTTTACCGTATCTAGGTAGGTCATACTATACCATAATTCTTACATCTATTTATCGTTACTGAGGTCTACTACCAAATTCCAAGTTACTCTTGCGTTGCTTATCATTTATGTATAGATCTAACTCCTTTAATGCTTCCTCATTACTATTCATCTTAAGAATGACGGCCTACTCTCATCTTATATTTTGTAGCTCTTATCCATCCATTGGTGATTCACCTCAATATTGATCTACACTCTACCATTGATAACTTGATATTGATCTACACTCTACCATTGATAACTTGAAACCTTTGACGTAATCATTAGGGATCACATTGCATCGAGGATCATTTGAAGTGATTAGACTGATCCACCTTGGGCGATACCATGCTTCCATATCCGTATCTCATAGCATCCCAATGTGATTCACCTTGTGTGGGTATTTTAATCCTGTCCAATTCATGAGATCTCCTTCTTTTCTTCGTTAGATCATTACTCAATCGAAGGCCCAAACATCATCCTTTATCTATCACAATTACATCCTTATTCTATTATCAGGGCAACTATCCATATTTTCTAAATGCTATTAGTCTTAAACTCCATTGGGTTTCTATAGTGAGTGTTGCACCCCCTTTTTCTTGCAAAATCGGGTTTATGACATTTGGGAGGACAACTCATTCCTTTTGGGAATTGCGTTTGCATTTTAAGAGTCGCCACCTAATGATTATGGTGCATTAGGACACCAAAAGAATTTGATTTGAACAACCAGAGATTAGGTAAGAGCTTGAAATTATTCTAAGAGGAAGGTGTTAGGAACCTCTCAAAATTCACTAGTGTGATTCCCGACCAAACTATTATTGTGAATTTGGCTGCAAATAGCAAATAGACAAATAAGGCTCAAATAAGAGGGGATTTCACATATAAAAGTTTGAAAATAAACAATGTTTGGAAGAGCACTTAAGAAGGCTGATTTTAGAAAATAAGGAGTAAAAAAATGCTAAGCAAATGAGAATAAAGGGAGAGGGGTCCTAGGTTTATTAAAAATATGGATCACATCAATGCAATACCCCGATAATAATTCCTCAAAAGAGGGGTTACACGTGGTATTATCGCACCGGTCATCATATCCATATCTACCCTTCCCACCCCGTTAAGGTATTTAAAGTGCAGATTAGTCTCATTTACTTATTGCATGCTATTACCTATCCCAATCCTATGAGTCCCGGAGGCATTTAGGACTACTAATCCTAAAACAGAGGGATATTAGGCTTATTTGTAGTTCCAAAGGTAAAAACTCTAAAACGACATACAAAACACGTATTGCAAATTGGGGGAAAGCACATAACAAGCAGAGGCTCAGATATACCTCCTTAAATAAAGAAAAACGTAATCAGCATGACTTACACATACTATTTAGGTCTAATTATAAGTATTATATACGAAGAAGGGCGGTTGCTGAGCAGTTTTTGCTTATTAGATAACTCAGATAAGAAGTCCGAATCAGGCCTACTTGCTGGTTGTAACAACTAACAGAAGCCGATTCAGTTTATAATTATACTTTAAGGCTTGCCTAAGTGTTAGACAAGGATCCTATAGGCATGACATCTACTGGATTCATAAAAAAAACAATGAAACAGTAAGGCTCGAAATGAACTGTTTGAATGCATACTCGTTAAACTTGCTAAATGATAGAATCAGATTTTTAAAAGAGAGGCATGATTTAAGCGTATTGATTAAAAGCTCTACAACTGACAGTACCCATTATTACTAATTTTAGATTAATGCTTAAGTGAAGTGGATCAGATTCGATTAGGAATTCCTATAGGCATGCTTTCTATGAGTTGCTGATTTTAAACCTTGTAGACATGGTGTAAAAATGCAGAAGCCTTATAGACATAGTATCTAAATGCATAAGACTGGTTTTAAACCTAGAAACATGGTATCTAGCTTGCAGAATTTGTTTAAGACCTATGAGCATGGTATCGAGATGTAATTGAATAGGCAGAATTGAAAATCCTATAGGCATGATTTCTGTATGAAGTTGAGTATGCAGAATTTAGAATGGACCAATAAGCATGATTTCTATATGCATTTTGAATATGCATAATTCAGAACACATATAGACATGGTTTCTATATGAAAGTTGGATATGCAGAAATAGAGTAATCCTATAGTCATGATTTCTACCTTTTGCATATATAGTTACCCACCCTTTTTCACTAACCATCCCCAAGTATTTATTACAAATTATTACAACCCAGAATAAATAAAAATACATTAGAAACAAAAAAATACAACCAGAGAAAGCCGGATTCTTGACTTCCTCTCTAAGTTATGAGATAGACCAACTCAAGAGACCATTGATCCAAAGCCTTTTCTCCCATTTAAGTGTGTCAAAGTTCCCTAAGAGCCTCAATGGGACTCCGGGAAATGCTCAACCCAAATGTATTATCATAATGGGGACAAGTGCAATGTGGAAGGGCCAACCCTCAAGTGTCCAAGTTCAGAGGGAGCTCAAAGGGGTCCCAAGGCAAGGCTCACAAGAGGGGGGCAAAACTTAAGGACTAAGAAAGTGTGCAAGTGAAGAACAAAATTCTAAAAGGGGGAAAGGAGAGGGAAGCAGCTACAAATAAGTACGCAAAAAGGGTATCAGGGGGAACATGGAGATTGTAATGAGCCTATTGCTTAGGCAAGGGCAGGCTTTAGGCATGCCCAACAATGGAGGATGCTAGTATACCTATAAGCCTGTCAGAACACACACTATTAGAGTCTAGGATCCCAGGGGATCAAGTTTGATTCATGGACAATAATTTACAGTATTGCCATGCCTCAAACCATAGCATGAACACATAGGGGTAGGGGTTTTGGGTTCATAGTAGAACAGGCAGAAAGAAATTTCAGCATGCTAGAGTAAGTGCATTGAACTATACCTAAGTAGTAGGCAGACATGCAAGTAAAGGTAGTAAATGAACACGTTGTTGTGATTGATGAAAATCTTAATCAGAACATACCAGTTTAAAGAAGCAAATAGAGAAAAAGCAGGCAGCAGGACTTGAAAACAGGCCACAGTACAAGTAACAAGAGAGAATACTTTTGGGTGTAAGTGTGAGTTCAGAAAAAGCTACGAGTATTGGTGTACTTGTGTCAATGAAAGAGTCAGGTATTTATAGTGTGAAAATAGGCAGAAAATAAGGTAAGGATTATAGTTTAGAAATAATTAAGGAAATATGTGTCAATTAAAATCAAATCAGTATCAAAGACTTCCTTTAATTAAGGAATTAAATCAAACGATAGCATGCAAGTGCTAAATAAGGGAAGAAATCATATAGGGTTGAATATAACCAATAAGGAAATATTTCTAGCATAGTACAAGTACACAGTAGGTAATAGGGGCTAGTTCATCAAACTCTAATCAAGGAAAGGCCTGTAAGAATCCCATACCAATGTAATCAAGGTAAGGGGATCAAATCGACTTAAGTATAAAAGGTAGGGGTCGAAAGTTCGAAGAAAAGTATTCAAATAAATACAAGAAGAAGGGAAGTCAAAAAGAATCAATTACAAGAGTGCAATCAGAATTACACAAAGAGATTTGAAATCAGTCCACAATCAAAGGTTATTTTGAGAGGGAAATTTAGCATATAAAGGAGTGCATAACATTAGGCATGCAAGGCTGAACTCATGGCAAAGAGAATAATCACACGACAATCACATAGGTCAAATTCACCATCTTAGTAATCGAAAAGGGGAGAGTATCAGAAGCATACAAAAGGGTCAAGTATAAAGCATTTCTGAAAACTGTAATCTAGTTCCAATGAGAACAGGAAATCGAAATCACATAAAGCATTGAAGTTGAAGCAGAGATTTCAAAACTTAGTCGAGCAACAGATGAAGTAACTTCAGAAACCCAAATAGGTCCAAAGAGATTAGGGTTTTGAAACCAAACAAGTTCAGAGATGAGGAACCAACAATCACGTAGCAAATAACCTCAAAACTCGGATGAACCCCCAAATTCTAGTGTTTTTTACCATTAATCGAGTATAGAGACGAAAACAAGTAAATGAGGCAGAAATACTAACGAAATAAATTCAGAAATCCCAAAAGGGAACTAAGACTCTTAGCATGCATTTTCTAGTAGAAGAAACTCATGAGGAACATAGTAAAAGAACAACATAATAAACACAGTAGAAGAAACTCATAAGAAACATAGTAGAAGAACCACATAAGAAACATAGTAGCTGGAACACATAAGGAAACCAGTAGAAGAAACTCATGAGAAACACAGTAGAACATGTTAAAGATCAGAAAAACCCTTAATCGGAAAAGATGAAGGTTTTGAAAGCAGAGTTTTTGAAAGAAACTTTTGAGAAAACGTTTGCAAGTTTAGGGTAAGCACAGATCTACAATGGATCTAAAAAAATAAGAAGAACCTCGAAAGTTATGGTTTCAGAAGAAACCCAGAGAGTGAGAAAGGCTTGGAAAATATCAACCTAAGCAAGAGAAGTCAATATCAGGCTCGAACAACCATGGCTGGCCGGAGCAAGGTCGGAGACAGCCATGGAACTCGAATCGAACAACGTCTGGACCCTGGTTTTTCATGGTTAGGCCTTGAAACTTCAGTATCCAGGAGTGTAGGAGTTATATGAGGCTGGTATAGGACTTCAATAGCCTTGGAAGCCATGGATTTCGATGATTTGAGGGTGGAAGTGGAGGGAGGCGGCTAGGGTTCGAGAAGATTTGAGAGAGAATTGAGAGGAGGGGGGATGCAAGGGAACCTACAGAAGCAAATGACATAGGGTTTGGGGGGTAGGTCAGGTTAAAAAAGGAAGGGGTGAATATGAGTTGTTGATCTAAGTGATCAACGGCTGGGATTAAAAGAGGGATCCAGGCAGGTTATTAAAACGGGTTGTGGGTTGGGTAGATTTAGGATTTGGGCTGGTTAATTGGGTTATTAGGTTGGATTTAATTGGGGTGCCAAATATGGCTAAAATTGGAATGCAAATGGGATAATATTTAAATAGCCATTTTCCCCTTATTTTCTTTATACAAAATAGTAAATGATTTCTAGACATAAATTAAATGCACTAAAATGATTAATAATACATAATTATCAAATGAAAAATACTGGATTCAATTTTATAAACATAAATATGATTTATATTTTAAAAGAGGCCAATATTGCAATTATATGCAATTTAGCTTTAAAAATACCAAATAAATTTGTAAAAATATGCGAAAATTATGTTAGCTAAATTTTAGCATAAATATAAGAATACAATAAATTAATTACCAAAAAAATAATTTTGGGAATAACTATTCGGTTTTCTGGATAAAATAGGGCAATAAATTAATTTAAAAATTCTTAAAAATTAAGGAAAAATAAGAAAACCTTTGGACATACTTATATATGCATATACATGCTATTTTGAAAGTATTTTACATATTAAAAAATATACAGGGAAAAATTGGGTATCAACAGTTGCCCCTCTTTATCCGGAAGGATGAAAGGGTTGTCAGGTAAAGATATGATGGCCAATTTTGACTGAGCGAAATGGTTTGAAGAGGTTTGGACGTGATCTGTCTCTTGAGCTACCTACATATCCCTGGTCTTATAGGAATCAGGCCATATGTAGTTCAGGATCCGCCGGTGGAGTATGCCGATGGATACTTTTCAAAGACGGACGCGATATTGAGGACGAGGTGAATGGTCAAAGTCTAATAGGGCTGCGGGAACTAGAGCAGGATCGCTCCTGCTGAGATGGCCATTGCTCGCCGGTTTACCTGCAAATAAGCAACACACGCATATATTGTGCATAAATTTAAACATGATGCAAATTCCCGTCGGACCATAAATGTTTGTCCTCGGACGGTTAGGATGACGTCCTTAGACCATGATGTCCTGGGCCATGAGGCATATAAAGGATTCGCAGGCCATGAAATGATGCTCTCGGGCTATGATGATGATGCCTCTGAATAATGATGCCTTTGAATAATGATATGCAAAAAGATTAAAAAGGGTCCTCAGGCCATGATATGGTGTTCTCGGGCTATGAAAATGGTGCCTCCAAACAATGATGCCTTCGGATGATTTGGTGATCTTTTAGCCCATGCGATGCAGTAGGTGGCGATCTTTCAGCCTTGCAAATGTAGAGGAGGCGATCTTTCAGCCATGCAAATGTAAATAAGGTGGCGATCTTTCAGCCAATGCAAATGTAAATAAGGCGGCGATCTTTCAGCCATGAAAACGCGGATATGGTGGCGATCTTTCAGCCAATGCAAATGTAAATAAGGCAGCGATCTTTCAGCCAATGCAAATGGAAATAAGGTGGTCTTTCAGCCATGCAAATAAGGTGGCAATCTTTCAGCCGATGCAAAAATAAAGTGGCAATCTTTCAGCCATGTAAATGTAAATAAGGTGGTGATTTTTCAGTCGATGCAAAAATAAAGTGGTGATCTTTCAGCCAATGAAAATGTAAACAAGGTGGCGATCTTTCAGCCATGCAGATGGAGGTAGAACTTAACCTCGGAAGGCAGAATGGTAGCCTTATGCAGTGCAGAAATGCAGATGTAGATAGCGCTTAGTCTCAGAAGGCAGAATTGTAGCCTTATGCAATGCAAGAATGTAGATGGAGACAGAGCTTAGTCTCAGAAGGTAGAATGGTAGTCTTATGCAATGAAAGAATGCAGATGGAGACAGAGCTTAGTCTTGAAAGGTAGAATGGTAGCCTTATGCAATGCGGAATGCAGATGGAGACAGAGCTTAGTCTCAGAAGGTAGAATGGTAGCCTTATGTAATGTAGAAATGCAGATGGAGATAGAGCTTAGTCTCGGAAGGTAGAATGTTAGGCTTATGCAAAAAATAGGATAACAAATGATAATAGAGCTTTCTTAGCTGACAACGGATTGCGATATTGTGACTGCTGGGGCTACTGTGTCTGCTGGGGACACCGCATGCGGATAGCAGTTATGAGTAAGTGCAACGGTTATGAGAGTTGTATTTCTGAGTAATGTGAGTCTCGTGAGTGTATAGTATATTTGATGATTTTGCAACTCAAGTTCCTGCATCCAAAGAAAAATCGTGAGTTTTGTAAAAAAGGGGAGGTTAGTTCATATTCCTGCTGGATCTGCTTGACCTGCTTGACTTTGATCTGATGATACTGCATGTATCATTGGGGTAGCATTGCCAAACAAGGCAATGGATGATTTAGTAAGGGCATATATAAATACATAATTAAGAATAGTTTTCTTTTGATGAACCAACGACTGTGACGTGGTTCAAGACATTTCAACCCTTCTTGTTACGGAATTTTGAGGGTCCTCCTCAAAATTCTGCCTCAGTTTAATGGATTCATGCTTTCGACTGCTGGTAGCGATGATTGGCTGAAATTAACTTTGGAATTTTGAGGGTCCTCCTCAAAATTCTGCCCCAGTTTCCAATTGCGGGGGGAAATAAAAGTTTTATTGAATTGTGACTGAATCCATAGGGCTGCCTACATATCCCCTCTTAAACGGGAATCAGGTCAAGCATAGTTCAAATTACATCATATGAGGAAAGCATAAAGATTACACATAGTAACGATTGACTGCATCTGAATTGATCGGTTCGGCCAGACTTCTCCATCCATTTCTGTGAGTATGAGGGCTCCTCCTGTCAGAACCCGGTGAACCATGTATGGACCCTGCCAGTTGGGAGAGAATATCCCCTTGGCTTCTCTTGATGCGGAAAAATTTTCTTTAACACTAGCTGCTTCGGTGTGAACTGTCTCGACTTGACTCTTTTGTTGAAGGCTCTAGACATTCTGTTTTGATAAAGTTGACCATGTCAAACTGCATTCATTCTTTTTCCATCGATAAGAGCCAGCTGCTCGTAACGACTCTTTTCCCACTCAGCATCGTCGAGCTCATCTTCCTATATGATCCTTAGGGAGGGAATTTCTACCTCAGCGGGAATGACGGCCTTTGTACCGTAAACTAGCATATAGGGGGTTGCCCCGGTTGATGTGCGGACTGTGGTGCGATATCCTAGTAAAGCAAACGATAACTTCTCGTGCCACTGTTTATGCTCTTCTATCATTTTCCTCAATATCTTCTTGATATTCTTATTGGAGGCTTCTACTACTCCATTTATCTGAGGTCTGTAGGCTGTGGAATTCTTGTGTCTAATCTTGAAGGTTTCACACATGGCTTTCATCAAGTCACTGTTGAGGTTTGAACCATTATCGGTAATGATTGACTCTGGAATCTCGAATCGGCAAACAATGTAGTTGCGGACAAAGTCTGCCACGACCTTCTTGGTTACTACTCTGTAAGATGCTACTTCAACCCATTTAGTTAAATAATCAATTGCTACCAAGATAAATTTGTGCCCGTTGGAAGCAGCAGGCTCGATTGGTCCAATAATATCCATTCCTCAAACGGCGAACGACCTTGGTGAGCTTATTGTATTAAGCTCGCTTGGAGGTACCTTGATCATATCTGCATATATCTGACAGTGGTGGCATTTCCGGACATACTGGATGTAGTCCGTCTCCATAGTCATCCAAAAGTAACCAGCACGGAGTATCTTTTTTGCTAAGACAAAACCGTTCATATGTGGACCGCAGGTCCCAGCATGAATTTCCTCGAGTAGCCTGGATGCTTATTTTGCATCAACAGACTTTAGCAATCCCAAATCAGGAGTCCTCCTATACAGGATTCCTCCGCTGTGAAAGAAATTGTTGGATAACCTCTAAAGTATGCGCTTCTGAGTAGGATTTGCGAGCTCCGGGTATTCTCGTTTTGTCAAATATTCCTTCATATAATGAAACTAAGTTTTTTCGTCTGCTTCTTCCTCAACATGAGCACAATAAGCTGGTTGATCATGGATCTTTACCGAAATAGGGTTAATGAAGTTCTTGTCTGGATGTTGTATCATGGACGATAAGGTAGCCAATGTATTGGAGAACTCATTCTGGATTCTGGGAACATGTTGGAATTCTATCTTTGTGAACCTCTTTCTTAATTCTTGTACATGATGCAGATACGGGAGTATCTTGGAGTTTTTCATTGCCCATTCTTCTCGGACCTGATGTATAAGTAGGTCCGAATCTCCGATCACTAGCAACTCTTGAATGTTCATGTCAATGGCCATCTTAAGCCCTAAGATGCAGCTTCATACTCGGCCATATTGTTGGTGCACGGGAACCTGAGTTTGGCAGACACTGGATAATGCTAACCAGTTTCTGATACTAGGACTGCTCCTATGCCAACTCCTTTGAAATTTTCTTCTCTATCGAAAAACATTCTCCAACCATCATGGGATTCTGCAATGTCCTCTCCTATGAACGATCCCTCTTCATCAGGAAAATATGTTTTCAGGGGTTCGTACTCTCCATCCACGGGATTTTCAGTAAGGTGATCTGCCAATGCCTGTCCTTTGATTGCTTTCTGAGTTACGTAAACAATGTCTAACTCACTTAACAGGATTTGACACTTGGCTAGTCTGCTAGTGGGCATGGGCTTCTGAAAGATGTACTTCAAGGGATCCATCCTCGATATGAGGTATGTAGTATAAGCACAAAAGTAATGCCTCAACTTCTGAGCTACATAAGTCAAAGCACAACATATTCTCTCTAATAGAGAATATCGGGCCTCATACAGGGTGAACTTCTTACTGAGGTAATAAATGGCTTGCTCCTTCCTCCCCGTTTCATCATGCTGCCCTAGAACACAACTGAATGCTCCATCCAATACTGCAAGGTAGAGTAATAAGGGTCTACCTGGCTCAGGTGGAACTAAGACAAGTGGTGTTGACATGTATTCCTTGATTCTCTTGAAAGCTCTTTGGCAATCATCAGTCCATTTGGTAGCGGCGTCCTTCTTCAGCATCTTAAAGATCGACTCATAGATAAGTGTAGATTATGCTATGAACCGGCTGATGTAGTTAAGTCTCCCCAAGAAACTCATCACGTCCTTCTTGTTCTTTGGTGGTGGCAATTCTTGAATAGCTTTGACCTTTGATGGATCTAGTTCTATTCCTCAGCGACTCACGATAAACCCAAGTAGTTTTCTGACAGGAACACCAAATTCACACTTTGCGGGATTCAGTTTCAGGTTATACCTCCGTAATCTGTTGAAGAACTTCCTCAAATATTCCATGTGGTCAGTGGATATCTTGGACTTGATAATAACATCATCTACATACACCTCTATCTCCTTGTGTATCATATCGTGGAAGATGGTAGTCATGGCCCTCATGTAGGTGGCCCCTGCATTTTTCAGGCCGAACGACATCATCTTGTAACAGTACATTCCCCACAGCGTAGTGAAAACCATTTTTTCAGCATCTTCTTCATCCATCCAGATCTGATGATACCCAGTAAAACAATCCACAAATGACTACAATTCATGCTTAGCACAATTATCCATCAGGATATGTATGTTTGGCAAGGGGAAGTCGTCTTTCGGACTGGCCCGGTTGCGATCCCGGTAGTCGACACAGACTCTGACCTTCCTGTCCTTCTTTGGTACTGGCACAATGTTGGCTAACCATGTTGGGTATTCTACTACCTTGAGAACCTTGGCTTTGACTTGCTTAGTGACTTCTTCCTTGATTTTCAGACTCATGTCTGGCTTAAACTTTCTGAGTTTTTGCTTTACCGGCGGACATGTTGGATTGGTTGGCAGTTTGTGAGCCACAATAGATGTACTCAGACCAGTCATGTCATCATACGACCAAGCGAATATGTCTTCATATTCCCTTAGAAATTCTGTGTATTCCTTCTTTTCTA
Organism: Nicotiana sylvestris; assembly: GCF_000393655.2. NCBI lineage: Eukaryota > Viridiplantae > Streptophyta > Magnoliopsida > Solanales > Solanaceae > Nicotiana > Nicotiana sylvestris. The sequence goes on along the minus strand of NC_091065.1, from coordinate 137,096,259 downwards.
ATGGCGATAAGTGGACACTGATTCTCGTTTCTTTGACGTTCTCTGCATCTCCCAGGTTAACAATCTCGGTCTTGTCCAGGTTGGACTTAGGTTTGTTCTCAAAATTCACAACTTCCTTAACAACCTCTTCTAGTATTTCATCTTCCTCTAAATCTGTGACCGTTTGTTGCATTGTCTTGTCGCATGTCACAGTCATCGGTTCATCAAGATAGGTAATAGTAATGTTGTACAAGTAAAGTAATGAGAGAAAATAATAGTAATAAGTGTTGTCTCATAAGGAAAGTATAAAATTCTTTGATAAATTGCATAATCATTTTGAACATTGGAGATCTTATTGCGGGAATTAAAATGCGAAAGGAAAATTATTTAGTAAATGAAAACAGTGCATGATGTTTGTTTTAGCCTTGCTACCCCAAGGCATGTCGGGCTTTGGTTGTCCTGATGGTCCAGTTATTGAGGTGTGCCCCTCTGCTTACGGCCTGTATGGAAGGGCCTTCCTCCCTCTCCTCCTAGAGAACAACACAACAATCCATGTCATTGTCTTCTAGGAACAAATTCCTTATCGCTGTAAGAACTTCTTCTTCTTCTGACCCATAGATAACACTGGCCGGTTGGAAAGTCTGCTCCAAGTGTGGTATTGGCTTTTCCAGCGGGTAGTAAGGACCACGCCATAGTGGCGACCAGTGGTTGAATTCCTCCCAGGTGTACTCACATCCCAGACCAAAAGTAGTGCCATGCTTCTTGAGCTTTATGGGCTTAGCAATTCCTTGGAGATTCTTGCCGAGCCCTTTACCATATTCGTACCCACACCAATTCAGTATACTCTCGATCTTGTTATCCCACCATTTGTCTTTGTCAACAGCATTCACCTGTTCAATGTGATGCTAAGTCTCTCCTCCCAGCTTCTTTCTCCCCTAGATTGATGGAATGGTCTGGCAACTGTATATATGGTTGCTACCGTCGCCATGAATGATCATTTCCTGGTGATTCTACTCAAACTTTACCTCCTGATGTAGTGTTTATGCTATGACCCCAGCAGCATGGATCCATGGTCGTCTCAATAGCATATTGTAAGATGCTGGCACGTCTATCACTTGGAAATCAACGTCGAACCAAGTTGGCCCCATCTGTAAGCACAAACTAATTTCCCTAATGGTGGACCTTTAAGAACTGTCGAAAGCTTTCATGTTGATGGGTTCATCTTTTATCTCATGCAGTCCTCTACCCAACTTCTTGAGTGTTACCAATGGACAAATGTTGAGGCTAGAACCCCTATCAATCAGGATCCTGGTGATAAAGTAATCCTCGCATTGCACAGTGATGTGCAGTGCTTTGTTGTGCCCCAACCCTTTAGGCGATAGCTCATCCTCATGAAAAGTAATTTTGTGACTCTCCAATACCTGTTCGACTATGTTAGCCATTTCTCCGCCAGTAATGTTTCTTGGCACGTATGCTTCACTTAGCACCCTCAACAAAGCATTCTTGTGTGCCTCAGAATTTTGTAGCAAAACAAGTATAGAGATTTGCGCCGGTGTTTGGTTCAACTGGTTAATGACCGAGTATTACTTGACCTGTATCTTTCTCCAAAGATCGTCTGGATCTGTCTTAATGATGGGTGACCGATTGGAGGCCTGCTTGCTTGACTCAGCTAGGTGTTCCGGGGTATAGACCCTGTCGGTCCTTGTCATACCCTGTGCGGCAATAGTTTCCTCGAACCTAACCTTGCCCTTCCTCCTTGCCTCAGCTGTATAGTCCCATGTTATAACCTTGGTATGGAATGGTGTTACAACTGACATCGCCACTAGGATTGGCATGGACATCTTCACTCCGAATGGAGCATCTGCTTTGGGAGGTAAAAATGCAACTTCAAATGGTTGTGGTGTATTTGCTGGAGTCACGAATTCGACCTCAATTATTGTTGGTGTCTTTGTAGATGACGTTGTTTCAAACTCAAGTGGCACAGAGATATTTACATCAGCATCTCCGGATGGCTGAATCTGGACTATGATTGGATTAAGAGTAACAATTGGTTTCTTTTGATCATCACCTTCTGTGATCAACCCAATCGACCCCTCGGTATCCCAATCATCCTCTATTTCGATCATGTGAATGCCTCCACCCTTATGGTCTGTCAGAGGGTTATTGCGGACATTTGGAGCAGGTTCCTTTGCCATAATAGTTTTGTTGTCAATCAGAGCCCGAATCTTGTCTTTCAGAGAACGACATTCGTCGATAGTATGTCCCTTCATGCCGGAATGGTATGCACATGATTTGTTTGGATTGACCCATTGAGAAGGGTTCTCAGGGGTTATGGTAGGGATATGGGTGACATAACCAATGGCTTTGAGTCTCTCGTACAACTGGTCAATAGGTTCAACAATGGTTGTATATTGTTTAGGAGGTCTATGGTCAAAACTTGGTCGAGGTCTAGGGAAGTTTTGACGTGTAGGAGGTGATTGATGGTGGGATGGTTGAGCGTTGTAGGCTTGGTAAACATGTGCGGGTTGGGAATATCTGGGTGAAGTAGATTGATATATGGGAGGTGGAGATGACTGATAAGTGGGTGGTGGAGTTTGGTAAGAGGGTGAAGGTGCTTGGTAGTTTGGAGTAGGCTGATATGTGAGTGGAGGCACTGGGTAGGTTTGGTATCTAATGGGAGATTTGGTTCTCTATGCCACCATGACGTCTCCTACGTCCCTTTTATTGGACATACCACCGGACTGTAAGGCCTTATTTGTGGCTTGCAGGGCCTCGAAGTTTGTAACCATACGGCTTTTGATGCCCTCTTCAATCCTTTCACCCAGCTTGATAATATCAGAAACTTTATGGCTCTCGATCATCATTAGTAGTTCATAATACTGCGGGTCCTAATCCCGAACAAATAATTTGTTCATTTGTTCCACTTCTAGGGCAGGCCTGACCATAGCAGCTTCGGACCTCCAGCGAGTAGCATACTCGCGAAACGTTTCTGTAGGTTTCTTCTTTAGATTCTGAATGTAGATTACATCCGGCGCATTCTCCGTGTTGAACATGAACCTATCCACAAAATCGGATGCCATGCCTACCCAACTTGACCACTTCTTCGGATCTTGGCTAATGTACCAAGATAGAGCATCTCCTTTAAGACTTCTCATGAATAGCTTCATGCGTATTCTCTCGTCTTTCCATACTCCAACTAGCTTGTCACAGTATGTTCTCAAATGTACTCTTGGATACCCTGTACCATTAAACATATTGAACTTAGGAGGTTTGTACCACTCGGGTAGTTCGACGTTGGGCTGTATGCAAAGATCTTCATAGTTCAGTCCCTCAATTCCTTTGCTTCCTTCGATGCCTTGAATCCAGCTAGTCAATTTCTTGAGTTCTTCAACCAGATTCTTGATGAGCAAGTTTTTATCATCTGACTCGGGTGCGCTTGAGATGGGTTGGGTGGAGTGTGGCATGGACTCCACATAGATGGGGGTGTGATTATGGGTGTGAAAGTGGTCATTTGTGGAGTTTTGGGGTTCTGGGATGAGCAATGGAGTTTTGTTGGAAGTATGGCAGGTGTTGCAGTGGCGGTGAGAAGCGGGATGGTTTTGTGGCTTTGGGATATTTTGTAGATGTGTGGGGTTCTGAGCATTTGGGAAATTAACATCCGGAGTGGTGAGGGAAAATGACAAGATTCGCTAGATTCCGAGCCTTATCAAGTTCTTTTTGGAATTTCAGCAGCTTTTGTTCAAGTTGGGATGCACTTTCCTTAGAAACCAGAGAACCATGACCATGAGTGACCTCTACCCGTTCAGTTGAGTTCTCCTTCCTGGCGTAGTTCGAATCTTCCATTTTTCCTTTGTTCTTGTTTTTGACAGGACTAAGAGGAGGAGTGGGTGGAGGTCCCCTAGATCGCGTTGAATAAGATGATGTTGCCAGAGTGCACGAACTAACCTTTGGGAGGGGAATAAAAAAGACGAAAACAAAAAATAAAAACTAAAAGGTAACCCAGTTAGTAAGGATTATAAGAAAATGTTGCAATATTTAAACACATAGTGCAAGAATGTAAATCGTGTCCTAATTTGGGAACCTCTTTGTGCCCGAGGTAGGCCTAGTGACAAGTTGATTTGGAGAACTTAGAATGCTAAATGCCTCATTATATTGATAGACAATAAGACGAATCCCAAATCGATACTAAATAAACATGCAATAAATGTCACTACTGGCCATTGGCCTTATTACATTCATAAAATGAAAAAGTAAATTCCTATCTACTTGATCCTAGAAGGACCTTGCTCAGGTTGAATGCTCTCATTGATCAGATCCTCCAGTTCGCGTAGGTTCACCAGTAAAAATGCCTTTGCCAGGTGTTCTCCTTCGTTTCCCTCAGCGCTCTGGCAGTCGGTGAGTCTTTTCCTCACTTTTCCTTCCAATTCCAGCAAACTGTATTCCAGATATTCCAACTTTTCGCTAGCTTTGGCGGCCCTCTCTTTCCACTCATTGATTTGGTCATTTGATGGAAGACACCTCCACTAGTCTAGCAAGAGTGAGGGTATCCTAACCATACCAAAGTTGGGGGACCTCGTTCTTCATTTTCTGCAAAACAAAAGGGTTAAGACCCTACCCCCACCAGACTCGACTATTTAACATTAACAATTAGCATGAAGCATTTAATTCTCCCAATAAATGCACAGAACGTGGTGATGTCCATTTGGATTTAGGGAAACCCGATGGACTTTGGACAAGGCTATTTTAAAGAGTTATTATGCGGAAAACATAACTGACTCGGCTAGGTTTGACCATGATGCATGCACAGTTGCACAAAGTAAGGTTTCTATGGGTTTTTAGACTGGTACCCTTGAGCAGACAACTCAAGGGGGAAAGGAACGGAACCGTTGACTACACTGTTGATCGACTGGTTTTATTGCAAATATGCCTTTTCCGGATTTAGGGGGATGATAATATCGGAAGAGCGCAACCACTCATTATAAGCGTTGCTATAGTATTTTGTTTGGCACAAGTGGAATATGATGTTGAGCATGATTATGCAACAATTAAAGAAGGTTGTCACGTATTTGCACGTTAGGAAAGCAGTGAATACAACAGTTTTTCATAATTTAAAGCGGTAGCAAAGGAAAGTAATAAAGAAACAAAAAGACAAGTCAGTTTTGCAATCAAAAAGAAAATTGAATGCTTGAAAGAAATAACAGGTAATTGCGCATAAAGAAGCATAAATTCACAATAATAGTCTGAAATAGTAAAAGCCTAAAACTCCCCAGCAGAGTCGCCATGCTAGCGCGCCTCCTTTTTATCGCGAAATCGCTTTTATGACATTTGGGAGGACAACTCATTCCTTTTGGAAATTGGGTTTGCATTTGAGGAGTCGCCACCAAATGATTAGGGTGCATTAGGACACCAAAAGAATTTGATTTGAACAACCAGAGATTGGGTAAGGGCTTGAAATTATTCCAAGGGGAAGGTGTTAGGCAACCCTCAAAATCCACTAGTGTGGTTCCCGACCAAACTATTATTGTGAATTTGGGTGCAAATAACATATAGACAAATAAGGCTCAAATAAGAGGGGATTTCACATATAAAAGTTTGAAAATAAACAAAGTTTGGAAGAACACTTAAGAAGGCTTATTTTAAAAAATAAGGAGTAAACAAATGCTAAGTAAAATAAGAATAAAGGGAGGGGGTCCTAGGTTTATTGAAAATATGGATCACATTAATGCAATACCCGGTAATCACTCCTCAAAAGAGGGGTTACACATGGTATTAGCGCACCAGTCATCATATCCATATCTACCCTTCCCACCCCGTTAAGGTATTTAAAGCGCAAATTAGTCTCGTTTACTTATTGCATGCTATTACCCATCCCAATCCTATCAGTCCCGGAGGCATTTAGGACTACTAATCCTAAAAGAGAGGGATATTAGGCTTATTTGTAGTTCCAAAGGTAAAAACTCTAAAGCGACATACAAAACACATATTGCAAATTGGGGGAAAGCACATGACAAGCAGAGGCTCAGATATACCTCCTTAAACAAAGAAACACGTAATCAGCATGACTTACACATACTGTTTTGGTCTAATTATAAGTACTATATACGAAGAAGGGCGGTTGCTGAGGCAGTTTTAGTTTATTACATAACTCAGATAAGAAGTCTGAATCAGGCCTGCCTGCTGGTTGTAACAACTAACAGAAGCAGATTCAGTTTATAATTATACTTTAAGGCTTGCATAAGTGTTAGACAAGGATCCTATAGGCATGACATCTACTGGATTCAGAAAAAAAACATTGAAACAGTAAGGCTCGAAATGAACTGTTTGAATGCATACTCGTTAAACTTGCTAAATGATAGAATCGGATTTTTAAAAGATAGGCAGGATTTAAACGAATTGATTAAAAGCTCTACAACTAACAGTACCCATTATTACTAATTTTAGATTTATGCTTAAGTGAAGTGGATCAGATTCGATTAGGAATTTCTATAGGCATGCTTTCTATGCGTTGCCAATTTTAAACCTTGTAGACATGGTGTAAAAAATGCAGAAGTCTTATAGACATAGTATCTAAATGCATAAGATTGGTTTTAAACCTAGAAACATGGTATCTAGCTTGCAGAATTTGTTTAAGACCTATGAGCATCAAATCGAGATGTAATTGAATAGGCAGAATTGAAAATCCTATAGCCATGATTTTTTTATGAAGTTGAGCATGCAGAATTTAGAATGGACCAATAGGCATGATTTCTATATGCATTTTGAATATGCATAATTCAGAACACATATAGACATGGTTTCTATATGAAAGTTGGATATGCAGGAATAGAGTAATCCTATAGTCATAATTTCTACCCTTTGCATACATAGTTACCCACCCGTTTTCACTAACCATCCCCAAGTGTTTATTACAAATTATTACAATCCAGAATAAATAAAAATACATTAGAAACAAAAAAATACAACCAGAGGAAGCCCGATTCTTTACTTCCTCTCTAAGTTATGAGATAGACCAACTCAAGAGACCATTGATCCTAAGCCTTTTCTCCCATTTAAGTGTGTCAAAGTTCCCTAAGAGCCTCAATGGGACTCCGGGCAATGATCAACCCAAATATATTATCAGAATGGGGACAAGTGCAGTGTGGAAGGGCCAGCCCTCAAGTGTCCAAGTTCAGAGGGAGCTCAAAGGGGTCCCAAGGCAAGGCTCACAAGAGGGGGCAGAACTTAAGGACTAAGAAAGTGTGCAAGTGAAGAACAGAATTCTAAAAGGGGGAAAGGAGAGGGAAACAGCTACAAATAAGTACACAAAAAGGGTTTCAAGGGGAATATGGAGATTGTAAAGAGCCTATTGCTTAGCCAAGGGCAGGCTTTAGGCATGCCCAGCAATGGAGGATGCTAGCATACCTATAAGCCTGTCAGAACACACATTATTAGAGGCTAGGATCCCAGGGGATCAAGTTTGATTCATGGACAATAATTTGCAGTATTGCCATGCCTCAAACCATAGCATGAACATATAGGGGTAGGGGTTTTGGGTTCATAGTAGAATAGGCAGAAAGAAATTTTAGCATGCTAGAGTAAGTGCATTGAACTATACCTAAGTTGTAGGCAGACATGCAAGTAAATGTAGTAAATGAACACGTTGTTGTGATTGCTGAAAATCATAATCAGAACATACCATTTTAAAGAAGCAAATAGAGAAAAAGCAGGCAGCAGGACTTGCAAACAGGCCATAGTACAAGTAACAAGAGAGAATACTTTTAGGTGTAAGTGTGAGTTCAGAAAAAGCTAGGAGTATTGGTGTCCCTGTGTTAATGAAAGAGTTAGGTATTTATAGTGTGAAAACAGGCAGATAAGGATTATAGTTCAGAAATAATTAAGGAAATATGTGTTAATTAAAATTAAATCAGTATCAAAGACTTCCTTTAATTAAGGAATTAAATCAAACGATAACATGCAAGTGCTAAATAAGGGAAGAAATCATATAGGGCTGAATATGACCAATAAGGAAATATTTCCAACATAGTACAAGTACACAGTAGGTAATAGGGGCTAGGTTCATCAGACTCTAATCAAGGAAAGGCCTGTAAGAATCCCATACCAATGTAATCAAGGTAAGGGGATCAAATCGACTTAAGTAGAAAAGGTAGGGGTCGAAGGCTCGAAGGAAAGTATTCACATAAATCCAAGAAGCAGGGAAGTCAGAAAGAATCAATTACAAGAGTGTAATCACAATTACACAAAGAGATTTGATATCAGTCCACAATCAAAGGTTATTTTGAGAGGGAAATTTAGCATATAAAGGAGTGCATAACATTAGGCATGCAAGATTGAACTCATGGCAAAGAGAATAATCACACGACAGTCACATAGGTCAAATTCACCATCTTAGTAATCGAAAAGGGGAGAGTATCAGAAGCATGCAAAAGGGTCAAGTAGAAAGCTTTTCTGAAAACTGTAATCCAGTTCCAATGAGAACATGAAATCGAAATCACATAAAGCATAGAAGTTGAAGCAGATATTTCGAAACTTAGTCGAGCAACAGATGAAGCAACTTCAAAAACCCAAATAGGTCCAAAGAGATTAGGGTTTTGAAACCAAACAAGTTAATAGATGAGGAACCAACAAATCACATAGCAAATAGCCTCAAAACTCGGATGAGCCCCCAAATTCTAGGGTTTTTACCATTAATCGAGTATAGAGACGAAAACAAGTAAATCAGGCAAAAATACTAACGAAATAAGTTCAGAAATCCCAAAAGGGAACTAAGACTCTTAGCATGCATTTTCCAGTAGAAAAAACTCATGAGGAACATAGTAAAAGAACAACATAATAAACACAGTAGAAGAAACTCATAAGAAACATAGTAGAAAAACCACATAAGAAACATAGTAGAAGAAACACATAAGGAAACCAGTAGAAGAAACTCATGAGAAACATAGTAGAACATGTTAAAGATCAGAAAAACCCTAAATCGAAAAAGTTGAAGGTTTTGAAAGAAGAGTTTTTTAAAGAAACTTTTGAGAAAACGTTTGCAAGTTCAGGGTAAGCACAGATCTATAATGGATCTAAAAGAATTAGAAGAACCTCAAAAGTTTGAGTTTCAGAAGAAACCCAGAGAGTGAGAAAGTCTTGGAAAACATCGATCTAAGCAAGAGAAGTCAATATCAGGCTCGAACCACCATGGCTGGTCGGAGACAGTCATGGAACTCGAATCGAACAACGTCTGGACCCCGCTTTTTCATGGTTAGGACTTGAAACTTTAGTAACCAAGCGTGTAGGAGTTATAGGAGGCCGGTATAGGACTTCAATGGCCTTGAAAGCCATGGATTCCGGTGATTTTAGGGTGGAAGTGGAGGGAGGCGGCTAGGGTTCGAGAAACTTTGAGAGAGAATTGAGAGAAGGGGGAGGATTCAAGGGAGGCTACAGAAGCAAATGACATAGGGTTTGGGGGGTAGGTCAGGTTAAAAAAGGAAGGGGTGAATATGAGCCGTTGGTCGAAGTGATCAACGGCTGGGATTAAAAGGGGGATCCAGACGGGTTATTAAAAAAGGTTGTGGGTCAGGTAGATTTAGGATTTGGGTTGGGTTGGGTTATTAGGTTGGGTTTAATTGGGGTGCCAAATCTGGCTAAAATTGAAATGCAAATGGGCTAACATTTAAATAGCCATTTTCCCCTAATTTTCTTTATAAAAAATAGTAAAATAATTTCTGGACATAAATTAAAAGCACTAAAATGATTAATAATACATAATATCAAATGAAAAATATTGGAGTTAATTTTATAAACATAAATACGATTTATATTTTAAAAGAGGTCAATATTGCAATTATATGCAATTTAGCTTTAAAAATTCCAAATAAATTTGTAAAAATATGCAAAATTATTTTAGGTATATTTTAGCACAAATATGAGAATCCAATAAATGAATTACCAAAATGATAATTTTGTGAATAATTATTGGGTTTTCTTGATAAAATAGGGCAATAAATTGATTTAAAAATTCTTAAAAATTAAGGAAAAATAAGAAACCTTTGGACATGCTTATACATGCATATAAATGCTTTTTTGAAAGTATTTTGCATATTAAAAAATATACAGGGAAAAATTGGGTATCAACAATGAGCTTTGTATAACTTAGAGAAACCATCTGCTCTTCTTCTTTTCATGGGCTTAATCCCGAGGACTTATCCATTTTCGTTATCTCCTCACTCGCCCATTCTTATCCTTACTTTTGTCTTCTAGAATATTGTCGCTTCACCATACAATAGCTTGCGACTTACACATAGGTATTTATATTACTTCCTACCTTTCAACTAGCTTGCATCATAGATTTCCTTATGTCACTTTGGAACATCAAACGAGACATCACATCATCTCTAACTCTTTTTTTCTCTCTTAGTCAGGCTTTTCGATACCTAGACCATAGGCTGGAAGATATGCTACTGACGATGCCGCTATTATTCCTTGATACTGAATCCTCGCGCTTTTAGCCTTTTATCCGAAGTATGGACTATTCACGATTTTCTACCTTTGAGTATCTCATACGTTGTTCACCTTTACCTTACTTACCTTAAAATCTCGCATCGTATCTTCTATCTCTTTTATGACCTCCCTTCCACCTAGGTGTAATTCACATCTATAACTTAAAGCTCTATTATAATACTTGCACCTCTGGTGCACACACAATCCAGTGGGAGCTTCATATTGACTTCTTATGAGGCTGGTACTTTTCTAACTAGCTTTATCGTAGAGCCATTATAGAATATGGCTATTGTACTATCTCTCTTTTACCTATGATATTTAATTGTGATCCTATAATGTTCTCAATCACAATTTCTATAACTTTCTAGGTCCAATAAGTAGACACTTAATTTACTTAGTTGATGTAACTCTTTAGCTTCCTCTCCCTTCTAATTAGCCTTTATGTAGGCTTAAGCTGTCTTTCGATCTGTGGCTCATGGCATTTAGTTATTACTTTAGCCTTTTATGGACACTATAGAAAACCATGATACAATCTTCTAATGATGCAATCCTTTGTTTATGACCTGGACTCAATCCCTTCTTTTAACTTATAACAGAGTCTTCTATGACTAATCATTTATCGAATATTCCTTTCATTCCATTTTAGCTTTCTTCAAATGTAAGCAATTGCTTTTCCTAGTCTTTTTGCCCTTTTTGCGTGTATACTTAGCTTATCTTAGTTCTCATACATGCCGAAGTTTTTGTGCAACTCATATGGTCTCGAATATTACTTTTGGTTTTATGCCCCACTCATTAGCCATGGTAGGTGAAACTTTCTTTGGAGTGCATACAATTTTGTAGATAGATTGTTGTGACACAACCATTCCTCTTTAGGTTACTATGCCTCTTATAAAGCTGTGAGCTTATTACATTGTATACTCGACGGACCTTCTGATGTCCTTCCTTGCCTATACTTACCCGTTGTTACTTATCTCCATGCCCTTGTTCTTGTAGGTTACTTCTGAACTAATATTTCGGCTGACTTCCTAGTAGTACTCTATTTTATGTCCGTACCACTCATACAATATCTTTATCTACCCAACCTCCTATCCGCATATTTCTCAAGGATCACGATGTCATAACTGCGAGGCTAAATTCCCCATACTGGGGTTCCCTATATTTATCTTGCACAATCTATTGATTCTTCTAAAACCTCCTGTCTAGCCATAACTAGGCTCTTCCTGAACCAACTACTAACTACTTGTTGGTCCATTCTCATATCAATATTCCGCGTAATCTTTCTTGGGTTATTTCCTTTGTCTTAACTTACATTCTCGTACTGGATCCATATCTACTAATAACATCTCAGGCAGAAACTCTTACTTCCTCACCTTGATATCGTGTTCGCATAATGTTCGGGAATCACACCATATCTTGATTAGGTGCAATCTCACCCCCTTCTCATTTTTATCGCATTCTTCCTTTACCATTCCAGAATTACTAGAACCACTTAATCCTGTTTTAATGCCACCTCACTCCACATTCCCCCATTAAGGAAGTACTAATATCTAGCACTACAACGATCTACCTATAAATATTTTACCTTTTCATCATTGGCATCCTCTCGCATTATCGTTGACCCTTACTCGCCTTGTGGTAACTTCTGTACCAAGAATAACGAAATTCCTTAATCGCGAGGGTAGCGGCACACATAGTCCCTTAAGCTTAACTTTGCTCACATTGCTTGCGTTAGGGAAACGTCTTCCTGAATGACCATTCTCTGAATTTCTCATGAATCTTCTCCTTTTGTCCATTCTATTATCACCGGAACGAAATATGAAATTCTGATGATGCCAATGTTCTGCAGTCACTCAGTCCCTAACTCACGTTTAGTTTATCTTGTTCACCGGCCCATACTGATTTCTATTACTCTAAGGTCTAACTTTTCCTTCCGGTAGTTGCATTGGAGTCACAAACTTATTTCTCAAAGTAGGGATATGACTTTATGGCCTATACTCTTTTTGTTGTCTCAAGGCCTGTCACCTCTTGTCTTTTCCTTCACTTGACTACAGACTCTGTAATACTGTCTTCATTTTTACCTACTGTTGTCATCCATGTATCACACCTTACTCTTAATGCTTTATTAGCTCTCTCTTTATTTCTTGCAAACATTTCTGTCTATCACTTTATTCTGAAAACTTCAACAAGATATTCTTTTGCTTTTAGCTCCCCTTTGCTCCATCCACTGGCTCTTCGGGTTGCCTAGCATTATCTTTCTACTAGGGATGGGAGTCATACTAATATAATATTTATCCTTTCCAGGCTTCCAGTTCCTATCTTTGTAGCACTCATATCTTGCTGTACTATTTTAGAGTGCACCATCTAGGTGTCTCACAAGGAGATCCATTACCACATTTGCACTATCCTTCAGAAATGTCAACTAATTCTACCAATCCATCCCCTATTTTGGGTTACTCTAACCCCAGCCGGATCCAGATAACTCGTCCTTCTCTTAAACTATATCTGTTAGCTCCCATAGGTCATAACTGAGAGCGGTGTGGCCGATTGTACGTATATCTATCACTGTTGAAGGTAATTCAAAATGCCTATATCTCATTTCCGGAATGGTAAATAATGATAATCGTTGTTAACTGGGTACCTCGTACCCTACTTCACCTTGCTTCTTTTACTTGCTGAAACTTGTGTTTACCTTCCGATTTTGTTATTCCTTTTTACCGCAAGAGTGGATAAATATTCTTGCCTTAAGACTCCTTATCAAGAACCTTACACCTTTTAGTACACGCATGGTCTGCTAAAGATCTCACATTTACTCATCATAAGCATAATGCAAAAATCGAGTCCCTCTGACTCAACACTTCCACAGTTATATCTCCTACCGACCATCTTTCTGATTGTAGGCATCGTTGTATTACGAATAAGATAGAGTTTAGGAAATTGAGTTCTTACAACTAAGCTCTACCATACGATCTAGAGTAAGAAGAAAGAATCACAATCCTAAATGCCCTGTAGTCTCCTGCTTATAAGTGTGGTGCACGACACACCCATAATCAAGACTCTACTAGACATGGCTTGTAGACTCCCTAGGAAAGAACTGCTCTAATACCATTTTTGTCACGACCCAAACCGATAGGCTGCGATGGTCACTTGGTACCTTACTCAACCGTGTACCAACATAACGTATCTTTTCATGTCATACTATCATAGATAACTGAGCCGAAAGGCTGCCGTGAGATAAGTAGAATACAACATGTGATACCAACTTATACATAAGACATACAGGCCTATAAGACAAAAATAACCACTCGTACACTGAACATAGGCTGACAAGGCAATACAATCTTTTACGTACATGACATCTGTCTACAAGCCTCTAAGTATACATAATTTTCATAAAGGTCGGGACAGAGTCCCACCATACTAAACAATATACGTCTAAATTATACTAACCAAACAAGCAACTCCGAAGCAAATAGAGCGGACCAACATCTTCTGCTGAGCTGATTGCCTACTTGGAGGGCTCTCAACCTATCTATCGGGACGTCAGTATGAATAATGTACCGAGTATGTAAATAAATAAGTACATAATAGATATGGAAGAAATATAGAATAAATGACTCAATCTGTAGGTCTGGTTAACTCTGTAATTCATGAATAATTATAGTGTCATGCATATGCATATGAATGTCATGTCATGCATAGGTACATGTTTCATAACCTCATCAGGCCTCTGAGGACATCCTATCATATCATCTCGGCCATTATGGGCAAAACCATCAACGTATACCAGTTGATCAGGTGGTGGTGCGTATATAATGCCATTACCTTTCCTATATCCCATATACATATATATACATATACAAATGCGTATATAACTCCATCTGGTCATGGGTCAATGTGCATGTATAAATGCATAAAATGCATATAAAATACGTTAATAAAATCTCTCGGTACGTCATAAGACCATTATGCCTCTGATTAATATCATGAAATAAACTTTACCAACTTACGTATTTTTGAGACCCATGAACAGGTGATAGAGTAATATGACATATGGGGAATCAAGAACATAAGTATCTCTAGTATTTCTATGAATGGAGTCATTTATGGAAACTGTGTATTTTTTTTGTTTCGTTCGTGTCGTATAGATCATGCCAAAAAGAAAGAAGGGATATTCTTAACATACCTGAACCGATTCTCTTGACAATCCCTCCAACACACATTGATTGTGACAAAACATGTAATGACGAGATCGAAATAGGGAACAATCTGTATGATATTCTTGAGAAGGATTACACCGTACTCTCGTAGAATCGCAAAATCCCGTTGCTATTATGCAGTATAATTTTGTATGAAATTGTGTCTAAGATCTGTTACTTGCTGAATATAACCATCCTTAATTTGTCATAGATACCTCACACTACTATTGAAATTCTTGAGCTAATCACATTTCTTAAGAATGAAGGTGTGATTTTCAATTCTCATATTCTCATCTTTATATTATTGCAAGAATATTGACAAACCTTAACGAATAGCATACCACACTAGAGCTGCTGATTACAAATATAGACTATAAACATTCTTAAGACTTACCAAAGTTCACATCTTGTGTGTAACAATTGAGGTTGCCACCTATTTAAAAATGACTCTTAGTTATGAATTATGACTAAGAGTCATACGGTTGGTGTAGTGGTTTGCTGCCACGTAGGATTTTGATCTTATCCAATAATCAATTAATTTAATTAGGTAATAACCCGCTACCCGATAATTAACCATTTACCCGCATAATTAAGTATTGTGTCCAATTACTTAAAATTCTACTTATTTTTAATACAACTTATACATCCTACTATCATGGTCATATGGTACCTTGTATTGTACTAGTCCATGAATATCGGGTATTATCGCTCGGCCCGTATTTTATCTCAATATGCCAACTTGGATGAAAATTCATTTTCTTTGACTTGCTTCCCCTCTCACCTTCACAAATTCACTCATAACTTGTTTGAAATAAAATAATGCTTATAATTTCAAAATAATTCTACTCTCGATCTTACGTCGATTAACTTACGACGAAACATAAACATACAAAAACGCGGGATGTAATATCAACGATTCCAACTTAAAGCTTTAGTCCTGAAATTCATTCTTCCAATTCTATTTTGAATAACCTAAAAACCAAAACCAACGATTCACACAAGTCATAATACATCGTACAGAGCTTGTAATGCCCTCAAACTACTAAGCGAAGTGCAAAAGTCTCAAAATGACCGATCGGGGTCATTACACAAGTGGAATTTCCTCTCCATGAATTCCTCGAACAAAGCCACTTGCTTGAGTTCTTCTGCTGTGGATTTGGTTGAGTCTATCTTTTTCAGTACATTAAAGTATCTTGGTACCTAGTGGGATTCCGATGACTCCTCACCCTTATCATCTTCACTTGGCACAAGAGCAAGCGCCATTTCCACCTTCCCATTAATACTAGAAATTGACACAACATTCAATTTTCTTGCTACCGGTTGATCTCCACTTATCTATTTGATTCCTTCTGGGGTCTTTCAACAGCTAGTGATATGTTGATGATACAACCTTCATCTCATGTAACCATAATCTACCGAGAATTACATTGTAGCCTATGTAATTGTCCACCACATAAAATAAGGTGGTCTTCATGATCCCTTTGGAGTTTGTGGTTATCATGATCTATCTTCAGGTTGTCACACTCACTAATTTGAACCCGACGAGGAGCGTTGTTGCTGGAATGATACTTCTAATTAATTTGGATTATTCCAGCGCTCTCCATTGAATGATGTTGGCTGAGCTTCCTGAATCAACCAAAACATATTTAATCTTGAAATCCAGAACATTAAGTGAAATTACTAGGCATCGCTATGTGGCAGAAGAAGTCTGTCAGCGTCTTCCTCCATGAAAGTGATGTCTTATTTGGTGACTTTTCCGAGTCTCTTGTTGTGGGTCACCGATAATTTTGTCCTTTTGGCTGCTGGGAAGGTTACACCAATTATTAATTCCACCCTAAAAATCATGTTGATAGCTAACCGAGGAGGGTCTTCCCCTATCTTCGAGGGTTATGTGTTATGCCAATTGCATCCGCAAATGTTCTTGGCTCGGCCGCTCAATAACTCCTTGAGATGGCTGTTCTTCAACAACGTTGCCACCTCTTTACGTAGATGTTGGTAGTCCCCAGTTCTATGGCCATGAGTCTCATGATATCTGCACAATCAGTTGGGATCCTTTTGGCTGGGATCAGATCTGATTGGCTTCAGTAATCGTGCTTCTTTGACATTCCTCATCGCCAATACCAACTCCACTATGTTGATGTTGAAATTGTAATTTGAAAACCTAGGATAAGTGGAATATCTGGCCCCCAATACCTCTTTTTCTTGTAACAATCTGTTGTTATGGCCACAGTTAGTTCTTTTTTCGGGAGCGAACCTATCCAAGGACCAGTACACTTTACTGTCGCGTCCCTCAGCTCTCTCATAGGGAAAAAAGCTTCCTTTAGAAGATCGACGTTTTACATCAAAAGAATCCTTTAACTTATCCAAGTTCTTGTCTTGGTCCCGCCCTTTGTTCATGTCCGCAACCCGAGCTGATCATCTTCTACCATTATCTTCGATTCATAGCGTTTATGGACATCAACTCATATGGTCTCTAGGAATTTGAGGAGTTTTCCTTCAACTTCTGGGAGGCTTCGAAGACTCTCTGGTGTAAGCCATTCGTGAATGCCTCCGCTACCCATTCATTCGGTATGGCAAATAGCAACATCTTCTCTTTATGTAATCGAATAACGAACTCCGGCAGCAATTAGGACTCACCCTGTGTGATCTTGAATATGTCCGCCTTCTTGGCTTGGACCGTTCTGGCCTTGGCATGGGCCTTAGTAAATTAATCTGCAAACATTTCAAAAGAGTCAATTGAATGCTCAAGTAAAATTGAATACCATGTCAAGACCCCCCTTCGTAAGGGTTTCCCCAAAACTTTTTCAGTAAAACCAATTCTATCTCATGTTGAGCAAAATCGTTCCCCTACACAACCGTTGTATAGGTTGTAATGTTCTCCTGAGGGTCTGAGGTCCCATTGTATTTTTGTATGTCTGACATCTTGAATCTCATTGCTATTAACATCGGTGCTGCGCTGGGTTTGAACACCAACTGAGTATATTTTTTCGAATCCAGGCCCTTCAAAACTTGTGGTACGCCCGAAATTTGGTCCATTTGGCGTGAAACACCTTTGAATTTTGATCCATCAGTTCATTCATCTTTCTCATGAGTCTCATGAGTCTCATGAGTTCGAGGTGACACACATGCTAGGTGACGGGTGTGTGGGCATGTACTGTAAGAATTGTGACTTGTTCCATTCAGTGGTGCTGTGAAATTGAATAACTTGTTGTTAGTTATATGTTCTCCGTGTGTTATAGAAGTTTGACTGCAAATCATGTTTAGGCTATGTGTTGGTATTTTTGGATCCCACAGAGGCCTTATTACATGTTGAATTATCGACTAATTGTTATTTGTATTCAGTCTCAGTTTTATTTGCATATCATAACCTAGTCTGTATTATTCCTTCTTGACATATCATATCATTATTTTTGGGTTGATTATGATTTCTAAGTGCTCGAGAGGCTGTAGAGGTTGATGACTAAGTGAGGTCGAGGGCCTGATTTTGAGAATATTCATGGGATCGAGTTGCACACGGCAATAGTTTTCATTGATTTATGCCACGATTGGCTTGATATAGCGTTTGGGTTGAAGGAGCCCCTCTGGAATCTATACACACCCCTAGTGAGCGCATATACAAAATGTGAGTTCCCAGTGCAGAACGGCTGAGAGGAATGAGTAACTGTGAGGAATTAGTGATTGTGAGGTTGGAGTGAATGGGAGGACTAAGTGACTGTTGCTTTGAGAGGATGCATTTGATCTCATTAATGTTGTTCTTTGCTGCCATGTATCACTGTCTTGAAATTTCTGAGAGATATTACATCTAGTTTCACTTGAACTTCACATGAATTAACTAATTTGACTTAAATTGCCGGACGTGAAAGCATGCTTACTTTCTTATATTGAGACTACTGAAATTGAACTATAACTATGTAGCTCATCACTGCCTTCAACTCTTTATTTAGTCTTGTTACTTATTGAGTTGGTTGTACTTACACTACACCCTGCACTTCATGTGTAGATCCATGTGTTTCCGGATACGGTGGGTGTTGATACTCTACGCATTTGACCGTTTGGAGACTTTGAGGTATTTGTCCGGCATTTGCAGACCTTGTTTCTCCTTCCCTATCTTTTCGTTTATTGTATTTAGTTTTGTATTATGATAAGTAGTATTTTTCTAAACTTGTGATACTTAGATGCTCATGTACTATGTGACACCCCGATGTTTGGATTTTTCGTGTTGCGTTTTGAATTTTCTATCCCTTTTATGAGAAGTTTTACTATTTAAAATGCTTTAGATCTATTTTTGTTAATTGTGTTGGAGTAAATTTATAACTGTTGGCTTTCCTAGTACAACATTAGGCGCCATCACGATAGGCTAGATTTGAGTCGTGCCAATTTGTTATAGTGAGTTATATGAATTTTGCTGAACTTTTAGGATTATAGAAGTCTTTCGATGATTCTATGTTTGTTTTGTCAGCTGTACTACCATGTTTATCTAGCTTGATTAAGTTTTTTCTTGGACTTTTCTGATGTCGTACTGAGAGTTTATGTCTATTAAATATGTGTTGCATTGATTCTTGGATTAGTAATATTATACCACCTATTGATGACCTTCGTCATAAGTTTTCCATGTCACACATTTAACTCATCTGTTTTGACTAAGTAACCTATTATTACAACCATTCATGTTGTACACACTTAACAACTTATACTAATCTATTGTTATAAATTGAACTCTTGTAATGAATTCATTTTCTTTGTTATTATGTTATCTGCTCATTTGATATGTCCAGCAACATTGCAACTCTTCAGAAATATCACTGTGTATAGGTCTGAGTAATTTTTGTTACACCATATGTTTGTTTTTGTTCAGTGATGCTTATGAATCCTTACATATGTTTCATTTGAGGAAGTTTCATGCTTCTACACTGTGTTCTTCATTTGAAACTATTTTGCCAAGAATGAGATTGAATACCCTGGCCTTAATGACCTAACAAGTTTAAGTGATATAGAATCTAAAAATAAGGAACTTACTGTGGTCATTTATGAGCTTAAACAAATCCATCAATACTTGTTTATCTTGTTAAAACGAACATAGTTCCATATTTGGCTTGTGTCCTTTATCTGTAAAGACTTAGTTATGGATCTGAATTTTGATTAAGAATATGATAGACTAGTAATCGTGCTACTAAACTTGGAATAAATTAAGAATGACAACCTATCCTTTGATGTTTTTGCTTGGTTGAACAAAATTTTTAGTATGTTTCTTTAGTGTAGAAGGGCCCTAATCATGTACATGATTACTCTTGAATGTTCTGAATACTAGTGCAATGACTATTGATGGTCTGTAGATATAGATAATGGTCCTAAAATGTTAAGCCCAGTAGAAGAATAAGATCAGTGTCTATTTCTTCTCATATCATTTGCAAATCACTTAATTAAGTCTTCCATTAATCCCCTTTGTTTAGTATTTGTGTGGCAGCATAATTAAGTGACCTTGAGGCATGTCATAGATATTGATATCAGTAGATGCTATGAATACTTGCAGTAGTTTGCCTGGTGCTGACCTTAAGGTTAATGGTATTATACTTGTAGCTTCTGAACTCTATATATTTGAACATATAGGTCTAATGCTTCTAATTGTTAAAGTGAATACCCCATTTGTATATAAACGTTTGGGGAAGAGTAATCATGTGTGATTAAGGGTATTTAGGGTGGGACCTAGTTTCTGATTAAGATGCCCTTCCCTGACACAAGCACTATTTGGGGTCTGTGAGACTCTTATAAACTCTGATGTGCTAGGGATTCCAAGGGTATCTTATTCATGGACAAGGTTTTGCATTAAGTTTCTAATCAATGAATTTTATTAATCTCTTTAGCATTAATACAAATGAAAATAGGTTCACTTTATTCTTTAATCTCGTTTACTCCTTGTTATCTTAGGCCTCATGTAATGGAGTTTTATTTCTATTGTATGCATGTTTGAATTGGGCCTGCTGAGTTCTTTGGAACACTGGCCCATGTTCCGGTCTAGGATCCTTTGTTGGTTGACGACTGCCACTGCCTGTAGATCTACTGGGCCTGGTCCGCTAGCCCAATTTTGAGTCCAGTTCCTTTCCTTTCTCGCCTTAGATAAATAAAATTTGTTGTTAGTTCGATGTATATTTATCTGATGCTAACATTATTATTGGATAATTCTGGTTATGTTTTTGATTATTTTAGAAATCTAAGAAAACCAAAGTCCATAGTTAAATAAAGAAAGAATCTAGGTTTTGTTTACCTTGAAAATGGTAACAACAATTAAATTTATAAATGGGACTCTAAAAATATGTGATCTATTTTTATGCTAGTTGTTAGAGCAGTTGATGCTAGGAGTATGAAGTTTAATGATAAGATACAAGCTAAAACGGGGCAGTGATCAAACCGAGGGGCTTGCTGCCCGGGCTTCGGACTGGTCGATGAAGGGCCTCGGGGTCGATATCCGGCTCGAGCTCGAGCTATCGAGGGTAGTCAGGGATGGGATAACAGTTAGAATATAATTAAAGAAGGTTATTTATGGCCAATACCAAGCAATAAATGAAGAACAAGTATGAAAGCAATGGATGCTAAGAGTGGCCTCGAGCGAGTAAGAGCGAGTGAGTTAGAGAGAAGAAAGAGAGGATATTATTGATCTTGTGTAGAATAGTTAGAGCAACAGCATCCCCTTACAAAGTGGTGTGAATTCCCTTTATATAGGAGGGGAAACCGATTATAGTACAACATACATTAATTATAAAAGCATGGAGATGGGACGGCTAGACGTGACGCCTTGACACAGGCTCTGGGTAGGTCGACTCTTGTCATACTTAGCCGCGTGCCTTGGGAATTCCCCCTTTCGCTCTAGCCTAGGTCTTCATCTTCTTTAAGTCGGGCCTCGACAAGCCCCGAGGAAGGGGACTCGGTCGCAACTCCACGTCCTCGGGGTCTCGAGATATTCTTCCGAAGTGGCTTGATAGCAAGAAATTAAGCCCTCTGATTTTGCCGCATACGGATAGTCTCTGCATTTCCCAAAACGAATCAATGGGAAATGATTCTGACACTTGACTCTACGAGCTTCTCGCGGTGACATCATACCAATGATGCAACCTGCGGCGCGAGTTTTTGTGACAATCGGGATATCCTACGAACTTGTGTTTTTGACATCATTCAATGCACTGCCGATTCACGTTCTCTAAGGTAAAAGTACCATAGTCGATTCGGTTCTTCAAGAACATGGTAATTGCACCTGTCGGTTAGTCTTCCAAAGCCTCGATGACCGTGTCATTACCCCTTATAAATGTAGTGTTTTAGCGTTGTTTTTCTATCCAAGTACCTTCATCTGCTCGTTCACCCATTTCTCCTTATCATCTTCCTCTATTGCTGATCACCATGTTCGGAGTCTACGGCCTCAAGGTCGTCTGGCATTGTTTATATAGGTCGTGTCATGTCCCTTTGTCAGAGCTCGACTATGTTGTTCTGTTGCCGTTGTGCCGCTGTCCCTATTGGCCTGAGATGACGATAGATGTGTTGATACCCAATATTTCCCCAAAATATTTTAAATTTGCATATATACCTGCAAAATCATGCATTAATAGGAATTTGTATTTTTCTATAATTTTTCTATATTTTTATTAATTTATCTAACATTTTATTCCCAATAAATAATTACAAAATGGCATTACAAATGATTTCAAAGGTGTCTCTTGATTTAATTTATTATTTATGGTCCTATTTAAACAAAATTATTTCATAATTAGCTAAATTGGCATCTTTTGGCTATAATTGCAATAACTTTGCAATGCCTAATCATATGATTTTATACTATTTTTTGACCAGAAATTAAGTACTTGTATTTTTAAATACTAAGTAATCAATTTTTAATTATTTTCTATGCATGAAATTCATTTGATACGATTATCAACTATTTTTATAAATTGTTTTATTTAATTTAATTGGGTATTTAACTAATAGCCTATTGCATTTTAATTCTAACCTAAATCAAACCAGCCCCAAACCCAATTAAAATAGCCCAATACCCCAGGGCCAAACCTAAATTCTACCCGACCCAATCCCTGGTCCAATCTGGACCGTTGATCAATTCTAATCAACGGTCCGAATCTCCCATACCATAATTAACCTAAAGAGTATCCCCCCAAACCCTCATTCCCATCCTCTCATTTCCTCTCTTCACTCCGCCGTTACACTCTCTCATTCTCTTTGCACAACCATGGCTCCTATTCGTCGGCCGTTGGCTCGTCGGTATCAATGGTGCTTCCACCACCACCCCTAGCCTCTATGGACCATCACATGACGGATCCTTGCTACCTTGAGGCCCTCAAGGGAACCAGAAGACGGTTCACTTACCTCCCATGGTTTCTACACCATTCTCCGGCCGTCCATTGCTGTCCGAGTAAGATCTTTATTTTTCCGGCTAGATCCATGGCTTCTAAGCCGGAATCTCTCCATATCTGGGTTATCTCTCTCTCAAACCCTAATTTTATCTCTTGACTTCTTAGATATGTAACAAATCTAAGAGTTTTCTGAGTTATCTTTACTGTTTTCTTAAGGACCTCTCCGATTTTTTCAAAAAACATTTTTTCTCTTCAAACTAGGGTTTCTTAACCCCTTTTTAAAACAACTTTCCCTCTGGTTTTTTTGGTATTATTTTATGATTCTTACTATGTTTAAAATGTTCTTTAAGTTTTTCCCTTTTATCTGATTTATCATGTTGAAATCCTAACTATTTTGGTCTTAATCCTGGGTTCTGAGAACTGTCCTGGCTTATTTGTTCGTTTAATTTGCTCGCATGTCCGTTATTCATGAATATGTTCTATGTTTCTATGATTTTTACCCTATTATGCTCACTAGGGTTTATGATTTTGCTTCTTCCGCCTGTACTATATTTATTCTGTTTATTAAAAGAGATTTGTGCTAATTCCTCTAGTTAGTACCATTTTTCTAGCTGAATTCTTGACTTTATGTGATTTTTACTCGACTATGCTTATTAGGGTTTATGATTTTGTTCCTTCTTGCCTATACTATGAATATTTTGTTTATTTACAACTATTTGTGTTAATTCCCCTTAATCATTACTACTCCTATTTGAATCCCTATTTTTCTATAATTGATGCTCTTCACTAATCTCTTGTGATGATTTCCTTACTGATTTTTCAACCTCTCAGATATTTTCTTGCCTTATTTTTCGTCGACTATGCTGTCAATTGGTTCTTAAGTACTTTCCTTCATTAAATTTTCTAAACCTAGCCTAATTACTAGTTCTATACTTACTATGCCTCAAAATATTTCCTTATGTGCTATGTTCCACTCTTATGTGATCTCTTCCTTATTTGTCTTTACCGTTGGTAAATTACTCCCCTAATTAAAGGAGACCTGGCTGATTTTTGATTCTTAATTGATTTTGTAGTTCTATAATTGCTGGACAATTGATTCTTTCCTTATGGACTTGACATCCAAACTATTATATATACCCTTTTCTCTTTTCATTACACACACGAACACATTAAGTTCAAAAACTCTCTCACACACAAAAGAAAAACATTCTTCTGCTCTTTTTTCTCTGGTTACTTGCTATTGTTATAAGACAACCAGCTGCAAGCCAAGTCTGATTACTCTACTCTCTTTCCCCTCACTTTGTGTTTACTATCTTCTTTACCGGTATGTTCTGATTTCAATTCAAGTTTCAAAACAACATGTTTCTTTTCATCTTGTTCTAGCATGCTTGGTTCTGTTGTTCAACTTGCAATTAATATGTTTGCTTCATCACTTCATCAGCATGCTTCTGAATGTCTCTCCTCCCTTAGACTCATCATGTTTATAAAATGTTATCCCCATCCTAATATACCCCAATGTGGCCTTTCCTTACTTATGTTTCTCTGATTTCTGGCATGAACCTCTCTGTGCAAAATAGTTGGCTATCCTTAAGTTACATGATTCTATGTTAAATCTGAAGTTCTCCAACCCCTTAGCATAATGTTGATTCTATACTTAAGTGCTCCTGCAACTGTGTGTTTAGTTATGTGTCCCAAAATCCCACTACCCCTACTTGTGGTTGCCGAATCTGCCTTGGTCCTATGTTCCTTGGTTATGTGTGAACCTGTTTTGGGTGCTGTGTTTGGACTGTTGTTTGTTACTCTACTCTCTTTTTAAAACTGTCCTATTGAACAACTCCCCTTGTTGTTTTAAAAAACTATCTCAAACAAGTCTCTTTTTCAAACTGTTGTCCTGCTTAAATCTTTTCAAAACTATGTCAAGCACTCTCACTCTACTCTTAGACCACTAAGTTCTGCCCCTTTTGTGTGAGCCTTGCCTTGGGACCCTTGAGCTCCCGCTAAACTTGGACATATGCAAGCTGGCCTCTCCACACTGCACTTACTCTGTCTTGGCTATGAAATCTGGGTGTGAGCACTGCCCGGGATCCGTTGAGGTCCTTAGGGAACTCTGACACACCCGGATATGAGAAAGGCTATGAAACAATCTTGGCATTTGAGGTTCTGGAAATCTGTGCCTGTTTTCAGGCTCTCTATAGTGTAACTTTTTTTTTTCTTATGTAATTCATTTCAATGTTGGTCTGTAATAATCTATTGTAAACGAATAATAGGGTTGGCTAGTGAAAATAGGAGGGTAGTTATATATGTTATCAATATTAATGGGTAGAAACCATGCCTTAGGTTTACATTTCCTATATGTGCATTAGAATCTATGTGTAAGATCAACACATTCAAAGCATGTCATGTATTAGATACCATGTTCTTAGGTTTACTATTTCAGCATCTTATTTAACATCATTTTACCACTTAGAAATCCTGCTTTAGGCTAAATAACAGCATCAACATAAAACTGTTGCTCCTGCACATCTTGAAATCATACTGTAACTCTTTGCACATTTAGAAATCATGCTTTAGGAATTCTGCATATCCTGAAATCATTCTGCATTTTCATATGAATGTTAGATACCCTGTTTAGGATCTCGTTCACACTCGCTCAGTCACCCCTAGCTAAACTACTGATGTATGAAAAGGACATAAAACAATCTCATGTTTGATTATCCTATTTAAGTGAAGCTGGTCACAATCCCTGCATGTCTTTGAAACAGTTAGAATAGCATGCTTTAGGTAAAGTAACTGCTAAACTGTTTTAATAATTATGGTAACTGCTGCATATTATTTTATGCCTAGGCAAGCCTTAGGTAATAAACTTTAAAATAAAACCAGAACCGTCTTTGTGATTAATGTTTAACTGTCAGCATGTTTAAATCAGTAGGCAAGTCTGATTAGGACTTCCTCTCTGAGTTATGTAATAAATCTGACTCTGCTGTTATCACTTAGATACCATGCTTAGGATCTGAATTTAGACCTTAATTGTGTATGAGTCATGCTATTTATGTGTACTGTGTGTGGAGGTATATCTGAGCCTCTCATTTGTCTTCCATGCTCCCCTTAATTGAAGTCCTACTTCTTTATTATATGTCACCTTAGTATTTTACCTTTAAACTTGAGGGTCTGCCTCGAACCCCCTTTTTATAGGATAGGAGTCCTAAATTCCTCCAAAACTGATAGGAATGGACGGGTAACAACATGCAATAGGGGTCGAGACCAACCCTCGCTTTAACTACCTTCACAGGGCGGGAAAGGGTAGATATGGATATGATGACCGGTGCGTTAATACCACGTGTAGATCCTCTTTGAGGAGTGTCATACCGGATATTGCATTTATGTGGTCCATATTATAAACAAACCTAGGATACCCTTTTACATTCACAAATATGCTTAGATTGTAATTCTTTTCAAAATCTTGTGTTTCATTAGTTCTTTTTACACCTGTGTATTTATGCTTAAATCCCATACTATCTGAGTCATACTTGTTTATTTGCTAATTGTAAAAATTTACAAAAATTATTTGGCCGGGAACCACACTAGTGGATCCTGAGGGGTGCCTAACACCTTCCCCTTAGGATAATTTCAAGCCCTTACCCTGTTTCTGGTTACCAAATGTAGTTATAAATGAACCCTATAGGTGCCTTAACTCACCTTAAATCTTTAGGTGGTGACTCTTCAAAAATGCAAACCCCCTTTCCAAAAGGAGAGAGTTGTCCCACCCAAAATGTCATAAACCCGATTTCACGAGAAAAAGGGGGCACGATACGATGGGGAATCGATTCTCCCTTTTTGTAGACAATCATTCGGACTATGCACCATTGGTCACTCTCCTACCAAGCCTGGTGTGACACTTCATCTCTTGGGTTTTTCCTTTCCCAATGGATAAAGTGCCACCACCGGTCGTTGAGGCTGGGGCCCGCCGAATCTTCAACCTTTGGCTTTGGCAGGCTATGTCTCTCTTCTCTGCCTACTCTACATCCCCTCATTTTCCTCTTCTTCATCTTTCCCTTGGCCGGGACTTTTCGCGGGATTAAGCTGGGAACCTAGAGGAGATGGCGGTCGAAGGAATTGCCTTCGAGGATGCGAGCTCGAGGGGGCGGCGCTCGAGGATGCTAATACCGAAGATGGACCCTCAAGGACGAACTAGGATCTTAGGTTTTCAATATGGGTGTATACCCCTTTTGTTTCTGCATAAGGACCCCTTACGAGCTTTTGTAATTGCATGTAAGGACCCTTTGAGGGCCGTTGTACCCGATATTTACCAAATATGTAGATGTTTTCTTTACTTCTGCTTTTTATTTTTACCGTGTCCTTGTATACCCTTGTGCGCTCGCGGAGATTTATAATGTATTCTTCTGTTGACGATCGCCAATATTTTTCCAGCCTTCGGTCGACAGAAATGGCTCCTTTCCGAGCTCATTGCTATTTTCGGAATCAAGCCCAAAGTGGTCCGATAATCTTGGATCATTGAGGCCCTCGAGACCCATGGAGATAGGGTACCGAGGCGAAAGTCGACTTCGGGCGCTCAGAGCTTTTACTTTGATCTTGGCGTATATAACCTTTTGAGGTGTTATAGGCAGGCTTCTGAGGAAAGGGCTATTCGTATTTAGGCTATTTTTTGCGGTCGAGCCCTCGTGATCAGGGCTCAAAGGGCTTATTTTCCTCTCGAGGGAAAACTTCGAGGTCGGGGACCACCCGAAATTTGAGATGATGTTGTTGACTCTCTGTGGCCTAACTTCTTCTTGACGAAGATCTCTGGGGTTGGGCACCACCTCGGGATCCGTTTCGGGGTTGTTGGCCTTCCAAGGCTTATCTTGGGTAGGCAAATTGTCGATGTATCCCACATATATGTAGGGTGGCTCTTGCTTCTTTGGAAGATCCCATTATTTTAGATAGCTATCCTTCCGCCTTGGCATCGGGTCCTTCATTACCTTAAGCGCAAAAGTGTTGTTGTAGGCCCCTGCTTTAGTCTACCAATCCTACTATAGCCATGGTAGCTACTCCAGGGCTGACCAGATAGGGAGGGGAAAGTTCCACTCCCAGTGCTTAGGATACGCGGTAGTTTACTCGGAAGACTATGTCTTCGATAAGAGAGGAATATCTGGAGATGGCGAGGAGATACTACGGATGGGGCGAGGGGGTAGCGTTGCAGGTGCTTTCCCCAGATGAGAGTATTACGGACTCCGTTAATGGATTCCTGAACGTATACTTACACCCTCTCGCACTAAGCCCCCTTGATAGGGTCGTGCTTGATTTCTTCCTGAAGTATCGGGTTACTTTGGAGTAGATACACATGTCGTTTTGGAGAATAATGCTGATAATGAGATTCTTTGCGGAGAAGGCTAGGCTTGAATTCATGCTTAGCCACCTCATCAGGCTGTACCGGCCCTTTCCTCATCGAGGCCTGCTAAATTTGCGGTGCTATTCGTCCACGCCCTTTGTTGTTGATGACGAGGAAGATGAGGATCAAGAGTGGGTCAGTCGATTTGTCTGGGTTCGGACAGCTGACATTTTCCCCGTGGAGCTCATGCCATTTCCCGAGGGATGGAATTATGCACGTGAGTGGGGTGTCTCGTGCTTTCTTAGACTTGCTTATAGCAAAAACCAGTTGAGTAATTGTGTTTCCTCCTTTCTTGCAGCAACTTCATGGATGCCAGGCGAAGTTTCCAATTTGCCCGGCTAGGTTCGGAGGTTGGCGACCCATTCGACTTGCGACGAGCGTAGGTGGCGAGCTGTGTCCCAGGGCATATGGGAAGTGAAACACCAAGGTATGCACGTATGCTGCTTTTACCTTGGTCTTCGTATGTTTGAGATGACATTTTCCTCTTTCTTTTTTGCTGGCTTTGCTGTTGTAAGTATCGGGCAGTTCTTTCAGGCGAAGTTGTGTTCCCCCAGAGGGGGAGGAAGAGTCATCGCCCTTCGATCTAAGGGATGACAGCGATAAATGGTATTTTCACTCGTAGTGCAATGGAGCTTTTAGCGGGGCTAAATGGGCCCGTGTCTTCAAGGAGAGAACATCGCTCGAGCCTGTTGTTCTGAAGTCTTTGATTCCGGACCGGTGGTTCCTCTGAGTGATTATGCCTCGATCGAGATTGGTTCTTCTAGGGCCGGAGGGGCTGGACCAACAGGAGTGTGCTCGGCCTTCGAGGAAGTCTGCCAGCTTCACTTATCAGTGAGTTTCGGCGTAGTCCTTCTGTATTTTGCATCTTCCTTTTCTTATCGAGTTTTTCTTCTGCAGGCCTTTGATAGGCTCAGGTCTGAGCTGCTCCATCATGGGGCTAGGCTTCGGAAAGCTCTGGATGAGGGTGAGTCCCTTAGGCTCCTCTATGAGGAGAAGAAGGTTGAGTTGATGCACTAGCGATATGAGACGTACCGGAGCTCGAATTACGAGAGCTATTTGATGGAGCACGTAACCTCTTGTAGTACGTGATTCACCTTTTTGACCCTTAAGGTTAATCCTTTTTCCTATCTTAGTTGCAGAAAAAGATGGAGACTCTGGAGTACCTTAGGGGCAAAGCCGACCGAGTTGGGAATGCTTGTGGTGAACTGAGGGCCCAGGTGCAGGTTCAAGCTTTAGAGGAGAAAGGTGCCTTGCTTAAAGTTCTCACCTTCGAGGCCCAACTCCACTTGGCTCGTGACAACGCTTCAGTTCAAGTGGATATGATCGCGAAGCTTGAGGACGATCTCTCGAAGGTCAGGGCTAAGATAATCGATGCTCGGGCCGAAGAAACATTGAGTCGGACTAAGGCTGATCAGGAGATGGCCATTCTTTTGAAGGATGCTACTGATGCCCAAATCGAGTTGAAGCGAGCCCTCGATCATCAAAAGAGGATCGAGGAATATATTCGTTGTAGATCCTGAAGAGAGGTACTCGAAGAGATTGACGCTAGGGGTTTCATTCTCTCGAAAGAGTTGGCTCCTACGAGGGCAGATGAGCATGATGCTTGGTCATTTCTTGCCGATGTCACGGAGAGCGAAGCTGGGGCTGGTAGGTCGTAGACTTCTGGAGCGGAGCGTAGATTTCGCCATTTTGTATTTGACATTTGCAGAGCATGTTTGTAGATAGAGAAAACACCTTTTGCGTATGTAAATAAAAGAAACTTGAAACTTTATCTCTTTTGTATCTCTTTCTGCATTGCTTTCAACCAGGCGGGCTGGTTTCGATGTTTGGCGGGAGCCCTACAGATCCGAAGCTCATTAGATAGGCCCGGAGGATTTTGTACCCTCGGTAGATGTGGCCTTTAGTATAAGCTGGCGTTGTAGCTCTTCTGCTTTGCCCAACTGTTTTGAGCTGGGTCTCCGAGTCAGGTTTTTGACTCGAGCCTACTTGACCTTTAATCTCCTATGCCTGCATGGGCGGGCAACAACGACTCTTATGTCTTACCCTTGGGCATTTGCATTTTGACTACTTTGGGTTCAATCTCCTAGTCGGGTTGCGACTCGTGCTTAACTGCTCCTTAAAATTTTTTGTGCCTGCATGGGCGGGTGACGATGGCTCTTACGCCTTTGGTCAAAGCGACCTTTTAAGTGTGTGGCCCTGAGGCTCGTTTGGCTGGCAACAATGGCACTTACGTTGTGCCCTTAGGCATGTATAGTTAACTATTTTGGATCTGGTCTCCAAATCGGGTTACGACTCGAGCTCATTTTAATCCTCAAGTTTTCAATTTTCAAGCTAGCGACAACGGATCTTACGTTGTTGCTCGTTGGTTCGGGAAGAACCTCGATTTTGAGTCGTTAGCGGCGATGTTCGAGCAACTGGGAAGGTTTAGATCGTAGGCTGAGTAGCTCGAAGCCTTGTGATTTGGAGCTGACATGGTCAAAGCTCATTTGCCTATTGAGGGTAGCCTATTTTAACCGGTTCTTTTCGAAGTAGATTCGAAGTAATGGCCTGTGATTTTGTTAGCGACGGTTGGACGTCCCCATGTCGCATTAATTTGGCTGGTGCAGCCATTTTGACCGTAGTCAATATGTTTGGCCGGAGCCATTTTTGATCCTGAGTGATAGTTTAGGCGTCTACATCGAGGGTATGCCCTTTTGGGAGTCTTACAAATGTGACATATAGCCTAAACTTCGAGATTGAGGTCTTACAATTTCTCAGACCTGTTGAGGTCTTACAGTTTGTCATGCCTTTTGAGGTCTTACAGTTTGTCATGCCTTTTGAGGTCTTATAGTTTGTCATGCCTATTGAGGTCTTACAGTTTTTGTTGTTATGTAAAATAGATCTGGCTGGACTGAGTCTGCCCGCTCGAGGTCTTACGGCATCGGGTTTTCCAGTGTATGGAGATTGACAACAGTCTCCAAGCCATCGAGTTTTCTTAGGCTCGAAGGCTATTATTCGTGAGCTCAGAATTGCCTTGTTGGGGCCTTATGAGCACAGAGTTCCGACCCTGAGGTCGTGCGGATGCTAGATCGCTGACGCTAAGTCTCCGAGTATTTCAGGATGTACTCGATAGGGGGGGGGGAATCCTTGCCGCGAGCATGCCACATTTTTATTTTTTTGGAGTACGTTAACGCATGTTGTTTTGTTGTCGTAAGATCGGCCCGCGTGGGCTCGACTCCTTTGAACATTTGGACCGGTACATGATTTCCTATTGCAACTCGGTCTGTCGTTTCCTGGACCCTTCGAGCGGATGGCGCCTTCAAGGGGGTGCCCTCCGTTGTTCGGGGTTGATTGCAAAAGAAAGCCTGCGAGCTTGTCGGATCCTCCTTAGAAGGCACGTTGCTCCACTAAGAACCTTGCTGGCGAGACCCTCTTCGGTGTGTAAGTCCGGCCTAGGGGAAAGAGTGTGATAGGTGCCATTAAGGCCTTGGGATCTTTGGGTAAAGTTAGCACTTCCAAATGCCTTGGCCAGGTGTCTGCATACAGGTTAGTGTAAAATAACAAAGGAGGGAGGCAGTTTTACTTTACCGCAGGGTGCGTAGGCGATGATCCGAGGTTCGATATGTCCCTGCTATTTTTGAGCGAGGACTCTAGTACAGCCATTCGCTGTGTTTAATCAGGCTTGGCCGAAGACGTGGTTCGCTTACCCTTTGACCCTTTCGAGAGTAGAGATATTGGTGTCGGCGATGCGTTATGTGATGCAAACATTTTCCTTGCTACATGTCATTCCCCGTAGACGATTTCAATTCCGTCCTTCATTAGGGGTTTCATACTTTGGCGAAGAGGGGAAGGTACCGTTTTCATGTGGTGTGTTAGCGGCCATCTGAATAAGGCATTCATGCCTTGCACCTTTTTTGATGATATGGGAATTGGCATTCTGGTCTGCGCCAGCTGCGCTAATTGAGAGAATGGTCTTTTTTCTTGTCATCTCGATCGCCGTGTGGAATCAGCCAATGATCTGAGATGTAGGCGTGATTTGGTCTGACGGTCCGAGCTGCCCTATCAACCTCGGCCTAACAATGTTGATTGAGCCACCTGAATTCATGAGCATATGTTTTATTTAAAATGGATCAAATGAGGAAGAAGGTTACTAGTGCATCATTGTGGGGTTGAGACAGGGTCTCAGTGTCCTCTTCGCTGAACGTGAGGGCATCTTCGGGGATATATCCCAGAGTCCGCTTTTCTCTGGTGATGGATATTTTTGTTCTTCTTATTACGGGTTCCTGCGAGGCATCGACGCCTCCCATGTTCATGTGGATAACATGTTGCGGCTTGTTCGCCTCGTTCTTCTTGCTTGCCTCCCTTTCTCGGAACTAATTTTTTGCTCGATCGCTAAGGAATTCCCGGAGATGTCCTTTGTTAAGCAATCAAGCTACCTCTTCTCGTAGCTGATGACAATCCTCGGTACTGTGGCCGTGCATGTTGTGAAACTCGCATACTAAGTTATAATTCCTCTGCGAAGGATCTGACTGTATAGGTTTGGGCCACTTGGAATCTCTGATTTTACTGATGGCGAACACAATGTCTGACACATCGACATTGAAGTTGTATTTTGACAGGTGGGGCGCACCCGTTGGCACTACGTTTCGATCAAACTTGGTTTTGTTGATGAGCCCTCGAGGGTCCTGTCCTCGATCTCTTCGATTATTGCAA
Organism: Nicotiana sylvestris; assembly: GCF_000393655.2. Lineage (NCBI taxonomy): Eukaryota > Viridiplantae > Streptophyta > Magnoliopsida > Solanales > Solanaceae > Nicotiana > Nicotiana sylvestris. Next base: position 137,063,173 of record NC_091065.1, on the reverse strand, counting down.
GGTGGGTTGCGCCTCGGGGCGTTCCTCCTATCTTTGAGGTCTGGCTGATACCTTTCTTTTTTTAGATTCAGTTCCTTTGCTAGGAGCCTGCTTGGTTATACTGAGTCCGAAGGGGCTCCCAACTAGTCATCCTCGGCCCTGATCTTCGACTGGTACCGGTTGTGGACATTCGACCAGGTCACGACTGGATACTCAATCAGGTTCTGTTTCTGCTGTTTTAAGCCACCGAGCTTCATTCTTTCAGGCCTTGGGTGAAGGCCTACACTGCCTAGTTGTCCGAGACTGGCGGTAGCTCCATCCGTTCCATCTGGAAGCGAGACACGAATTCCCGTAGCATCTCGTTCTCTCTTTGCTTGATTTTTAAAATGCTGGACTTCCTTGTCGCTACCTTGATGGCATTGGCATGTGCCTTTACGAAGGAGTCTGCTAGCATGGCGAATGAATCTATGGAATTAGGAGCCATGTTGTGATACCACATCATGGCTCCCTTCGAGAGTGTTTTCCCAAATGTTTTCAGCAATACGGACTCGATCTCGTCACTCTTTATATTGTTGCCTTTTACTGTGCAGGTGTAGGCAGTAATGTGTTCATTAGGGTCGGTGGTCCCATTGTACTTAGGGAGTTTCGGCATTTTGAACTTCTTTAGAATGGGCTTCGGGGTCGCTTCCTCGGGGAACGACCTTTGTATGAAATTCTTCAAATCTACAACCTTGAGGACCGGGGGAACACTCGGGATCTGGTCGATCCTAGAGTTGTAGGTCTCGACCTTCTTATCGTTGGCTGCTATCATTTTCTCACCCGATTCAATCCTTTTGGCGAGATACTCAAGCATCTTTACTATGGAAGGGTCGGCTAGCGATCCGTTATTGCTGGATATCTCAGGTACTTGTTCGGTAGAGGGAGCTGTTTCCGGCGTTGCTGTTCTGGGAGTCTTCGGATGGATTTGAAACTGAGCAATGGCCAACTGTTGTGCCTACAACATTTCAAAAATAACATGAACACTAACTTCCCGCTTCCTGGGCTGGGGTTTTTTGGGCTTCCTGTCGTCGCCATGCCGTATGCTCCTATCGGTGTATGGGGTTTTATCGACTTGATGTGCGTCATGTGAATCCACATCCGCTAGAATTAGTCCGGGCATATTATCGGGATTCTGTGGTGGCACGCCGACAACCAAAACAGCCACGCCATTTTCCCCGTGGTTTTTGAGGTTGTCGTTCTCGACTCTGTTTACCGAGCCAGACATTTTTACCTGAAATCAAAGATCTCAAACAAGAAAAAATCTGAAAGATAACTTGTGTCTGTGTAATAAAACTAGCAAGAAAATAATCACTATTATTTTTAACCCTACGGTGGGCGCCAAACTGTTTACCGTGAAACTGGTAACAACAATTAAATTTATATATGGGACTCTAAAAATACGTGATCTATTTTTATGCTAGTTGTTAGAGAAGTTGATGCTAGGAGTATGAAGTTTAACGATGAGATACAAGCTAAAACGGAGCAGTGATCAAACCGAGGGGCTTGCTGCCCGGGCTTCGGACTGGTCGATGAATGGCCTCGGGGTCGATATCCGGCTCGAGCTCCAAACCAAACATGCACACAAGTGTAATAACATCATACAAACTCGGTCGCATAATCTAAACACAAAAATAACACCTAGAACTATGAGTCGGACACCAAAATGAATGAAATTTTCAAAGAAACTTAAGAACATGTAATTTTACAACCGGACATCCGAATCACAAAAAACAAACTCCGTTTTGCACCAAATATTGCAGATAAGTCATAAATACTAAAATTATACCAACCTCCAGAACCATAATCTGAACGCGGTAGCAACAAAGCCAACCTACGGTCAAACTTAGGAATTCTTCTAACCTTTAAATTGCTATTTTTCATCAAATCATGTTAAATCAAGTTAGAGACTTCCGTATTCGATTCTGGGAATACACCGAAGTCTCAAACAATGTTACGAATCCACTGGGATAGTCAAAATATTGATCCGGGTCAATTTACACAAAATATTGACCGTAGTTAACTAAAATGAGTTTTTAAGGATAAATTTCACTTTTCATATATTTTTTAAATAAAAATTTTCTAAAAAAAAAAACTAGGACTGTGCACGCAAATCGAAGGAGTCTAAATGGGTAAAACAATAAATGACCTATCGGGTGATCACATGATAATTACTTTATCACTCTTATTTGTTAAAAATTGGCATGTGATAATTGCAGATTTTAAATTTACATTCGGTTAAGGGATCATTATTTATTGTTATCTTATTCCATTATTACTATTGTATTTCATGCCTATTTATAATTACTGCACTTTATTTATTGACCTCTAGTGAGTGTCGATGTCGACCCGTCATTGCACCCTATTTTGCACAAGACAAAATAAATTACAACTTATAGTACTCTACAAGGTTAATTAGAGTTTAGAATAACCACCTAATATATAAGGTATACTAGGACAGATGGGAAGGTGTTAGGCATCCCTCAAGATCCATAAAAATATGATTTTGGTGGACTCGATAAAATAATTAAGTAAAGGTTAAAAAATAAGTAGCAAATACTCACAATTATTACAAAGAATAAAAGAGTGATTACCGTGTGCTAGAATGAACAATAATGATATTAAATGTGTAATGAGTTATGTACGGACGAAGTATGCAAATATTTTTTGTGTTTTTTAAATGAAATACATTGATTCATATGAAATATATATAAAGTGGACAAGGGAATCGTATTCTAAAAGATACGTTGTGTGTAAAGTGAGTTCTAGATAAAGAATAATAAAATATTTGACAAAATATATATGAAAAGAATTGCATCTAAAGAGTGCATGTTATACTAAAGAATTTGAGAAAAAGGGGAAAGACTGTTTATTTTCACATGGATGAATATTTAGCAAGGAATTTCATCTAAGAATGGAGGAAGAGTTATCCTCGGATAATATTAGTATATAATGGGTAAATGAAATAATTGATTTAATGAATGAATATGATATAAGAAAAATGTATCAAGTTGTTTATGACATAGAAATTTATCCAGTCAATATAAATAAATCTTCACGCAAAAAATGAGTTATCATTCAATGAGTAACTAAAGACCATTTCTTGAGTCATGGTATTGAAAAAAATTATGTGAGCCAAGCCCAAATGATTACAAGTCCTAAATCTCTCCAAGAAAACCACAAAAATTCAATTATAATATTTTTTATAAATTATATCTATCCAAAGGGAATTAATTAAAGAATAATTTACATACAAAGAGGTTCGGAAATCATAGATGACTAAAGGGACAACTTGCCATAGTTCTGTATATGTTCCCAAAATGAGGCATAGATATTGGCTAAAAGCTGGAGGAAAAAGAATAAAAGAGTCACATAGGATCACATACAAGTATAAAGTCGTACAGGCTGCATGACAGAAGGTCGCAACAGTTACAAGATCAGAAGAGTTCTGACCACAAGTTGTGGTATGAGAAAGAGGCCTAAAGGGGGGAATGCCATGTCCTTTGGATTTATTCATAGAGCAGTGGCCTAGAGGGAAATGAAAATATTAAGATATTCCTAAAAGCTATAAGTTATGAAACTGATAAGCGCATCAGTCAACATTCGAGGATGAATGTTCCCAAGGGGGAAATGATATTACACCCCATGTTTTTCTACGTGAGAGTACATTGTAAGTCAATTGATGTAAGCTCTAAAATGAGATCATCTTTGAAAGTACATAAAGTAAGTTAATCATGTTAACTTGGAGGTTACAAATATTTAAGATCATGGGCTGCAAGTATCAATAGGGTTGGAAGGCTTAGAAGCTAAACCAATTGAAGAAAATAAGTTTTGTCGAATGTCAACAAGTTGGGAATGTTATAACATGTACTGTTGGGGTAATATTAGGGTTATCAACATGATAAGGAGGTTATGTTATAAATTATGCTATTCGTATGATAGTCATGTGTTATGTTTTGAAGTCAAGCGAGTTGTGGAATAAAAGTCGATGAAAGTCATCACAAGTTACGTTCATAAGTTTTACTGAAACTTTGGGTCAAATATAACTACGATTTTATCCCAATATACTTATAGTTATGGGGTGTTACACTCAAAAAATTGAATATCTATGAGTCTACTTTCTAATGTGTTAAACTATTTGTCAATACGACATCGGAGTAGAGAGATATGGGTATTTTTGCAAGACTGCGCAGGCTGCTAGGTGACAAGTAGGTGTGTCACCTACTTGCTTAAATGAGAGCCCAAATATGGGCCATTTAGGGTCATCCAAATAGGCCTTTTAAAGGCATATTTTCTTCATAAATTAGACCAAAAATAAGTCAAAATAACCATACATAAGCTCTGCAAAAATCCTCCCAAATATTTCCCATAAACCCTGTTACATCTCGCGTTTTCGTACGCTAGAAATTTTGTCTTCAGTTAATTGACATAGACTCGGGGATGAGATCATCTTGACATTAACGTATTTACGCTATTTATAACAAGCGATAAATAAGTGTTATGAAGTATAAAGAGGTACACGGATTAAATAAAACGAGTTTCGTTGAAAGTGGCCAATTTGGAATAAAATACGGGTAGAGCGATAATACCCGATAATTATGAAATAGTACCATGCAAGGTTCCATATGACCACGGTAGTATAATATATAAAGTATATGTGAAGTATATTAAAAATAAATAGAATTTTAAGTAATTTGGGGCAATTTTAAAATTATGCAGGTAATTGGTTAATTACCGGGTAACGGGATATTACCTAGTTAACTAATAAGTGGGTAAAGATTTATAATCTTCACCCACTCTCCACATGGCACAAGGCTACTAATTAAGAGAGATGACTCATTGAATATGTGTAGGTGTCTAATGTCTAAAGTAACTAACCAAAATGAGATTTAAAGTCCAACTACATCTCATTCTGACTTTGAAATCCAACCAAGAACGTTGGAACAGATTGAGATTTCCAATCCAACTACATCTCATTCTGACTTTGAAATAAAAAACGTTAGAAGCCTTCATTCCAAGCCAAATTTCGTTCAAATTAGAAACAGAAGCTTCAACCAAACTTAAAGAAAACGTTGGAAACAAGGTTTAGCTTAAAATTCATTTTTAAGTTCACAAACTTTAGAAGCAGAAAGCAAGTTCAAGGAAATCCAAGTGTAATTTCGTTCATATTTCGCAGAAGCAGATTCGTTCAAATAAATTTAAGAAACAGGTATGCTAAGGCCCTCCCTTCTTTCTTTTGGCATGATCCAAATTATACTGAAGAAATGAGCAAACACACAGTTTCCACAAATTACTCTATTCATAGAGATAGTAGGGATTCTATATTCTTGATTCCCCATAAAAAATATTATTATCTTCTGTTCATAGGTCTCAGAATAATACACAGTTGAAAAATTTATCCAGAAGGAATATTGAGATTATTACGTATTTTTCATGCATTTCACTCATTTATACATGTGCATTGACCCATAACCAGATGACGTTATATACGCGTATATATGTAAATATATGTATATGGGATATGGGAAAAGGATATAGAGTTATAGATGCACCACCACCTGATCAGCTGGTATATGTTAATGATGTTGCCCACAGTGGCCGAGACGATATGATAGGATGCCCTCAGTGGCTTGATGATATTATGTACACCCACACCTATGCATGGAACTACATTTATACGCACGTGCATGACATTATAAACATTTTAGAATTATAAAGTTATTTAGATTAAAGACTTGTTTCTATATTCCATGTTTCATCTATGTCTTTTACGTACTAATTTTCATGCCTTACATACTCAGTACATTTTTCGTACTGATGCCCTATTTCACGGGGCTTGCATTTCATGCCCACAAGGGCAGGTAGGTAAGCTGATGGTCCCCCTTCTTAGGATCCCTGATCACCGAGAGTTGGCGTGCTCCACTTGATTCGAAGCTGCTTTTGATTTTGGTACGATACGTTTGTATATATATTTGTATATGGGTATGATGTGGCTCAGTCCCGTCTTCATACAGTTATGTTTCTATTAGAGGTCTGTAGACAATATGACTAGTTGGATAGTATGTGGCCTTGCCGGCTTCCAGAGGTCTGTAGACAATATGACTAGTTGGATAGTATGTGGCCTTGCCGGCTTCCAGTTTGAAATGTATAGTTGTCTATAGCATCCTTGTCGGCTCGCGCTACGTATGTTGTATGTATATGTATATATGTCCTTTTTGGGCAGATTTCCTTCATGTACATTATTCTCGTAACTCAACAGATGTTATACAGGTTCATATCCTAGACGCATGCTTAGGGGTGTTTGACAGGCAGGACTCAGGCACTCGTCGCGACCCATCGATTTGGGTCGTGACAAAAGTGGTATCAGAGCAGTTTTGTCCTAGGGTTGTCTACAAACCGTGTCTATTAGAGTCTTTTTTATGGGTGTGTTGTGTACCAAACTTATAAATAGGAGGCTACATAACATATAGGATGTTTTCCTCTCTTCTTATCTTAGATCGTACAATATGACCATTTGTGTTCCTAACGATGTGTTACGTTTTTAGCGATGCCTCTGAAGACTACAGCCGCTAGCACGGGTCATAAGGCTACAAAGGTGTAAGAAAGAGAGATAAGTTATACTATGGATTCAGACCCATCGGAGATCATGTGTTATATTGAGGAGGATCCATCCGAGGATCCATATGAGTCATCCGTTCGAGTTATTGCGACCACTCCGGCAGTAGATAGGGTGAGAGGAGTTCCGACCTCACCAAGGCCCTTAGTTTCATAGCCTGTTGATCAGGGTATAAGAAGAGTAGTGCATGGTGGCACAGCCGGGATTCCCTCAGGCTCAAAACTATTTTAAGGTATTTGAGGACACCAGCTCTTCTGAGGTTCCGGATAGTCCACAGTCTTGGGAGTCTGTGAATCAATGTTCCTTGGTGTATGTTATGGGATATGCAGAGGAAGAAGATAGTAGTCAAGCCAAGAAGAGGAAGGTAACTGATAAGGACATAAATATTTCGCTTCCAAGTGTGTCCGATTGAGGTTCTTATATAGGACGAGCCAAGGACCCTCTACTATAAACTTTCCCTAAATTGGCAGTTTTTGGTTGGTAAGTTCTACCTCTTCTTAGAATATTACCAAGTCAGAGTTCTAAATATGTTAGGTTGTTTTATGAGGAAGAGAGCCCCGTCCCGACTTGTATATATTATGGTTATGCCTACTTAGAGGTTTTGTAGATATTATCCTGTATATAGTTTTGGGTATGACATGTCTACGACCTAGTCGACCCCTATGTATATAAACCTTTTTGTAAATTAGTTATGCAAGTTATGTTTTAATATTGTTACCAATATATATGGATGTGGCCCGAAATGGCCCGTGATAGATTTGATAATAAACAAGGATAAGGAACGTGGTGTTCGGTTGGTAGAACTTAATATTATAATAGGCATGGATTGGTTGGCTTTTTGTTATGCTAACATCAAGTGTAGATCGAAGATGGTTTGATTTTAGTCCCCAGAAGAGCCTATTTTAGAAAGAAAAGGTAATACCGCATCGCCAAGAGGTAAATTTATCTCCTATCTCAAGGCAAGGAATATAATCAAAAAGGACTATATTCATTACTGAGTTCGGGTTTGGGATGTGGAAGTAGAGTTACCAACCATTCAGTTTTTTCCTGTAGTTAATGAGTTTCCCGATGTTTTCCCTAATGAGCTTCCAGGTCTTCCGCCAGAGCGAGAAATTGAGTTTGTCATTAACCTACTACTACCAGATATTCATCCAATATCTATTCCCCCTATAGAATGGCCCCTGCAGAGCTGAACGAGTTAAAGGAACAACTAAGGGGCTTGCTTGAAAAAAGTTTTATAAGATCTAGTACGTCACCGTGGGGAGCACATGTGTTGTTTGTGACAAAGGAGGATGGTTCCTTACAAATGTCTAGGTAGTTGAATAAGGTGACGATCAAGAATAACTACCCGGTCCCGAGAATTAATGATTTATTTGATCAGTTGCAAGGTGCCAAGTGTTTTCAAAGATAGACCTGAGGTTCGGGTACCATTAAGTAAGGTTTAAGGATGAAGATATTCTGAAGACAACATTTAGGAACAGATATGGGCACTTTGAATTTCATATTATGTCTTTTGGTTTGACCAATGCCCCAGCAGTATTCATGGATTCGATGAACCATGTGTTCAGGCCCTTTTTAAGATTTGTTCGTAATCGTATTTATCGATTATATATATTGGTATATCCTCGTTCAGAGGCTGGGCATGAAGATCACTTGTGTACTGTGCTCAAAGTTCTACAAAGGGGAAGTTGCATGCATAATTCTCTAAAAATGAATTAAGGTTGAACTCTATAGCTTTCCTTGGGCATATTATTTCGGGTGAAGGCATCCGGGTGGATAGGCATTGAAGACTTGGCCTAGACCCACAACACCGACGGAGGTTCGTAGCTTCTCTGTTTGGCAAGTTATTACAGGAAACTTGTAACAAAATTTTCTTCTCTTATAAGCACCTTCGACCAAAATTGTATGTGGTGTCTCGCTTAATGTTCCGAAATAACATAAGGAAATTTATTATGCAAGTAAGTTCAAGAAAGGTTGCGAATAAGTATAAATAGATATGTGTAGGTCGCAAAGCTAAAGTATGGTAGAGCGACAAGTAGGAAGGATAAGAAAGATGAGTGAAAAAGGTAACGATAATGGATAAATCCTTGGGAATAAGTTCATAAGAAAGCTGATGATTTCTCTAAGTTACAGAAGGCTCAGTATAGCCTAAAAGAACTTAAAGGAGTCTAAGACTAGTAATGTTTAGAATAGATGAAATACCACCCTAATAGTGGGATAAGGGCGTAATTGTGATGGATAAAGAATGAAGTTTTGGCCTTCGAAGAGGGGAATTTCCTGAATTGTAAAAAGATTAGGATACCCATGTAAGTTAATTCAGAAGGGAAATAAGTTTCAATGGACTAATCCTTGCAAACGGAGTTTCGGGGCATTGAAGGACATGTTAATTTCAGCACCGGTTCTAATGCTCCCATAAAGGACCAATGATTATATTATATATTGTGACGTTTCAAGTGTTGGATTGGATCGTGTGCTGATGCAGCTTAGTAAGGTTGTAGCTTATTCTTCTGGACAACTAAGTAAGCATGAGAAGAACTACCCGACCTACGATTTAGAGTTAGCCTTGGTGATTCATGCACTAAAGATGTGGAGACAATACTTGTATGTCATTCCTGTTGGTATCTATGCAGATCATAAGACCCTCATGTCACGACCCCAAACCTGGACCCGGTCGTGATGGTGCCTCTCGTAAAGACAAGGCAAGCCGACACTTCCAATTATCCGATTATTAACAATTAAGCATTTAAGAAACAGTACATGAATAAATAAACCAAAGTTTAAGCAGTTAATAGCATAAATCGCGGAAAATAACCCAACACAGCCCGATACTAGTGTGTCACTAGTCATGAGCATCTATAAAACCTAATACAAGTCTGAAAAGTCTACAAACTATTACAAATGTCTAATAAGAGATATAAATGATAAAGAAGGAGAAACATGGGATTGCGGATGTCAAGCAGCTACCTCCTGGACTCCGATATCTGCTGGGAGCTCTCAACTCGCACTGGCAGGATCTGCAATGCCTGAATCTGCACACGGGGTGCAGGGAGTAAAGTGAGTACTCCAACTAAGTAAGTAACAAATGTAAATAAATACTGAAAGCAAGAAATCATGTAAAGCACAAAGCATTCTATAATGGAGCAGTAAAACCATTTAAAAATCAGTGAATCAGTGAAAGATACGCAAAAATCCTTTATATCAAATGTAATTTCATGAAAAGCATCTTTCAACAATTAAGCAGGTAATGGACAGTTAATTAAGAAAATAAACACATAAAGGTTCGCCCCCCGGGCACAGTATTCACAATTCCGCCCCTCGGGCAACATCTCAGAACAATAGCAACCCCTCGGTCTCAATCTCACATCATAATGGGTACTCGTGCTCACTTGGGGTGTACAGACTCCTGGAGGGGCCCCTTATAGCCCAAACGCAATATCAAGCCACCTCGTGGCATCATCACTAGGCCCTCGGCCTCATATCAATCAAGTCACCTCATAGCGTACATATCTCAGGCCCTCGGCCTCATAATCAGTATCAAATGTTTCCTCACAACATAGGGCCTCGGCCTTACTCAGTCAAAAATCCTCACAAGCCACTCGGGCAGTAGTAAAACATGTTTCTCAGCCCAAAATATCATTTAACAGATCATGTAAGTGTTAAAACAGAGTAAACATGGTTGAGTACGAAAAACAGTGAAATATAACATGACTGAGTTCAAGTATAAAGTCAAAACAGTGAGGAAATACCAGTAAAAATCCCCGAAGGGTACAAATAGTTGCCGCAAGGCCCAAATATGGCATTCAGCCCAAATAATGATGATAACAAATATATTTCAGTCAAATACGTGGTAAAATCATCAATCTGGATGGACCAAGTCACAATCCCCAATAGTGCATGACCCCACGCTCGTCATCAAGCGTGTGCCTCACCTCAATATAGCACTACAATGTGCAAATCCGGGATTTCAAACCCTCAGAACATCATTTACAATCATTACTCACCTCAAACCGGTCAAATCTCTAGCTCGCGATGCCTTTGCCCCTCAAATCGACCTCCACTCGCGTCGAATCTATCTAAAATCAGAATGAGGACATCAAAATATGCTAAGGGCACAAAGTCCCAGCGAAAATAATCAATTTACAACACAAAATCCGAAATTACCAAAACTCGACCCCCAGGCCCACGTCTCGGAAATCAATAATTTTTACATCAATAGATTCCTCATCTCCCCACGAGTTCATACATATCAAAAGTTCTGAATTCTGACCTCAAATGGTCCTTAAAATCCCCATGCAAAGGTCTAAGTTTCCAAGCCCTAGTTTCCCAAATTTTCACCCTTAATTTCCATGATTTCTAGCTATAATCTGTGTAATAATAGCATAGGAATGAGTTTTAGGTCTAAATTCCTTACCTCAATGAATTCCCTTGACATCCCTCTTTCCAATCATCCAAAAAGCTCCAAAGCCGAATTAAAAAATGGTGAAATAGCTCAATTTCGCGAAAGCCATAATTTATACTTTCTGCCCAGTCATTTTCGCATTTGCGGCCAAATTACTGCTTTTGCGGTACCGCATATGCAGCCAAATAACTGCTTCTGTAGTTCCTCACCTAATGTCTAAAGCCACTTCTGCGATCAACCTTATGCATCTGCGACATCGCAGATGCGGTCACCCTAACCGTTTCTGCGGTCGCTGCTCATCAGGCCCCTTTTCGCTTCTGTGACTAAACGCCCGCACATGCGGCATCATACCTGTGGTCCTAAATCCACAAGTGAGGAAATACCATAAGCAACAAATTCAGCAGCTGCAACAATGTCTCAAACTTCCCGTCAACCATCTGAAATCACCCCGAGGCCCCCGGGACCACAACCAAAAGCATAAACATATCCTAATACCTTATTCAAACTTGTACCAATCTTCAAAACACCTCAAACAACATCAAATCAACCAAAACACATCGGATTCAAGCCAAACTTTCTAAAATCTTCTTAATTTCGCTTTTGATCAAAAACCCAACCAAACCATGTCTGAATGACCTCAAATTTTGCACACACATCCCAAATGACCCAACGAAATTACTGCAACTCTTGGAATTCCATTCCGACCCTATACCAAAATCTCGCCTACCAACTGGAAATCGCCAAAATATCAACTTCGCCAATTCAAGCCTAAATCTACTCCGAACCTCCAAAACCCATTCCGATCACACTCCTAAGTCCCAAATCACCTCCCAAAGCTAACCGAACCATCAGAACTCACATACGAGTCCTCTAACACATAAGTCAATATCCGATTGACTTTTCAAATTTAAGCTTCCTCAAAAGAGACTAAGTGTCTCAAACCTTACTAAATTCATTCCGAATTGGATCTGACCAACCCGATATCACATAACACGGATAAACAAATCATAAAGAAGTAGAAAGGGGGAACGAATCAAGAAACACACCTGAAGCAAACTTAAACAAATCATGAGACAATTGGTCGGGTCGTCACATCCTCCCCAACTTAAACAAACGTTCGTCCGCGAATGAATCAAGAAACACACCTGAAGCCTCAAACAGGTGAGGATATATGCGTTGCATCTCCTATTCGGTCTCTCAGGTAGCCTCCTCCACGGGCCGACCTCTCCACTGTTCTTTCACTAAAGCTACATCCGTCCACCTCAACTTTCAAACCTGATGACCCAAAATAGCTACTGGCTCCACATCATAAGTCAAATCATCATCTAGTTGAACCGTATTGAAATCCAAAACATGAGATGGGTCACCAATATACTTCCGGAGCATAGAAACATGAAATACCGGATGCACACTCGACAAGTTGGGTGACAAAGCAAGCTCATAAGCCACCTCCCCAATCCTCCGAAGTACCTCAAAAGGCCTAATGAACCGATGACTCAATTTCCCTTTCTTCCCAAGTCTCATAACACCCTTCATGGGTGAAACCTTCAACAAAACCTTCTCGCCAACCATGTAGGACACATCCCGAACCTTCCTATCAGCATAGCTCTTTTGCCTTGACTACGTTGTACGAAGCCTCTCCTGAATCACCTTCACCTTTTCTAAGGCATCCTGCACCATGTCTGTCCCCAATATTCTAGCCTCACCAGGCTCGAACCAACCAACTGGAAATCTACATCGCCTCCCCTATAAAGCCTCATATTGAGCCATCTGAATACTCTACTGGTAGCTATTGTTATAAGCAAACTCTGCAAGCGGTAGAAACTGATCCCATGACCCTCCGAAATTAATGACACAAGCACGCAACATGTCCTCCAATATCTGGATAGTGCGCTCGGACTGCCCGTCCGTCTAAGGGTGAAAAGTTGTGCTCAGCTCAACCTAAGTACACAACTCTCGCTGTATAGACCTCCAAAACTGTGATGTAAACTGAGTGTCCCTATCTGAAATGATGGAAACTGGGAAACCATGCAACCGAACAATCTCCCGGATATAGATCTCTACCAACCGCTCTGAAGAATAGGTAGTACACACATGAATGAAGTGCGCGGACTTGGTCAGCCAATCCACACTCACCCAAATAGCATCGAACTTCCTCAAAGTCCGTGGAAGTCCAACAACAAAGTCCATAGTGATCCTCTCCCACTTCCACTCGGGAATATCTATCTGCTGAAGCAAGCCACCCGGTCTCTAATGATCATATTTCACCTGCTGACAATTGAGACACTAAGCCACAAATCCCACAATGTCTTTCTTCATTATCCTCTACCAATAGTGCTGCCTCAAATCTTGATCCATCTTCGCGGCACCCGGATCAATAGAATATCGCGAGCTATGGGCCTCCTCTAGAATCAACTCCCGAAGTCCATCCACATTGGGCACGCAAATCCAGCCCTGCATCCTCAACACCCCATCATCACGATGGTCACATCTCTGGAATCATCATGCTGAACTTTATTCCTAAGGACAAGCAAATGCGGATCATCATACTGGTGCTCTCTGATGCGATCGTATAAGGAAGACTGAGAAACCACACAAGCCAATACCCGACTAGGCTCCGAAACATCTAATCTCACGAACCAATTGGTCAAGGCTTGAACATCAACCGCAAGAGGTCTCTCCCCAACTAGAATATATTCCAAACTCCCTATACTCACTACCTTTCATCTAAAAGCATCGGCCACCACATTGGCCTTTCCCAGATGGCAAAGTATAGTGATATCATAATCCTTTAGCAACTCCAACCATCTCCGCTGCCTCAAATTAAGGTCCTTCTACTTGAACAAGTGCTGGAGGCTACGATGATCAGTAAACACCTCACAAGACACACCATATAGTTAATGTCTCCAAATTTTCAATGTGTGAACTATGCAGCCAACTCCAAAACATGAACGAGGTAGTTCTTCTCATAGGGCTTTAACTGACAAGAAGCATAAGCAATAAATCTACCCTCTTGCATCAATACACAACCAATACTAATTCTCGAAGCATCATAATACACGGTATATGAACCTGAAGCTGATGGCAAAACTAACACTGGAGTTGTATTCAAAGTTGTCTTGAGCTTCCGAAAGCTCTCCTCACACTCGTCCGACCATACAAATGAAGCACCCTTCTGATTCAACTTGGTCAAGGGCGATGCGATAGATGAGAATACCTAAACAAACCGGCGATAATAGCCTTCCAAACCAAGAAAACTGCGAATCTCTGTGGCTGAGGACGGTCTGGGCCAACTCTAAACCGCCTCTATCTTCTTCGGATCAACCTGAATACCCTCTCTTGACACCACATGCCCCAAGAAGGCCACTGAACTAAGCCAAAAATCACACTTGGAGAATTTTTCATAAAGCTTCTCCTCTCTCAACCTCTGCAACACAACTCTCAAATGTTCCGCGTGCTTCTCCTGACTATGCGAATACACCAGAATATTATCAATGAAGACTATGACAAAAGAGTCAAGATAAGGCCGAAACATACTGTTCATCAAATGCATGAACGTTGTTGGTGCATTGGTCAGCCCAAAAGACATCACCAAGAACTCATAATGACCAAATCGGGTCTCAAAAGCTATCTTAAGAATATCCGAGTCCCTGATCTTCAACTGGTGATAGGCTGAACGAAGATCAATCTTGGAGAACACTATCGCTCCCTAAAGCTAGTCGAATAAATCATCAATGCGAGGAAAAGGATACTTGCTCTTAATTGTTACCTTGTTCAATTGTCTATAATCAATGCACATTCTCATAGTGTCATCCTTCTTCTTCACAAATAGAACCGGCACACCCTAAGGTGACACACTAGGCTGAATGAACCCTTTATCAAGGAGTTCCTGAAGCTTCTCCTTTAATTCCTTCAACTCCGCTGGTGCCATAAGATATGGAGGAATAGAAATAGGCTGAGTGCCCGGCACCATGTCAATACCAAAATCAATATCCTTGTCCGGTGGCATGCCCGGTAGGTCTGAAGGAAACACATCAGGAAAATCCCTCACAACTGGAACAGAATCAATACTAGGAGTCTCAACACCGACATCCCTCATAAAGGCTAGATACGAGAGCCAACCCTTCCCAACCATATGTTGGGCTTTCAAGAATGAGATCACTCTACTGGGAACAGAATCAATCACGCCTCGCCACTCAATCCGCGGCACACCTGGTATAGCCAACGTGATTGTCTTAGCATGACAGTCCAGAATAACACGACACGGAGATAGCCAATCCATGCCCAAAATGGCATCGAAATCCATTATACACAATAATAAAAGATCCACACGGGTCTCCAGACCCCCAATAGTCATCACACACGACCGGTACACATGGTCTACAACAACTGTATTGCCCGTTGGGGTAGATACATGAACAGGTGAAGCAAGAAACTCATGGAGCATACCCAAATAACGAGCAAAGTATGATAACACATAAGAAAAGGTGGAACCGGGATCAAATAATTGTTGATATCCAATTTTTCCCTATATATTTTTATACAAAATACTTTCAAAATAGCATGTACATGCACATATAAGCATTCCCCAAGAGTTTTGGTATTTTTCCCTAATTTTTAAGATTTTTGAAATCAATTTATTGTCTATTTTAGCAGTGTAAAATCCATAATTATTCCCAAAATCATCAGTTTTGGTGAATAATTTATTTTATTCCCATACTTATACCAAAATATAGTTAAGATAATTTTTGTATATTTTTACAAATTTATTTGGTATTTTAGAAGCTAAATTGCATATAATTGCAATTATAGACTACTTTAAGATTAATAGCATTTTATAATTGTAAAATTGGTTATAATATTTTTAAATTTATATTTATATATTATTAATTGGGCCAGTACTTTTAATTTGCTTTTAAAATCATTTTAATTTTATATAAAATAAAAAGGGAAAACTGGCTATTTAACATTTAGCCTCATTTCGTTGCAATTATAGCCCATTCGGATTTCAATTTTAGCTTCAATTTAACCCCAACCCAATTAACCCATGACCCAACCAAATCCGCCCCAACCTAATCCTTAAATTAACCCGGCCCAGTTCCGAATTAATCTGAGCCATTGATCAAATAAAATCAACGGCCCAGATCCCCCTTTCCATAATTAAACCCTCACCTACCCCCTTCCCCCGTCTCATTCTTTCAAGACTCCTCATCTCTCTATCTCTCAAACTCTCTCGAAGATTCCTGAAACTCTAGCCTCTCTCATCCCATCTTCAACCTCCGACTCACCGGAATCCATGGCCTCTCAAACCATGGACGACCTATACTCACCTCCTCCGGCTCTTGCATGCCTGATGCTTGAAGGATCGAGGCCATACCTCGAAGGTCTTCACTCAGACCTTCACCGATTCGAAGATTCCGGCCATCTCCGACCTTGCTCAGGTGGCTCTTGTTCTTCTGAGCCTGTTTCTGACCTCATCCGACTTAGATCGGACTTTCTTCCAAGCCTTTCTCATTTCTAGGGTTTCTCCGAAACCCTAAGCTATTCGAGGTTCTTTCCCTATTTGTTTTCTTATATCTATGCTACATCTCTGTTCTACTGGAGTTTTGAAATTTTTTCCCCAATCTTTTCTTTCAAAATTTGTTTCTCTTCGATTAAGGGTTTCTGAAAAAATCTTAAAATGTTTTCTGACTCTTTTTTTTGTGAATCTGTCTATGTTATGTTTGTATGTTCTCTTTTCTACCTAGCATGTTCTTCTATTGTGCTCCGTTCTTTCTTCTACTGGGTTCTATATCATGCTTTCACACGCTTATCTTATGTGTTTATTTACCCCTGTGTTCCTTTACTGTATTTTCTACTAAGCTCTTAGTTCTTATTTGCCTTCTTCTGGACTTTGTTCTTTCTAAACATGTTTCATCTACTGTTTCCTTAAGTTTACACTACCTCTTTGTCTTCTGAACTTGTTTAAGTTCCAAGCTTTTCTTAAAATATGTTCTTTATGCTTCAAATCAACTTTTTCACTATGTTTATTTCAAACCTGATATTTTACCTGTTTGTTTTCTCATGAGTCTCTGAAAAGGACCTCTGAGCCTATTTCAGTTATTTGTCTTCTCGTCTCTACATCTGATTCGAGTCGAAAACCCTAGGATTTAGGGTTTTTGGCAAATTTAATCTTGTGCTCGGACTAGGGTTCTATTATGGAACCCTGGATTCTCTCAAACTAAGTTTGAGTCCATGTACTGAATTTGAGCCTCTTTGTTTATAACTCTGAACTTTTCTATACTAGATTCTTTCTAATTAGCATGACAGTTCTTTCTTGTTTAACATGTTTGTGTGCTTTATATATGAGGAATTCTTTCTTCAAAAGGGGTTTTGCCAACTACTAATTGATTGATTCTGAAATCCTCTAATGGGGTTTGATTGATTGTTACTGATTTTCTTTGATTAAACCTTTCTTCACCTTTTCTGGTTGGGTTCATTCATACCAAAACTCAAATTCTGATTCTACTGACTGTTGATTGATTGCCTTTCCTTATTTGCACAAACCGTGTTGCTATCAAACTCTTTCCTTAAATAGTTCCTATGTATTTTCCCTTCTTGTACTACTTTGGAAAAGATTCTGATCAAATTCTTTCCTTAATTACCTTTTACCCGTTTGAAATCAAATCCCTTAGCTGAAGGGAAATTCTATGTGATTGATTGTAAACTATTTTCTTACCTTTCTTACTTGCTTCTCTGCACTATAAAAGGGACAATTCAATACCTTTTACAACACACTTCGAATTGCATACTCTTACACACTACTACTACTTTCAAAACCTGCATTCCCTCTTGCTCTCTTCTCTACTGCTATTCTCTGCTCCTGCTTATTATTAGCTGGGTGAAAGTCAAGGCTAATATACTACTACTACTTTGTCTTTGCATCCTGCTCTTGCTCTTTTACTGGTATGTCTTGATTCAGTTCCTAGCAATCATCCTAATGTGTATACTTAGAACCTTTACATCTATGCCTATTACCTGCAAAGTTTGACATGTTCACATGCTGCTGTTTGCTTTACTTTCTTGCGAATGCTTGATCCTTATACCTTTACCCTCTATGTGTTTGTAAATGAGGATTCAGGGCATGGCAACATGAGTTGTTGTCCATGAACGGAATTTTAACCCCAAGTAAAGGGTGCCAGTATGTTTTATTGTTGATCATATCCTTTGCCCACTTTTCCTTTGTCTACTGTTTCTGTTATGAATCCCCTACCCTTACCCCCTATGTATGCTGAGTTAAGGCTCATGATCTAGTAGCCTCTTAAATGGCTGCCCAGGCCTGAGCCTGGCTTTCAATAATCCCTAACTCCTCAACTTGAAATGACAAGTTGGTCAAGGGTGTGCCAGTACTTCAAGTTGCTTGGCATGACCACCAGCTTATCACTCCCCCTCCCCTGCACTTGCACCTACTCTTAGATTTTAAGTTCTGCCCCCCCCCCTCCTCCTATGAGCCTTGCTTTGGGACCTTGAGTTCCCTCTGAACTTGGACATTTGAGGGCTGGCCCTTCTACACTGCACTATGTCCTTGATTCTGAAATATATTTGGGGTGTAAGCATTGCCCGAAGCCCCTTTGAGACTCTTGGGAACTTTGACACATCCCAAATAAGAGAAAGGCTTTGGAACGTGATCTTTGGAGTTGGTTTACTTCATGCTTCAGACAAAAGTACGAATCAGGCTCTCCTTGGTTGGGACTTTTAGTTTTCTGATGTAATTTTTATTTTATTTTTCTGGTTTGTAATAATCTTGTAATAAACATTTGGGGTCGGCTAGTGGAAAAGGGTGGGGAACTATGCATGCAAGGGGTAGATATCATGCCTATAGGGGTTATAATTTATAAAATTTTGCATCTCATCTAGAGATCATGCCTATAGGAATTACTATGTTTTAAAGTTCTGCATTTTATAAATCATTGAAACTCTGCATTCTCACATAGATACCATGTCCATAAGATTTTCTGCATTCTCATATAGACACCATGCCTATAGGACTTTCTGTATTCTGCATATGCATCTATCATTAGGAAAACATGTATATAGGTTTAAATAACAATCAGTATTTTAGACACCAGGCCTATAGGACTTTTGCACTTCTATAAACGTTTAAACTCAGTAACGCCTAGATATCATGTCTATAAGATTCTTGCAACTGTTTAAGATCAATGACACTTAGAAACCATGCCTTTAGGATCAGTTAATTGAACCAACCTCGTTTCAAATCTAAAACCCATCTTAAAATCTGCAGATCCTTTTTTCTAAAATCAGTAAAACTTTTCCTTTAAATCAGTATACTTTGCATTATTAGATATCGTGCCTATAGGTTTCACCAAGGAAAGCTTTAGGGTAAAGGCCATAAGTGCATCAGTCTTTGACAATTCCAACCAGCAGGCAGGTCTAATTCGAATTTCTTATCTGAAGTATGTAATAAATCAGTCTGCCTCACGCAATTTTTTTTAAGTTTAATTCAGACCTAATCAGTACATGTAAGACATGCTAAACTCTATGCTTTTCTGACTTGAGGAGGTTTATTTGAGCCTTTCAACTGTTATGTGTTTCCCATATCTGCTTTATGTGTTTTGTTTGTCGCCCTAGAATTTTATCCTTTTAAAACCAGTAAAGCCCCAACTCCCTCCCCTTCAGGATTAGTAGTCTCAATGCCTCCGAGATTGATAGGATTGGGATGGGTAATAGCATGTAATAAGTAACGATATCATGCTGTGCTTTAATACCTTAACGGGTGGGAAGGGTAGAATATGGATATGATGACCGGTGCGCTAATATCACGTGCGACCCCTCTTCTGAGGAGTGATTGCTGGATATTGCATTGAAGTGATCCATATTAATCACAAACCTAGGACCCCCTTTTCTTTATTCGCTTCCTTTAGAGTTGTTTAAACTTTTCAAATCCTTGCTCTCTTTATACTTACTTTCATAAGTTTCAACCTAATTGTAATGTTGTATGCAAGTCCTTATTTGAGCCTTGATTATTTACTTGTAAAGTCACAATTGTAGCATGGCCGGGAACCATACTTGTGGATCCTGAGGGGTGCCTAACACCTTCCCCTCGGGATAATTTCTAGCCCTTACCCCAATCTCTGGTCTCTTTATCTCAAACTCTTCTAAAAAGTGTCCTAATGCACTATAATCATTAGGTGGCGACTCTTCAACTTCTAAACCCAATTCTCGAAAGGGAATAGAGTTCTCCTCCCAATGTCGTATACCCGATTTCTGACCCCACGATTAGAGAAAAAGGGGGCGTCGACAGCATGGAGACTCTGCTGGGGAGATTCTTTAGGCTTTTACCATTGCATGTTGCTTGTGACTTTACTATCTCATTAATTGCTTTATTTACTGTCTTTTATTTTCTACAAAACTGACTTGGCTCTTCATGTCTTTTCTTTCCTTTAGCTGCTTTCCTTTACTGCTTTATTTCAATATTGTTGTAATTACTGCAATTATTGTAATCATTTATCTTATGAACGTGAAAATACATGTCAATTTGTTTCATTCTTGTAAACTGCATCTTCAACATCATATTCCACTCGTGCCAAACAAATACCATAGCAACGCTTATAATGAGTGGTTGCGCTTTTCCAATTTTATCACCCTTTAATTCGGCAAAGGCGTATTTGTGGTAAAACCAGTCGATCAGAGGTGCAGTCCACGGTTCCGTGCCTTTCCCTTTTGAGTTGTCCGCTCAAGGGTACCTGTTTAATACCCCAATAGAAACCTTACTCTGTCTAATTGTGCATGCATCATGGTCAAACCTAGTTGAGTCAGTTATGTTGTCCACATAATGACTCATTAAGATAGCCTTGTCCAAAGTCCATCAGGTTTCCCTGAAACCCAAACGGACACCTACATATTCTGTGCATTTATTTGGAGAACTAAATGCTTTTTATGCTAATTATCAGTTTAAATAGTCGAGTCTGGTGGGGTAGGGGTCTAACACTTTGTTTTACAGAAAATGAGGCATGAAGTCCCCAAATTTGGCATGGTAACCAACATTCATCCAAGGCTGCTGAATTGGTGGGAAGATTTCCACTCCAGTGATCAGACACTCATCCGCAAATACTTAGGGAATCTGCCTTCTCTTCTAGAAATCCAGCCTGACAACAAAATCATAGAGGCTGCAACTCTATTCTGGGATAGTGACAGGTCCATGTTCCGCTTCGGGGACCTTGAAATGACTCCTTTGCTCGAAGAAATAGGAGGCTTAGTTGGTATTCCTTGGGAGACTCCGGGTTTGCTTATGCCAGAGAATCACAAGGGTAGGGGTTTCCTTAAGATGATGGGACTGAAGAAGAACCCAGACTTGACCTGTTTGAAAGATTCCTACATCCCATTTGACTATCTGTATGAGAGGTACGGCCATAGCAAGTCATACCGCACCTACTCAGATGAATTTGCCCTCACTCACTGGGGCATATTTACAGAAGGGTCTTCGTATTCATGTTTTGTTTCCTGGGGATAATAGTGTTCCCTATGAATAAGGCTAGGATCCATACTAGACTGGCCACGGTAACCAAGACTCTGATGGAAGGAATTGGCAGACAGCCTTTCAGTATAGTGCCCATGATTGTTACTGAGATATACCGGGCTCTGGACAACTGTCAGCGAAAAGCCAGTCATTTTGAGGGATGCAATTTATTACTTCAGCTCTGGCTCATGGAGCACCTCCAGAATGGAGAATACCGACAAGAGATCTTACGCAGAGACTGGGATGATCACATTGCCTTCCACCAGCCAAGGCGTATGAATTATATGCCTAACATGTTCGCTCAGCCAGAAGACGCTGGAAGATGGGTGGAGCTATTTGAGAATCTAAAAGAAGACCAGGTACAGTGGATGGTCGAATGGTTCCCTATGGAAGAATTCATTGTTCGATCCCAAGACGCACCATTTCTCATACTCATTGGTCTAAGAGGAACTTATCCCTACGTTCCCCTCTGAGCCATGAGACAGGCTGGAAGGAAGCAAATCATACAAGGGTCGACAAAATGAGTCACTTTAGGGCTGATTTCCAGGACGATGATAGCCCTCACAAATGCCAAGCTCAACACATGTGGCATTGCAAGCTCGTTTTGGGGTAAGAATCTATTGAGCCAGACAGGTATCACGTTGGTTGCGTGCTGCACTATTCGGGTTGGTTGGAAGATAATCACAATGGTATGGGCCAGCCCGGGTTTATCCACAGACACAGAATCATCGACGAGAAAGCTGAAGCACGGGTTAAGTACAATCAACTGCGCAAGAGAATTCGAGAGTGTGAAAGTGAGCATCGGGAAATACAAGAAGCCCATCAAAAGTTGATCGAGGAATGGAACGATATGGCTGTCAGCGCCAACAAACGACTAGGGTATTTGGAGCGGGGTCTAGTGGAGCTAGAAGGAAAGTTCCTCAAGAGGATTGAAGATTGTCGGAACGCTGAAGGGAATGCAGGCGGACATTTGGCCCAAACTTATCTGCTGCTAGGACTGCGCGAGCTGGTGAAGCTGTTCGAGGGGGATAAAGATGCCAAATCTGGGGAAGGTCCTTCTGGGACCAAGTAGTTAGGAGTCTTTTATTTTGCTTTTAATGATGTAATAAAGCCAATGGCCACTAGTGACATTTTATTTTCTTAGCATCGTTGTGAACTCGTCTTATTTTTATCAATAAAATGAGGCATTTAGCATTATAAGTTCTCCAAATCAATTTGTCGCTAGGACTACCTCGGGCACAACGAGGCACCCAAATTAGGACGCGATTTATATTCTTGCACAATGTGTTTAAATATTGGAACATTTTCTTCTCATAACTCGCACTAACTTGTTACCTTTTTTGTTTTTCTTTATTTTTATTCCCCTCCCCAAAGATTAGTTCGTGCATTCTGGCACCATCATCATACAGTACGAGATCCAAGGGCCCTCCTCCTCCTCCTCCTCCGAGTCCTATCCGGAACAAGGACAAAGGTAGAATGGGAGATTCAAGCGCCAGAAAGGAAATTGGAAGAATTGAAATTCCTCAGGGTACCCCGGTTGCTAAGGAAATTGCTGCCCAACTTGAGCAGAAACTATTGAAGTTCCAAGAAGAACCGGATCAAGTTCGGAACTTGACAAATTTATCATTCACTCTCACCGCTCCTGATGTCAACTTTTCAAATGTTCAAAATCCTGCACCTGCACAGAACACCCCACAACCACAGATGCAACCCACTCATACTCAACATTGCAACACATGCCACACTCCACTACCCATTCCTGAACCACTGAACACCACAAACGACCACCCCTACAACACTCCCATCTATGTAGATACCATACCCCACTACACTCAACCAATTTCAAGTGAACCTGAGTCTGATGACAAGGACTCTCTTATCAGAAACTTGGCAGCAGAACTCAAGAAATTGACCAGCCGAGTCCAGGGCATGGAAGGAAACAAAGGCATAGAGGGGCTGAATTATGAGGACCTCTGCATTTAGCCAGATGTTGAACTTTCGGATGGATACAAACCTCCCAAGTTCGAAATGTTCGATGGCACGGGAGATCCCCGAGTCCATTTGAGGACATATTGTGATAAGCTGGTCGGAGTCGAAAGGAATGAGAAAATTCGTATGAAACTCTTCATGCGAAGCCTGATAGGGGATGCTTTATCCTAGTACATCAGTCAGGACCCCAAGAAATGGACAAGCTGGGAAGGTATGGCATCAGATTTCATGGATAGGTTCCGATTCAATATAGAGAATGCACCGGATGTATTCTACATCCAGAATCTGAAGAAGAAGCCTACCGAGACATTCCGCGAGTATGCTAATCGTTGGAGATCAGAGGCTGCTAAGTTCAGGTCGTCCCTAGAAGAGGAACAAATGAACAGATTCTTCGTCCGGGCTCAGGACCCATAGTATTATGAGAGGTTGATGCTGATCGAGGGCCAGAAATTCTCCGATATCATCAAGCTGGGAGAAAGAATTGAGGAAGGCATTAAGAATGGTATAGTTACTAATCTTGAAGCATTGCAGGCCACTAACAAGGCTTTACAGTCTGGTGGCACGTCCAAGAAGAAGGATGTCAATGTCGTGATGGTCACACAGGGAGCTAAATCACCACTAAAATACCACACTTACCCGTCACCTCCACTTACATATCAGCCTATCCCGAATTACCAAGCACCTACACCCTCTTACCAAAATCCACCACCCGTTTACCAATCATCTCCACCTCCCGCATATTAACCCACTTCACCCAGATGCTCTCAACCTACACCTGTTTACCAAGATTATAATGCCCAACCCCTTCACTACCAATCACCTCCCACTCGCCAAAATTTTCCTAGACCCAGACCAAATTTTGACTGCAGACCTCCTAGACAATATACAGCCATCGCTGAGCCAATTGACCAGCTGTATGAGAAACTTAAAGCTGCTGGTTACGTCTCCCTTATCCCTGCCATAACTCCAGAAAATCCTTCACATTGGGTCAACCCTAATAAGACATGTGCATACCACTCCGGCATGAAGGGACATACCATTGATGAGTGTCGCTCGTTGAAGGACAAGATTCAAACTCTGATCGACAATAAGGTTATCGTAGCAAAGGAGTCTACTCCCAATGTCCGCAACAACCCTCTGCCTGATCACAAAGGTGGGGACATTCACATGATCAAGATCGAAGATGACTGGGGCCCCAAGGGATCAATAGGATTGATTGCTGAGGATGATGAGCCAAAGAAACTGGAAGTCACACTTAACCCGATTGTTGCACAGAACCAGCCCTCCAGGGGCGATGAAGTCAACATGTCTATACCTCTCGAATTTGAAGCACCTTCTTCTGCGAAGGTGGCCGGGCCAATTGAGGTTGAGTTTGGGGCTACAAAGGCACTTGTACTCTTTGAAGTTGTTGTGTTACCACCGAGGGTACCCATTTCCTGTAGCAATGTCAAACATAATACCGTTCCACTCAAATGCCATACCATGGGATTACACAGTTGAAGCAAGGAGGAAAGGAAAGACCAAGACGGGAGAAGCAATTGTTGCGCAGGGTATGACCAGAACAGACAGGGTTTACACTCCAGAGCACCTAGCTGAGTCCAATAAGCAAGCCTCGGGACGGACTACTGAAACTGGTCCCGATGATCTTTGGAGGAAAATACAAGCTAAGGAGTATTCAGTCGTTGAGCAGTTGAACAAAACACCAGCACAGATCTCCATCCTAGCTCTTCTACAGAGCTCTGACGCACACAAAAATGCCTTGATGAAGATATTGAGCGAAGCTTATGTGGCCAGCAACATAACTGGGGGCGAAATGGAAAATATGGTAGGAGAAATACTGGAAAGCCACTAAATCACCTTCCACGAAGATGAACTGCCGCCGGAAGGACTGAGTCACAACATGGCCCTACACATCACTGTGCAATGCGAGGATTACTTCGTCACTAGAGTCTTGATCGATGGAGTCTCCAGCCTCAACATCTGTCCGTTGGTAACTCTCAGAACATTGGGAAAGAGCCTACACGAGATCAAAGATGGGGCCATCAATGTCAAAGCCTTCGATGGGTCCCAAAGGTCTACTATCGGAGAGATCAGCCTATGCTTGTAAATGGGGCCAACCTGGTTCGACGTTGACTTTCAAGTGATAGATGTCCCAGCATCCTACAATTTGTTGTTGGGACGACCATAGATCCATGCCACTGGAGCTGTAGCATCGACCCTGCATCAGGCAGTGAAGTTCGAATGGAATCACCAAGAGGTGATCATTCATGGTGATGGTAGCAACCCCATATATAGTCGCCAGACTATCCCGATGATTGGAGGCAGAAAGAGAATAGGCGGAGAAACATACCACCACATTGAAAGAGTCAACGCTGTAGACAAAGATAAATGGTGGGATAACAAGATTGAAAGTATCTTGAATTGGTATGGATACGAACCTGGAAAGTGACTTGGCAAAAACCTCCAGGGAATCACCAAACCCATCAAGCTGAAGAAACATGGCACTACATTTGGTTTGGGGTATGAGTACACTTGGGAGGAGTTCAATCACTGGTCGCCACCATGGCGCAGTCCCTACTACCCACTGGAGCATCTGATACCTCACCTAGAGCATACTTTCCAGCCGGCAGATATTATATATGGGTCAGAGGAAGATAAAACATTGGCAGCCGTAAAGAATTTGTTCCTTGAGGATGATGATATGGACTTCTATGTTGTTTTCGAGGAGGAAGGGGAGGAAGGCCCTTCTATACAAGTTGTGAACCGAGGAGAGCGCCTCAGCAATTGGTCAATCAGAACCACCAGGGCCCGGAAAGCTTCGGGGTAGCAAGGCTAAACAAAAGCACCATGCATCACACTTTACTTTTTACTAGCTGATTTTATTTCCGCATTGTCTTTAATTCTGAAAAGAGCTCTGATACTCAAAACAATTACGAATTTGATCGAAGCATTTCAGTTTATTATATATCTCGCTCTTATTATTTTTCTATCATTCACTTTATTTTACACAGCATTACTATTACTTGCCTTGACGATGAACTAATGATTGTGACTTGCAACGAGATAACGCAACAAACGGATATGGACTCAGAAGAGGATGATATACCAGAAGAGGTCGTCAGAGGAGTTGAGAACTTTGAAAGTAGGCCTAAGTCTAACTTGGATGAAACTGAGGTCGTTAATCTGGGAGATACAAAGAATGTCAAAGAAACACGCATCAGTGTTCACCTATCACCATCAGAAAAGAAAGAGTACACGGAGTTCCTGAAGGAATATGAAGACATATTCGCCTGGTCATATGATGATATGACTGGTCTCAGCACCTCCATTGTAGCTCACAAACTGCCAACAGATCCAACATGCCCGCCGGTAAAGCAGAAGCTCAGGAAATTCAAATCCGACATGAGTTTGAAAATCAAAGAAGAGGTTACCAAGCAAGTCAAAGCCAAGGTTCTCAGGGTAGTAGAGTATCCGACATGGTTAGCCAACATCGTGCCAGTGCCAAAAAAGGATGGGAAAGTTAGAGTTTCTGTTGACTACCGGGATCTCAATCGGGCAAGTCCCAAAGACGACTTCCCCTTGCCTAACATACACATTCTTATCGACAATTGTGCCAAGCACGAGTTGCAGTCTTTTGTTGATTGTTTTGCTAGGTATCATCAGATATGGATGGATGAGGAAGATGCAGAGAAAACGGCTTTCATCACGTCATGGGGAATGTACTGTTACAAAATGATGTCGTTCGGTTTGAAGAACGCT
Organism: Nicotiana sylvestris; assembly: GCF_000393655.2. NCBI lineage: Eukaryota > Viridiplantae > Streptophyta > Magnoliopsida > Solanales > Solanaceae > Nicotiana > Nicotiana sylvestris. Next base: position 137,035,879 of record NC_091065.1, on the reverse strand, counting down.
GGTGCCACCTACATGAGAGTCATGACTACCATCTTTCATGACATGATACACAAGGAGATCGAGGTATATGTGGATGATGTCATCATCAGATCCAAGAAAGTCAGGGATCACATGGAAGACCTAAGAAAGTTCTTCAACAGATTGAGGAGGTACAATCTGAAACTGAATCCCGCCAAGTGTGCATTCGGGGTTCCTGCTGGAAAATTATTGGGTTTCATCGTGAGTCGTCGAGAAATAGAATTGGATCCATCAAAGGTCAAAGCTATCCAAGAATTGTTGCCGCCAAAGAACAAGAAGGACGTGATGAGTTTCCTGGGAAGACTCAACTATATCAACCAGTTCATAGCTCAATCCACGGTCATTTGTGAACCTATCTTCAAAATGTTGAAGAAGGACGCTGCTACCAAATGGACTAATGATTGTCAAAAAGCTTTTGACAGAATTAAGGAATACCTGTCAACGTTGCCGGTCTTGGTTTCGCCTGAGCCAGGAAGGCCCTTATTGCTTTACCTTGGGGTATCGGATAGAGCATTCGGTTGTGTTCTAGGACAATATGATGAAACAGAGAGAAAGGAGCAAGCCATCTACTATCTTAGTAAGAAGTTCACACCGTACGAGGCCCAGTATTCTCTTTTAGAACGCACTTGATGTGCTCTGACTTAGGTCGCGCAAAAGTTAAGGCATTACTTTTGTGCTTACACTACTTACCTCATATCCAGAATGGACCCTCTGAAGTATATCTTCCAGAAGCCCATGCCCACTGGCAAGCTCGCCAAATGGCAGATCCTGCTAAGTGAATTCGACATTGTTTACGTGACCTAGAAAGAAATCAAAGGGCAAGCCTTGGCGGACCATCTCGCCGAGAATCCCATGGATGGAGAATACGAGCCCCTAAAAATGTATTTTCCCGATGAAGAGGTATCTTTCATAGGAGAAGATATTACAAAATCCTATGATGGTTGGAGGTTGTTTTTCGACGGAGCTGCAAATTTCAAAGGAGTTGGCATAGGAGCAGTCGTAGTATCAGAAATCGGCCAGCACTACCCGGTATCCGCCAAGCTCAAGTTCCCTTGCACCAATAATATGGCCGAATATGAAGCCTGCATCTTGGGGCTCAAAATAGCCATTGACATGAACGTTCAGGAGTTGCTAGTGATCGGAGATTCAGACTTGCTCATACATCAGGTTCGAGGAGAGTGGGAAACCAAGAACTCTAAGATACTTCCCTACTTGCATCATATACAGGAGTTGAGGAAAAGGTTCACAAAGACAGAATTTCAGCACGTCCCCAGAGTCCAGAACGAGTTTGCTGATGCATTAGCTACTTTATCGTCCATGATCCAGCATCCAGATACAAATTTCATTGACCCCATCCCAGTAAAGATTCATGATCAGCCAGCTTATTGTGCCCACGTTGAGGAAGAAGCGGATGGAAAACCATGGTTCCATGACATCAAGGAGTACTTGACAACAGGGGAATATCCAGGACTTGCCAACGCTACTCAAAAGAGTACACTTCGTAGGCTATCCAGCAACCTTTTTCACAGTAGAGGAATCCTATACAGAAGGACTCCCAATTTGGGTTTACTAAGGTGTGTCGAAGCAAAAGAATCATCCAGGCTATTGGACGAAGTGCATGCAGGGACCTGCGGGCCGCACATGAATGGTTTTGTCTTAGCAAAGAAGATACTCCGAGCAGGGTATTTTTGGATGACTATGGAAACAGACTGTATCCAGTATGTTCGCAAATGCCATCGCTATCAGATACATGTAGATATGATAAAGGCACCTCCAAACGAGCTTACTGCAACAAGCTCACCATGGCCATTCGTCGCTTGGAGAATGGATTTTATCGGACCTATCGAGCCTGCCCCATCAAATGGGCACAGGTTCATCTTAGTGGCGATCGATTATTTTACCAAATGGGTTGAAGCAACATCATACAAGGTGGTCACTAAGAAGATTGTGGCGGGTTTCGTCTGCGACCACATTATTTGTTGATTCAGAGTTCCGGAATTAATCATCACCGATAATGGTTCCAATCTCAACAGCGACTTGATGAAAGCAATGTGTGAAACTTTCAAGATCAAACACAAGAACTCTACAGCCTACAGGCCTCAGATGAATGGAGTTGTGGAAGCAGCCAACAAGAATATCAAGAAGATACTAAGGAAGATGGTCGAAAGGCACAAACAATGGCATGAGAAGTTATCATTCGCCTTATTGAGATACCGCACTACAGTCCGCACATCGACCGGAGCAACTCCCTACATGCTGGTTTATAGTACAAAGGCGGTCATCCCCGCCGAGGTAGAAATTCCCTCCTTAAGGATCATACAAGAAGTAGAGTTGGATGATGAAGAATGGGTAAAAAGTTGCTACAAGCAGTTAGCCCTTATAGATGGGAAAAGGATAAATGCGGTTTGCCACGGTCAGTTGTATCAGAACAGAATGTCCAAAGCCTTCAACAAAAGGGTTAAGCCAAGGAAGTTTACGTCGGGGTAGCTGGTGTTGAAGAAAATATTCCCACATCAAGATGAAGCCAAGGGGAAGTTCTCTCCCAATTGGCATGGTCCGTACATGGTTCACCGGCTTCTAACTGGAGGAGCCCTTATTCTTGCAGAGATGGATGGAGAAGTCTGGCCAAAGCCATTCAATTCAAATGCAGTGAAACAATATTATGTGTAACCACTTATGATTCCCTTAATGATGTAATTTGAACTACGCCTGACCTGATTCCCGTTTAAGAGGGGATACGTAGGCAGCCCTATGGGTTCGGTCATAATTTAATAAAAATTCCATTTTTCCCCGCTATTGGAACTGGGGCAGAATTTTGAGGAGGACCCTCAAAATTCCGAAGTTAATTTTAGTTCATGCATCGCCAGAAGCGCCAGCCCAGTAAACTGGGGCAGAATTTTGAGGAGGACCCTCAAAATTCGAAAGATGTTTTTTAGTCATTCAGCACAGCCGTCAGAAATGTCCGCTCAGCAAACTGGGGCAGAATTTTGAGGAGGACCCTCAAAATTCCGGAGAAAAAGAGGTTGCAATGTCTTGAACCATGTCGCAGTCGTTGGTTCATCTAAAGAAAGCTATTTTCGATCATATACTTACGCTATATTTACTAAAGCATGCATAACTATTATCTGAATTGCTGTTGTTTAGCGACGCTACCCCAATAACACACAACGTCAAGAGCCCGGGGAAGACGAACTAACCTTTCCCCTTACAGAACTCACGATTTTTCTTTGAATGCAGGTACTCAATTCACAATATCATTAGGTATATTTATGCATTCTCAAGAATACAACTTCTCAGAATCATCACTTATCCGCAATTGCTATCTGTATACAATTTCCCCAGCAGTCATATTGTCGTAATCAGCTAAGAGATCTTACTACTAATCGTCCTTTTACATTCTTGCACTGCATAAGGCTACCTTTCTGCCTTCCGAGGTTAAGCTCTACCTCCATCTGCATTTCTCTGCATTGCATAAGGCTACCTTTCTACCTTCCGAGGTTAAGCTCTACCTCCATCTGCATTTCTCTGCATTGCATAAGGCTACCTTTCTGCCTTCCGAGGTTAAGCTCTACCTCCATCTGCATTTTGCATAAGGCTACCTTTCTGCCTTCCGAGGTTAAGCTCTACCTCCATCTGCATTTCTCTGCATTGCATAAGGCTACCTTTCTGCCTTCCGAGGTTAAGCTCTACCTCCATCTGCATCGCATAAGGCTACGTTTCTGCCTTTTGAGACTAAGCTCTGTCTCCATTTGCATTTTGCATAAGGCTACCTTTATGCCTTCCGAGACTAAGCATTGTCTCCATCCTGCATTTTTCTGCATTTTGCATAAGGCTACCTTTCTGCCTTCCGAGACTAAGCTCTGTCTCCATTCTGCATCGGCTGAAAGATTGCCACCTTATCTTTCTCGCATGGCTGAAATATCCCCACCTTTTATTTACGTCTTGCATCGGCTGAAATATCACCGAATCCTACATTTCATGGGCTGAAAGATTGCCAAAATTGTCCAAAGGCGTCATTGTTCGGAGGCACCATTTGCATAGCCCGAGAACGCCATGCCATGGCCTGAGGACCCCATTTTATCTTTTGCATATCATTATTCAAAGGCATCATAGTTCAGAGGCATCATTCTCATAGCCCGAGAATGTCATTTCATAGCCTGCGAATCATTTATCATACGCTTCGTGGCCCAGGACATCATGGTCCGAGGACATCATCCTACCCGTCCGAAGACAGCATTCATGGTCCAACGGGAACTTGCATCACATTTAAGTTTATGCACGATATATGTTTGTATTGCTCACTTGCAGGTACATCGACTATCAACAGTCATCTCAGCAGGAGTGATCCCGCTCCGCTCCCACAGTCTATTAGATTTCAACCACCTTTTGCAACATAAACATCGCGTCCGTTCCTTTTGAAAATCTCCATCGGCATATTCCGTCAATGGATCCTGAACTACATATGGCCTGATTCCTGTTAGACCAGGGATATATAGGCAGTGCAGGAACCAGAGCTCGGTCAAAACTCCTTTCAAATCGCCACTTACGATCAAAATTGGCCATCTTATCTTTACCCGACAACTCTTTCATCCTTTCCGGGTAAAGAGGGGCAGCTGTTGATACCCAATTTTTCCCTATGTATTTTTATACAAAATACTTTCAAAATAGCATGTACATGCACATATAAGCATGCCCCAAGAGTTTTGGTATTTTTTTCCTAATTTTTAAAAAAATTGAAATCAATTTATTGTCTATTTTAGCAGTGCAAAATCCATAATTATTCCCAAAATCATCATTTTTGGTGAATAATTTATTTTATTCCAATATTTATACCAAAATATAGTTAAGATAATTTTTGTATATTTTTACAAATTTATTTGGTATTTTAGAAGCTAAATTGCATATAATTGCAATTATAGCCTACTTTAAGATTAATAGCATTTTATAATTTTAAAATTGGTTCCAATATTTTTAAATTTATATTTATATATTATTAATTGGGTCAGTACTTTTAATTTGCTTTTAAAATCATTTTAACTATTTTATATAAAATAAAAAGGGAAAACTGGCTATTTAACATTTAGCCTCATTTCATTGCAATTATATCCCATTCAGATTTCAATTTTAGCCTCAATTTAACCCCAACCCAATTAACCCAAGACCCAACCAAATCCGCCCCAGCCCAATCCTTAAATTAACCCGGCCCAGTTCCGAATTAATCTGAGCCATTGATCAAATAAAATCAACGGCCCAGATCCCCCTTTCCATAATTAAACCCTCACCTACCCCCTTCCCACCGTCTCATTCTTTAGAGACTCCTCATCTCTCTATCTCTCAAACTCACTCGAAGGTTCCTGAAACTCTAGCCTCTCTCATCCCATCTTCAACCTCCGACTCACCGGAATCCATGGCCTCTCAGGCCATGGACGAACTATACTCACCTCCTCCGGCTCTTGTATGCCTGATGCTCAAAAGATCGAGGCCAGACCTTGAAGGTCTTCACTCAGACCTTCACCGATTCATAGATTCCGACCATCTCCGACCTTGCTCCGGTGGCTCTTGTTCTTCTGAGCCTGTTTCTGACCTCATCCGACTTAGATCGGACTTTCTTCCAAGCCTTTCTCATTTCTAGGGTTTCTCCAAAACCTTAAGCTATTCGAGGTTCTTTCCCTGTTTGTTTTCTTATATCTATGCTACATCTATGTTCTACTGGATTTTTGAAACGTTTTTCCCAATCTTTTCTTTCAAAATTTGTTTCTCTTCGATTTAGGGTTTCTGAAAAAATCTTAAAATGTTTCTGACTCTTCTTTTTTTTTTTTGTGAATCTGTCTATGTTATGTTTGTATGTTCTCTTTTCTACCTAGCATGTTCTTCTCCCGTATCTTTATGTTTGCCTTATTTTGCATGTTCTTCTATTGTGCTCCGTTCTTTCTTCTACTGGTTTCTATATCATGCTTTCACACGCTTATCTTATGTGTTCATTTACCCCTGTGTTCCTTTACTGTATTTTCTACTAAGCTCTTAGTTCTTATTTGCCTTCTTCTGGACTTTGTTCTTTCTAAACAAGTTTCATCTACTGTTTCCTTAAGTTTACACTACCTCTTTGTCTTCTGAACTTGTTTAAGTTCCAAGCTTTTCTTAAAACATGTTCTATATGCTTCAAATCAGCTTTTTCACTATGTTTGTTTCGAACCTGCTATTTTACTTGTTTGTTTTCTCATGAGTCTCTAAAAAAGACCTCTGAGCTTGTTTCAGTTATTTGTCTTCTCGTCTCTACATCTGATTCGAGTAGAAAACCCTAGGATTTAGGGTTTTTGGCGAATTTAATCTCGTGCTAGGACTAGGGTTCTATTATGGAACCCTGGATTCTCTCAAACTAAGTTTGAGTCTATGTACTGAATTTGAGCCTCTTTGTTTATAACTCTAAACTTTTCTATACTAGATTCTTTCTAATTAGCATGACAGTTCTTTCTTGTTTGACATGTTTGTGTACTTTATATATGAGGAATTCTTTCTTCAAAAGGGGTTTTGCCAACTACTAATTGATTGATTCTGAAATCCTCTAATGGGGTTTGATTGATTGTTACTGATTTTCTTTGATTAAACCTTTCTTCACCTTTTCTGGTTGGGTTCATTCATACCAAAACTCAAATTCTGATTCTACTGACTGTTGATTGATTGCCTTTCCTTATTTGCACAAACCGTGTTGCTATCAAACTCTTTCCTTAAATAGTTCCTATGTATTTTCCCTTCTTGTACTACTTTGGAAAAGATTCTGATCAAATTCTTTCCTTAATTACCTTCTACCCGTTTGAAATCAAATCCCTTAGCTGAAGGGAAATTCTATGTGATTGATTGTAAACTATTTTCTTACCTTTCTTACTTGCTTCTCTGCACTATAAAGGGGACAATTCAATACTTTTTACAACACACTTCGAGTTGCATACTCTTACACACTACTACTACTTTCAAAACCTACATTCCCTCTTGTTCTCTTCTCTACTACTGTTCTCTGCTCCTGCTTACTATTAGCTGGGTGAAAGTCAAGGCTAATATACTACTACTACTTTGTCTTTGCATCCTGCTCTTGCTCTTTTACTGGTATGTCTTGATTCAGTTCCTAGCAATCATCCTAATGTGTTTACTTAGAACCTTTACCTCTATGCCTATTACTTGCAAAGTTTGACATGTTCATATGCTGCTGTTTGCTTTACTTTCTTGCGAATGCTTGATCCCTATTCCTTTACCCTCTATGTGTTTGTAAATGGGGATTCAGGGCATGGCAACATGAGTTGTTGTCCATGAACGGAATTTTAACCCCAAGTAAAGGGTGTCAGTATGTTTTATTGCTGATCATATCCTTTGCCCATTTTTCCTTTGTCTATTGTTTCTGTTATGAATCCCCTACCCTTACCCCTTATGTATGCTGAGTTAAGGCTCATGATCTGGTAGCCTCTTAAATGGCTGCCCAGGCCTGAGCCTAGTTTTCAATAAGCCCTAACTCCTCAACTTGAAATGACAAGTTGGTCAGGGGTGTGCCAGTACTTCAAGTTGCTTGGCATGACCACCAGTTTATCACTCCCCCTCCCCTGCACTTGCACCTACTCTTAGATTTTAAGTTCTGCCCCCTCCTATGAGCCTTGCTTTGGGACCTTGAGTTCCCTCTGAATTTGGACATTTGAGGGCTGGCCCTTCCACACTGCACTATGTCCTTGATTCTGAAATATATTTGGGGTGTAAGCATTTCTGGGAGCCCCTTTGAGACTCTTGGGAACTTTGACACATCCCAAATAAGAGAAAGTCTTTGGAACTTGATCTTTGGAGTTGGTTTACTTCATGCTTCAGACAGAAGTACGAATCAGGCTCTCCTTGGTTGGGACTTTTAGTTTTCTGATGTAATTTTTATTTTATTTTTCTGGTTTGTAATAATCTTGTAATAAACATTTGGGGTCGGGTAGTGGAAAAGGGTGGGGAACTATGCATGCAAGGGGTAGATATCATGTCTATAGGGGTTATCATTTATAAAATTCTGCATCTCATCTAGAGATCATGCCTATAGGAATTACTATGTTTTAAAGTTCTGCATTTTATAAATCATTGAAACTCTGCATTCTCACATAGATACAATGTCCATAAGATTTTCTGCATTCTCATATAGACACCATGCCTATAGCACTTTCTGTATTCTGCATATGCATCTATCATTAGGCAAACATGTATATAGGTTTAAATAACAATCAGTGTTTTAGACACCAGGCCTATAGGACTTCTGCACTTCTATAAACGTTTAAAATCAGTAACGCCTAGATATCGTGTCTATAAGATTCTTGGAACTGTTTAAGATCATTGACACTTAGAAACCATGCCTATAGGATCAGTTAATTGAATCAGCCTCGTTTCGAATCTAAAACCCATCTTAAAATCTGCAGATCCTTTTTTCTAAAATCAGTAAAGCTTTTCCTTAAAATCAGTATACTTTGCATTATTAGATATCGTGCCTATAGGTTTCACCTAGGCAAACTTTAGGGTAAAAGCCATAAGTGCATCAGTCTTTGACAATTCCAACCAGCAGGCAGGTCTGATTCGGATTACTTATCTGAAGTATGTAATAAATCAGTCTGCCTCATGCATTTTTTTAAGTTTAATTCAGACCTAATCAGTACATGTAAGACATGCTAAACTCTATGCTTTTCTGACTTGAGGAGGTTTATTTGAGCCTTTCAACTGTTATGTGTTTTCCCATATCTGCTTTATGTGTTTTGTTTGTCGCCCTAGAATTTTATCCTTTTAAAACCATAAAAGCCCCAACTCCCTCCCCTTCAGGATTAGTAGTCTCAATGCCTCTGAGATTGATAGGATTGGGACGGTTAATAGCATGCAATAAGTAACGATACCATTCCTCCTTTAATACCTTAACGGGGTGGGAAGGGTAGAATATGGATATGATGACCGGTACGCTAATATCACGTGCGACCCCTCTTCTGAGGAGTGATTGCTGGATATTGCATTGAAGTGATCCATATTAATCACAAACCTAGGACCCTCTTTTCTTTATTCGCTTCCTTTAGAGTTGTTTAAACTTTTCAAATCCTTGCTCTCTTTATACTTACTTTCATAAGTTTCAACCTAATTGCAATGTTGTATGCAAGTCCTTATTTGAGCCTTGATTGTTTACTTGTAAAGTCACAATTGTAGCTTGGTCGGGAACCACACTTGTGGATCCTGAGGGGTGCCTAACACCTTCCCTCGGGATAATTTCTAGCCCTTACCCTAATCTCTGGTCTCTTCATCTCAAACTCTTCTAAAAAGTGTCCTAATGCACTATAATCATTAGGTGGCGACTCTTCAACTTCTAAACCCAATTCTCAAAAGGGAATAGAGTTGTCCTCCCAATGTCGTATACCCAATTTCTGACCCCCACGGTTAGAGAAAAAGGGGGCATCGACAATAATATAGAGGCATCTCTGTGGTAGACTGAAACAATACTTGTAATAACAACATCTAAAGTAATAGCATCGGGACTGCCTGGAAGTGCATAGAAACGGGCCTGACCACCACCTAATCGACCTCCCCCTCTAGGACGACCCCTAGTTGACTGACCTCCACCCCTAGCTGGATGGGTAGGTGGTGGTGAACTAACTGGCGCTGAAGCCGATGATTGACCCCTCTACTGAGATGAGCTCGCAAGACGACGAGGGAACTGCCTCCACATATGACCCATCTCACCACACTCGTAACAATTCCCAGGTGCTGGAGAAGGGGACTGAAGGGAATCCCTTACACCGGAGTGACTAGCAGATGCACTCAACATAGAATAGCCCTGAACTGATGGAGCACGGGACTAACTTTGAGCTAGAAGGGCACTAAGTGATGACTGGACCTGATGAGAACTGTGAGAACCATGACCTGATGACGCCCCACAATAACCTGGGCGAGCTGGTTGTGCATACCTAAATGGATGGCCTCTGCCATACTAAAACTGACCTCTCAAAGGAGCACCACTGTAACTACTAGATCCTCGAGGCCTCTTGGCCTCCCTCTCCTCTTACTCCTAGCAACGAACAAACTCAATCTCACGGGCAATATCCATAACCTCCTCGAAAGTAGCACCAACCACCCTCTCCCTAGTCATGAGATTGCGAAGCTGATAAGTGAGGCCATCAACAAACCTCCTAATCCTCTCTCTATCAGTCGGAACTATCCAAATAGCATGACGAGATAACACGGAGAACCTCATCTCGTACTGCATCACAGTCATCTCTCCCTAATGCAACCACTCAAACTTTATACACAGCTCATCTCTGCGGTATTGTGGCACATACTTCTCTAGAAAGAGAATGGAGAACTGCTGCCAGGTAAGGGGTGCTACACCAATAGGCCTACGCCTCTCAAAATCCTCCCACCAAGTGAAGCCAACTCCAGAAAATTGATAAGTAGTGAAAGAGACCCCATTGGTCTCTAGAATACCCGTTGTACGAAGCATCCTCTGGCACTTATCTAAGAAACCCTAGGCATCTTCGCCCTCTAAACCACTGAATGTCGGAGGCTGCATTCTACCAAACCTCTCCAACTTATGCTGCTTATCCTCCGGCATAGCAGGAACTACATAGTCCTGAGCAGCTGCAACCGGCTGGGCTGGATGTGTCCCCGACTTCTGAAGTCTCTGTATGACCTGCTCAGGTGTGCGAGCGGCGGGAGTCTGATTGCCTCCCCCAGCTTGAGAAGTAGTTGCAGCTGTAGTGGCTGAAACCGCCTAAGCTAGGCTAGTGCAAACTGATAAGATCTGAGCCAAGGCCTCTTGAAGACCCAAAATCACAATGGGCACAGCTGGTGCCTGAGCTAGTGCTGCAGGAGCATCCATAATTGGGACCTGATCCTGAACTAGGACAGTGGTGGATCTGTAGGTGCTGCCCTAGCTACTCTGCCCCTACCACGACCACGGTCGCGTCCTCGTCCTCTGGTGGCCACGACTGGTGGTACAGGTGGTCATCCATCCTGATTGGTAGCGCGTGTCCTCACTATCTGTGAGAGAATAGAACAATAGAAGTTTAGTACCCGGATCAACAAATTCGCACGACATGAATTTCAAGAATATGAAGTTTTTCCTAAAGGTTCTGCAGCCTCTCGAGGATTAATACAGACATCTCCATATCGATCCGCGAGACTCTACTAAACCTGCTCATGACTCGCGAGACCTATGTAATCTAGGCTCTGATATCAACTTGTCACGACCCCAAACCCGGACCCAGTCGTGATGGCGCCTCTCGTAAAGACAAGGCCAGCTGACGCTTCCCATTATCCGATTATTAATAATTAAGCACTTAAGAAACAGTCTAAACATGAATAAATAAACAAAAGTTTCAGTAGTTAATAGAATAAATCGCGGAAAAAGAACCCATCACAGCCCGATATCGGGGTGTCACTAGTCATGAGCATCTACAAAACCTAAAACAAGTCTGAAAAGTCTGCAAACTATTACAAATGTCTGATAAGAGATAGAAATGATAAAGAGGGAGAAACACGGGACTACGAACGTCAAGCAGCTACCTCGTGGACTCTGATATCTGTCGGGAGCTCTCAACTCGCGCTGGCAAGATCCGCAATGCATGAATCTGCACACGGGGTACAGGGAGTAAAGTGAGCACTCCAACTCAGTGAGTAACAAATGTAAATGAAGACTGAAAGCAAGAAATCACGTAAAGCACAAAGCATTCTATAATGAAGCAGTAAAACCATTTAAAAATTAGTGAATTAGTGAAAGATAGGCAAAAATCCTTTAAATCAAATGTAATTTCATGAAAATCCTCTTTCAACAATTAAGCAGGAAATAGACAGTTAATTAAGAAAATAAACATATAATGGTTCACCCCTCAGGCACAGTATTCACAATTCCGCCCCTCGAGCTCAATCTCACATCACAATGGGTACCTGCGCTCACTGGGAGTGTACAGACTCCTGGAGGGGCCCCTTACTGCCCAAGCGCAATATCAAGCCACCTCGTGGCATTATCACTAGGCCCTCGGCCTCATATCAATCAAGCCACCTCATGGCATACATATCTTAGACCCTCGACCTCATAATCAGTATCAAATGTTTCCTCACAATATATGTCATCGGCCTTACTCAGTCAAAAATCCTCACAAGCAACCCGGGCAGTAGTAAAACATGTTTCTCAACCCAAAATATCATTTAAACAATCATGTAAGTGTTAGAACAGAGTAAACATGGCTGAGTATGAAAAATAGTGAAATATAACATGACTGAGTTCAAGTATAAAGTCAAAACAATGAGGAAATACCAGTAAAAATCCCCGAAGGGTTCAAATAGTTGGTGCAAGGCCCAAATATGGCTTTCAGTCCAAATAATGATGATAACAAATAGATTTTAGTCAAATACGCGGTAAAATCATCAATCAGGACGGACCAAGTCACAATCCCCAATAGTGCACGACCCCACGCTCGTCATCAAGCGTGTGCTTCACCTCAATATAGCACTACGATGTGCAAATCCGGGGTTTCAAACCCTCAGAACATCATTTACAATCATTACTCACCTCAAACCGGTCAAATTTCTAGCTCATGATGCCTTTGCCCCTCGAATCTGCCTCCACTCACGTCGAATCTATCCAAAATCAGAACGAGGACGTCAAAATGTGCTAAGGGAACGAAGCCCCATTGAAAATAATCAATTTACAACACAAATCCCTAAATTACCAAAACCCGACCCCTAGGCCCACGTCTTGGAATTCGATAGTTTTTACATCAATAGATTCCTCATCTCCCCACGAGTTCATACATATCAAAAGTTCTGAAATCTGACCTCAAATGGTCCTTCAAATCCCCAAGCAAAGGTCTAAGTTTCCAAGCCCTAGTTTCCCTAATTTTCACCCTTAGTTTCCATGATTTATAGCTCTAATCCGTGTAATAATAGCATAGGAACGAGTTTTATGTCCAAATTCCTTACCTCAATGAAGTTCCCTTGAAATCCCTCTTTCCAATCATCCAAGAAGCTCCAAAGCCGAAGTCAAAAATGGTGAAATAACTAAAATTTCGCGAAGGCCACAATTTATACTTTCTGCCCAGTCATTTTCGCATCTGCGGCCAAATTATCGCTTCTGTGGAACCACATATGCGGCCAAATAACCGCTTCTGCGGTTCTTCATTTAACGGCTAAAGTCGCTTGTTCGGTTAACCTTCTGCATTTGCGACATCACAGATGCGGTCACCCTAATCGCTTCTGTAGTCGCTGCTCATCAGGCCCCTTTTCGCTTCTGTGACTAAACGCCCACACATGCGGCGTCGCACCTACGGTCCCAAATCCGCATATGCGGAAATAGCAGAAACAGCAAATTCAGTAGCTGCAACAAGGTGTCAAACTTCCCATCAACCATCCAAAATCACCCCGAGGCCCCCGGGACCTCAACCAAAAGCATAAACATATCCTAATACCTTATTCAAACTTGTAACAATCTTCAAAATACCTCAAACAACATCAAATCAACAAAACACATCAGATTCAAGCCAAACTTTCTAAAATCTTCCGAATTTCACTTTTGATCAAAAACTCAATCAAACCATGTCCGAATGACCTCAAATTTTGCACACACATCCGAAATGACCCAATGAAACTAATACAACTCTCGGAATTCCATTCCGACCCCTATATCAAAATCTTGCCTACCAACCGGAAATCGCCAAAATATCAACTTCGCCAATTCAAGCCTAAATCTACTCCGAACCTCCAAAACCCATTCTGATCACACTCCTAGGTCCCAAATCACCTCCCGAAGCTAACCGAACCTTCAGAACTTACATACGATCCCTCTAACACATAAGTCAATATTCGATTGACTTTCCAACTTATGCTTCCTCAAAAGAGATTAAGTGTCTCAAACCTTACTAAATTTATTCTGGGTTCGATCTGACCAACCCGATATCACATAACACGGATAAACAAAGAATAAAGAAGCAGAAAGTGGGAAACGGAGTGGTAATTCAGGAGACGACTAGCCGGATCGTCACACCTATAGTATATCTTAAAAAAAGAATTGAATTTACGTCAAAGAAGATAGTTGTAGCTATTTAATGTTTATGACGTTGATATTTCATGCCATACGGGGAAAGCGAACATAGTAGCCGATGCCCTCAGTCGTAGATCTATGGCTAGCATGTCGTATTTAAGGCCAGAAAAGAGGGGGATAGCTTATGAGGTTCATCAGCTAGCTAGTCTTGGATTTCAGCTACTAGACTCAGGTGACATTGGAATTACTCTTCAGGATACGGCAACATCCTCTTTAGTAACTGAAGTAAAGGAATGCCAGTACGAGGATCATGTGCTAGTTCATTATAGGGATACCACTCTTCAAAAGGAGAAGACACCATTTGAAATTACGGAAGATGGGGCCCTAAGATATCAAGGGTGATTATGTGTGCCTAATGTTGCAGGGCTTTGTCGGCGGGTTATGGGAGAAACTCACTATTCTCATTATTCTATCCATCCATGAGCAATAAAGATGTATCATGACATCAAGGAAGTATAATGGTGGGACGGAATGAAAAAGGATATAGTAGAATTTGTTGCCCAATGTCCTAACTGTCAGTAGGTTAAGATTGAGCATCAAAAACCCGGTGGGTTATTGCAGGCTATGGAGATTCCGACTTGGAAATGGGAAGTAATTAATATGGATTTCATCGTAGACTTACCCCGTACCCAGTGTAAGTTCGATTTGATATGGGTGATTGTTTATAGGCTTACAAAGTCAACCCATTTTCTGCCCGTTAGGACTACATATTCCTTGGAGGATTATGCAAGACTTTATATTAAGGAGATAGTACGACTACATGGTGTCCCTATATCTATTATCTCGGATAGAGGAGCTCAATTTACAACTAACTTCTAGAGGTCCTTCCAAAAAGGATTGGGGACTCAAGTAAATCTTAGTACAATATTTCATACCTAGACAGACGGACAGGCTGAGCGTACTCTTCAGACATTGGAAGATATGTTACAAGCTTGTGTAATAGACTTCAAAGGTAGCTGGGATGATCATCTGTCGCTTATTAAGTTCACATATAATAATAGTTACCATTCCAGTATTCAGATGGCTCCATACGAAGCTCTTTATGGACAGAAGTGTAGGTCGTCTATAGGGTGGTTGGATGTTGGAGAATCTAAATTACATGGGCCAGACCTGGTTCAACAAGCCATAGAAAAAGTAAAGCTTATCCGGGATCGACTATTTTGTCAGAAATCATATTCCGACGTGCGACAACGAGATTTAGAGTTCGGGATTGGTGACTGGGTATTCTTAAAGGTGTCACCTATGAATGGTGTGATGAGGTTTGGCAAGAAAGGGAAACTTAGCCCACAGTATATTGGGCCTTATAGTATCATTCGGAGAGTGGACCGAGAAGCTTATGAGTTAGAATTGCCATCGGAATTGGAGTCTGTCCATCCGGTTTTTCACATATCTATGTTAAGGAAGTACATTGGCGATCCTACCCGAGTGGTGCCCACGAATGATGTACATATTACATAGGACTTGTCATACGAGGAAATTTTGGTTGCCATCCTTGACCGATAAATCCGCAAGCTATGGAATAAAGAGGTAGCCTCCATGAAAGTACTTTGGAGGAACAACAATGTGGAAAAAATGACTTGGGAGGCCGAGGAAAACATGAAGTCTAAATATCCCTACTTATTTCCTCCTCCAAAGAAGGGTCCGACTGAGACGTCATAACCTTAAGGTGCGTGTATAAATTCTTGTATTGGTTATTATCGTTAGTCATGTGAAGCCATTGTTGTTATTCCTAATTATGGTCATGTGTGTCGTTGGGTCATTAAGCTTCTATGGGGAGTGTTGGTAATGGTGTTATTTTAGAGGCAACCTTTCCAAAATTATATAGATCACAAGGAGTTGAACATTCGAGGACGAGTATTTCTAAGGGGGAAGGATGTTACATCTCGCATTTTTGTACGCTAAAAGTTTCGTCTTCAGTTAATTGACATAGACACGGGGATGAGATCATCTTGACATTAACGTATTTATGCTATTTATAACAAGCGATAAATAAGTGTTATGAAGGATAAAGGGGTACACGGATTAAAGAAAACGAGTTTCGTTGAAAGTGGCCAATTTGGAATAAAATACGGGTCGAGTGATAATACTTGATAATTATGAACTAGTACCATGCAAGGTACCATATGACCACGGTAGTATAATATAGAAAGTATATGTGAAGTATATTAAAAATAAATAGAATTTTAAGTAATTTGAAGCAATTTTTAAATTATACTTTAATTGATTAATTACCGGATAACGGAACATTACCCAGTTAACTAATAAGTGGGTAAAGATTTTTAATATTCACCCACTCTCCACATGGCACAAGGCCACTAATTAAGAGAGATGACTCATTGAATATGTGTAGGTGTCTAATGTCTAAAGTAACTAACCAAAATGAGATTTCAAGTCCAACTACATCTCATTCTGACTTTCAAATCCAACCAAGAACATTTGAACAAAATGAGATTTCAAATCCAACCACATCTCATTTTGACTTTGAAACCAAAAACGTTAGAAGCCTTCATTCCAAGCAAACTTTCGTTCAAATTAGAAACAGAAGCTTCAACCAAACTTAAAAAAAATGTTAGAAACGAGTTTTAGCTTAAAATACATTCTTTAATTCACAAAATTTAGAAGCAGAAAGCAAGTTCAAGGAAATCCAAGTGTAATTTTGTTCATATTTCGCAGAAGTAGATTCGTTCAAATAAATTCAAGAAACAGGTATGTTAAGGCCCTCCTTTCTTTCTTTTGGCATGGTCCAAATTATACTGAAGAAATGAGCAAACACACAGTTTCCACAAATTACTCTATTCATATAGATAGTAGGGGTGTTTATATTCTTGATTCCCCATGAAAAATACTATTATCTTCTGTTCATGGGTCTTAGAATACTACATAGTTGAAAAAGTTTATCCGGAAGGAATATTGAGATTATTATGTATTTTTCATGCATCTCACTCATTTATACGTGTGCATTGACCCATGACCAGATGGCTTTATATATGCGTACATATGTCAATATTTGTATATGGGATATGGGAAAAGGTTACGGCATTATATACACACCACCACCTGATCAGCTGGTATATGTTGATGATGTTGCCCACAATGGCCGAGACGATATGATGGGATGCCCTCAGTGGCTTGATGATATTATGTACATCCATACCTATACATGGAACGACATTTATACGCACGTGCATGACATTATAAACGTTTTAGAATTATAAAGTTATTCATATTAAAGACGTGTTTCTATATTCCATGTTTTATCTATGTTTTTTATGTACTGATTTTCATGCCTTACATACTCAGTACATTTTTTGTACTGACGCCCTATTTCACGGGGCCTGCGTTTCATGCCCGCAGGTGCAGGTAGGCAAGCTGACGGTCACCCTTTTTAGGATCCCTGATCAGCGAGAGTTGGCGTGCTCCACTTGATTCGGAGCTGCTTTTTATTTTGGTACGATACATTTGTATATATATATATGAATATGGGTATGACGTGGCTCGGTCTCGTCTTTGTACAGGTATGTTTCTATTAGAGTCATGTAGACAGTATGTCTAGTTGGATAGTATGTGGTCTTGCCGGCTTCCAGTTTGAAATGTATAGTTGTCTATAGTAGCATGTCGGCTCGCCCTACGTAAGTTGTACGTATATGTATGTATGCCCTTTGGGCAGATTTCCTTCATGTTATACAGGTTCATATCCTAGACGCATGCTTAGGAGTGTTTGACCGGTATGACTCAGGAACTCGTCGTGGCCCATCGGTTTGGGTCGTGACAAACCCTATTTGATTTTCTCTCCCTTCAAAGTTTTAATTGGAAGTAAAACCTATAGTTTGAAGAGTCAAGATAGGAGCTGACTTATCCAACAAATAAGGTGAGTTTACTGCTCTATTTCATCCATTTTTTCTGCTATAAATTCATGGTAAGTCATTCTATACTTGTAAGAACTCACGGGATGATGATCGGAAGTCGTGAGTTCGAGTTATTCACTTATAGCGAACTGTTTTGTGTTGCTATTGGGCTACGTGTTTAACTACTTTCTATGGAGTCTTGGAGGAGTAAGGGTATGGATAAATACCATATAAATGTTGGGAAGTGGGCTGGTCATTCATCGTAATATTTCCGAGTCGTTTGATACTATTACGGTGGTCGTTTTGTGTATGAAGTGATTGGGGTGTATTGGGCTGTTTTGTAGCATTTGATGGTGTATATAAGGCTGGAAAATAATGTATATATGTTGTTATTGTTGTGTTCTTGTGTTGTTGGTGTTACCATGAATTTGGAGGAAGTAAGGATAATAGGGGAGATGTTGCCCGTTTTAATACAAAATAAGCTTGTCATTCATTGTGCGATAGTTGTACCTTTCGTAACTTTATGATAGTATTATTATCATTGTTGTAGATTAAGGTGCGAATAGGTGAGTTCAACTAGGTGATTGGAAATATTGCGCTAAGGTATGTTAAGGCTAAACCTTTCCTTCATTTTGGCATGATCCCATAACTACATTAGCTTAATAACGAGACATAAAGAGAAGTTCGTATTCTTGAACTTTTGTACATTATCCTAGTCTCATAAGTTATAGTTTTCTCCCTTATTGGGACTTCAAATTCAGTTTAGTTTTGTATTCTTTTAGCCAAGAGAGTAGAGAGTGAATATATATATAGTATTACATTATTTTCACTACCATCGAGCTATAATCGATGGGCAGGCCCTTATTGGGCAACCTCTAATTAGATGATGAGTTATATACCGAGCCTACTATGGTCGAGCGCCTATGAGTGAGCCTAGAATGGCCGATATATAGAGCCTAGTATGGCCGAGCACCTATGAGCGAGCCTACTACGACAGAGCAGTTACACATAGCGAGCCTTATAAGGTCGGACAACTATTTTTCTTACTATATTGAGAGATTTGAGTAAGTATAAATCGGTAAGCATATATTCAGATTATCTTTGACTCCCAGTTACTTTCAGTTATTATGTTATCAGTTTAGTTTCAGCTTTTGATTTTTCAGTTGCCTTACATACTCGGTGCATTATTTCGTACTGACGTCCCTTTTGACGTGGACGCTGCATTTCATGCTTGCAGGTCCTCATTGGCAGTTGGACAAACCCTCCCAGCAGATAGTGTCAAACATCAGCTTGGTTGGTAAGTTCCACTTCCTCGGAGTTATCAGGTCTAGACCTTGGAGTCTATTTTATATATATAGGTTTGATGGGTAGGTCGAGGCCCTATCCCGACCATGGTACAGTTTAATTATCTCTAGAAACTTATAGACGAGTCTTGTATAGTTTGTATATCAGTAGATGTTCATAGCGGCCTCGTTAGCCTCTATAGTAATATATATATATATATATATATATATATATATATATATATATATATATATATGTGTGTGTGTGTGTGTGTGTGTGCGTGCGCGCTTTTGGGTATGTTACCCCTTAGATGAGAGAGACGATATTTTCATATGATTAAGAATATGGCCTCATCGGCCTAAGTTGAGGGTTACCCCTCCAAAGTTTATAGTTACAGAGTGGTACGCTCGGGCCGAGTATGGCACCGGGTGCTGGCCACGCCTCTTCAGGTTTAGGGCATGACAAACTTGGTATCATAGCATATCTATCCTAGGGAGTCTACAAGTCATATCTAGTAGAGCCTTGTTTAAAGATGTGTTGTGCACTACATTATATAAACAGGAAGCTACAAGGCATTTAAGAGTCTGTTCTTTCTTTCAAATCCAAATCATGCTATAGAGCTGAGTCATAAGAGTTCGAGCCAAAGCTTATGTTTGTTATTGATATAGAGATGCTTTCAATTAGAAAAATTACAACTAGCTAGAGGGCTAATACAGCAGCAGGTAAGGGCACTAGTAGAGAGAGAATTCTTGTCAATATGGCTCAGTTTGAGGCCCTATCAGATTGCGCATACCGGATGTGCGAATTTCCTACTTAAGACCCTAAGATGGGAATATCTAATATACCCCACAAATAGCAGGCCATGAGTGTATTAGAAGGTAAAACTATTAAGTTTCAACAGATAATAAAAGCAAGGTGAATAAGGGTACGGATACCCAGTTAGTGAAGATTATCAGTTTTTAAAATTCAGGAAGAGAAATATAAGTATATGAGTGTTAGGAAACTCTCTTTCTTCATCTCCTATTGTGCAGTTGATGTTGTGTTAAGTATCTTGCTCTTATTCTGTCATAGATGGTGAGAATGCACATGGAAGATGTAACCAGCGTAAAAGAGCTACTCCCACTGTTCCTAGAAGCCGAGGCAGAGGCCGAAGGAGGGCTCCAACTCATGTTGGAGGATGAGGGCGTCCTAGAGTTTCCCCTGTCGTACCACCAATGGATCCAGTGGAGGATCCTGTCATTGAGGAGCATGATGAGGCACCTGCAGCTCAGCTGGCCTCGGTAGATTTCACGACTTTACCAGGATTTTAAGAGGTCATGGGTTGTATGTTGCGGTTCATGGATTCTATGTTGCAAGTTGGTTTATTTCTAGCGGACCCAGCCACATCTCGGGGAGTGGGGAGCATAGTGCCCTACTTCTAAGGCTCTAGGTCACGTTGTTGTCATATAATAGACCTTAGGTGCATTACTTGTAGGCAGGTCTCAGCCAGTTGTAGTGGTTATACCATAGCCATGACAGCCACGATCGTTGAGCAGCAAAAGCGGTTGGATAGATGGACTAGGATACATCCCCCTATCTTTGGGGGTGAGCGACATAAGGACCCATATGAATTTATTTATTGTTTCACAGAAAGGCTACACAACATAGGATTATTGAAGTCCAACGGGATATAATTCACCATATTTCAGTTAGAAGGCAAGGCCCATAGATGGTAGTAGTCTTATCTCTGTAGCGGACCAGCAAGTTCTCCTCCCTTTACTTGGGAGCAGTTCACACATCTCTTTCTGGAGAGATATATCCCACCCTCTTAGAGGGAAGAGTTTTGGGGTCAGTATGAGCAACTCCAATAGGGACAGACGTCGATGTACGATTATGAGGAGAGGTTCTCTGAGTTATCTCGTCACGCACTTATGATACTCCCCACAGATGCAAAGAGAGTGCAGTTTTATTGGCGGGCTTGCATTATGACATTCAGGTTACTATGGCCCAAGAGGTTGAGATGTGGACTTCTTACATGTAGGTAGTAGAGTTATCTCGGATCATCGAGGGTAACTATCAGCTAGGCCAAGAGCATGCACAGAGGGACAAGCGGCCTCTATATTCCGGAGGATTCTGTGGTGCTCCATTTGGGGGCAGAAGTCTATTTTTGAGGGGTCAGTCTAGTAGGCCCACGTATCCAGCACCACCGACTTCTTGAGGTGCTCTAGTGCGACCCTAGTTCAGTGTCATTCCATAGAGTTCCTACCATCTATTAGGGTTCTTCTAGTTAGTATTTAGGTCCCTAGGGTTAGACCTAGGGTCAGTCATCTTCCACACTGAGAGGTTTCTATGAGTGCGAGGAGCTCGGTCATATGAGGAGATTTCACCCTAGGTTCTAGGGGAAGGTAGTACAGCAGGGCCATCATCCCATGATCACCGCACCAACTGCTACACTAGCCATTCAGCCGACAAGAGGTGGAGCATAGTGGGTAGGGGTAGCCCTAGAGGTGGAGGTCAACCAGGTGGTGCTCCAGCTAGGTTCTATGCTTTTCAAGCCTTATCAGACGCAATATCCTCAATCGTTGTGATCTCATATATTATTTGTGTCCACGGTCGGGATGCTTCAGTACTATTTGATCCACGGTCTATGTATTCATATTTTTCTTCTCTATTTGCTCATTATTTAGATGTCTCTCGTGAGTCTTTGGGTGCTCCTATATATGCGTCCATATAAGTGGGTGATTCTGGTATTGTGGATCGGGTTTACTAGTCTTGTATTATGACTTTCTGTTGCTATGAGACCAGAGCAGATCTTCTGTTGCTCGATATGATTGACTTTGAGGTTATCATTGGCATGGAGTGGTTGTCTTTCTACTATGCCGTTCTAGATTGCTATGCCAAGACTGTTACCTTGGCGATGCCATAGTTGTCTAGATTATAGTGGAATGGTTCATCTATCGTACATCTAACCGGGATATCTCTTTCTTGAAGGCTCAACATATGGTTGATAAGGTTTATTTGACTTATCTGGCTTATGTTCGGGATACTGCTATAGAGACTCCCATGATAGATTCAGTGCTCGTCGTGTGGGAGTTCTCTGATGTGTTTCCTTCTAATCTACTAGGCATGCTATAAGATCATGATATCGATTTTTGTAGTGATTTGGCGCCAGGTACACAGCCTATCTCTATTCCACCATACCGTATGCTCCGAAAGAGTTGAAAGAGTTGAAGGAATAGCTTCTGGAGTTTCTTGCGAAGGGGTTTATCAAGCCAAGTGTATCGCCTTGGTGTCCATCGTTATTATTTGTGAAAAAAAAGGATGGGAATGCGGATGTGCATTGATTACCGCCAGTAGAACAAAGTTACAATTACGAACAAATACCAGTCACCGCGCATTAATGATTTGTTTACTAGTTACAAGGTTCCAAGGTGATCTCTAAGATCGACTTGAGGTCTGGGTAACATTAGATGAATATTTGTGCTTCGGATGTTCCGAAGACGAGTTTTCGGACTAGGTATGGGCACTATGAGTTTCTGGTGATATCTTTCAGTTTAACTAATTTCCAGTGGCATTTATGGATTTGATGAACCGATTTTCAGGTCGTAACTTGACTCATTTCTCATTGTATTCATTGATGACATATTGATCTTCTCGCGTAGCATAAAGGAGCACGAGTAGCATTTAAGAGTTGTGCTTTAGACCTTGCGAGAATATAAGCTATATGTTATGTTCTCCCAGTGCGAGTTCTAGTTAGATTCTGTGTCATTCTTCGAATATGTTGTATCAGGGGAGGGTATTAAGGTAAATCTCAAGAAGATCGAGGCAATACCGAGTTGGCCTCGTCCTACCACAACGATTGAGATCAGAATCTTCTTAGGGTTATCAAGTTATTATTATCGGTTTGTTCATGGCTTCCGGTCTATTACAACACATTTGACTAGATTGACCCAGAAGGGTGCTCCGTTCAGATGGTTTGATTATTGTGAGGTAGAAGCTCAAGATTGCATTGACTACAACACTGATGTTACTGTTTCCCTTATTGTTCGGAGATGTATACTATATATTGCAACACTTCACACGTTGGCCTAGGAAGTGTATTGATGTAGGAGGGGCAAGTTATTGCATATGCTTCACGTCAGCTAAATCCCCACGAGAGAAATTACCTCGTACATAATTTAGAGTTTGCCGCGATAGTTCATTCCTTCAAGAACTGGAGGCACTATCTTTATTGGGTGTCCTGCAAGGTTTACACCGATATGTGCAATTTGCAATATTTGTTTAAGACAAGGGATCTTAATTTGAGGTAGTACAAGTGACTTGAGCTATTGAAGGATTATGAAATTACTATCATTTATCATCCGATCAATGCGAATGTGGTTGCGGATTCCTTGAGCAAACAGGCCGGAAGTATGAGTAGTTTGGCATTCATTTCAGTAGAGGACATGCTATTGTCTTTGGTTATTTTGTCCTTAGCTAACAGACTTGTAAGGTTTGATATTTGAGATCCTAGTCGAGTTTTTGCATGTGTTGTGGCTCATTCTTCATTATTTGAGAGGATCAAGGCTCATCAATATGATGATCAACATTTGATGGTTCTCAGAGAGATGGTGCTACAGGGTGGTGCCAAGGAGGTTACTATCGGTGATGATGGTGTTCTACGACTCTAGAGTTGCCTATGTGTTCCTAATGTTGATGGCATGCGGGAGAAAATTCTCGAGGAGTCACGCAGTTAATAATATCCTATTCATCCAGGATCTACGAGGATGTATCGCGACCTAAGGCAACGTTATTGGTGGTGGCAGATGAAGAATGACATAGTTAAGTATATAGAGAGATGTTTAAATTTCCAGCAAGTTAAGTATGAGCACTAGAGGTAAAGTGGCCTACTCCAGCAGATGGTTATACCGTAGTGGAAGTGGCAGCGCATTACTATGGACTTTGTAGTTGAGTTGTCGTGGACGTTGAGGAAGTTTGATGTCATCTGAGTCATTGTCAATGGGCTAGTTGTCGCGGATGTTGATGAAGTTTTGTATCATTTGGGTCATATTTGAAATGCTGACCAAGTCAGGACACTTCATTATGGTTGTGACTACGTACTCTTCGGAGAGAATGGCCCAGATTTACATTCAGGATATTATTTGGTTGAATGGTGTGCATATTTGCATCATTTCATATAGAGTCCCTCAGTTCATTTCATATTTCTAGAGATCAGTACAGAGCGTGTTGGGTGCCCGAATAGAGATCAGCAGAACCTTTCATCCGCAAATCGACGGGTAGTCGGCCGGACAATTCAGATTCTAGAGGATATGCTTAGAGCACGTGTTATTGAATTTGGAGGGCAGTGGGATTGATTCTTACCCTTGGACAAGTTTGCTTAAAACAACTGTTATCAGTCCAGTATCCAGATGGATCAATTTGAGGCTTTATATGGTTGGCGATGTCTTTCGCCTATCGGATGGTTTGAGCCTGGCGAGGCTATGTTACATGGCACTGATTTAGTGAAGGATGCCTTGGAGAAGGTAAAATTGATTCAGGAGCAACATCGTACCACAAAGTCCAGACATAAGAGTTGCATTGATCAGATAGGTGAGTGATTTATCATTTATAGTGAACGAGAATGTTCTCTTGAAAGTCTCACCGACGAAGGGTATCATGAGGTATGGGGATAAGGGAAAACGGAGCCCGAGTTTTATTAACCCATTTGAGGTGTTAAGGCGAGTTGGGGAGGTTTCCAATTATCTTGCTTTGCCTCCCGCTCGATCGGGAGTCCATCCAATTTTCCATGTGTCTATGCTCTGGAAGTACCATGCTGACAGGTCGCATATGTTAGATTACAACACGGTTCAGCTAGATGAGAGCTTGGGTTAAGAGGAGGAGCCAATTGCCATTGTTGACAGGCAGGTTCACCAGTTAAGGTCAAAGAAGATTTATGTGGTAAAGGTCCAGTCGAGGGGTCAACCAGTCGAGGGGCAGTTTAGGACATAGGTCAACCCCCTAAATCCATAACATAAGCGCGAAGCATATCCTCCAATATCTGAATAGTGCACTCGGACTGCCCGTCCGTCTTGGGGTGAAATATTGTAGTCAACTCAACTAGCGTGCCTAACCCACACTGTACGGCCCTCCAGAAGTGCAAGTTAAACTGCGTACCTTAATTAGAAATGATAGACACAGGCATACCGTGAAGAAGGACAATCTTGCGAATGTATATCTCAACTAACCGCTCTAAAGAGTAATCTTTCAACAGCTCCAACCACCTCCTCTACCTCAAGTTGAGATCCTTCTGCTTGAACAAATACTGTAGACTTTGATGATCCGTGAATACCTCACACGACACGCCTTATAGATATTGCCTCCAAATCTTCAGCGCATGAATATTGATTGCCAACTCTATGTCATCAACAAGGTAATTCTTCTCATGAACCTTCAACTGCCGTGATGCTTATGCAATCACCCTACCATCCTGTATCAATACTGCACTGAGCCCAATACGAGATGCATCACAATACACTGTGTAGGATCTTGAACCTGTGAGCAACACCAACATTTTCGCGATAGTAAAAGTAGTCTTGAGCTTCATAAAGCTTAAATCATACTTATCTGACCATCTGAATGGGGCACCATTCTGGGTCAATATAGTCAATGGGGTTGATATGGATGAAAACACATCCACGAACCGGCGATAATAACTAGCCAAACCTAGGAAACTCCGAATCTCTGCAGCTGAAGTACGCCTAGGCCAGTTCTGACCTACTTCAATCTTCATTGGATCCAACTTTATGACATCTAGCGATACAATATGCCCCAAAAAGGTGACTAAGTCTAACCAAAACTCACACTTTGATAACATGGCATATAACACAATCCGAAGATGTTACTCGTGCTCCCCTCGACTGCAGGAGTAGATCAAGATATCATTAATGAATACAATCACAAAGGAACCTAAATAGCACTTAAACTCATGGTTCATCAAATCCATAAATGTTTTTGGGGCATTTGTCAACCCAAATGACATCACTAGGAACGAATAATGCTCATGCTGAGTCCGAAAAGCCATCTTAGGGACGTCGGATGCCCTAATCTTCAACTGATGGTATCCAGAGCTCAAATCAATCTTCTAAAACACCTTGACACCCTGAAGGTGATCAAATAAATCATAAATCCTCAGCAATGTATACTTGTTCTTGATGGTGACCTTGTTCAACTGGCGATAGTATATACACATCCTCATCGAACCACCTTTCTTCTTCAGAAACAACACAGGCGCACCTCAGTGTGAAACACTAGGTCTAATGAATCCCTTATCAAGTAAATCTTGCAACTTCTCCTTCAATTCCTTCAACTCAGGCGGCGCCATGTGGTATGGTGGAATAGAAATCGGCTGAGTGCCTGGAGCCAAATCAATATAGAAGTCAATATTCCTTTCAGATGACATCCTTGACAGATCTAAAGGAAATACCTCTGGAAACTCATGCACAAATGGTATTGAATCCATGGAAGGAACCTCCGAACTAGAATTGTGAATATATGCCAAATAAGCTAGGCATCCCTTCTTGAGCATATGGCGAACCTTCATATATGAAATAACCTTGCTGGTAGAATAGCCAGGAATCCCCCTCCACTCTAAGCGAAGCAACCCCGGCATGGCTAAGGACACCTTCTTGGCGTGACAGTCCAATATAGCATGATAAGGTGACAACCAATCCATACCCAAGATAACATCAAAATCTACCATATCAAGAAGCAGAAGGTCTACGCTAGTATCTCCCAATAGTAATCACACATGAGTGATAGACACAATCTACAACAAGAGAATCTCCCACAGATGTATAAACATACACAAAAGCACTCAAAGAATCACAAGGCACAACTAGATATGAAGCAAAATATGATGACACATAGGCATAAGTATTACCTGGATCAAATAAAATTGAAACATCTCTATGGCAAACTGGAACAATACCTATGATAACAGCATCGGATGACTAAGCCTCAAGTTTAGGCGGAAAAGCATAAAATAGGGGCTAGCCACACCACTCTGACATACATTTCTGGGACGGCCTCTAGTTGGCCGGCCTTCACCACAAACAGCCTGACCTCCACCTCTAAATCTTTTACCTTCACCTCTAGCTGTCTGGACCATGCCTCTAGTCGGTTGAGCGGGCGGTGGAGAAACTGATGCTGGAATCATGGCACGAGAACTCTGTTGTTGCACGCTGCCCTACAATCTAAGGAAAAATCTAGCAAGGTGCCTCGGATCCTTAAAAGTATAACAACCCCTCGGATACTGTGACTGCTGACTTGGAACTGGCCTTGTCGGCCTGGGTAATGACCTTGATAATTCTGGATTGGATGTGCATTAATAGGAGCCGGTTGTGCAGTGTAAGCTAGCTTCTTAGGATAAGACACATGAGGACCCTGACTACCCGAAGCACCATGGGATTCCTGAAGAGCTGACTAAAATAGTCTGGGGGGATGGGCTCTACCAGAAGTACCCCTGCCTCAAGATGAGGCACCACCAAAACCACCAAAATGATGAGGCCTCTTATCAGACACTGACCACCTCTCCTAACCACAAATCATTTTGATCTGTCTTGCATTATTTACGGCCATCTGAAAAGAAATATCATCTCCAACTCCTTGGCCATCTGTAGCGTGATAGTGAAAGTGAGCCCAACAATAAATCTCCTCACTCCCTCCCTATCAGTAGGAAGAAAGATAATGGCATGGCAAGCTAGGTCCACAAATCGAGTCTCGTACTAGGTAACAATCATACTACACTGTTGAAAACGCTCAAACTGCCTGCGCTAATCCTCTCTCAGAGTGACATGGATGAAATTTTCGAGAAATAGCTGTGAGAATTGATCCTAGCTAAGTGTATGCAAACCAGGTAGTCTAGTGAACATATAATCCCTCCACCATCTTGGCGGAACTAGTCAACTATATCCATGTTCCGCAACATCGCATGGCAGCTATCTAGATAATCCTGTGGGTCCTCAGAAGATGCACCACTGAAATGAACATGAAAGAGCTTGGTGAACTTATACATGCTCAAAAAAGCCTCAGTAGCACGCGTATCGGCCTACACCGCAACAACTGGCTGAACCACCCCAACTGGCAGGGCTGCTTGAGTCTAATAATGGGGAGCCACCTGATCTGGGTGTGAGTAGCGGGAGTCTATGCTCTTCCCCCATCCCGAGAGACGGCTAGTGCCAATAGAAATGTACTGGTATGGGCCACACTCTGCATAAGGCCCACCAAACGGACTAGAGCATCCTGAAGCAATTGAGTGGGTATGAATCCCTCTAGGACCTGAGCTAGTCCGATGGGTAATGTCTGAACTGGAACCTCCTCCTCGTGATCAATCTCAAGCTCTACTAAGGGTGTTGCTGCTCCAGCTCTAGGCAGAGCTTTGCCTCAGCCTCGACCTCTGCCCCTAGTCGTAGCTGCCACTAGGGGCTCCGGGTATAGATTATATGAGTGTTCTCGCCATCTGTGAAAGAACAAGAATAGAATGGTTCAATCATCGATGATAGAATAAAATCACACGATAGAGAAGGAGAGAAGTGAGTTTGTTCCTAAACTCTATAGACTCTGGAAGATTATTACGGACGTTTCCGTACCGATCCTCCAGACTCAACTAAGCTTGGTCGTGACTCGTGAGACCTAGGCAACCTAGTGCTCTAATATCAACTTGTCACGACCCGGAATCCCAACCTCGGGGTCGTGATGGTGCCTAATATCTACTTGCTAGGCAAGCCGATGTGAGATAGTTACATAGCCAAATTTTAACAGTTTAAACATATGATGGGAAATGACGAGGAATAGGAACTCAATCTAATACGATACTAGCATACACATAGTAATACAATCTGCTACCAAAGATCCGGAGTCATGAGTATACAAGTAACTAGAAGTTCTACAAACAATGTCTGAAATAAATACAACGATTTCGAAGGAAATGAACAGTAAAGAGGGAGGAAGAGGGGGACTTCAATGTCTGCGGATGCCAGCAGATCTACCTCAAGTCTTCATATGCGATAATCCGAGCTGAAGCACCTCACATACTGCTGGGACAAATAAAAAAATCTACACAAAAAGTGCAAAAGTGTAGTATGAGTACAACCGACCAAATGTACTCCGTAAGCGTCGAGCCTAACCTCGAAGAGGTAGCGACGAGGCTAAGATAGGACACCCTCACCCTTCGTGCTTTTACTCTCATCCATACCATGAAATGATGACATAAGTAAAATGAAATGGCCCAGCATCACCCTTCGTGCTTTTACTCTCGATCTCACTATGTAACAATGAATAAATAAAATTAATGGCACGACATCACCCTTCGTTCTTTTACTCTCTTTCTCGCCATAATATAATGAATAAATTACATAAATGGTACAGCATCACCCTTCGTGCTTTTAATATCATCCTCACTATGTACAAATCAATAAATGAGATAAATGCAATAGCACGACATCACCATTCATGCTTTTAATCTCTTCCTTACTATGAAATGATGACATAAGTAAAATGAAATGGCATGGCATCACCCTTCGTTCTTTTACTCTCGATCTCACTATGTAACCATGAATAAATGAAATGAATAGCACGACATCACCCTTAGTGCTTTAACCCCTTCCTCACTATGTATAAATCAATAAATGAGATAAATTCAATGGCACGGCATCACCTTTAGTGCTTTAACACTCTTCCTTACCATGTATTAAAGGTAATATAAATTTGAGAAGTAAATAATGCGGATATTTGTTTTTAACGTCAAATATGATGCTAAGGTACAAAACTTCAACCTCTAACATACTCAACAATTACTAAATAAGCAATAAATACGGAAAGAATGATCAAATGAGTAACAACCCAACCTAAACATGGATATCATAATTTAACAGGCAATAAATCACAAGGAAACAAGTTCCACACGTATGATTTAACCCACAACAATGCATAAGTACTCGTCACCTCACTTATACAATATACACACACATTAAACACGTAGACAATAGGCAAACAAGTCATAATCCCTCAAGTCAAGGTGAACCACGATACTTATCTCGCTTTGCAATCAAATCAAAGCTCAACCGGGGCCTTTCCTCTAAATTTCGTGTCCAAACCAATCAAATCTAACCAAAATTTACTTAATATCAACTAACAATACTAGGAAAATCAATTATAGTACATAAAGTTAATATCTTTACACTTTTCCCAAAAAGTCAACAAAAGTCAACTCCGGGATCGCTTAGTCAAAACCCGAGATTCGGACAAAAAAACGATTACTCATTCACCTCCAAGATCGGTTATGTTATTAGTTTCAAACTCCGCTCTCAATTGGAGGTCCAAATCCCAAATTTACAAAAATTCCGAATTCTACCCAACTCCCTAATTTCTACCATGAAAATCCAAGATTTAATGTTAAAAACACTTGAAAAGTAATGGATAATTGAAAAGAAATAGATTAAAGTTGCTTACCAATATTTTTGGAAAGAAAATCCTCTTATAAAATAGTCTCTAAGGTGTTTAGGGTTGAAAGTTCGTGTGAAAAGTGCTAAATCCTGCTTTTTCTCTCTTTTACCCAACTGCAGTTATTGCAATTATGACACATAGTTCGTGAATGCGATGATAGCAAAAGTGATCAACTCTTTGCAAAAGCTAAAAAGTCAATGAGCCGGATTTCGTCGCAAATGCGAACCAAGCCTATCCACAAATGCAAATAATCGACTCGCAAATATTAGTGTGCCCCATTTTTCCTTTACTCGCAAATGCGACACAAAAGTTCGCAAATGAGAACTTTCCACCATTGCATCTGTGGACTTAACTCGGAAAAGCAAAACTGACCCATCCCCCACAAGCATCGCATATGCGATCCTGGCCTCGCATTTGCAAATAGGTCCTCGCAAATGTGAGATCTGTAGACTTGATGCATCGGCATTCTTCTAAGTTCAAAAATCACTCTGTAGCCTATCCAAAACCTACCCAGGCCCTTCGGGCTCCAAACCAAACATACACACAAGTGTATTAACATCATACAAACTCGGTCACATAATCAAAACACAAAAATAACACCGAGAACTATGAGTCGGACACCAAAATGAATGAAATTTTCAAAGAAACTTAAGAACATGTAATTTTGCAACCGGACATCCGAATCACGTAAAACAAACTCCGTTTTGCACCAAATTTTGCAGATAAGTCATAAATACTGAAACTATACCAACCTCCAGAACCATAATCTGAACGCGGTAGCAACAAAGCCAACCTACGGTCAAACTTAGGAATTCTTCTAACCTTTAAATTGCTATTTTTCATCAAATCATGTTAAATCAAGTTAGAGACTTCCGTATTCGATTCTGGGAATACACCGAAGTCTCAAACAATGTTACGGATCCACTGGGATAGTCAAAATATTGATCCGGGTCCGTTTACAAAAAATGTTGACCGTAGTTAACTTAAATGAGTTTTTAAGGATAAATTTCACTTTTCATATATTTTTTAAATAAAAAAGTTTCTAAAAAAAGGCTAGGACTGTGCACGCAAATCTAAGGAGGCTAAATGGGTAAAACAATAAATGACCTATCGGGTGATCACATGATAATTACTTTATCACTCTTATTTGTTAAAAATTGGCATGTGATAATTGCAGATTTTAAATTTACATTCGGTTAAGGGATCATTATTTTTTGTTATCTTATTCCATTATTACTATTGTATTTCATGCCTATTTTTAATTACTGCACTTTATTTATTGATCTCTAGTGAGTGTCGATGTCGACCCCTCGTTGCACCCTATTTTGCACAAGACAAAATAAATTACAACTTATAGTACTCTACAAGGTTAATTGGAGTTTAGAATAACCACCTAATATATAAAGTATACTAGGACAGATGGGAAGGAGTTAGGCATCCCTCAAGATCCATAACAATATGGTTTCGGTGGACTCGATAAAATAATTAAGGAAAGGTTCAAAGATAAGTAGCAAACACTCACAATTATTACAAAGAATAAAAGAGTGATTAACGTGTGCTAGAATGAACAATAATGATATTAAATATGTAATGAGTTATGTACGGATGAAGTATGCAAATATTTTTTGTATTTTTTAAATGAAATATATTGATTCATATGAAATATATATAAAGTGGACAAGGGAATCGTATTCTAAAAGATACGTTGAGTGTAAAGTGAGTTCTAGATAAAGAATAGTAAAATATTTGACAAAATATATATGAAAATAATTGCATCTAAAGAGTGCATGTTATACTAAAGAATTTGAGAAAAAGGGGAAAGATTGTTTATTTTCATATGGATGAATATTTAGCAAGGAATTTCATCTAAGAATGGAGGAAGAGTTATCCTCGGATAATATTAGTATATAATGGGTAATGAAATAATTGATTTAATGAATGAATATGATATAAGAAAAATGTATCAAGTTATTTATGACATAGAAATTTATCCAGTCAATATAAATAAATCTTCACGCAAAAAATGAGTTATCATTCAGTGAGTAACTAAAGAGCATTTCTTAGTCATGGTCTTGAAACAAATTATGTGAGCCAAGTCCAAATGATTACAAGGCCTAAATCTCTCCAAGAAAACAACAAAAATTCAATTATAATATTTTTTATAAATTATATCTATCCAAAGGGCATTAATTAAAGAATAATTTACATACAAAGAGGTTCGGAAATCATAGATGACTAGAGGGACAACTTGCCATAGTTCTGTATATGTTCCCAGAGTGAGGCATAGATATTGGCTAAAAGCTGGAGGAAAAAGAACAAAAGAGTCACATAGGAGCACATACAAGGACAAAGTCGTACAGGCTGCATGACAGAAGGTCGCAACAGTTACAAGATCAAAAGAGTTCCGACCACAGGTTGTGGTATGAGAAAGAGGCCTAAAGTGGGGAATGCCCTGGCCTTTGGATTTATTCATAGAGCAGTGGCCTAGAGGGCAATGATAGTATTAAGATATTTCTAAAGGCTATAATTTATGAAACTGATAAGCGCATCAGTCAACATTCGAGGACGAATGTTCCCAAGGGGGGAATGATGTTACACCCCATGTTTTTCTACGTGAGAGTGCATCGTAAGTCAATTGATGTAAGCTCTGAAATGAGATCATCTTTGAAAGTACATAAAGTAAGTTAATCATGTTAACTTGGAGGTTACAAATATTTAAGATCATGGACTGCAAGTATCAAGAGAGTTGGAAGGCTTAGAAGCTAAACCAATTGAAGAAAATAAGTTTTGTCGAATGTCAACAAGTTGGGAATGTTATAACATGTACTGTTGGGGTAATATTAGGGTTATTAACATGATAAGGAGGTTATGTTATAAATTATGATAGTCGTATGATAATCGTGTGTTATGTTTTGAAGTCAATCGAGTTGTGGAATAAAAGTCGATGAAAGTCATCATAAGTTACGTTCATAAGTTTTACTGAAACTTTGGGTCAAATATAACTACGATTTTCTACCAATATACTTTGAGTTATGGGGTGTTACACTCAACAAATTTAAGATCTATGAGTCTACTTTCTAACATGTTAAACCGTTTGTCAATACGACATCGGAGTAGAGAGATATTGGCATTTTTGCAAGACTGCGCAGGCTGCTAGGTGACAAGTAGGTGTGTCACCAACTTGCTTAAATGAGAGCCAAAATATGGGCCATTTAGGGTCATCCAAAGAGGCATTTTAAAGGCATATTTTCTTCATAAATTAGACCAAAAATAAGGCAAAATAACCAGACATAAGCTCTGCAAAAAGCCTCCCAAATATTTCTCATAAACCCTGTTACATCGTGCGTTTTCGTACGCTAGAAAGTTTGTCTTCAGTTAATTGACATAGACTCGGGGATGAGATCATCTTGACATTAACGTATTTATGTTATTTATAACAAGCCATAAATAAGTGTTATGAAGGATATAGAGGCACACGGATTAAAGAAAACGAGTTTCGTTGAAAGTGGCCAATTTGGAATAAAATACGGGTCGAGTGATAATACTCGATAATTATAAAATAGTACCATGCAAGGTGTCATATAGCCACGGTAGTATAATATATTAAGTATATCTGAAGTATATTAAAAATAAATAGAATTCTAAGTAATTTGGGGCAATTTTTAAATTATGCAGGTAATTGGTTAATTACCGGATAACGGAATATTACTCAGTTAACTAATAAGTGGGTAAAGATTTAAAATCTTCACCCACTCTCCACGTGGCACAAGGCTACTAATTAAAAGAGATGACTCATTGAATATGTGTAGGTGTCTAATGTCTAAAGTAACTAACCAAAATGAGATTTAAAGTCCAACTACATCTCATTCTGGCTTTGAAATCCAACCAAGAACGTTGGAACAAAAGGAGATTTCCAATCCAACTACATTTCATTCTGACTTTGAAACAAAAAACGTTAGAAGCCTTCATTCCAAGCCAAATTTCGTTCAAATTAGAAATAGAAACTTCAACCAAACTTAAAGAAAACGTTGGAAACAAGTTTTAGCTTAAAATTCATTTTTTAGTTCACAAACTTTAGAAGCAGAAAGCAAGTTCAAGGAAATCCAAGTGTAATTTCGTTCATATTTTGCAGAAGCAGATTCGTTCAAATAAATTTAAGAAACAAGTATGCTAAGGTCCTCCCTTCTTTCTTTTGGCATGGTCAAAATTATATTGAAGAAACGAGCAAACACATAGTTTCCACAAATTACTCTATTTATAGAGATAGTAAGGGTGTCTATATTCTTGATTCCCCATGAAAAATATTATTATCTTCTGTTCATGGGTCTCAGAATAATACACAGTTGAAAAAGTTTATCCAGAAGGAATATTGAGATTATTACGTATTTTTCATGCATTTCTCTCATTTATACATGTGCATTGACCCATGACCAGATGACGTTATATACGTGTATATATGTAAATATATGCATATGGGATATGGGAAAAGGTTATAGCATTATATATGCACCACCACCTGATCAGCTAGTATATATTAATGATGTTGCCCACAGTAGCCGAGACGATATGATAGGATGCCCTCAGTGGCTTGATGATATTATGTACACCCATACCGATGCATGGAACTACATTTATACGCACGTGCATGACATTATAAACATATCAGAATTATAAAGTTATTTAGATTAAAGACGTGTTTCTATATTCCATGTTTCATCTATGTCTTTTACGTACTAATTTTCATGCCTTACATACTCAGTACTTTTTTTGTTCTGACGCCCTATTTCACGGGGCTTGCGTTTCAAGCCCGCAAGTGCAGGTAGGTAAGCTGACGGTCCCTCTTCTTAGGATCCCTGATCACCGAGAGTTGGCGTGCTCCACTTGATTCGGAGCTGCTTTTGATTTTGGTACGATACGTTTGTATATATATTTGTATATGGGTATGACATTTCTCAGTCCCGTCTTCATACAATTATGTTTCTATTAGAGGTATGTAGACAATATGACTAGTTGGATAGTATGTGGCCTTACCGGCTTCTAACTTGAAATGTATAGTTGTCTATAGCAGCCTTGTCGGCTCGCGCTATGTATGTTGTATGTATATGTATGTATACCCTTTTTGGGCAAATTTCCTTCATGTACATTATTCTCGTAACTCAACAGATGTTATACAGGTTCATATCCTAGACGCATGCTTAGGGGTATTTGACAGGCAGGACTCAGGCACTCGTCGCGACTCATCGATTTGGGTCATGACAAAAGTGGTATCAGAGTAGTTTTTCCTAGGGTTGTCTACATACCGTGTCTAGTAGAGTCTTGTTTATGGGTGTGTTGTGTACCACACTTATAAATAGGAGGCTAAAGTACATATAGGATGTTTTCCTCTCTTCTTATCTTAGATCGTGCAATATGAGCATTTGTGTTCCTAATGACGTGTTACGTTTTTAGCGATGCCTCTGAAGACTACAGCCACTAGCATGGGTCATAAGGCTACAAAGGTGTAAGAAAGAGAGATGAGTTATACTATGGATTCAGACCCATCGGAGATCATGGGTTATATTGAGGAGGATCCATTCGAGGATCCATATAAGTCATCCGTTCGAGTTGTTGCAACCACTCCGGCAGTAGATGGGGTGAGAGGAAATCCGACCTCACCAAGGCCCTTAGTTTCACAACCTGTTGATCAGGGTATAAGGAGAGTAGTGCATGGTGGCACAGCCGGGATTCCCTTAGGCTCAAAGCTATGTCAAGGTATTTGAGGACACCAGCTCTTCTGAGATTCCGGATAGTCCACACTCTTGGGAGTCTGTGAATCAAGGTTCCTTGGTGTATGTTATGGGATATGCAGAGGAAGAAGATAGTAGTTAGGCCGAGAAGAGGAAGGTAACTGATAAGGACATAAATATTTCGCTTCGAAGTGTGTCCGATCGAGGTTCTTATATAGGACGAGGCAAGGACCCTCTACTATAGACTTTCCCTAAAGTGTCAGTTTTTGGTTGGTAAGTTCTACCTCTTCTTAGAATATTACCAAGTCAGAGTTCTAAATGTGTTAGGTTGTTTTATGAGGTCGTAGAGAG
The DNA here is from genome assembly GCF_000393655.2 of Nicotiana sylvestris. Lineage (NCBI taxonomy): Eukaryota > Viridiplantae > Streptophyta > Magnoliopsida > Solanales > Solanaceae > Nicotiana > Nicotiana sylvestris. The sequence goes on along the minus strand of NC_091065.1, from coordinate 136,999,115 downwards.
CCCCATCCCGACTTGTATATATTATGGTTATGCCTACTTAGAGGTTTTGCAGACATTATCATGTATATAGTTTTGGATATGACATGTCTACGGCCTAGTCGACCCCTATGTATATAAACCTTTTTGTAAATTAGTTATGCAAGTTATGTTTTAATATTGTTACCAATATATATGGATGTAGCCCGAAATGGCCTGTGATAGATTTGATAATAAACAAGGATAAGGTACATGGTGTTCGGTTGGTAGAACTTAATATTATAATAGGTATGGATTAGTTGGCTTTTTGTTATGCTAACATCAAGTGTAGATCGAAGATGGTTTGATTTCAGTCCCTAGGAGAGCCTATTTTAGAATGAAAAGGTAATACCGCATCGCCAAGAGCTAAATTTATCTCCTATCTCAAGGCAAGGAATATAATCAAAAAGGACTACATTCATTACTGAGTTCGGGTTTGGGATGTGGAAGTAGAGTTACCAACCATTCAGTTATTTCCTGTAGTTAATGAGTTTCCCGATGTTTTCCCCGATGAGCTTCCAGGTCTTCCGCCAGAGCGAGAAATTGAGTTTGTCATTAACCTACTACTACCAGATATTCATCCAATATCTATTCCCCCCTATAGAATGGCCCTGCAGAGCTGAACTAGTTAAAGGAACAACTAAGGGGCTTGCTTGAAAAAAGTTTTATAAGATCCAGTCTGTCACTGTGGGGAGCACCTGTGTTGTTTCTGACAAAGGGGCATGGTTCCTTACGAATGTTATTTAATTATAGGTAGTTGAATAAGGTAACGATCAAGAATAACTACCCGGTCCCAAGAATTAATGATTTATTTGATCAGTTGCAAGGTGCCAAGTGTTTTCAAAGATAGACCTGAGGTTCGGGTACCATCAAGTAAGGCTTAAGGATGAAGATATTCCGAAGAAAACATTTAGGAACAGATATGGGCACTTTGAATTTCATATTATGTCTTTTGGTTTGACTAATGCCCCAGCAGTATTCATGGATTCGATGAACCATGTGTTCAGGCCCTTTTTAAGATTTGTTCATAATCGTATTTCTCGACGATATATATTGGTATATCCTCGTTCAGTGGCTGAGCATGAAGATCACTTGTGTACTCTGCTCAAAGTTCTACAAAAAGGAAAGTTGCATGCAAAATTCTCTAAAAATGAATTAAGGTTAAACTCTATAGCTTTCCTTGGGCATATTATTTTGGGTGAAGGCATCCGGGTGGATACACAAAAGAGTGAGGCATTGAATACTTGGCCTAGACCCACAACACCGACGGAGGTTCGTAGCTTCTCCGTTTGGCAGGTTATTAGAGGAAACTTGTAACAGAATTTTCTTCTCTTATAAGCACCTTCGACCAAAATAGTATATGGTGTCTCGCTTAATGTTCCGAAATAACATAAGGAAATTTATGATGCAAGTAAGTTCAAGAAAGGTTGCGAATAAGTATAAATAGATATGTGTAGGTCGCAAAGCTAAAGTATGGTAGAGCGACAAGTAGGAAGGATAAGAAAAGATGAGTGAAAAAGGTAACGAGAATGGATAAATCCTTGGGAATAAGTTCATAAGAAAGCTGACGATTTCTCTAAGTTACAGAAGGCTTAGTATAGCCTAAAAGAACTTAAAGGAGTCTAAGACTAGTAATGTTTAGAATAGATGAAATACTACCCTAATAGTGGGATAAGGACGTAATTGTGATGGATAAAGGATGAAGTTTGGGCCTTCGAAGAGGGGAATTTCCTGAATTGTAAAAAGATTAGGATACCCATGTAAGTTAATTCAGAAGGGAAATAAGTTTCAATGGACTAATCCTTGCAAATGGAGTTTCGAGGCATTGAAGGACATGTTAATTTCAGCACCGGTTCTAATGCTCCCAGAAAGGACCGAAGATTATATTATCTATTGTGACGCTTCAAGCGTTGGATTGGATCGTGTGCTGATGCAGATTAGTAAGGTTGTAGCTTATGCTTCTGGACAACTAAGTAAGCACGAGAAGAACTACCCGACCTACGATTTAGAATTAGCCTTGGTGATTCATGCACTAAAGATGCGGAGACAATACTTGTATGTCATTCATGTTGGTATCTATGCGGATCATAAGAGCCTCCTGTCACGACCCCAAACCCGAACCCGGTCGTGATGGCGCCTCTCGTAAAGACAAGGCCAGCCGATACTTCCCATTATCCGATTATTAACAATTTAGCATTTAAGAAATAGTCTAAACATGAATAAATAAACCAAAGTTTATGAAGTTAATAGCATAAATCGCGAAAAATAACCCAACACAGCCCGATACCGGGGAGTCACTAGTCGTAAGCATCTATAAAACCTAATACAAGTCTGAAAAGTCTACAAACTATTACAAATGTCTGATAAGAGATAGAAATGATAAAGAGGGAGAAACACGGGACTGCAGACGTCAAGTAGCTACCTCGTGGACTGCGATATCTGTTGGGAGCTCTCAACTCGCACTGGCATGATCTGCAATGCCTGAATCTGCACACGGGGTGCAGGGAGTAAAGTGAGTACTCCAACTCAGTAAGTAACAAATGTAAATAAATACTGAAAGCAAGAAATCATGTAAAGCACAAAGCATTCTATAATGAAGCAGTAAAACCATTTAAAAATCAGTGAATCAGTGAAAGATAAGCAAAAATCCTTTATATCAAATGTAATTTCATGAAAAGCCTCTTTCAACAATTAAGCAGGTAATGGACAGTTAATTAAGAAAATGAACACATAAAGGTTCGCCCCCCGGGCACAGTATTCACAATTCCGCCCCTCGGGCAACATCTCAGAACAATACCAGCCCCTCGGGCTCAATCTCACATCACAATGGGTAACCGCGCTCACTGGGGGTGTATAGACTCCTGGAGGGGCCCCTTACAACCCAAACGCAATATCAAGCCACCTCGTGGCATCATCACTAGGCCCTCGGCCTCACATCAATCAAGCCACCTCATGGCGTACATATCTCAGGCCCTCGGTCTCATAATCAGTATCAAATGTTTCCTCACAACATAGACCCTCGGCCTTACTCAGTCAAAAATCCTCACAAGCCACTCGGGAAGTAGTAAAACATGTTTCTCGGCCCAAAATATCATTTAAAAGATCATGTAAGTGTTAAAACAGAATAAACATGGTTGAGTACGAAAAATAGTGAAATATAACATGACTGAGTTCAAGTATAAAGTCAAAACAGTGAGGAAATACCAGTAAAAATCCCCGAAGGGTTCAAATAGTTGTCGCAAGGCCCAAATATGGCATTCAGCCCAAATAATGATGATAACAAATATATTTCAGTCAAATACGCGGTAAAATCATCAATTAGGATGGACCAAGTCACAATCCCCAATAGTGCACAACCCCACACTCGTCATCAAGCATGTGCCTCACCTCAATATAGCACTACGATGTGCAAATTCGGGGTTTCAAACCCTCAGAACATCATTTACAATCATTACTCACCTCGAACCGGTCAAATCTCTAGCTCGCGATGCCTTTGCCCCTCAAATCGACCTCCACCCGTGTCGAATCTATCCAAAATTAGAATGAGGACATCAAAATATGCCAAGGGCACGAAGCCCCAGCGAAAATAATCAATTTACAACACAAATTCCGAAATTACCAAAACTCGACCCCCGGGACCACATCTCGGAATTCAATAATTTTTACATCAATAGATTCTTCATCTCCCCACGAGTTCATACATATCAAAAGTTCTGAAATCCGACATCAAATGGTCCTTTAAATCCCCATGCAAAGTCTAAGTTTCCAAGCCCTAGTTTCCCTAATTTTCACCCTTAATTTTCATGATTTCTAGCTCTAATCTATGTAATAATAGCACAGGAATGAGTTTTAGGTCTAAATTCCTTACCTCAATGAAGTTCCCTTGACATCCCTCTTTCCAATAGTCCAAAAAGTTCCAAAGCCGAAGTCAAAATGGTGAAATAGCTCAGTTTCGCGAAAGCCACAATTTATACTTTCTGCCCAGTCATTTCGCATCTGCGGCCAATCTACTGCTTCTGTGGTACCGCATATGTAGTCAAATAACTGCTTCTGTAGTTCCTCACTTAACGGCTAAAGCCGCTTCTGCGGTCAACCATCCGCATCTGCGACATCGCAGATACGATCACCCTAACCGCTTCTGCGGTCGCTACTCATCAGGCCCCTTTTCGCTTCTGCGACTAAACGCCCGCACATGCGACATCGTACCTGTGATCCTAAATTCGCAAGTGCGGAAATACCAGAAGCAGCAAATTCAGCAGCTGCAACAATGTCTCAAACTTTCCGTCAACCATCTGAAATCACCCAGAGGCCCTCGGGACCTCAACCAAAAGCATAAACATATCCTAATACCTTATTCAAACTTGTACCAATCTTCAAAACACCTCAAACAACATCAAATCAACCAAAACACATTGGATTCAAGCAAAACTTTCTAAAATCTTCTGAATTTTGCTTTTGATCAAAAACCCAACCAAACCATGTCCGAATGACCTCAAATTTTGCACACACATCCCAAATGACCCAACGAAACTACTGCAACTCTCAGAATTCTATTCTGACCCCTATACCAAAATCTTGCCTACCAACCGGAAATCGCCAAAATATCAACTTCACCAATTCAAGCCTAAATCTACTCCTAACCTCCAAAACCCATTCTGATCACACTCCTAAGTCCCAAATCACTTCCCAAAGCTAACCGAACCATCGGAACTCACATCTGAGCCCTCTAACACATAAGTCAATATCTGATAGACTTTTCCAACTTAAGCTTCCGCAAAAGAGACTAAGTGTCTCAAACCTTACTAAATTCATTCTGAATTCGATCCAACCAACCCGATATCACATAACACGGATAAACAAACCATAAAGAAGTAGAAAGTGGGAAAACAGAGCGGTAATTCATGAGACAACTGGTCGGGTCGTCACATCCTCCCCAACTTAAACAAAAGTTCGTCCGCGAACGAATCAAGAAACATACCTGAAGCCTCAAACAGGTGAGGATATATGTGTTGCATCTCCCGCTCGGTCTCTCAGGTGGCCTCCTCCACGGGCTGACCTCTCCACTGTTCTTTCACTAAAGCTACATCCTTCCACCTCAACTTTCGAATCTGATGACCCAAAATAGCTACTGGCTCCACATCATAAGTCAAATCATCATCAGCTAAACTGTGCTGAAATCCAAAACATGAGACGGGTCCCCAATATACTTACGGAGCATAGAAACATAAAATACCGGATGCACACTCGACAAGTTGGGTGGCAAAGCAAGCTCATAAGCCACCTCCCCAATCCTCCGAAGCACCTCAAAAGGCCCAATGAATCGATGACTCAATTTTCCTTTCTTCCCAAGTCTCATAACACCCTTCATGGGTGAAACCTTCAACAAAACTTTCTCGCCAACCATGTAGGACACATCCCGAACCTTTCTATCAGCATAGCTCTTTTGCCTTGACTGCGCTGTACGAAGCCTCTCCTGAATCACCTTCACCTTTTCTAAGGCATCCTGCACCAAGTCTGTCCCCAATATTCTAGCCTCACCGGGCTCGAACCAACCAACTGGAAATCTATATCTCCTCCCGTACAAAGCCTCATATGGAGCCATCTGAATACTCTACTAGTAGTTATTGTTATAAGCAAACTCTGCAAGTGGTAGAAACTAATCCCATGACCCTCCGAAATTAATGACACAAGCACGCAACATGTCCTCTAATATTTGGATAGTGCGCTCGGACTGCCCGTCCGTATAAGGGTGAAAAGTTATGCTCAACTCAACCTAAGTACACAACTCTCGCTGCATAGACCTCCAAAACTGTGATGTAAACTGAGTGTCCCCATCTAAAATGATGGAAACTGGGACACCATGCAACCGAACAATCTCCCGGATATAGATCTCTACCAACTGCTCTGAAGAATAGGTAGTACAAATAGGAATGAAGTGCACGGACTTGGTCAGCCGATCCACAATCACCCAAATAACATCGAACTTCCTCAAAGTCTGTGGAAGTCCAATAATAAAGTCCATAGTGATCCTCTCCCACTTCCACTCGGGAATATCCATCTGCTGAAGCAAGCCACTCGATCTCTAATGATCATATTTCACCTGCTGACAATTGAGACACTGAGCCACAAATCCCACAATGTCTTTCTTCATTCTTCCCCACCAATAGTGCTTCCGCAAATCCTGATCCATCTTCGCAGCACCGGGATGAATAGAATACCGCGAGCTATTGGCCTCCTCTAGAATCAACTCCCGAAGCCTATCCACATTGGGCACGCAAATCCGGCCCTGCATCCTCAACACCCCATCATCACGATGGTCACATCTCTGGCATCATCATGCTGAACTCTGTTCCTAAGGACAAGCAAATGCGGATCACCATACTGGTGCTCTCTGATGCGATCGTATAAGGAAGACTAAGAAACCACACAAGCCAATACCCGACTGGGTTCCGAAACATCTAATCTCACGAACTGATTGGTCAAGGCCTGAACATCAACCGCAAGAGGTCTCTCCCCAACTGGAATATATGCCAAACTCCCCATACTCACTGCCTTTCAGCTCAAAGCATCGGCCACCACATTGGCCTTTTTCAGATGGTACAGTATAGTGATATCATAATCCTTTAGCAACTCCAACCATCTCCGCTGCCTCAAATTAAGGTCCTTCTACTTGAACAAGTGCTGGAGGCAACGAAGATTAGTAAACACCTCACAAGACACACCATATAGGTAATGTCTCCAAATCTTCAATGTGTGAACTATGCAACCAACTCCAAATCATGAACGGGGTAGTTCTTCTCATAGGTCTTCAACTGACGAGAAGCATAAGCAATAAATCTACCCTCCTGCATCAATACACAACCAATACCAACTCTCGAAGCATCACAATACACGGTATATGAACCTGAAGCTGATGGAAAAACTAACACTGGAGTTGTGGTCAAAGCTGTCTTGAGCTTCTGAAAGCTCTCCTCACACTCGTCCGACCATACAAACGAAGCACCCTTCTAATTCAACTTGGTCAAGGGCGATGCGATAGATGAGAATCCCTAAACAAACCGGCGATAATAGCCTTCCAAACCAAGAAAGCTACGAATCTCTGTGGCTGAGGATGGTCTGGGCCAACTCTGAACCGCCTATATCTTCTTTGGATCAACCTGAATACCCTCGTTGGACACCACATGCCCCAAGAAGGCCACTGAACTGAGCCAAAATTCACACTTGGAGAATTTTGCATAAAGTTTCTCCTCTCTCAACCTCTGCAACACAACTCTTCAAATGTTCCGCGTGCTTCTCCTAACTATGCGAATACACCAGAATATCATCAATGAAGACTATGACAAAAGAGTCAAGATAAGGCCGAAACATACTGTTCATCAAATGCATGAATGTTGTTGGGGCATTGGTCAACCCAAAAGACATCACCAAGAACTCATAATGACCATATCGGGTCCTGAAAGCTGTATTAAGAATATCTGAGTCCCTGATCTTCAAGTAGTGATAGGATGAACGAAGATCAATCTTGGAGAACACTCTCGCTTCCTAAAGCTAGTCGAATAAATCATCAATATGAGGCAAAGGATACTTGTTCTTAATTGTTAGCTTGTTCAATTGCCTATAATTAATGCACATTCTCATAGTGTCATCCTTCTTCTTTACAAATAGAACCGGTGCACCCCAAGGTGACACACTAGGCTGAATGAACCCTTTATCAAGGAGTTCCTGAAGCTTCTCCTTTAATTCCTTCAACTCCGCTGGTTCCATAAGATATGGCGGAATAGAAATGGGTTGAGTGCCCGGCACCAGGTCAATACCAAAATCAATATCCATGTCCGGTGGCATGCCCGGTAGTTCTACATGAAACACATCGGGAACATCCCTCACAACTGGAACAGAATCAATACTAGGAGTCTCAGCACCGACATCCCTCATAAAGGCTAGATACGAGAGCCAACCCTTCCCAACCATATGATGGGCTTTCAAGAATGAGATCACTCTACTGGGAACAGAATCAATCACGCCTCGCCACTCAATCCGTGGCATACCTGGTATAGTCAACGTGACTGTCTTAGCATGACAGTCCAGAATAACACAACACGGAGATAGCTAATCCATGATCAAAATGACATCAAAATCCATTATACACAATAATAAAAGATCCACACGGGTCTCCAGACCCCCAATAGTCATCACACACGATCGGTACACATGGTCTACAACAATAGTATCGTCCGCCAGGGTAGATACATGAACAGGTGAAGCAAGAAACTCACGGGCGTACCCAAATAACGAGCAAAGTATGATGACACATAAGAAAAGGTGGAACCAGGATCAAATAATATAGAGGCATCTCTGTGGTAGACTGAAACAATACTTGTAATAACAGCATCTAAAGTAATAGCATCGGGACTGCCTGGAAGTGCATAGAAACGGGCCTGACAACCACCTGATCGACCTCCCCCTCTGGGGCGACCCCTAGCTGACTGACCTCCACCCCTAGCTGGCTGGGCGGGTGGTGGTAAAGTAACTGGCGCTGAAGCCGATGACTGACCCCTCTGCTGAGATAAGCTCGTATGACGACGAGGGCACTGCCTCCACATATGACCCATCTCACCACACTCGTAACAATTCCCAGGTGTTGGAAAAGGGGACTGAAGGGAATCCCTTACACCGGAGTGACTAGTAGATGCACTCAACAAAGAAGAGCCCTAAACTGATGAAGCACGAGACGAACTCTGAGCTAGAAGGGCACTAAGTGATGACTGGCCCTGATGAGAACTGTGAGAACCATGACCTGATGACACCCTACGATAGCCTAGGCGAGCTGGTTGTGCATGCCTGAATGGACGGCCTTTGCCATGTTGAAACTGACCTCTCAAAGGAGCACCACTGTAACTACCAGATCCTCGAGGCCTCTTGGCCTCCCTCTCCTCTTGCTCCTGGCAACGAACAGACTCAATCTCACGGGAAATATCCACAACCTCCTTGAAAGTAGCACCTACCATCCTCTCTCTGGTCATGAGAATACGAAGCTGATAAGTGAGGCCGTCAAGAGACCTCCTAATCCTCTCTCTATCAGTCGGAACTATCCAAATAGCATGACGAGCTAACACGGAGAACCTCATCTCGAACTGCATCACAGTCATCTCTCCCTAATGCAACCACTCAAACTTTCTACACAGCTCATCTCTGCGGTACTGCGGTACATACTTCTCTAAAAAGAGAATGGAGAACTGCTGCCAGGTAAGGGGTGCTGCACCAATAGTCCTACGCCTCTCAAAAGCCTCCTACCAAGTGAAGGCAACTCCAGAAAATTGATAAGTAGTGAAAGAGACCCCGTTGCTCTCTAGAATACCCGCAGTACGAAGCATCCTCTAGCACTTATCTAAGAAACTCTAGGCATTTTCGCCCTCTACACCACTGAAGGTCGGAGGCTGCATTCTACCAAACCTCTCCAACTTACGCTGCTCATCCTCCAGCATAGCAGGAATTACATAGTCCTGAGCAGCTGCAACCGGCTGGGTTGGATGTGCCCCCAGCTTCTGAAGTCCTTGTACGACCTGCTCAGGTGTGCGAGCAGTGGGAGTCTGATTGCCTCCCCCGGACTGAGAAGTAGTTGCGGTTGTAGTGGCTGAAACCGCCTAAGATAGGCTAGTGCAAACTGCAGGAGCATCCATAATTGGGACCTGATCCTGAACTGGGATAGCTGGTGGATCTGCAGGTGCTGCCCTAGCTGCTCTGCCCCTACCACAACCACGATCGCGTCCTCGGCCTCTGGTGGCCACGACTGGTGGTACCAGTGGTCGTCCATCCTGACCGGTAGCGCGTGTCCTCACCATCTGTGAGAGAATAGAACAATAGAAGTTTAGTACCCGGATCAACAAATTCGCACGACAAGAATTTCAAGAATATGAAGTTTTTCCGAAAGGTTCTGCAGCCTCTCGAGGATAAATACAGACATCTCTGTACCGATCCGCGAAACTCTACTAAACCTGCTCATGACTCACGAGACCTATGTAACCTAGGCTCTGATACCAACTTGTCACGACCCCAAACCCGAACCCAGTCGTGATGGCGCCTCTCGTGAAGACAAGGCCAGCTGACGCTTCCCATTATCCGATTATTAACAATTAAGCACTTAAGAAATAGTCTAAACATGAATAAATAAACCAAAGTTTAAGTAGTTAATAGCATAAATCGCGGAAAAATAACCCATCACAGTCCGATATCGGGGTGTCACCAGTCATGAGCATCTATAAAACTTAAAACAAGTTTGAAAAGTCTGCAAACTATTACAAATGTCTAATAAGAGATAGAAATGATAAAGAGGGAGAAACACGGGACTGCGGACGTCAAGCAGCTACCTCGTCGACTCCGATATCTGCTGGGAGCTCTCAACTCGCGCTGGCAAGATCTGCAACACCTGAATCTGCACACTGGGTACAGGGAGTAAAGTGAGCACTCCAACTCAGTGAGTAACAAATATAAATAAAGACTGAAAGCAAGAAATCACGTAAAGCATAAAGCATTCTATAATGAAGTAGTAAAACCATTTAAAAATTAGTGAATTAGTGAAAGATAGGCAAAAATCCTTTAAATCAAATGTAATTTCATGAAAATCCTCTTTCAACAATTAAGCAGGTAATAGACAGTTAATTAAGAAAATAAACATATAATGGTCTGCCCCTCAGGCACAGTATTCGCAATTCCGCCCCTCAGGCACAGTATCACATCACAATGGGTACCCGCGCTCACTGGGAGTGTACAGACTCTTGGAGGGGCCCCTTACGGCCCAAGCACAATATCAAGCCACCTCGTGGCATTATCACTAGGCCCTCGGACTCATATCAATCAAGCCACCTTGTGGCATGCATATCTTAGACCCTCGTCCTCATAATTAGTATCAAATGTTTCCTCACAACATATGCCCTCGGCCTTACTCAGTCAAAAATCCTCACAAGCCACTCGGGCAGTAGTAAAACATGTTTCTCAGCCCAAAATATCATTTAAACGATCATGTAAGTGTTAGAACAGAGTAAACATGGCTGGGTACGAAAAACAGTGAAATATAACATGACTGAGTTCAAGTAAAAAGTCAAAATAGTGAGGAAATACCAGTAAAAATCCCCGAAGGGTTCAAATAGTTGGTGCAAGGCCCAAATATGGCATTCAATCCAAATAATGATGATAACAAATAGATTTCAGTCAAATACGCGGTAAAATCATCAATCGGGACGCACCAAGTCACAATCCCCAATAGTGCACGACCCCACGCTCGTCATCAAGCATGTGCCTCACTTTAATATAGCACTATGATGTGCAAATCCGGGGTTTCAAACCCTCAAAACATCATTTACAATCATTACTCTCCTCGAACCGGTCAAATTCCTAGCTCGCGATGCCTTTGCCCCTCGAATCGTCCTCCACTCACGTCAAATCTATACAAAATCAAAACGAGGACGTCAAAATATGCTAAGGGAACGAAGCCCCATCGAAAATAATCAATTTACAACACAAATCCTGAAATTACCGAAACCCGACCCCCAGGCCCATGTCTCGGAATTCGATAGTTTTTACATCAATAGATTCCTCATTTCCCCACGTGTTCATACATATCAAAAGTTCTGAAATCTGACCTCAAATGGTCCTTTAAATCACCAAGTAAAGGTCTAAGTTTCCAAGCCCTAGTTTCCCTAATTTTCACCCTTAATTTCCATGATTTCTAGCTCTAATCCGTGTAATAATAGCATAGGAATGAGTTTTAGGTCCAAATTCCTTACCTCAATGAAGTTCCCTTGAAATCCCTCTTTCCAATCGTCCAAGAAGCTCCAAAGCCGAAGTCAAAAATGGTGAAAGAGCTCAAATTTCGCGAAGGCTACAATTTATACTTTCTGCCCAGTCATTTTTGCATCTGAGGCCAAATTACCGCTTCTATGGTACCGCATATGCGGCCAAATAACCGCTTCTGCGATTCTTTATTTAACGGCTAAAGCCGCTTCTTCGGTTAACCTTCTGCATTTGCGGCATCACAGATGCGGTCACCCTAATCGCTTCTGCAGTCGCTACTCATCAGGCCCCTTTTCACTTCTACGACTAAACGCCCACACATGCGGCGTCGTACCTGCGGTCCCAAATTCGCATATGCGGAAATAGCAGAAGCAGCAAATTCAGTAGTTGCAACTAGGTGTCAAACTTCCCATCAACCATCCGAAATCACCCCGAGGTGGGGACCTCAACCAAAAGCATAAACTTATCCTAATACCTTATTCAAACTTGTACCAATCTTAAAAATACCTCAAACAACATCAAATCAACAAAACACATTGGATTCAAGCCAAACTTTCTAAAATATTCCGAATTTCACTTTTGATCAAAAACCCAATCAAACCATGTCCGAATGACCTCAAATTTTTCACACATATCCTAAATGACCCAATGAAACTAATGCAACTCTCGGAATTCCATTCTGATCCCTATATCAAAATCTCTCCTACCAACCGGAAATCGCCAAAATATCAACTTCGCCAATTCAAGCCTAAATCTACTCTGAACCTCCAAAACCCATTTTGATCACACTCCTAAGTCCCAAATCATCTCTCGAAGCTAACCAAACCTTCAGAACTCACATATGATCCCTCTAACACATAAGTCAACATTCGATTGACTTTCCAACTTAAGCTTCCTCAAAAGAGACTAAGTGTCTCAAACCTTACTAAATTCATTCTGGATTCGATCTGACCAACCCAATATCACATAACACGGATAAACAAAGAATAAAGAAGTAGAAGTGGGAAAACGGAGCGGTAATTCATGAGACGACTAGCCGGGTCGTCACACCTCCAGTATATCTTCAAAAAAAAGAAGAAGAAAAGAATTGAATTTACGTCAAAGAAGATGGTTGTAGCTACTTAAAGATTATGACGTTGATATTTCATGCCATCCGGGGAAAGCGAACGTAGTAGCCGATGCCCTCAGTCGTAGATCTATGGATAGCCTGTCGTATTTACGGCCATAAAAGAGGGGGATAGCTTATGAGGTTCATCAGCTAGCTAGTCTTGGAGTTCAGATACTGGACTCAGGTGACACTGGAATTACTCTTCAGGATACGGCAACATCCTCTTTAGTAACTGAAGTAAAGGAATGTCAGTACGAGGATCCTGTGCTAGTTCATTATAGGGATACCACTTTTTAGCAGGAGAAGACACCATTTGAAATTACGGAAGATGGGGCCCTAAGATATCAAAGGCGATTATGTGTACCTAATGTTGCAGGGTTGCGTCGGCAGGTTATGGGAGAAACTCACTATTCTCGTTATTCTATCCATCCATGAGCAACAAAGATGTATCATGACATCAAGGAAGTATATTGGTTGGACGGAATGAAAAAGGATATAGTAGAATTTGTTGCCCAGTGTCCTAACTGTCAATAGGTTAAGATTGAGCATCAAAAGCCCGGTAGATTATTGCAGGCTATGGAGATTCCGACTTGGAAATGGGAAGTAATTAATATGAATTTCATCGTAGACTTACCCCGTACCCAGTGTAAGTTCGATTTGATATGGGTGATCTTACAAAGTTAGCCTATTTTCTGCCCGTTAGGACTGCATATTCCTTAGAGGATTATGCAAGACTTTATATTAAGTAGATAGTACGACGGCATGGTGTCCCTATATCTATTATCTCGTATAGAGGAGCTCAATTTATATCTAACTTCTGGAGGTCCTTCCAAAAAGGATTGGGGACTCAAGTAGGTCTTAGTACAATATTTTATACCCAGATAGACGGACAGGCTGAGCGTACTATTCAGACATTGGAGGATATGTTACGAGCTTGTGTAATAGACTTCAAAGGTAGCTGGGATGATCATCTGTCGCTTATTGAGTTCACATATAATAATAGTAACCATTCCAGTATTTAGATGGCTCCATACGAAGCTCTTTATGGACGAAAGTGTAGGTCGTCTATAGGGTGGTTGGATGTTGGAGAATCTAAATTACATAGGCCAGACCTGGTTCAGCAAGCCATAGAAAAAGTAAAGCTTATCCGGGATCGACTATTTCGTCAGAAGTCATATTCCGACGTGCGGCAACGAGATTTAGAGTTCGGTATTAATGACTGGGTATTCTTAAAGGTGTCACCTATGAAGGGTGTAATGAGGTTTGGCAAGAAAGGCAAACTTAGCCCATAGTATATTGGGCCTTATAGGATCATTCCGAGAGTGGACCGAGTAGCTTATGAGTTAGAATTGCCATCGGAATTGGAGTCTGTCCATCCGGTTTTTCACGTATCTATGTTACAGAAGTACATTGGCGATCCTACCCGAGTGGTGCCCACGAATGATGTACAGATTACGTAGGACTTGTCATACGAGGAAATTCCTGTTGTCATCCTTCACCGACACATCCGTAAGATATGGAATAAGGAGGTAGTCTCCGTGAAAGTACTTTGGAGGAACAATAATGTGGAAGAAATGACTTGGGAGGCCGAGGAAAACATGAAGTCTAAATATCCCTACTTATTTCCTCCTCTAGAGAAGGGTCCGACTGAGACGTCATAACCTCAACGTGTGTGTATAAATTCTTGTGTTGGTCATTACGTTAGTCATGTGAAGCCATTGTTGTTATTCCTAATTATGGTCATGTGTGTCGTTGGGTCATTAAGCTTCTATGGGGAGTGTTGGTAGTGGTGTTATTTTAGAGGCAACCTTGCCAAAATTATATAGATCACGGGGAGTTGAACATTCGAGGACAAGTGTTTCTAAGGGGGGAAGGATGTTACATCTCGCATTTTTGTACGCTAAAAGTTTCATCTTCAGTTAATTGACATAGACACGGGGATGAGATCATCTTGACGTTAACGTATTTATGCTATTTATAATAAGCGATAAATAAGTGTTATGAAGGATAAAGTGGTACGCGGATTAAAGAAAACGAGTTTCATTGAAAATGGCCAATTTGGAATAAAATACGGGTCGAGTGATAATACCCGATAATTATGAACTAGTACCATGCAAGGTACCATATGACCACGGTAGTATAATATAGAAAGTATATGTGAAGTATATTAAAAATAAATAGAATTTTAAGTAATTTGAGGCAATTTTTAAATTATACGGGTAATTGATTAATTACCAGGTAACGGGACATTACCTAGTTAACTAATAAGTAGGTAAAGATTTCTAATATTCACCCACTCTCCATATGGCACAAGGACACTAATTAAGAGAGATGACTCATTGAATATGTATAGGTGTCTAATGTCTAAAGTAACTAACCAAAATGAGATTTCAAGTCCAACTACATCTCATTCTGACTTTCAAATCCAACCAAGAACGTTGGAACAAAATGAGATTTCAAATCCAACTACATCTCATTTTGACTTTGAAACCAAAAACGTTAAAAGGCTTCATTCCAAGCCAAATTTTGTTCAAATTAGAAACAGAAGCTTCAACCAACCTTAAAAAAACGTTAGAAACAAGTTTTAGCTTAAAATTCATTCTTTAATTCACAAAATTTAGAAGCAGAAAGCAAGTTCAAGGAAATCCAAGTGTAATTTTGTTCATATTTTGCCGAAGCAGATTCGTTCAAATAAATTCAAGAAACAGGTATGTTAAGGCTCTCCCTTCTTTCTTTTAGCATGGTCCAAATTATACTGAAGAAACGAGCAAACACACAGTTTCCACAAATTACTCTATTCATATAGATAGTAGGGGTGTTTATATTCTTGATTCCCCATGAAAAATACTATTATCTTCTGTTCATGGGTCTTAGAACAATACACAGTTGAAAAAGTTTATCCGGAAGGAATATTGAGATTATTATGTATTTTTCATGCATTTCACTCATTTATATGTGTGCATTGACCCATGACCAGATGGCTTTATATATGCGTATATATGTCAATATATGTATATGGGATATGGGAAAAGGTTACGGCGTTATATATGCACCACCACCTGATCAGCTGGTATATGTTGATGATGATGCCCACAATGGCCAAGACGATATGATGGGATGCCCTCAGTGGCTTGATGATATTATGTACATCCATACCTATGAATGGCACGACATTTATATGCACGTGCATGACATTATAAACATTTCAGAATTATAAAGTTATTTAGATTAAAGACGTGTTTCTATATTCCATGTTTCATCTATGTCTTTTATGTACTGATTTTCATGCCTTACATACTCAGTACATTTTTTGTACTAACACCCTATTTCATGGGGCCTGCGTTTTATGCCCGCAGGTGCAGGTAGGCAAACTGACGATCACCTTTCTTAGGATCCCTGATCAGCGAGAGTTGGCGTGCTCCACTTGATTCGGAGCTGCTTTTGATTTTGGTACGATACATTTGTATGTATATATATATATATATATATATATATATATGGGTATGACATGGCTCAGTTCCGTCTTTGTACAGGTATGTTTCTATTAGAGGCATGTAGACAGTATGTCTAGTTGGATAGTATGTGGCCTTGCCGGCTTCCAGTTTGAAATGTATAGTTGTCTATAGTAGCATGTCGGCTCGCCCTACGTAAGTTGTACGTATATGTATGTATGCCTTTTGGGCAGATTTCCTTCATGTTATACAGGTTCATATCCTAGACATATGCTTAGGAGTGTTTGACAGGTATGACTCAGGCACTCGTCGCGGCCCATTGGTTTGGGTCGTGACAAACCCTAATTGATTTTCCCTCCCTTTAAAGTTTTAATTGGAAGTAAAACCTAGAGTTTGAAGAGTCAAGATAGGAGCTGAGTTATCCAACAAATAAGGTGAGTTTACTGCTCTATTTCATCCATTTTTTCTGCTATAAATTCATGGTAAGTCATTCTATACTTGTAACAACTCACGGGACGATGATCGGAAGTCGTGAGTTCGAGTTATTCACTTGTAACGAACTGTTTTGTGTTGCTGTTGGGCTACGTGTTTAACTACTTTTTATGGAGTCTTGGAGGAGTAAGGGTGTGGATAAATACCATATAAATGTTGGGTAGTGGTCTGGTCGTTCATCGTAACATTTCCGAGTCGTTTGATACTATTACGGTGGTCGTTTTGTGTATGAAGAGATTGGGGTGTGTTGGGCTGTTTTGTAGCATTTGATGGTGTATATAAGGCTAGAAAATAATGTATATATGTTGTTATTATTGTGTTCTTGTGTTTTTTGTGTTACCATGAATTTGGAGGAAGTAAGGATAATAGGAGAGATGTTGCCCGTTTTAATACAAAATAAGCTTGTCATTCGTTGTGCGATAGTTGTACCTTTCGTAACTTAATGATAGTATTATTATCATTGTTGTAGATTAAGGTGTGAATAGGCGAGTTCAACTAGGTGATTGGAAAGATTGTGATAAGGTATGTTAAGGCTAAACCTTTCATTCATTTTGGCATGATCCCATAACTACATTAGCTTAATAACGAGACATAAAGAGAAGTTCGTATTCTTGAACTTTTGTACATTATCCTAGTCTCATAAGTTATAGTTTTCTCCCTTATTGGGACTTCAAATTCAGTTTAGTTTTGTCTTCTTTCTGCCAAGAGAGTAGAGAGTGAATATATATACAGTATTACATTATTATCACTACCATCGAGCTATAATCGATGGGCAGGCCCCTATTGGGCAACCTCTGATTAGATGATGAGTTATATACCGAGCCTACTGTGGTCGAGCGCCTATGAGCGAGCCTAGAATGGCCGATATATAGAGCCTAGTATGGCCGAGTACCTATGAGCGAGCCTACTACGGCAGAGCAGTTACACATAGTGAGCCTTATAATGCCGAACAACTATTTTTCTTACTATATTGAGAGATTTTAGTAAGTATCAGCAGGTAAGCATATCTTCAGATTATCTTTGACTCCCAGTTACTTTCAGTTATTATGTTATCAGTTTAGTTTCAGCTTTTGATTTTTCAGTTGCCTTACATACTCGGTGCATTATTTCGTACTGACATCCCTTTTGACGTGGATGCTGCATTTCATGCTTGCAGGTCCTCATTGACAGTTGGACAAACCCTCCCAGCAGATAGTGTCAAACATCAGCTTGGTTGGTAAGTTCCACTTCCTTGGATTTACTAGGTCTAGACCTTGGAGTCCATTTTATATATACAGGTTTGATGGGTAGGTCGAGGCCCTGTCCCGACCATGGTACAGTTCAATTATCTCTAGAGACTTATAGACGAGTCTTGTATAGTTTGTATATCAGTAGATGTTCATGGCGGCCTCGTTAGCCTCCACGGTAATATATATATATATATATATATATATATATATATATATATATATATATATATGTGTGTGTGTGTGTGTGTGTGTGTGTATGTGTTTGTGTGTGTGTGTGCGCGCGCGCTTTGGGTATGTTACCCCTTAGATGAGAGAGACGATATTTTCATATGATTCAGAATATGGCCTCATCGGCCTAAGTTGAGGGTTACCCCTCCAAAGTTTATAGTTACAGAGTGGTACATTCGGGTCGAGTATGGCACCGGGTGATGGCCACGCCTCTTCAGGTTTAGGGCATGACAAACTTGGTATCATAGAAATTCTATCCTAGGGAGTCTACAAGTCATATCTAGTAGAGCCTTGTTTAAAGATGTGTTGTGCACCACATTATATAAACAGGAGGCTATAAGGCATTTAGGAGTCTGTTCTTTCTTTCAAATCCAAATCGTGCTATAGAGATGAGTCATAAGAGTTCGAGCCAAAGCTTATGTTTGTTATTGATATAGGGATGCTTTCAATTAGAAAAATTACAGCTAGCTAGAGGGCTAATACAGCAACAGGTAAGGGCACTAGTAGAGACAGAATTCTTGTCAATGTGGCACTGTTTGAGGCCCTATCAGATTGTGCATACTGGATGTGCCAATTTCCTACTTAAGACCCTAAGATGGGAATATCTAATGTACCCCACAAATAGCAGGCCATGGGAGTATTAGAAGGTAAAAGTATTAAGTTTCAATAGATTATAAAAGCAAGGTGGAGAAGGGTACGGATACCCAGTTAGTGAAGATTATCAGTTTTTAAAATTCAGGAAGAGAAATATAAGTATTTGAGTTACCATCAACAGTAACAGAAGCATGTACAATTGGTCACACCTATCTTAGTTATGTCCTGTGGGAGCTAACATCTATTGTTTAAGAGAAAGATGGGACATCAGGGTCCAACTAGGGTTAGAGTAACCAAAAATGGTGGATGGATTGTGATCATTAGCTAAAATTTTCGAAGGATAGTGCAAAAGTGGTAATAGATCTCCTTGTGAGACACCCAGGTGGTGCACTCTAGAATAGAACAGTCAGATATGAATACTAGAATGTCCACAAAAATTTCAGAAGACATGCAGTGGAATCCTAGAAAGGATAAATATTTACCTTTGTATGGCTCCCCGTCCATAGTAAAGAGAGAATGCTAAGTGACCCGAAGAGCCAGTGAATAGAGCAAGGGAAGCTAAAAGCAAACGAATGTTTTGTTGAAGTTTTTAGAATAAGGTAATAAATAGATATATTAGTAGGAGAGTAAGAAGAATGTAAATGAAGCATTACGAGTAAGATGTGATAAAAGGGTGGTAGCGGTAAATCATAATATGATATGATGAAAGAGTCTATATTCAAGTAAAGGAAAAGACAAGAGGTGACAGGTCTTGGGACAATAAAAGAGTATAGACCAAAAGTCATATCCTCATTTCGAGAAATGCGTTGGTGAGTCCAATGCGATTATAAGAACAAAAATTTAAACCCCCCAGAGTAAGAGAAATCATCATGGGCTAGTGAACAAGATAAACTGAACATCAATTAGGGATCGAGTGATGTGATAATAATCGACATCAATAGAATTTCTAAGATCGCATTCTAGCAATAATAAAATGGACAACATAAGAACAACCTTTAAAGGTCATTCAGGAAGACACTCCGCTAAAGAAAAAACTTTGAGCAAAGTTAAGCTTAAGGGACTAAGTGTGCCAGTTACACTAGGTGTCACTCTCGTGCGTAAGGAATTCAGTTATCCTTGGTAGAGAAGGGTTACTGCAAGGCGAGTAAGAGTCAGTGAAGACGTGAAAAGATGTCAAAGATGAACAGATAAACCATATATAGGTAAATCTTCATAGCGCTAAATGCTAGTACTCCCCTAAATGGGGGAAGACAGTGTGATATGGTAGTAAGTCGGAGTTATGTAATTGAAGTAACTATAGAATAATAAAGAAAGAATGCAGTAAAAAGGCGAAAGGAATGAGATTGCATTTATTCAGATCCTATAGATATGCTATGACTCCAGAACATTATGCAAGCACGATGTCAGGAGAGGCAGTAAGGGTTCCCACACCAGATGTTAACGATAAATAAGTGCAAATGAACATTTGATACATTATGAGCCAGTGCAAAAGGTAAAGTAAGACAAAAGACATAACCCAAGAGAGGTTATACAGAAAATAATTATGAGCATGGACTGACGAGTAGTTAGCATTGATTCAGAAAAAGCTTGGTTATGGCTAGACAAAAGGTCTTAGATAAATCAGTAGATCATGCAAGATAAACTCTAGTAGGTTCTGTCCCGACCATGGTACAGTTCAATTATCTCTAGAGGCTTGTAGACGAGTCCTGCATAGTTTGTATATCAGTAGATGTTCATTGCGGCCTTGTCAGCCTCCACAGTTATATATATATATAGATATATTTGTGTGTGTGTGTGCGCTTTTGGGTATGTTTAGCCCTTAGATAAGAGAGACGATATTTTCATATAATTCAGAATACGGACTCATCGGCCTAAGTTGAGGGTTACCCCTCTAAAGTTTATAGATACAAAATGGTACGCTGGGGCCGAGTATGGAACCGGGTGCCGGCCACGCCTCTTCAGGATTGGGGCGTGATAGTAGCTCAAGCTTGTACGCTACCTGACCAATCCTTTGAATGATTATGTATGGCTCGACATACCTCAGACTCAATTTCCCATTCTTTCCCAACCGCTTAATACCCTTCATGGGGGAAACGTTCAAGAATACCCAATCATTTTCCTTGAACTCTAAATCTCTCTAGCGAACAACCGAATATGACTTTTGACAGCTCTAGGCAGTCTTCAACCGCTCCTTAATGATCTTAACTTTCTCCATGGCCTGCTGCACGAGGTCTGGCCCTATCAACTCAGCTTCCCCAATCTTGAACCACCCAATGGGAGATCTATATCTCCTATAATACAATGCCTCAAATGGTGCCATCCGAATACTGGCATGGAAGCTGTTGTTATAAGAAAACTCTATCAGTGGCAAATGATTATCCCAGCTACCTTTGAAATCAAGAGCATAAGCACGCAATATTTCCTCAAGCATCGGAATAGTCCGCTCTGCTTCATGTCGGTCTGTGGATGGAAGGCGGTGCTAAGATTTACCTGCGTACCCAAACCTTGCTAAACTTTCTTCCAAAAATTAGCTGTGAACTGAGCCTCTCAATCGAAAATGATGGAAACTGGAGTGCCATGAAGCCTGACTATTTCCTTGATATAAGACTGAGCATACTGTTCTGCTATGTCGGTAGATTTAACTGGCAAGAAGTGTGCTAATTTCGTGAGTCGGTACACAATAACCCAAATTGAGTCAAACGTGCACAAAGTGCGTGGTAACCCTACCACAAAATCAATATTACTCATCTCCCATTTCCACATTGGAATTTCTATGCTTTGTGCTAACCTATGAGGACGTTGATGTTCAGCCTTCACTTGCTGACAATTCGGACACCTTGCCACAAAGTCCGCCACATTCCTTTTCATGTCATTCCACCAATAGACTTTCTTGAGATCATGATACATTTTTGAAGAACTTGGGTGCACGGAATACCTGGAAGTGTGAGCTTTCTCCATGATTCTTCCCCGAAGACCATCAATATCTGGAATACATAGCGCCCTTGGTACCATAGTGTACCATCATCCATACCAAGAGAAAAAGATGTGTATGATATGTGTGTTTTAACGGAATAGGGTTGGGTTTAAATATTAGAAAATAGGAGCCCTGACACAGATCTTCGGTCGCATATGCAACCACATAATGGCTATACGGCCCGCGAAAGGTGGCCCTCAAGGACCTCAATTTTCTTCCTCGGTCTGCGATCAATATGCGGTCTACAGACCTATTCTACGGTCGCATTATGCGCCATAGAACCTCCCTTTGCAAAAGTCCAAGGACAATTACGCGACCAAAGTGCGTCCCGTGAAATAGATATGCGGTCGCATAATTGGCCGTGAAACTGAACTCAAAATTGTCCAAAAGACTGCCTCACTCTGTGGCCATTCTGCAGCCCACAGAGTGATTGTGCGGCCGCATAATGGGCCGCAAAAATGCACACTTCTGCAAAACATTTTCTTTTAACTCTGTAGTGTACTGTTGAATTCAAAAATTCCGAACCGCGGAGAGCTTGCGAGCCGCAAAGAGTTTCAACAATCTCTAACACATAATCCTAATTTGACACCACGAAATTCTGGTTTTTAAGAAAATTTTTATGGGGCCTTACAGATGGTTCCTATCGCAATACTAGGCAAGCCGACACTCACAATAAACCATGCATTTTTAAATTTTAAGCCATAATAAATTAAGCTTAAGATAAAAATCTTTTAAATTAGTTGATATGGAAAATACTGTGACTCATTACACAACTCCCCAAAATCCGGGTATCATTGAGTATATGAGCATCTATACAATAACATATTCTAAAATACTATCTAGGAGGGTAGAACAGTACTAATAGAACTAAGTGATAAAGGAGGAGAGTCAAGGACGGCGGACGCCAAAGCAGCAACCTCGAGGATCTCCAAACTGAATAAAAGCTCCAAAGTCAGCAACCGCCATACCTAGAAGTACCTGTATCTGCATAGGAAGTGAAGAGTGCAGTTTGAGTACAACCAGCCAATGCACCCAATAAGTAACAAAACTAACCTTTGAGCTGAAAGCAGTGACGAGCTTAAAAGGTACAATCCTAAAACAGAAATAATAGTACATAAATGTAGACTTGCTTTCAAGTTCAACAGTTTAAGCTTAAAACAGATAAAATATGCCAGGTCTAAATGAAATCAGGAATGGTACATCTCTATATCTACATGTCAGTTATATATGACAACTATAATGCAACGCAGTAATAAAAATCATATGCATACTCTCAGAGCATCTGTGGACTCAGTTCACCCAGTCACCCAATCCTCACAGTCACAATCCTCATAGTCACTCAACCCTTACAGTCACTCAGTACTCATAGTCACTCAATCCTCCCAATCACTCGGAACTCGTACTCACACTTAGTAGGTACATGCTCTCACTGCTGATAAGTCAGACTCCGAAGGGGCAGATCATTCCCAAGCGCTAAAATAAGCCAATCATGGCATGAATCAATAAAATCTTGTTGCGACGTGCAAACCGATCAGGCCTTAAGCCTCACTCAGTCATTAATCTCTCAAGTCTCTCGGGCTCACAATGTTATGAAAATCAGCCTAAATAATGATGATATGAAGTATTGTATACGGCTAAAATCGGTGAGTTTGATTTTGGGGTCATCATGGCATTCCATAGCTCGTTGCCAGAAGGCTCGAGGCATAGCTCGAGGTTTAATGAACCAGAAGGCTCAAAGCACAGTTCGACCTCGGGCCAGTACAAATTGGTGGCTATGTTGAAGGAGTGGGATATTCCCAAGGCAAGTGGTTAGAGCTTACCAAGTCCATAAGAATAGTACAAGCTTGTACCGTGATATTAAATGGTTATACCAGCCGCATATCTTTGTAATAAATGCATATGTACTATGTTGGGATTCCCCCTCCTATATAAAGGGGACCCTTGTTATTATTTTGCATACATAATATTCAATAAAAGAACAAGAACATTCTCTGCTCTCTAACTTAAACACTCTCTATTGTCTTTCCTTTGATTTATTGCTTACATTTATTGTGTTTCGTTGATTATTCTTCATTTATTACTCATCATTGATCATAAAGAGCCCTCATTAAAGCTCTTAGAACAGTTAGTTCTTCATCGGCTACCCACAGCCTAACGCTGAGATTGACTTCGAGGCCCCGTATAGTCTGGCTCGAGGCCCCGATTCTCGACCGCTCGGTTTGCATAACTTAATATCTTCATGTTCTCATCTTATTTTCTAGCCTCACACTTAGCATCTTTTGCCTAACAACTAGCATAGAAATAAATCACGTATTTTTAGAACCACAAAATCAAATCTAATTGTAATTACCATTTTTGAGGCAAACAGTTTGGCGCCCACCATGGGGCTAAAAAAAATAGTGATTATTTTCGTGCTGGTTTACTGAAAACACAAAGTTATTCTTTACACTTTTTCTTGCCCAAGAATCTTTGATTTCAGGTCAAAATGTCTAACTCAATGAATGCACATGAAAACATAGGTCTTGAAGACCATGGAGAGAATGGTGTAGCTATTCCAGGCATCGGTGTACCACCACAAAACCCTCAGGACACACCAGAACCAATACATGTGGACGTGGTCTCGCGCAACGCCCAACACGCGGATATAAGCTCCCACACTAACAGGAGTATACGCCAAGAAAACCAACATAATATTTTTGAGATGTTATAGGCACAATAGCTGGCGATTGCTCAACTGCAAAGCCCCCAAAAAACTCCAAGCACAGCAGTACCAAAACAGCTCCTCGAGTCGAACAGGTATCGGAAAGATCGAGTAATAATAGGTTAGCAGCCGACCCCGCTATTATGAAGATGCTCGAGGACCTCACAAAGATGATTGAATCGGGTGAAAAGATGATAGAAGCTAATGACAAAAAGGTGGAGACCTACAATTCAAGGGTTGACCAGATCCCGGGCGCACCCCCGATCCTGAAGGGTGTTGATTCAAAGAAATTCGTACAAAAGCCATTCTTGTCAAGTGCGACTCCAAAGCCCATCCAGATGAAATTCAGATTGCTTTATCTCCCGAAGTACAATGGAACCTCGGATCCCAATGAGCACGTCACTTCTTACACTTGTGTCGTAAAGGGAAATGACCTGATGGACGACGAGATCGAATCTTTCTTGTTAAAGAAATTCGGAAAAACACTTTCAAAAGGGGCCATAATGTGGTATCACAACCTATCCCCAAACTCGATAGGATCATTTGCCATGCTGGCAGATTCTTTTATAAAGGCACATGTCGGTGCCATCAAGGTTTCTACAAGGAAGTCCGACGTCTTCAAAATCAAATAGAGAGAGAACGAGATGTTGCGGGAGTTTGTATCTAGCTTTCAAATGGAGCGAATGGAATTATCACCAATCTCCGATGATTGGGTAGTGTAGGCCTTCACCCAAGGTTTGAATGAACGAAGCTCGATAGCTTTAAAGCAACTAAAGCAGAACTTGGTTGAATATCCCTTCGTGACTTGGTCGGACATCCACAACCGATATCGCTCAAAGATTAGGGTCGAGGACGACCAACTAGGAGTCCCCTCGGGCTTAGTATATCCTAAAAGGCTCCTAGCAAATGAGCTAACTCCAAACAAGGAAAGGTACCAACCATACACTGAAGATCGAAGAAATGCCCCAAAGCTTAACATACCCCAAAACGACCAAAGGACGGATCGAGGTCAGAATCCTCGGGGACTCATAAACAGAGCCAGATTTGGCAGATACACAGGGCCGACTGAGGCACCCGATTATCTAAGTACAACTTCAATGTCGATGTTTTGGACATCGTATCAGCCATAGGTAAAATCAAAGATACCAGGTGGCCAAGGCCCATACAATCGGATCCGTCGTAGAGGAACCCTAACCTGGTGTGAAAATTCCACGGCACACACGGTCATAGGACCAAAGATTGCAGACAGATCCGAGAAGAAGTAGCCCGACTACTTAGCAAAGGGCACCTCCGAGAGTTCCTCAGTAACCAATCCAAAAATCAATTTTGGGAAAGAGAGGCGAACAGGAAAAAAGAAACAAAAGAACTGAAACATATCATCAACATGATTGTTAGGGGAGTCGACATCCCACAGGAACCCACTATCAAAAGAACAAAAATATCTATCACTGGGGAAAAGCGAACTCGAGGTTACATACCCGAGGACGCTCTCACATTCATAGACGAGGACATTGAGACCCTATGTCAGCCTCATAATGACGCATTGGTAATTTTTTTTCTTGTGAATGCATTTCAAATTAAACGTGTACTCATGGATCCAGGTAGCTTGGCTAATATTATCAGGATGAGGGTAGAGGAGCAGCTCGGACTACCCGATTAGATCACGCCCGCCTCTTGAGTCCTCAACGGATTCAACATGGCGAGCAAGACAACAAAAGTGGAAATTTCCCTCCCGGGTAACGTTGCCGGCACAAACCAAAATGTCAAGTTTCATGTCATCGAAAGATACATGAGATACAATGCCTTGCTCGGAAGGCCATGGATACATCGCATGAGAGAAGTGCCATCAACCCTTCATCAAATGATGAAGTTTCCAACAAAAGACGGAATAAAAACTATATACGGGGAGTAACATGCTACGGGAGAGATGTTCGTAGTGCACAATGAGGTACTGACATCGGCACCTTCAACCTCGACATCCTCGGCCGCACTCGAGTGAATGAACCAGGGACCATACCGCATCCCCGAAGCAAGCAGTAGAAGCATATCGAGGCTCGAAACGCCATCACAACTAAGGTATAACCGCCTCCCCTTTTATTTACTTCTTACACTAACATGTGTGTAGGAGTCTATTTAGAAGAATTGAAGTACCTTCCAGCTTGAAGACCTTAGGTTTTAAAGCATGCGTTGCACTCTTTTTCTTCGATCAGGTTTTATCCCAAGAAGGATTTTACCGGCAAGGTTTTTAACGAGGCAACATCTATATGCTACCTAAGGAGAACTTAACAAGTATTCAAGGCTTCTCTTTGATCAACCTCGAATACTGGGGGGCATCCCTCGGGAGATCACCTTTCGAAAAGTCAAGGTGAGCCAAAAAAGGTCTCGATAGGAAAATGATATATCGGGCCAAATGGTCGAATGAACCATGTGCGCATAGAAAAATTGAACCCTTGATGGAGAAAACATGTATACTTGTACCAAGTAATCAAAGGAGTATCTTTTACCACCAAAAACACTTTGCGGTTCAAAGAAGTTTGCTATTTTTACAAGAAACGGCTCCGGAGCCAAAAAAGCGCTCGATGTCTCGGGGACTGTCACCGATTGTTTCCCATCGAGCTGTCAAAAACTCAAAGTCGTAAGTCCTCTAAGCCGGAAAACTTCGAGCTCATAAGCCCTCAATGAGGCAACATCAAAAAACGGCTCCAGAGCCAAGAACTCTTGATGTCTCGGGGACTATCGCCCCATCGAGCTAACAAATATTTGAGACCATAAGACCCCGTGGGGGAAACCTCGAGCTCATAAGATCTCCATAAGGCATCTTCAATGCTATAAGACCTTCGGCCGTGCCCAAATCTTTATGACCTCAAGCCAGGCATGACCTATACTTGTAACAAGTAACTTATCTGTAAGACCTCAAGCAAGGCATGCTCAAATTTATATGACCTTACAAAAGGCATAATCCTGATCTTAAAGTCAAGGCTATATACTCGAACTTGTAATACCCCTAAAAAGCCATACCCTCAATCTAAATGCCGAGGCTACTTCACTCGGGGACTAAATGGCTACGGCCAAATACAATGACTACGGTCACAAGGTTGTACCAGCTAAACTAACACGACTCGGGGATGCCCGACCATCGCCAAAAAATCATAGGCCTTCAATTACTTCGAAAATACTTCAAAAAGAACTGGTTAATCAGGCTACCCTCGGCATAAGCAAAAGAGCTTCGATCATATCAGCTCCAAACAATGAAAAGGCTTCAAAATAATTAAGCCATTGAGGGAAACCTCCCGAGGTGCTCATTTATCGCACATAATGACTCACAATCGAGGTCCTTAACGAACCATCAAAGAGTTGGATGAACACAAAAATTTGAAAAAGTCTTTAGCGAGGGAAAAATAAAGCCTATATTAGAGGTCGTACCGACCCAACGAGTAAGAACCACTGCCGCCAACTTAAATTGAGGATCATACAGACCCTACACGTAAGAGCCACTGCCTCTAGCTTAAATTAAGGGTTGTACTGACCCTAGGCATAAGAGACACTGTCGCCAGCTTAAATTAAAGGTTGTACCGACCCAATGCGTAAGAGCCATTATCGCCAACCCAAATTAGAGGTCGTATCGACCAAATGCGCAAGAGCCTACGGGCCAGCATAACAAGCCTCAGGGCTGATTTGTAAACCTAAGGTTTTTTACTCAAAGTCCAATTCATCTGGCTAATCATTGACAAACGTCAAAACTCAAGACAAAGAACGACATACACAAGAAAATGGAAATTCATGGAAGGAGAAAACCGAAAGGTTTCTTTATATATGTATCTGTGAAATAATACAAGGCTTCATCTACAATGTTCTCTAAGAGCATTATGCAGAATCAAAAGCCTATTCTAGTTCTCCTCGGGGACTACGACTCAGTCGACCCTTTCCTCAATATCTTCAGAATAAGAAACGAGGAACTTGGCATCGTGTTCATCTACCTTGGCCTACTCTATCTCTTCCGAGAGATCGAAGCCCCTAGCATGGATCTCCTCGAGGGTTTCCCTCTGAGATTTGCACCGGGCATATTCATTGCTTCTGCTCTCCCGATTGGAAGACCTTCTCAACTTAGCGCAAGTATCAACAACATCTTTTAAATAGACGGCCACTTTCTTGTCAGCCTTAGCCCGGGCATCCACGACCTCGGCCTTCATATCCAAAAGGTCGGACTCTAGCCTTGCAATCCTGCTCGTCTGGACTGAGCTATTTTCACGGGCATTCCGGAACTGTACCTCGAGGGAAGAAACCTTGGTCAAAGCATTCTTCTTGGCCGCAATATGGGCATCTATCTAAGCCCTTAGCTTGTTACAGTCATACTTGGCCTGGCCAACCTCGCCCCAAAGGTGTTCCAGATCCTCTGTATTGCTCTACAACTGAAGTATCAAAATATTAATATCTGAGGATAGGAGAAGAAGCATGCATTCCCTCGGAGCAAAGGTTACCTATTTCTCGAGGTGGCTTTCGTAGTTCAGGCTTCGATTCGCCTCGTACCAAAGGTGCCTCAATTCTTTTCCCTTTTTATCACAAAGAAGCCTAAGGGATTTCTCCCCATCCAAGGCTTTCCTCAACCTGGCTTAATAGTGGAGCAGCTCGAACTTGAGCTTGTCAAAGGCCTATGAAAAAGAATCTCAATGAGAAAACAAAGATGTAAAATCAAAATACCAACAAAGTCAACCAAAGCTCACCACAGAGCAAAGCCGTTGAGCCTCTTCAAAGGTTGAGTGTGCATCTATTGGCCTGGTCTCACCGGACCCAGTTGAACCGATCTCGGTGGGGACATGATCTCTTGAGACCCCCCTTGATTTAGGCGGCCCTTAGTCTCGAACATCCCTCGAAGTACCTTTGATAGGAGGCGAAAACGATGGCAAAACACCTGTATCCCCCGAAGTACCTTCGACAACAAAAGAAGAAGGCGACAAAAGAGGAGCCATTCTTCCGAGGCTAGAAGCCTCGGGTGTTACAAGCTCAGCTGATATATCTCCTTTGAGCCTCCGAGAAGGGCTTGCCTCGCTATGAGCATCTTCGTCATTCGAAGATTGCTTCCGTTTGTTATCATTCCTCGGCCCCGAAGCCGACGATCCTTTCTCCTCTCCAAGGGGGCACGGTCTCATTTCAGAAAATTCTCCAATGCCTGCGGTGATAGAGTTATTACGCATAAAAAAAAGTACCTTTCAAAGAAAATAGGCCACACAGCATGTACTGTGGTGTTTGGCCTCCCGTCTACCTTTGGACAGATCTCTCCACTTACGCTCATCAAAAGTTGAACAAGCTTCCAGTTTCTGATTCCAATCCCCTAGATCGGGGACCTCGTGTGGCAACCACGCGATCACTGTAGAGAAAGAAAGGAAAACATCTTTATGGAGTCTGCCTCCACCATGAACAAAATGATAGAAACACAAGTGTACCACTTACGTGTGAAATTCCATTTCTCAGGAAATGGTAGGAACTCTGCATAGATAATATCAACAGTCTGCACTCGGACAAATCGACTCATCCACCTTCGGTCCCTGACATCTTCATTATTGTCAATAAAGGGTCGGGTGGATCGATGTCACAGAGTAATCAAGCCTCGATAATGCAAGGTCTAGTACAATCTGCTGAGATGGCCGAGGGTAAACTCGAGCCCGGCTTTATCCGCAAAATACATTATCATCAACACTATCCTCCAAAATGACGGGTGAACCTGTGCTAGGGTAACATGATATCTTCTGCAAAACTCGAGCACGACTCTGTCAAGAGGGCCCAACGTAAAGGGGTACGTGTATACGTTCAAAAACCCCTCTACATGAGTCATGATGCTCTCTTCCATGGAAGGTGCTTGCAGTACCACCTTTTCTCCCCATTTGTAGTCTCTCCTAACCGCCTCGAGGTGTTCCTCTCTTATCGATTGGATAAACCTCGATGCATGTTTCCGATGGCCCTGAACATTGGGCGGTCTTTCTAATGAAAAATCCCTCCTCGAGACAAAGCATCTCAAGGTTAGCTCACCAAACGCCGGCGGTGTACCACCGACCGAGCGGGAAGCAGAGGCGAAACTCTCCTCTTCTTGGTAGACAAATTTGGGCAGCCATAACTTCGGTGAAACAAGAAGGAGGAGGTGAAAACTTAAATGAAAGCTTTGAACTAAAACGATGGAAGCACTGATGCAAGGAGGAAAAGCACTACAAAAATAGCGAAGTCCTCAAATAAGAGGAAAGTAAGCTCATATATAGAGCAAGTGGAGACTGCTCACCTACCCTAAAGGCCAATTAATTCTGACTAGGCCATTATCACTTTAGGGGAAGTGTACCAGCGGGACCACCTCGGCCTCTTCATGGCCATGTCATACGAACGACGCTATCATATAGCGTTCGAGGGGTCAAGATTCCCATATCAATCTATGCTTAGAGATGGTGCCCGATCTGGAGGATCTCTGTCAAAATGAAAATAAGCTCTAAGGAGTTGTCAACATCAATCTTGGCTCGAGATGGTGCCCGATCTCGAGGACCTTTGATACTAAAAAATGGGCTCTAAAAGGGGGATCGACCTAGCCCCGAGATGGTGCCCGATCTCGAGGGTCCCTATTATACCAAGTATGGGCTCTAAAGAGCCGAACAACAAAATTCAAAAGACTAGCTTTGCATAAGCACTAAAAATAAAAGACTTGAAACAAAAAGGTCTCTTTGTATTTCCAAAAATATGTTTACAGATTGTATCTTTACAAAACTTCCCGAGGGTCCCATACACAAAAGGAGGAAAAGAAGAAGCAGAAAGGACGACGTGAGACTATTCCTCACCGTCGCTACCATCTGGATCACTTCTAGAGTCCTCATCCGAAGTAGATGAAGGTGCTGATCTTTCCTCCAAAGTCCTGGCTTTCTCGATCTCAGCAGAAAGATCGATGCCTTCGGTGTTTGCTTCCTCGAAAGCCTGCCTCCGAGCTTGTAGACGAGCATAAGCAACGGCCTGAGCCAACTTCTGCCTGACCTTCTCGGATATCTCCCTGGCTCGAGGGTTTGCAGTAGCGGCATCTCTCTTGTATGAGGACGCATCTTTATCAGTCCCGGCCTTGGCCGCAGATAATGTAGTGACCTCCTTCTGAGCAGTTCGAAGAAGATCCTGGGTCGAGGCCAACTCTCCCCATATAAGATCTCTCTCCGAAGTCACGATCTCATTTTGCCTTTTCAGCTCGAAGACCTCTATGTCTTTGGCAGCAACCTCTTCCCAAAGTTGCCCTACCAGGGCATCCTTTTGCCTAATCTGCAAAGGCGGAACAAGATCATGAGAATCAAATTATAAGAATAAAAGGACGAGAACATAAATGTCGTGTTACCTGCTCGGCAAAGTTAGTCCTTTCCTAGTGCACCCCCTCCAGGCTTGCCCGATGCTCACCCAACTCCTCTTCCTTTCGGGCGGAGGAAGCCTTCGACTTATTCAGCTCTGAGGTGAGCTTCTCAAGTTCCTTCTCATGGCATGAAAGCTCTGCTTGGAGCTTAGAGAAGGCATGGTCATACAACTTCTTGACCTACAACAAAAGCAGAAAAGTTGAGAAGACAAGGGAAAAACTTGAAGCGCAAATAGTATGTAGAGAATATTACCTGCTGTTGAAACTTCTTGGCCTCCTCAAGAGCGACGGAGGGGTCGAGGTCTGTGTCCACGTCGATGCCGATGAAGTAGTCCTCGAGCTTGCCATCGCATCTTGCCGGGTTTCGAGGTCCCTTTTTCACCATGGGGAGATGGTCTCATCAACACACCCTCCCCGAGGCCTATACAAATATGACGTATTAAATTCACCGTCCCAAAGAGTACTCATAAAAAATATGGCAATGATAGTAAGAAGTGCTTACCATGGTTCTTAGCCTGCCACCGCGTCTTGACCAAATCACACCAAGCATGCTCGTTGTAAGGAAAGGCAGAGTCTAGCTATCTGATCCACCCCGAAAGGTTTTGAACCGCGCTGGGGTACCAAACGGTAGCTGTATAGACAAAAGAAGATCATTTCATAAGGGGAAAGAAATGGCAATAAAACGTACTCGAGGTAGGGACACTTACGCTTCATGTTCCATTCCTCCAGGAATGGCATCCTATCAGCCAGGATGATGTCCGATGTCCTTACTCTAACAAACCGACTCATCCACCTCCGGTCCTTTTCCTTATCGATGCCCGAAAAGAACATCTTCGTGGATCGAGGATGAAGCTTGATCAAACCTCGGAAGAGATGAGGGTTGTACAACCTGACCAAGTGATCGAGGGTGAAGGTCATTCCCTCGACTCGATTGAAAAAATATCAGAGCATGTAAACGATCCTCCAAAAATAGCGATAGATTTTACCGAGTGTCACTCGGTACTCATGGCAAAAATCAAGAATCACCGGATCTATCTTCAGGGAAGAAGGATCTACGGGACCTAGAGTGAATGGGTATGTATATACGCTGGGGAAGCCAGCTTTATGGTCTACTATGCTTTCCTCAGGATTGGGGATCTCTACTTGCACTACCTCCCCCCATCAGCAGTCTTTCTTTACCCTCTTTGTGTCGGTCACCATGCTGATGTACCGAGACACGGGCTCGTATCAGCCCGGTGTAGAAGGGGGGTTTTCATTGGAAAAATCGGAGATCGTATCGAACTCGCCAGGGGTACATTGCTTGATAGTTGGGGGTACTTTTGGTTTGCCCCTGGACGGGCATAACAAAGAAGCGGTGCCCTCTTTCTGAGGTACCGTTCTAAAAGTCCTAGCCATGACTGTAAAAAGGGTTTCTAAGAAAGAGGATGAAAAGACAAGCACAGAAAGGAGATGAATGCAGAAGATGGTGAACTTAGCCCTAAAAACATGATGTTGTAAAAGTATGAATGGCAAAACAAATTGAAGTATTTATAAAGCCATTTGGGAGATGTTTGAGGAGCGAAAAGGTCGAGCCAATGACGGTTCATGTGCTTCTCGATAATCGTACTGACAGCAACCTCTGCGCAGCCTTTGAGTCATGGCATTTTGTGCTCTAATGGGCTGACGTCATAATAGGAATATCGAAGAGGCAAGAATTTAAGACCGTTTCTTATCGTTTCACTCTAAGAAACGTGGGGACTATCTGTATACGGCTAAAGTCGGAGAGTCCGACTTTGGGGTCATCATGGCATTCCATAGCTCATTGCTAGAAGGCTTGAGGCACAGCTCGTGGTTTGATGAACCAGAAGGCTCGAAGCACAGCTCGACCTCGAGGTAGTACAAATCGGTGGCTATGATGAACGAGTGAAAGATTCCCAAGGCGAGTGGTTAGAGCTGACCAAGTCCATAAGAATAGTACAAGCCCGTACTTTGGCATTAAATGGTTGTACCAGCTGCATATCTATGTAATAAATGCATATGTACTATGTTAGGATTCCCCTTCCTATATAAAGGGGACCCTTGTTATTTTTTGCACATATGATATTCAATACAAGAATAAGAACATTCTCTGCTCTCTAACTTAAACATTCTCTATTGTCTTTCCTTTGATTTATTGCTTACATTTATTGTATTTCATTGATTATTCTTCACTTATTACTCATCATTGATCATAAAGAGCCCTCATTAAAGCTCTTAGAACATTTAGTCCTTCATCAGCTGTCCACATCCTAACACTGAGCTCGACCTTGAGGCCCTGTATAGTCTGGCTCGAGGCCCCGATTCTCGACCGCTCGATTTGCATAACTTACTATCTTCAAGTTCTCATCTTATTTTCTAGTCTCACACTTAGCATCTACTGCCTAACAACTAGCATAGAAATAAATCACGTATTTTTAGAACCACAAAATCAAATCTAATTGTAATTACCATTTTCGAGGTAAACAAGTATCTATAAATAGCAACAGAGACTAAGATCTGATATGCGAATGATAGACGTGACTGATTACATAATTGCAAATTAAGCAAGTAATTCAATAGCAACACGACCATTGTGGGTCTAATAATACTAGAATATATCTTAAGCATGATTTCAAACATGAGTCACAGCTCAGTTTATCTAACACATGGGAAAATGACAAAATTATTTGACTTCACGACTCCACAAAATCAATTGAGTCAGAATTTCTATGGTGCATGCCCACACGCCCGTTACCTAGCATGTGCATCAACTCCACAACAATCACATAACATATATTTTAGGGATTCTTACCCTCAAAATCAAGCTTAGAACTGTTACTCACCTCAAACCGTACAAATCTCTACGCCAAGAAGCCCTTGCCTTGCGAATCGGCCTCTGAACACCTCGAATTTAGCCACTAATAATTTGATACCATCAACACGAGCTATAGAAATCAATTCCATATGAAAATTTTATGTTCTTAGTCAAAAGTTAAAAAGTCAACTCAAAAGGTCAACCCCGGGCTCACATCTCGGAATTTGACAAAATTAATAAAATCCGAATATTTATTCAACCACGAGTCCAACCATACTAAAATTACTCAAATTCGATAACAACTCGACCTTCACATCCTCAAATTAAAGCCTAGGAAGATTCTACAATTTTTCCCAATTTTCAAACCAAATCACTAATTAAATGATGAAAACAATAATATATTCATGTAAAATAACTAAAATCGAGTTAGAATCACTTACACCAATCACTCTCTTGAAAATCTCTCCAAGAATCGCTTCAATCTAAGCTCCCAAAATCAAATTGTAAAATAAACTCAAACCTCGTTTTTGAGATTTTTATTCTACCCAGATGTCCATTCTTCTCGAACGCAGAAAGAGCCTCATGTTCACGAAGCACAAAACTAAGCTGCCCCACAAATCCTCTTACGCAAAGGCAGAATATCCCATTTGAACGCGAGTCACAAAGTCCCAGAATTACCTGCGATCGTGAACAACAAATTTGTGTGAACCCCTAGCCCTTATCTTTCCTCTTCGCGAATGTGACCTCACCCACGCGTTCGCGATTCACTGCCTCACCAACTTATGCGATCGCAGACCCAAGCTCGCGAATGCATAAGAAAAAATCCCAACTGCCACAATTACACTTTGCAAATGCGATACCTCTCTTGCGAACGCGAGATCTCCCTCGCGAACGCATACAAAGGGAACTAGCACCAGTAAAATCAGCAGTCTTCCAAGTTCAAAAATACGCCGAACATGATCTTAATCATATCTGAGGCCCCGGAACCTCAATCAAACATAACAATAAGTCCAAAAATATCATAAAAACTTAGTTGAGGTATCAAAGAACATCAAACAACATCAAAAACATGAATCGCGCCACAATTTAAGCTTAATGAACTTCTAACTTCTATATTCGATGCTGAAACCTATCAAATCAACTCCGATTGACCTCAAATTTTGTACACAAGCCATAAATGACACAACGGACCTATATTTGCTCCCGAAAACAAAATATGAGCCAAGTAACTACAAAGTCAACTCTCATTCAAACCACTCAACTCTCCAAATTTCAGTTTTCCAAGTTTTGTCATTTCAAGACAAAACCACCTACAGACCTTCAAATCACTATCCGGACATAGTCCTAAGACCAAAATTACAATATGGAGCTAATGAAGCAATCAAAATTCCATTTTGGAGTTGTGTACACATAAGTCAACATCCGGACAACTCTTTCAACTTAAGCTTCCCACCTTGGGACTAAGTGTTCCAATTCATTCTAAAACATCCCCAGAACAAAACCAACTACCCCAGTAAGTCACATATCAACAATTGAGCATAGAATAATCATCAATTGGGGGAACGAGGCTACAACTCTCAAAACGATCGGCTTGATTGTTACACTTATATAATATGCTTGTTATGGTAGAGATAACTTCAACTTTAAGAATGTCACTTTAGGTAGTTAAAGGCATCATTTGGGAGTTAGCAAAATACAGAGATCTACTGTTTCATAAGGTCAAAACAATATCAACATATGCTTTTCTACAGTCTTTTAGTCTATATCATTAATGTTAGAAACCTTGAAGAAATTAAACAACTTAGGGTAGGCAAACATATTCATCAACTAAACGGACAACTCATAATTAAATTTTAGTGGATATCAAGCAACCTAGGCTAAACACTTTAGACTTGTGGCTAACTTCACAAAGTCAGGCTAATCAGAGAGGATATCAGAGCTATTAAACTAGGTAGGATGATGTAACATTAACGAAATTCCTCACTATATAATAAGAATTGGAACACTGATTACAACCTTGAGATATCACTTGCAACACTCAAACTACTATAATGAAACTAAGTAACTAAGAATAGAGATAAGAATGGGGATGAGAAGCAGAACTCAGAGAAAGGAGATGAGAAGCAGAGTCTTGAGCTGAAGCTTCAACATAATTCTTATGCCTTTCGCTGCCCCACTTTGTGCTATTTATTAATCTCCCCATCTCACATGCTCCACAGGGGTAAACTTGTCCAAAAGGTTCATAACAATACCCCGTCCTCAAAAAGAACCTTGTCCTCAAGGTTCAAGTAGAGCAACATTGAAATCTTAGCATCAACCCTTGTGTCTGATCTCTTTTGCTTGGAATTGAATTCTAAATTCAGAAGTCCATTTGGTCAAATGGAAATCGAGGCAAATCCATAGTAATCCTCGACACATTTTTTTCTAGCTTAGCATAATGAAGTTGGTTGTGTACTTGCACGTCTTGATGCAGGGATGAATTACTTGTGTTCCAACCAATTGATTATGACTTTTCCATCTCTCCAACAATGGCCACATCTTGTTGGCCTGAAGACCTTCCTACGTTAGTCTTCTCTTGAAGCTGCTGAATAATATTGTTGCCCTTAGATCTTGCTAATACATAATAATTTGTCACCTTAAAGTCCTTAGCACCTGTACTCCTTATACTTTGCAGCATACTAGCCTTGCTAAGCCACTTCTCAACCATATTCATATTCTCTGGTTTAAATCCAAAAGTAGCGAATGCACGTCTTGAATAGAGTGTACTGACACTATAATCCCTTCTTTATAACATTCCATTGCTTTTAGCAGACAATGCTAATAGCAGAACAATGAGTCTTTTTCTCCAAGGCAATACATCAGCCCTTGTTGCCAACTCCGTCGAGTGTGATGAGATATCTCTCTGCCAGCCAGGATACTACACTCTAGTCATAAAAGTAGAATATGCATATAAGCAAAACTTGCCAGTAGATCGCAGCAATAGTTGTGTCTCCAAGGTCTCTGTATGACTATTTAGATTCATGGTCTTGGGATTGATTCCTGGATCCCTATGCAAATAACCAGTACAGTTCAACCAAGAATAACAATTTACAGATTACCAACAAGAGCAAATGAAAAATAATGCAGCTTTAAAGCTCCACGAATATCTAAGGCAATCCCTGAGAGGTTAGAAGTGTTTCTACTGCCACAGTTAATTACACCAGAACAAATTACAACAGAGAGGCACCATGTATCACTCAAAATATTTTGAGTTAAGACTCTCATCTTTAGAAAATGAAGGGCACAGTCCAATTTCTCACAGACAAGAGCTATGTCAGCATATGGATTTCAGGTTTGTTGTTCATGTAACATTGTGTAGTCCCATGAATGATTTCCATTATGTTTCTTCTTTTTCATTCTAGCTGCAGCAACCCACATAGAATTATAAATTCTTGGAGGATACAACTTGAGAGTTGCCGCAATAACATCACCCTCCTTAACACTGGACCAAATAGCAGAGACGGTGTGCATCACAGTGCGAAGACCATTGGATGAGTATTGATGCACATCATTAACACCCCATTGTTGAACCAGCTTGTCTATGCCCATCCCAACACTTCCATGGAATATAGCTTGAATGATGTAGGCAGATACTGTTGCAACAAATTTAATAAAAAATACAAGTGATCCTGTTAATAATGTTCCTCTTAATCTCATTAGTCTGTTCCATAATGTTGACAACATAAGCATATCAGACGTCAAACTGTCCAACATATCACGACATATATATTTCTTTATACCTCCAAGGCATGTGGTAAGAAACCTTGAACCGGGATCAAAGGGAAAATCCAATCCAAATTGATCAGTTGGAAATCGACACAAGGATTTAGCACGATAACGTTCACTTAAGTAATCAAATATATCCATGCTAATAGGTTGGTCGTGACTGGAAGCGGTAAGCAAACATTGCAGTGCTAGTGGATCATCAAATATGATAAAGTGACTGGAAGCATACTTAACTGCAGAAACTGGTTGAAACATTTCATCGGACACCTGGGTTTCAGGATTTACTGAATTGCTCCTCATGGAATTTGCAACTTCCATGTTAATTTCCCTATCTGGTATTTCAATGAACACCTTGCAGGCACAGTTTCTTGAATTGTCCTCCTCGGAATTATGCATAGTGTTGGAGAATTCTTTATCCCAATCAGAATCAATCTCTGGTTCTACAATAACAAGAGGTTCTGAGAATTCCTCTGGTTCATACTTGTCATGCAAAGACACAGCTAAGTCCGAGTGCTGTGGAGTGTCGGGGATAGTCTTGGAGGAGGCATGCATCATGTTCTCTATGTTCTCGAGGTATCTGAGCATACAGGTGTTATTGTCCATCATTACCATTAGTAAATCCTTGATGACGTTGAGGTGATAGTGGATAATGGTAGAAGAGTAGAGCTCCATGGAGTCCGAATCAATGAAAGAACCAATGTAACATTACTGAAATTCCTCACATAATAAGAACTGGAACACTGATTACAACCTTGAGATATCACTTGCAACACTCAAACTACTATAATGAAACTAAGTAACTAAGAATAGATATAAGAATGGGGATGGGAAGCAGAACTCAGAGAAAGGAGATGAGAAGCAGAGTCTTAAGCCAAAGCTTCAACATAATTCTTATACCTTTCGCTGCCCCACTTTGTGCTATTTATTAATCTCACCATCTCATGTGCTCCACAGGGGTAAACTTGTCCAATAGGTTCATAACACATGATCATATTTTAATCTCAAAATGCAACCTACTGACATGGTATCAACAACAGGATGGTACATGGTGAAAGATAGAATTTTAACTGATCAATCAAATAGCATCGGCCAACAATACTCAATCAGTGGTGCCTTTAGGTATTCTAAGCATGGTCTCTTCAAGCATAAACAGTTAGTATAAACTATAAGCATGATTTCATTAATCAAAATAGAGTTGCAAGGCATTCAAGTTTCAGTACAAGTTCTATTTTATGTTAACATGATAAACATAATTACTACCAACTAGACTTCAAACAATCAAATATGATAACATGATAGGTGCACACACTACTGATGAGAATCTAATTAGGTAAACAAGATAAGGTAGGAATTTGAATGAATAACAACAAAAGAAATAATGGCTACACATAATAAAAACATGAGAAACAAGATTCGATGATCAAAAGATATTGGTTTAACCAAACAGCATAGGAGAAAACATAAATGTTAACGAAAAGTATAAATTGGATAAGTGAAAGATAATACATGTGGCAGAACATAATAGAAAGTCACATGCTTCACTAATGAATATCATGAAGGATAGTAGGTAGAAGATTGAAATAAAATACTAGATAATCAAATGAAAACAACATAAGAAAACTATAGAGCAAATATGATTGATTAAAGTAAGATCAGTGATCTAGAGACCTTCTTCAGGGCATCAATCCAAGTAGTCGTTCTTAACCGTTTAGGATCCAAAGTTCATAACCAATTCATAGTAATTAAACTCGAGCAGAGAAGAAATAAAGAAAGGATGTTTAGAGAAATTCACTGAGTACTTAAGGGAAACTGGTTGTAGAACAATTACTAGAGTTCTTATTGTAGCTGTGTGTGTTGGTGAGGGAATTAAAGCTGGCTATTTATAATTATGATTGGGATTTAGGGTTTCACTAAAAATTTGAAAATCAGTGGAAGATGATGATGATGAACATGGACAAGTCAAAAAGGAAAAAACTGAAAAATCAAAGGGGAGATCAGGATAGGGATTTACCTATTCGAAATGATGACCGACCTTGGCGTTAAGACCATCGGACTACCGAACAAAGCTAATAACCAAAGGTCACTGCGTTTGACATATAGGTCGTCATATGTTACGATGAGGTTAAATTCCTCTGAATCTGGAGGATGCACGCAAGTTATAATGACGGATTCGAAAGGAATAAGGCGTGATGATGATGTTCTATAATTTAAATGTTTGAAGCTAGGGTTTTGGATTCTAATATTGCACTACAACAAATTTGGCC
The DNA here is from genome assembly GCF_000393655.2 of Nicotiana sylvestris. Taxonomy (NCBI): domain Eukaryota; kingdom Viridiplantae; phylum Streptophyta; class Magnoliopsida; order Solanales; family Solanaceae; genus Nicotiana; species Nicotiana sylvestris. The sequence continues at coordinate 136,958,334 of NC_091065.1, read as the reverse complement.
TAAGGCCACACTAATTTTAGATAACGCTTCAAAAATATTGACAAAAGTATTTGTGGCAACGCTTTTTGAGGGGTGGTCTTTGCTGAGAGCCTTTGGCTACGGAATTTAGGCGACGCTTCTAAAGCGTTCTCTTTCAATAGAAAGGCGATGATTTTTAAGTGTTTCCAAAACATGAAATATTTTGTAACATTTTTTGGCCTATAATACAACGTTTATTGAGGGTGTTATTTTTGCATCCTAAAAGCAACACTTATAAAGTGTACTCTAAAAATTACTATTAAAATTTTTCCTTCCCCCCAATTTTGACAAGACAAAAGGAATACCCGCTGAAATATTTTGCCCAATTCCAAAACTAAAATATTTCACCTTTTCCGAAATTTCCTCCGCTCCTTCACCGCTCCTTCACCTCCACCGCGACCCAAATTCCTCTAATGGACTGTATCAACTCCAAATATAGATCCTATTTAGGGATCCACTTGTCCTAATTTTAAATAATTTCCTCAACTAGAGAACTTGCTCTGCTCAGGCGAACTCATTCGGTGAAATCGAGTTGTAACTTGTAGATTTGTTTCCTCATCACTCGTTGTATTTATTAATAGCATCAAAATTTTACCATCCCGACATTTTCTAATCACTAATTTTGTTCATTGGTTTGCTGTTTGTGACTAGAATGTAATATTGGTCAACTTGTTCAGTGCTAGCCGCCGTGACTTCCTCATTCATCACGATTTGTTTCTAGTATGGTGTTGGTTCTTATCTCATAGTACATTGTATTTCTTAATTTTTGATGTATCGGTTAGTCATAGCTACTCATATCTATGGTAATTTTGGTTGCTATAGTTGTGGGTTTGCTTCTTAGTATAATGTTGTTAATCTTCTACCAAACACTTCAGGATTTGTTTATGTTGGTGTGTCATTTAACATTTTGTCTGCACTAAGTCTTAAATTTGATTCATAGGATTGCGAAGGTGAAGAAGAAGGTAGTAGTTGCTCAGCGACCCCAAGAGGCACAAGATACTTCAACTTCTTTCTGTTTTGTGGGTGTTTTTAAGTTCTGGTAAAACAAAAACTCTACCTATATAAGTAGTGTTGTCTAGTTTCAAATTCCTATATTACTTGCATTCACAAAGTCTCAGAGCTGCATTTATTTTATTCACGTCTTGCATTTGTAAACTTGTACAAATAGAATGAATGAACAAGATATTTATCTATTAGTCGATCATATTTACTTTGAAGAAATGCATAATAACAGTGTAAAAGTGACATTAGAAGCTTTGTTTTAGATAATATGACAAGATCATTCAGCTAAAGTTAATGGGGGTGCACTAATTACAATTGATGTCTCTCTTATATCCTAATATTTTCTGACGTTCTTTCCTCATTTGGTGTTTGTTCTTGAGCGACATGCTTAATGTGAAGAAAGCAATTTTTATTGCTACTCAGTAATCTTGCGATGAGAAGATTTATCTTCTTTTTTTTCCAAAGACAATGTGTGTGAGCACATATTAGTTTGGTTTAGATTGGAGCTATCTCCTTTTTTATTTTGCTTGGTATAGAATCACACTTTCTATTACATTGAAGTCCTTACTGTCTTTAAATTTTATTAGCAACTTCCTTTCATGAACACATAGATAATTTAACTATCTATTGCATCTCTGTAATGACAACAAGCTTGTTTCGATGTGATATGAATAAGGTTAGACTTCCTTGTGCCTTCTTATCTCTCTTAATTTTTCATATCCAAGGTTTTAACATAAAATGAAAAGGCAATATTGAGGTGCTTTCTTGAACTTTGCAAGGTAATAACATTAATCTGTTTCTATTTTCTTGCTATGGCATGCTTAGTTTCTTTGTTAAGTCTTTTACTGATAGCACTTTTCTTATTCCTGGAAGTATTAGTATCTGCTAGTTTTTTTGATCTGTCAAACTGATCCAAGTTTCAGTTATGATGCATAATAGAATAAAGCCTTGATGAGCTATCAATGAGTTTCTTTTCTTCCTAATTTTTCAGATATTTTGAAATGAGTTTTTTCCTGGTAACCCCAAAAATTATGAAGTGAAAGAGGATGTCAAGTGAATAAAGTTATTCACTTCCCAATAAGTATATCTTTTTCACTCACTTTCAATTACACAAAATATTTTAAATGCCCTCACTGTCCTTTATTTAGCTCAACTTTTATGTGAATAGAGATCTTACATGATTATCTTTGCTATGATAGGTAGTTAAATTGTAGTGACTAATGTTTTTTTAGGTTAAAATTGAGTTAGAAAATTATCTGATGGATGTTTTTAAGTATTGTCTCTGTACAAATCGGAGGGTTAGTGGAATAGAAGTTTGCGCTTTTAATTTCTTGCTAGATTCAATGGTAGCTAAGTGATTGTAGTCACCTAAAGAGGTATTCACTAGTAGATTACATTTCGAGCTTAGAAACTATTAATCAGATAGCAGACTGGAAATTCCAAATTCTATCTAGCAACATTCTTGGCTTGGGTAAGGTGTTTGTATTTGGTTATTCCTAGCATAATTGAAAGTGATCTGATTGATTATATGCTATGTGCTAAAGTTAAATTTCCGTTAAAAAAGAAGTTCACTAACCTAATTTGTCCATCAGTATACAACAATTTAATGTAAGGAAGAAACAAAGTCATACTAGTCTAGTAATTGAAGAATTTCAATATATTCTGGCAATAGAAAGGATATATAAATATTTGGTAGAAAAAGAATTTCTAATAAGTTGGTTTTCCAATGAAGTAGCCTATTCAACCCTAGAGAGAATATAACAAGATGTCTGGATGCTAAGAAAACAAATAAAGAAGGCAAATATAGCATGATTTTTGTTCATAGGTTCTGTTACTCAAATCATTCTAACACAATTATATTTTCATCTCAAAACTCTAACATATACAGAGTTTCCTCTACTTTTGTCATTTATTTTAGTTGTGTATATGTATAACTCATACTTATATGATAGTATTATTCATAGTCCCCAAGGGGCAGACTCTACCACATTGCTCTGAGTTTACACTTGCATACTGTTGATTTCTATCTAATTACAAATTTTATTTTGCAGGAAAATTCTGATGAGCAATTAAAAATGGTGCCAAAAGACAATTTGATATATTGGAATTTAGTGATGAAAAATTGGACAATTACGATTTTTTTTTTTATTCCTGATACTACAATAATATACTTGATTTTGCAAAGTTACAAGCATGAACCTTGAAATAATTTACTTTATTCGTATGTATTACATGAGATTTGATCTTTTTTGAAGTTCATTGCAAGTATATGCATTTGAATTATTTTTTTGTTATTTTTTACATAATTTAGTGCTTGAGATCTTCAGACGTGATTATGGGATATATATACAAAGATGTATTTTGTTGAACGCAAACGCATGGCTTATACAAATATATAAAACAAATTACTTCGTAGCTTAGTCAAATTTCCACATTTCAAATGTAGGCCACACTTTTCATGTGTTGTTGTAGTAGACGGAAAGTGTAGCCACAGAGGGTACTACAAGCGTGGCTTTTATTACTCATTAGGCCACGCTTTTCAAGCGTGGCTTCTAAAGAAACACTTAAAAAGTGTTGCCTTAGGGAAAAGGTTATGTTCATTTAGGTCACCCCTTAAAATGCATTGCCTTAGGTCCGAAAGTGTGGCCTTTGATCAAAGGTCACACTTTTTGATAGTTTATGCCACACTTTTAAGTTGTGGTTAAAGGCCTAAAATATCGTAGTGTTGGAATGGGGATGATGGGAATGTGATTGTTCTCGGCTAGATTCGTGGCTAAAAGGGGTGGGGAATTATGAAGTTTGGATTGTCTTCAGTGACCTTGCACTGATTTGTGCATGGTTTAGAGATGGCAGGTGGTTGAGATAATGAGAGAAAAGAGAGAAGAGGAAATGGGGGCGGCTAATGTGATGAAATGTCCTCTAGGGTTTGAGGGGTGGTGAGTTTAAAATGAGGGGACGAATTTAGGCCGTTGGATCATTGGATCAACGGCTCAGGAATTTTGGTCTAGAAAATAAAAAAGAGAATAATATTATAGAGATAAAACGAGGGTCATTGAAAATGAGCTGCTGGATTTAAAATTAAAAAGGCATTTGTGATTAATTTGGACCGTTGATGAATTTGATCAACGGTCTTGATGGGTGGTGTGATTGGTGTAAATTAAGTGGTGACGTTTGCCAAAGGGGATGGGTATTGTAGGCTTGGGGCGGGTCAGGTGCATTTGGGATAATATTTTGGGCTAAATGATTGGGTATTGGGCTGAAATTTTAATTTGAATCATGGCCACTTTAAATAAAAATCTACCAATTGCAATCTAGCCTACTTTAATGTTTTAACCCCACTTTTTATAATTAAATGTTAAATTTAAAATATAATAAAATGTAATTAACGAATGTATTATTAATTAATTACTATAAGCTAGTTTTAAATTATCAAACTAATTAAAATAATCGTCGATTAAATTGTGAAAGCTAATTGTTTGCTTAATTAAATAATTATAATTATTTAAGACTAAAGTAATAGAATTATATACTTAAATATTAATTACTGTTATATTTATTATTATCTATTATATTATTGATATTTGAGAAAAATAGATACTAATAATTTTAAAATACTCTTATTATATTATTGCTGGTAAAATTTAATTATATGAAGGGGAGGGTCAAAATTGGTCGTCAACATATTCTGATATGGTCAACACTGATGTCATGATCAACCATGACTTTAACTCGTGAAAGCTCTTTTTACAAGCATCCGACCATTGGAATTTAGCTGCCTTTTGTGTTAACCTGGTCAAAGAAGAGGCAAGAGAAGAAAACCCCTCCAAAAAACTCATGTAATACCCAGCTAAGCCCAAGAAACTACGGATCTCTGCTGGAGTTGTAGGTCTGGGCCAATTCTTCATTGCTTCAATCTTCTAAGTATCAACCCTTATTCCATCACTAGAGACAATACGATTCAAGAAAGTGACAGAGTTGAGCCAAAACTCATATTTTGAAAACTTTGCATACTACTTGTGTTGATACAAAGTCTGTAAAATCGCCCTGAGATGAACGATATAGTCCTCTCGACTTCATGAATATACAATGATGTCGTCAATGAACACTATCACAAAAGAGTAGAGGAAAAGGTTGATGACTTGATTCATAATATCCATATAAGATGCCGAAGCATTCGCTAGCCCAAAAGACATTACTAGAAATTCAAATTGCCCATATCGGATCCGGAAAGCTGTTTTTGGAATATCCTTCTCCCTCATATTCAATTGGTGATACCCCGATCTTAATTAAATATTGGAGAAGTACTTAGCACCCTGTAACTAATCAAACACGTCATTTATCATTGACAGTGGGTACTTATTCTTTATTGTGACCTTGTTAAGTTGCTGGTAGTCAATGCACATTCTCAATGACAATCTTTCTTTCTAAAAAAAAGGCCGGTGCGCCCCAAGGCGACATACTCCGTTGGATGAAACGTTTCTCTAGCAACTCTTTTAACTACTACTTCAGTTCCTTCAACTCTACCAGAGTCATTCTATAGGGTGGAGTTTATATAGGCTACGTACCAGACAAAATATCAATCCCGAAGTCAATCTCTCTATCTGGTGGAACTCCCAGAAGTTCATTAGGAAAGACCTCAAGAAACTCATTTACAACCAGCACAGACTGAAGTGTCGATGCCTCAACATCGGTGTCCATGACTCAGACCAAATAGTATATACATCACTTAATGATCATCATCACAGCCTTAAGGTATGAGATAAACCTACCCTTTGGCACACCATCATCCCCCTTCCCCTCAATGGCTGGCTTGTCTGGGAACTCGAACCTAATGGTCTTAGTTCGGCAATCGAGCTTGGAAAAACATCTGTAAAGCTAGCCCATCGCCATTATCACATCAAAGTCCATCATTACCAATTCAATAAGGTCAGTTGTGGTGTCTCAACAGCGCATTGTGACAATACAATCCTTATAAACTCGTGTGGCCACAATAAATTCACAAACTGGGTTAGATAGAGAGAATAACTCACAAAGTTATTCTGGTTCTATCCCGAATTCCACAGCAACATAAGGAGTGACATATAATAATGTAGAACTAAGATTTATAAGAGTATTCACATCATGAGATTAAATGGTCAATAAATATGTTAACACATCTAAAGAAGACTTTGAACTCTTGTGTCCCATCACGACATAGAATCTATCGGGTCCTCCCGAACCCTATGTACCATCCCTAGTTGCACCACGTCTTGTTGGTGCCGGGATACCCCAAGCCAGACGAGGTGTTGTGGAAATAGTAGCGGCTGAATTGGTTGGTTGTATCATACCTCTACTAGCATTCTAACAGGACAAAGAGCAGTCTCTGTAAATATGGCCCCTAAGACCACACTCGTAGCATACAAGAAGGCTTATGCGGAAGACTCCTAAGTGCATCTTCCCACACTCTGTTGGATTGGAATCTACAGAAAAGGTTACTTGTTGCCCTAACTAGGCCTGAAATGACCCCATTGTTGCTGATTGGGCCCTGCTAGCGGTGCACTACCTGAAGGCTGAGCAACTGACTACGACGGTGTAGATCACTTTTTCCTTTATAGTGCCTTTCCTTCACCACCATTATTAAAAGAACCACAAAATTTTCCCACGGACCAGGCCTTCTTATTATTGTCTCGCTCTATCATGCTTTTCAGCTTCCGACTTTATGTTGCTTGAGAAAATACCATCATATTCACATAGTTCATATCATAATTAAATGAAGCTTTAGCAGCCTCTTTGACAACCAAAGGGCTAAGGCCTTGCACAAAGCGGCGTACCCTAGCCTCCATATTGAGAAACATGTAAAGAGCATACTTCCAAAAATCCGCAAACATCAGGTGGTAATCCCACACACTTATACTACCTTACTTCAAATTCTAAAACTCAGTGACAGAAGTTTCCCTAGTCTCGGTATGCATGAAATGATCCATAAAATCACCCGCAAACTCGTTCCACTTTGCCAGAGGGCTACTCTCCTAACGGGACTCTTCTCACAATTTATACCATGTATATGCCACTTCTTTCAGACAATAGGAGTTAAATTCAAATAGATTGTGTCTTAGTGGCATGCATAACATAGAGAGTCTTGTGCATCTTATTAGTAAACTCCTATGGATCCTCTCGGGCTTAGTACCCGTGAACACCAGAGGATTTAACTGAAGAAATTTGTTCACCTTTGAACTAGCCGAATCCCCTTGGTGACTAGAGAAAGCATATGTAGCATTCAATCTCTGGGCTTGGGAAGCCACTATCTATGTCAATAATTGGATGACTCCACTAAGGTCCCCATCAGAAACACTAGGAGCAAAGGTTTAAGATAGAGATTAAACTAGAGTATCAGTTGGAGGAGGAATTTGTACATTTCTAGCCGGATTTTGAGCAAGTGTAGTAGAAGTAGGAGGTGTTGTATTTGGGGGAGTGTCTTCACCCTTTTTTTCCCACTCGCAACATCGTGTACTTTATTAACTGCCACTCTTGGGGCAGAATTGGCCCTTTGGCCCTTTAGAATGACCGAGTCAAAAGGGTAGTCTTAAAATCAAGCTCTATCGCACGATCTAGAATATCAAAGAGAGATGACATTCCTAAATGCCCAAGTGGCCTCCTACTTATAGACGTGGCCTATTTCACACCAATAAGAAGGACTCTACTATATACAACTTCGAGACATCCAAGAGCACTTTAAAACCTTAGGCTTGGTATCCTTTGATACCAAGTTTGTCTCACCCCAACCTTGGGGGCGGTATTAGCACGCAACCCAATCAAGAAAGCCTATATGGTGCCTACTATCTAACATTGCCCGTGAATAATTAAAAAAATAAATAACAATCGGTAGTCAATAAGAAGGAAAAACGTACAACACCAATTTTTAATTAATTATGAAGTTCCATTTCTACATGGCAAAATATTACAAGTTCTTAATTGAGAAGTGAAAACATCCGGCAACTACATCATTTTTAGTTTGTTTTCCCTATTCAAAAAACGACCCACGGTATGTCTACAGAGCCTCTAAAAAATATGAGTGTAGTATGGAAGTATCGGTGATAGGCCCCGACTATACCTCAAAATACAATGTAGAAGGATCGAACAATATAAGGCCCTGATATAGAACAAGGCTCGCCAAATCAACTGAAAAGAGGGTACATCTATCAAAAACCTACAACACCTACTAAGAAACCACCTGCATCCATTAAATTTGTAGTGTCCCTAATAAAATGCATTTTAGTACATATGGAGTAGTATTAGTATGTAAGCTATGCACCCTCACGCAGAATGGAATGCCAACACAATGAAATATAATCATGAAAATAGGGAGTAATTCAAGAGAAATGGAAATGTCGTATTAAAACATAAAAAGAAAGTGTATAACACAAGTAAAATCCTCAAAAAGATATTAACAATTTTGGTTGGGAGATCATTAGCTACAGACACACACTAACATGCATGTGGTATGGTATGGAGTCTGATCTCGGCCTAATCGACTAGGTCATCTCACCCAATGTGTGTGGGTTGACATGGTACCGTGAAACCACCACGAGCACAACATGGCATTCGATTTCGGCCCGAACGGCTAGGCCGTCTCACCACAATATTGTGTAGATCAACATGGTCTTTTCTAGCAATTAATTCATCCTAATGAAGGGGAACATTATAGTGCAAAAGGGATTTGTCCCCAACCGTCTCTGACACCGGCACGTATAGTTTCAGACATTTACCTTTGTAACCAACCCTTCCTCAGTGACCTAACGATACTCCCAGAAATATTTTTATATAAAAGAAAATATATTCACCTCATAGCCTTTTATAAAAAATTTCATTGCGTTGGCACTCTTAGTCGTACATGATAATCTTTATTCTTGCCACAATGGCCATATATCAAATGCTTTATTTCATTTTATAACATATGCATTGAGTCTTTGAAAATCATAAAGACGATTTATATCATTGGAAGGCAATAACTTCATATTCATGTGCATTTGGAAAACTAAAGACGTTAAAACATTTTAAAGGAAAAGAGGATGGCAATTGCAAATAAGGAATGTGTAGGGATTCATGAATGATTTGGTAATTCAATCTTTTAAACATTTCAATCATGTAGTTTCATGGCATAAAAGTCATGACTTGGGAAGGAACACATGGATATCATATAATTACTTTGTCACCCATAATCATATTCTTGATATTTGGGAGCTAAGGCATGGAAGCATATATCAATCATACTTTAGAAGATCATGGAGAATTTTATAGGAATCCATTTTATGGGAAGAGTTTAGCCAAACACACATCAAATTTATCCCTTAATAATACTACTATGATCAACCATATTAAACAACTTCAATTTACAAGAATGCTACAAAATTGTACCAATTTCATAAGAATTTCTATAATTTAGGCTATTTAGACTTTCTATCAAACATCTAATACACATATTTATCTACAACCTCTTTCAATGGAATTCCCACCTAACAACATCCTTCCATACTAATGATCCACCTTACAATCATCCTTAGACAATCCACAACATCCATTAGCACATGCAAACCCGACAATTCACTCTCAACCAATCAATCTCATCAATTAAATAATTTAGAATTTCTACAACACGAACACATTCAAGGTTAGACACTTATGACTTCTAATCACAATTCCATAAGTCCTAACACATATTTCTTAAATAAATAATCACCATATTTTTGTTAGAGATGGTAGACATACCTCTTGTAGTGAAACTCTTAAAAATCCCAACTTGTGGTGTTCTAGAACAATTTGGGATTTTGAATGGAAATATATGGATTTTCAATATTAGTCATTGTTAAAATAAGTGTTTAGGAGTAGTAATTAACTCAAAATACTTCAAAAACATTACCTTGGTTCATGGGAAGGATGTATAGGACGAATTTTCTTTGTTATAGCAAGCCCTTGCACAAAGATATGAGCTAGTCGCTCTCTCTCCCCGACCTTGGGGATATTTATAGGGTTCCCAGGTGCACGGAACTGGGCGTGATACAAGGCAGAAAACCATTCTTTTGTGTGCAGCCCTTCACCTAACAACCTCAGTGCGCAGGTGGTGCGGAGATGGTACAGTTCTCGGTAAACTGACCATAAATTATGTTCAAATATCCAAATAATAAATGGTTAGATGCACTGGAAAATAGACTCAACAAGATTTTATTTGATAGGCATATCACCACGTAAATGCATTTATTTTGAGAGTGGTACTCGTTTGAGGTCTGGTTTTGTGCGAATGCATTTGAAACTTCAGCCCATTGCATAGTTCCCAACTTGGATTAGTTCTAGGGCTCTCCTTATTGTCACACCTCCTTTTTGCGCGCCCGCCCCGAAGGGTTAAATGCGCGAGGGAGTTTTTCCAATTTAAGTGACAATATTCGAAATGAGATTATTTATTTAATTCAGAGTCGCCACTTGGGAAAGGTTTGGCTTTTGGTGTCCCAAGTCACCGGTTTATCTTGAATCCCAAATCGAGGAAAATATTCGACTTTCCAAATGAAGTCTGCGAACCAGAAATTCTAAGTAAGGAATTCTGTTGACCCGAGGGAAGGTGTTAGGCACCCTCGAATCCCGTGGTTCTAGCACGGTCGCTTAAATTGTTATAATGGCTAAATATCTGATTTTAATACATGTTATAACTGGTGTGCTTTTGTTAAGTTTAAACCGCTTTTATTATTATTTTTTAATAGAATTTCAACGTTGTAAAAATGCATCTCGAACCACGTCACAATCAATGCATACGTAGTTGTCAATACATTTCGACTCCGTTGAGATTTAAATTTGGGTCACATAAATGCGCACCCGAATTTAAGAATGTAATTTAATTAAGTCGCGCCTAAAGAGTCTAACGCGTTATTATCTTTGGGGAAGGCAACGAAATTCACTAAATAGTCCCTCCCGAATTCTAAGTATTTATTATGATCAATTATTGAGGGCCCCGCAATTTGTATTTTTATTTGGCGAGGCTCGTCTCATTTTTTGAAAGGATAAAACTTACAGCGACTGCATTTTCTATTATGTTTATCTCTAAAAATGGAAGAAAAGAAAATACATGCTAATTAAATTACACGCTTGGCCAACTCTGATCCCTTATCAATTATCGGATTAATTATCTGCGAGGTGAGGAATTCTGTACCTTATTGAACGTGCTTTTGATTTGATAAAAGAAATCGCAGGCAAGGTGAATAGCATGCTAAGCTCGTACTAAACGTCCTTCGAGTTTGAAATTAAGCTAACTTATTTAAATAGATTAATAGAATTAAACTACTAGAAATTGTTACTAATGGGATTCAAACGTGGTCCTATATACTGCCTAACGGGATCCGACAAAGTTAAAAAAAAACTCAAAGATTAAAACTACGTTGCATTTAGCAAGGTTAAAGCATTCTACCCTATACATACAACATATAACTGAAAGGGAATCTAGTTATCACAAATTGCATAATTACATCATTCGTACAACCAAACAACTATAAATCACAATACTAAAAAAAACAGACTAAACTTCAGTTAAGTACAAAACTACCTATTGTTTTATGCTATTGAGTTACAATCTAGCAAATTACATGAATCTAACAACATCTTATAAAGCTATAATTATTGCAGCAAATGATTAAACTTCTTCAACATCTTTCATTTCATGCTTTCAACTGTTACGGTTACATTAATGTGGGATTCAAAATGTGTACCTGGATGCTGAAATGCAAAGAAGAAGAGAAGGTAGAGAAGTCAGCAGCAGTAGCAAAGAGGAATGGCAGCAGCAAAAATTTGACAGCAGCAATAGTAGGGCAGAGTCAAACCCCAGACGAACCAAACATAAATATCCCAATGAAACAAAACCCGGCACCCAAACAAATCACACTCAACAGACTCAGTTGGGACTCGGAAATACCAATGTTAATCAAACAGGCAGTAATAGGTGAACCCGACACAATAATGGAACACGATTTCTAATTTTTTAAACACTCAAAGGAAGGACCCTAAGTTTGACAGCAGGTTAAGGCTAATTTCCAAACAGAGAAAAAGGGTGAGGCAAAACAGAATTTCACTTCAATGAAACAGCCTGGGTTTTCTTCTCTCTTTTGTTTTTTAGAAGTATATCTTTTCTGTTTTTTAGAACTATTTTTCTGATCTTTAGAACTATTTCCTTTCTTGAACTCTCCGCTTTCTCTTTTCTGATCTGTCTGCCAAAAATCTCCTATCCTCTTAGTCTTTTTAGCCTCCCCCTAACTAATGAAAACTCTCCTCTATTTATAGCCTAGCATCAGACTATCTACCAGCCTGTTAAACAAACTCAATTCCCTCCCATGTTCTCCTGCTGTTCTTTCCACTCAACAGATTAAAATAGAGCCCCCTCCCATGAGATTCTCCTGACAGGCCCTTTCTTTATTGCTAAAGTGGCATGTCTTTGTTAAATTAAACAAATATGGGCAGTGTGGGCATGTCCTGACAGCACATGCTGTCCATTATACTACAATGCACATGCTGCCCAAGGTCAAAAATGAGTAGGCAATGCCATCAATTAAACTAAAATCTGAGACCTATCCTAGACTGCAGCTATAAATCAATCCTTAAATGTTTTCTGATTTAGCTAACAGACTAATACACAGTGACAATAAACAACTAAGCTGATTCACAATGCTTCGATAAATCAAATTAAATAGCATGAGTCGAATTACTATCATTCCAACTGAAACTAATTGACGACATATATCGAATAGACTACGCGAATCACAACACATACAATCGAAGCCAATGATCAGAATCCAACAGTATTAACATGTGATTCAAATTGTACTGACCAAACAAAGGTTGCCCTGGAAACTAATTAATCGACCAAATTCAATTTCAGTCGATTGTATAGTTTACATACATACACACGATCAGTAAATGAAGAAAGACTCGACCAAATACAGAGGTCCTGGCAAGGTGGACAGAACAGCCGACACAAAACAAATCAACTACCATTTAGGCACATGTGAACAGTCATTTAACTATAACAACAAAATGAACTGACAATAAAAAGGAAAGCAGAAATACCTTAAAGGTTTGAAAAAAATCAGAAGACCCTGTCTCAGATTTGAATCGACCTTTCTTGGGGTTGAACGGACTTTAATCGAAGTGTTCTCAACTGAGAACACTTCGATTAAGGTCCATTAGACCCTAATCTTCTGGTTCAAACGGACAAAAATCGGACTCAGGACTTCTAGGGTTCCTAAAGTAGATTTGGGATTCAGGTTTTCCTGGTTGGATTCGGACCAAACCAAGCCTGGTTTGGTCATAAGGGAGGTTAGGGGAGTGCCTGGCATGGATTTGGGGGGGTTTGGTGTAGGTTGGGGTCTGGCTCGAATCTTCAAATGAAGATTCGAGATGGTGGGTGAAGATTCGAGACCCATGGCTAGTGGATCTATATTCAGGGGGTCGAGGTGGTCCTAGGGTGTTAAGATGGTGGTCACCGGCGTCCTTGCCGCCGGGTTTATGGTGAGGGGAAAGGGAGGCGGCACTAGGGTTTCGTGGGGTTTGGGTCTGGTGAGGGAGACGAAGATGAGGGAGGGGTTCTTGGATAGGGGCGAAGTACGAGATGAGGGCTTATATACGGGGTGGATGGTTTGATCTTGGCCGTTAGATCAGTCGAGATCAACGGCCTGGATCCAAGGGTTAATCAAACGGTGTCGTTTGGTTTAGTATTGGGGTCGGGGTTGGTCCGGGTAACGGGTCGGGTATGGGGTTATGGGTGAGTGATCTGGACCGTCAATCTAGTGAGATTAACGGTCCAAATTGAAGGTGACACAACGATGTCGTTTGGACGGTCGTGTGGCCAGCTTAATTGGACCGGGCAAAAAGGGATTTGGACTGGGTTATTTTGGTTTGGGCCTGTTCTTATTTAGTTCAAACTGGCCCAATCCGAAAACCCCTTTCTTTTCTTCTTTAATTTCTAAAAATCCCACCTAAATTGTAAAACAAAGCTATACAATTATTAAACAACTATCACACACATTAATATTCAATAAAAAATAAAATCACTCAAGGACGACAAATAGAATAACAGCTGCATATTTTATGATTTTCCTTTTAATAACCGAAATATGGTTTAATTACACACGACATATTTTTTGTATTTTTGTTTGATAAGACTAAATAAGAATGGACAAAACCACAAATAACTACCAAAAATGTCACGTAAATTCCAAAAATTGTACAGCAAGACCATTTGTTATTATTTTTGATTTCTTTTGGAGTGATTGTCGCGTAAACAAAAATCACGTGCTCACAGCTGCCCCTCTTTGTCCGAAAACACGAAGAGTTTTCGTGCAAAGATAAAGTGAGCGGATATGAGCGATTTTTGCCTATTGGAATACTCCGTGTGAAGTACATTTTGAAAGATTTGACCGAATCTTCGCTTCAAAGATTTCCTACATATCCTGGGCTAAACAGGAATCAGGTCAATATAGTTCGGGAAACTTTGGTAGCTGGGACTACCATGGGATTTGCAATGCTTGCCGTTACTGCCGTTGCTGTTGCCACTACTGCTTACCGAACGCCTTATTACAACCAAAGGAAATTGAAACTGAACTAACTATTTATGCCTGTCAACCGCTAGTTACAAGATTCCTATCTATAATTCTTTTGCAACTTGATCTTGGGTCTTAGCTGATTCTGCTTGTAGACTTCGATCCGAATCTTGATGCTTGCAAGTTGTAGGCGCCTGTTTATTTCTGCGATATTGAGTGAGACGGGATTGGCGGAACTCGGGACCTTGATCAAATTTGGAGCAATCCGCCCTTTGTTTGTTCCAATATCTCGGAACATATTCTTTTTGTCCTTTTCTTCTTTTCTTTATTCTAGATTGAGACTCATCCCATAGGTCGTCTCGATCCATGCGCCTCGAGGTCAGACCTGCTGAGACAAACAAAACAAACGAACGAAATTTTTCTTCCCCAGTTTTACTAGGAAAATTTCGTGAATTAATCGCCATAACAACTTACAAAATTGATGAGGGGATTGGAAAATTCTAGTCTACAAAACGCAACTCAGGGATTGGAGTCCTAATGCCGTCATAAGGTAAAAATGCTCAGTTCAGGGATTGGAGCCCTAATGCTGGCTAAAATAGAAAATAAACGCTCAGTTCAGGGGTTGGAGCACTAATGCTGGCTAACAGAAAAATGCTCAGTTTAGGGTTGGAACCCTAATGTTGGCTAACTGAAAAAATGCTCAGTTCAGGGTTGGAGCCCTAATGCTGGCTAACAGAAAAATGCTCAGTTCAGGGTTGGAGCCCTAATGCTGGCTAACAGAAAAATGCTCAGTTCAGGGTTGGAGCCCTAATGCTGGCTAAATGGAAAATGCTCAGTTCAGGGTTGGGGCCCTAATGCTGGCTAAATGGAGAAATGCTCAGTTTAGGGTTGGAGCCCTAATGTTGGCTAACATAACAATTCTCAGTTCAGGGTTGGAGACCTAATGCTGGCTGACAGAAAAATGCTCAGTTCAGGGTTGGAGTCCTGATGCTGGCTAACAGAAAAATGCTCAGTTTAGGGTTGGAGCCCTAATGCTGGCTAAATGAAAAAAAATGCTCAGTTCAGGGTTGGGGCCCTAATGCTGGCTAAATGGAAAATGCTCAGTTCAGGGTTGGAGCCCTAATGCTGGCTAACAGAAAAAGTGCTCAGTTTAGGGTTGGGGTCCTAATGCTGGCTAACTGGAAAAATGCCCAGTTCAGGGTTGGAGCCCTAATGCTGGCTAATATGGAAAATGCTCAGTTCAGGGTTGGGGCCCTAATGCTGGCTAATTGGAGAAATGCTCAGTTCAGGGTTGGAGCCCTAATGCTGGCTAATATAACAATGCTCAGTTCAGGGTTGGAGCTCTAATGCTGGCTGACAGAAAAATGCTCAGTTCAGGGTTGGAGCCCTAATGCTGGCTAAATGGAAAATGCTCAGTTCAGGGTTGGAGCCCTAA